>NC_060140.1:922439616-923109790 GCF_021461385.2 Schistocerca piceifrons
GATGAAGGGATCGGTTGGTAGGACCTATTCTGAGGCATCAAGGTTCAAAAAATGGCTCTGAGCACTGTGCGACTTAACTTCTAAGGTCATCGGTCGTCTAGAACTTAGAACTAATTAAACCTAACAAACCTAAGGACATCACACACATCCATGCCTGATACAGGATTCGAACCTGCGACCGTAGAGGTCGCTGGGCTCCAGACTGTTGCGCCTAGAACCCCACGGCCACTGCTGCCGGCTGAGGCATCAAGGGATCACCAATTTAGTATTGGGCTTGGAGAGTAAAAATCGTAGAGGGAGACCAAGAGATGAATACTCTAAGCAGATTCAGAAGGATGTAGGTTGCAGTAGTTACTCGGAGATGAAGAAGCTTGCACAGGATAGAGTAGCGTGGAGAGGTGCATCAAACCAGCCTCTCGACTGAAGACCACAACGATAACAAGTATTTAGTTGAGTTTACAGGCTTTAGATTTGTGTGACGTGTCGTGTAACCGAAATGTAACGGATTTAGAACTTGTGTGGATGACATCACACTTATCGTTATTTTGAGTCACTTGCAACTTTTCGCGTCATACAGATATTTAAATCATTTAAGAACTCGTTTTGATCATCCGATTACTTTGTAAGATGGTAAAAGACAACATTATCTGCAGTAAATCTATAAGGGATGCTGAGATTGTGTCCTAAATGGTTTATATAGATCAGGAACAGCAGAGGGCCTATAACACTTCCTGGGGGAACGCCACATATGTTTTCCGTCAGTTATTACGAACTGTGACCATTCTGACAGGAAATCACGAATACAGTTACACAACTAAGACGATACTGCATAGGCGCTCAGTTTCATTAGAAGTTTCTTGTGAGAAACGCTGTTAACAGCCTTATGAGAATCTAAATAGATGGAATGATTTTGTCGTCACCTGTTGATAGCATTCACCATTTTCTTGGAACAATGAGCTAGTTATGTTTCACTGAAACGATATTTACTAAATCCATTTTGGCTGTTCGTCAATAAGTCATTTTCTTCGAGGTCTTTCATAATGTTCGATCACAGTATGCTCTCCAAAATCCAACTGCAAACCAAAGTTAGTGATATGGATTACTCCTATTGCTTTCTCTTGTATTGCAGTGACTTGTGCAACTTTTCTGTCTTTGGGTACGCATCTCTCTGCTAGCGAACGGTTGTATATGATTGATAAATATGAAGCTATTGTATCAGAATACTCTGACAGGAACCTGACGAGTATACGGTCTGAACCGCAGGCCTGACCTTTCTTAGGTGTTTTAAGCTGCTTCATTACACCGAGGACATCTACTTCTCATTTATACATGGTGGCAGTTGTTCTTCATTCGATTTCCGGAATATTTATTTTGCCTTCTTTGGAAGGAATTTCAGAACACCAGAAAAAAACCTGCTTTAGTGACCCTGACTTCAATAACATCACCATTGTCATAGCACAGTGAAAATACCTATTGCGTCTTGCCATCAGTGCACTTTACTTACAACCAGAACCTCCTTGGGTTTTTTGCCAGATTTCGAGGCAGAGTTTCGTTGCGTAAACTAGTAAAGGCATCTCGCATTTAAGCCCGCGCTAAATATCGAGATCGCCAACATATGGGATTTTGCGCTCGTTCAAATTTGGCCTTTTTTCCGCTGTTTCTGCAACAGTGTTCAAGGGGGATAACCTCCTTCGTTTGTTAATTTTTTTGGTAGAAATCTCTCAACTGTTGTCAATACTAATCCTTCTGATTCAAGCCACATGTGGTCTACACTTACGTTGTAAGTTTGGAAGAATGGGGATTGTTCTCAGGAAACCGTAAAGCAAATTTCTATTTGCTTTTTCGAATAGACATATTTTTCGTTTACTTTTGGAGGATTTGGGTGTTAGAGTATTCATTTTCTAAGTATTCTTTCCAACTTAATTTGTTCGTAATTGTAATTCTTAGGCATTTTTTTTTAAATTTACGGCCTTTGTATTTGATTGATTTACCGTAGACCCGAAGCTGAATGAATTTCTTTTAGGACTCATCTGAACGACATCAAACTTTTCATTATTTAGGGTCAACTGACAAAATTTTGCACCACGCATACGTCTTTTCTAAATCGTTTTACGATTTATTTTAATCTTTTGATGACTTTACTAAACGATAAATGACAGCATCATCTGCAAACAACCTAAGACGGTTGCTCAGATTGTTTCCTGAACTGTTTGCATAGTTAAGGAAAAACAAAAGGCATACAGTACCACCTCTGTGAAAGCCAGAAATCATGCAAATGTGTCGGCTTACATTACGTTGAGCTGGCTTAAAGCCATAATATCAGCACTTGATAATGGCCTAAGGCCGAAATTGTAGTAGTGTAATAAAAACTTATAACAGTCACTGGCGTAATGATGATGTCCTTCAAGAACGTTGCACCACATTGAAACCACATTTGGAATCCCCCGTGGGCGTCCTAATGACATTGCAGTGGATATTTTTTGGGAATGTGGAAAGTTCCATCTCGGTGTGTCCCGAAAGACTTGAATACAGATCACAGACGGGAACGTGTGCAGTGTTGTGAAGATAACGTGCGCCAATTTGAAGCGGGTGAAGATGGCTTTCTTGCAAGGTATGTGACAACGGACGAAACGTGGTTGCATCACTTTGATACTTAGACAAAACAATAGGAATATCCCACATCCCCTAACGCAAAAAACTTCCGGGTGCTAAAATCAGCCGGTAAGGTGATGATGACCGAGCGAGGTGGCGCAGTGGTTAAGACACAGGACTCGCATTCGGGAGGACGACGGTTCAATCCCGCGTCCGGCCATCCTGATTTAGGTTTTCCGTGATTTCCCTAAATCGCTCCAGGCAAATGCCGGGATGGTTCCTTTGAAAGGGCACAACCGACCTCCTTCCGATTTCCGTCCCCGTCCTTCCCTAATCCAATGAGACCGATGACCTCGCTGTCTGGTCTCCTTCCCCAACTAACCCACCCCAGGTAAGGTGATGGTATCGGTCTTCTGGGATGCAGAAGGGGTAATTATGGTAGATTGCTTTCAAAAGGGTGTAAATATCAGTGGTTCATACTACTGCACCCTCCTGCGGCGTTTGAGAGAAGAGATGAAGAAAAAAAGGTTCGTAAAATTGGCGCGCGGAGTTCTTTTGCAACAGGACAACGCACCAGCGCACAAAGCCCTCGCATCTCCAGATTTGGGTCCATCAGACTTTTTCTTTTCTTAAACCTAATAAAAAACTCAAAGGACGACGACTTGACAATGATGATGCAGCAATTGGTGCTGTGAGCTCTTACTGGACTCGAAATCGAAGACCTTTTATTTGAATGGTTTGCAGAAGTTACCTGAGCTTGGTGCAGGCGTATTAGCGTACACGGGTATTATATTGGAAAGTAAATTGGTGTAATAATAACTGTGTCGTTCTTTAATTGTTAAGCTGGAAACTTTACGACCCTCCCACTCTTAGAGTCTTACAAGTAAATGGCCCAATCCGACACCTGGATATCAGCCCTGAAATTTTTTGAAGAGGAAGATTACACTGAAAGAAACACAATGATAGAATTTTAGCTGGTAAGACACATTGAAAGTACTTTTTAAAAAATGTTGAAAGTTGCCAAATTTGTAGCTCACAGTGCGGCTCGAGAAAAGTACACTTCTACCGTTGCTTTAGCAACAAGGCAGCCACACAGCCTAGACTGACGTCATAACGGTAAACAGAAAACACGGCAGAACTTGATCGTAATTGGAAATGCCGTGTGGCTAGGGCCTCCCATCGGGTAGACCGTTCACCTGGTGGCAGTCTTTCGATTTGACGCCACTTCGGCAATTTCCTTTGCAATATCACCAAGTGTTAACAATTGAGGTAAAATTGAATTAATTTTCTTCATGTTTTCTTCGTAAGTACTTGCTAACAGCATCTCTCTTTGTGCAAGTTCCCGAGTTTCGCTGTGAATTTTGTGTCTAATTACTGTTTTCTAACTCATAAAAATGAAATGAGAAGAACATGGTATGCAACCGAAGTCACCCACTCCTCTTGACGACCTAAATATGTTATTTGTTAATTTCTCCGACATTCATTCGAATGGTGTCAACATTTCCTTATAAACTGTGGAAACATGAAAAGGAGGAAGCAGCTCTAACGATGGATGCTGAGGTACTTAAAGTCCAGAGCAAAAATACAGTGCCTTCCCAGGGCAAATAAAACATGGAGAGTAATAGTTTTCAGTGGCAAAGGAAGGTCGTAAATTTGTTGGTTAGAGGAAGAAGGAAGGAAGAAAACGCTTAAAGTTAAGGTGCCTGCAAAGCCGGTTTCTTGGAAGATTTACACGCAGTAAGAAATAAGCGCCAAAATGAAACTCACAGAAGTGTGAAAGAAACACTGTTCGAAAGGTTTAGAACTGCTCGTGAGAGTCAAAGCACTATTAAGGAGAGAAATGTACGAAAATAGGCCCACTGAATTAAAAGTGAGATGAACATTACAGATTTCCAGTCTGGTTGGGTGGTTAAACATATTGAATTATACTCAAACTTTTGCTTCAAGTATACGCGTACAGTAGATATCATTAATAGGAACGAGTGACGCCTGCCGCTTGGGTTCTGAGGCCATCCTTGGTTCCTTCCGGCGGCTGGCTGATTTGGTGAAGACAACCAGCATCGCACGCGGAGTGCAAGCTGAGCTTAATATCTGCAGCATAGTGCCCAGAGTCGATCGCGGTCCTCTGGTTTGGAGCCGTGTGGAGGGTCTAAACCAGAGGCTCAGACGACTCTGCGACTATAATGGTTGCAAATTCATCGACCTCCGTTATTGGGTGGAGAACTGTAGGGCCCCCCTAGACAGGTCAGGCGTGCACTGCACACCGGAAGCAGCTACTAGGGTAGCAGAGTACGTGTGGCGTGCACACGGGGGTTTTTTAGGTTAGAGGGACCCCCCCTTGGGCGAAACGATAAAATACCTGACGGCTTACCAGAGAGGACATTATCATCGTCGATAAAGAACGTCCGTCCTCAGAGACCAAAAACAGGAAAAGTTAACGTAATATTGGTAAACTGCAGGAGTATCCAGGGCAAGGTTCCTGAATTAGTATCTCTTATTGAAGGAAATAGTGCGCATATAGTATTAGGAACGGAAAGTTGGTTAAAACCGGAAGTGAACAGTAATGAAATCCTAGACACAGAATGGAATATATACCGCAAGGATAGGATAAACGCCAATGGTGGAGGAGTATTTATAGCAGTAAAGAATTCAATAATATCCAGTGAAGTTATTAGCGAATGCGAATGTGAAATAATCTGGGTTAAGTTAAGTATCAAAGGTGGGTCAGATATGATAGTCGGATGCTTCTATAGACCACCTGCATCAGCAACCGTAGTAGTTGAGCGCCTCAGAGAGAACCTGCAGAACGTCGTGAAGAAGTTTCGTGATCATACTATTGTAATAGGGGGAGACTTCAATCTACCAGGTATAGAATGGGATAGTCACACAATCAGAACTGGAGCCAGGGACAGAGACTCTTGTGACATTATCCTGACTGCCTTGTCCGAGAATTACTTCGAGCAGATAGTTAGAGAACCAACTCGTGAAGCTAACGTTTTAGACCTCATAGCAACAAATAGACCGGAACTTTTCGACTCCGTGAATGTAGAAGAGGGTATCAGTGATCATAAGTCGGTGGTTGCATCAATGACTACAAGTGTAATAAGAAATGCCAAGAAAGGAAGGAAAATATATTTGCTTAACAAGAGTGATAGGGCACAAATCGCAGAATATCTGAGTGACCACCATCAAACGTTCATTTCTGAGGAAGAGGATGTGGAACAAAAATGGAAAAAATTCAGGAACATCGTCCAGTACGCCTTAGATAAGTTCGTACCGACTAAGGTCCAAAGCGAGGGGAAAGATCCACCGTGGTATAACAATCATGTACGAAAGGTACTACGGAAACAAAGAAAGCTTCATCATAGGTTTAAGAGTAGTCGAATCATAGCTGATAAGGAAAAGCTGAACGAAGCGAAAAAGAGCGTAAAGAGAGCAATGAGAGAAGCATTCAACGAATTCGAACATAAAACATTGGCAAACAATCTAAACAAGAACCCTAAAAAGTTTTGGTCATATGTAAAATCGGTAAGCGGATCTAAATCCCCTATTCAGTCACTCGTTGACCACGATGGCACCGAAACAGAGGACGACCGAAGAAAGGCAGAAATACTGAATTCAGTGTTCCTAAACTGTTTCACTGCGGAAAATCGTAACACGGTCCCTGACTTCAGCCGTCGCACGGACGCCAAAATGGAAAATATTGAAATAAACGATATCGGAATTGAAAAACAACTGCTATCACTTAGTAGCGGAAAAGCATCCGGACCAGACGAGATACCCTTAAGATTCTACAGTGATTATGCTAAAGAACTTGCCCCCTTTCTATCAGCAATTTATCGTAGATCGCTGGAAGAACGTAAAGTACCTAAGAAAGCGCAGGTCGTTCCCATTTTCAAGAAGGGTCATAAATCAGATGCGAATAATTATAGGCCTATTTCGCTTACGTCAATCTGTTGTAGAATAATGGAACATGTTTTGTGTTCTCGTATTATGACGTTCTTAGATAATACAAATCTCCTTCATCATAACCAACATGGATTCCGCAAACAGAGATCATGTGAAACTCAGCTCGCCCTATTTGCCCAAGAAATTCACAGTGCCGTAGACACTGGCGAGCAGATTGATGCCGTATTCCTGGACTTCAGGAAGGCATTTGATACGGTTCCGCACTTACGTTTAGTGAAAAAAATACGAGCTTACGGAATATCGGACCAGGTTTGTGATTGGATTCAGGATTTCCTAGAAGAAAGAACACAACATGTCATTCTTAACGGTTCAAAATCCGCAGATGTAGAGGTAATTTCGGGAGTACCGCAGGGAAGCGTGATAGGACCTTTATTGTTTACAGTATACATAAATGACTTAGTTGACAACATCGGTAGCTCCGTGAGGCTATTTGCAGATGACACGGTTGTCTACAAGAAAGTAGCAACATCAGAAGACTCGTACGTACTCCAGGAGGACCTGCAGAGGATTAATGCATGGTGCGACAGCTGGCAGCTTTCCCTAAACGTAGATAAATGTAATATAATGCGCATACATAGGGGCAGAAATCCATTCCAGTACGATTATGCCATAGGTGGTAAATCATTGGAAGCGGTAACGACCGTAAAATACTTAGGAGTTACTATCCGGAGCAATCTGAAGTGGAATGATCACATAAAACAAATAGCGGGAAAAGCAGGCGCCAGGTTGAGATTCATAGGAAGAATTCTAAGAAAATGTGACTCATCGACGAAAGAAGTAGCTTACAAAACGCTTGTTCGTCCGATTCTTGAGTATTGCTCATCAGTATGGGACCCTTACCAGGTTGGATTAATAGAAGAGATAGACATGATCCAGCGAAAAGCAGCGCGATTCGTCATGGGGACATTTAGTCAGCGCGAGAGCGTTACGGAGATGCTGAACAAGCTCCAGTGGCGGACACTTCAAGAAAGGCGTTACGCAATACGGAGAGGTTTATTATCGAAATTACGAGAGAGCACATTCCGGGAAGAGATGGGCAACATATTACTACCGCCCACATATATCTCGCGTAATGATCACAACGAAAAGATCCGAGAAATTAGAGCAAATACGGAGACTTACAAGCAGTCGTTCTTCCCACGCACAATTCGTGAATGGAACAGGGAAGGGGGGATCAGATAGTGGTACAATAAGTACCCTCCGCCACACACCGTAAGGTGGCTCGCGGAGTATAGATGTAGATGTAGATGTAGAAACACTACACGCAAATTTGTAGCTTCTCGTTATGCCCTAAAATTTTATGAATGAATCCAATCAGTCAGGTTTCGTAAAGGATCTGCATGCATACCGCACTTTGTCGTTTCGAATGAAAAAAGCATCGTTTATGAAGTCGATGAATGAAATGACACATTCGCAATCAACAGTGCCAATGATAAGTATAGGTGTATTACTGTTTCAACAACTTTGTATCTGTCTTGAGGAACCTCAAGGTAAATTAAGACAAAAAATTAAAACTCTGTAATCGACGTGGTAGAATATAGAGAAATGGGAGAGATTAATTATCAATAACACATAGGAAACTTCTTCTTACCACTAGCAGAAAATAATTCATTGATTTTTCTGGGCTCTTTGTCTGTAAATAACGATACCTCTGTCTTTTGGAGGAGAACGAAAGACTGTTAATGTAATTCGGATAGCACGCGGAACTAATATTGCGATTCAGGCACTCAATAAAATGTTATGGTCAGTGTAAAGCATTTTTCAGAAAATCATTGGACAGTATATTTTCTGATAGAGTTTTATCATTTTAGGTTTATCAGCATAACAGTATTGCAAAAATTAGTAGCTCGTACGTTGTCCGCTGTCACCATCACATTTTACGAATTTGGTCAAGTACACCTGGTACGCAGCACAACACGCAGAACAGCACCACGGCCATTTCTTACTCAATCCAAATTCTGTTTAAATAAAACTGGTTACTGGGAAGTGCCTGAATGCATTAACACTTCTTTTATCTGGTGTGGCTTATGTGAGGAAAATATTTTCATCGTCCATTACACACTTCATTTTTGTAACGACTACAGTGAATAAACAACGAACTGCTTAATTGTTTGTAAAACATACATTATTCAAAAACTATCATAAGAACTTTGCTACAGGAACATTTATAAAACATTTCACGCCAACAAATAGAAGTCCTGATTCATGGCAGTCGTCTGTAATGTATCATAATGTACACTCACGCTCATAAATTAAGGATAATGCTGATACATGGTGAAACAATACTCTGGTTGGCGGTTTGCTGGTATAAATCATCTCGGGGTATGACCATGCGGTGCATTTGACCTGCGGCCATCGCACGGTGGCGCTGGCAGCAGTCGACATACGCAGAGGTGTGTTGGTGCATGTCAGAGTACGGTGCAGCGAGTAAGTGTGCAGACGTTTTCAGACGTGCTAGTGGCGTGTGTGTATTGAAAATGGCTCAAAGAACACATATTGATGACGCTATGAGGGGTAGAATACCAGGACGACTGGAGGCCGGTCAAACACAGCAGGTCGTAGCACGGGCCCTCCGTGTGCCACAAAGTGTGATTTGACGATTGTGGCAACGATGCCAGCAGGCAGGACACATGTCCAGGTGCTACAGTACGGGACGTCCACAGTGTAAAACACCACAAGAAGACCGATATCTCTCCATCACTGTCCGCAGACGGCCACGGAGTAGTGCAGGTAGCCTTTCTCGGTACCTTACGGCAGCAACTGGAACAGTTGTCTCCAGACACAGTAGTCTACAGACGACTGAACAGACATGGTTTATTCGCCCGGAGACCTGTAAGGTGCATTCCACTGACCCCTGTTCACAGGAGAGCCCGTAAAGCCTGGTGTGAAGAACACAGTACATGGTCATTGGAACAGTGGTCCCAGGTTATGTTCACGGACGAGTCCAGGTATAGTCTGAACAGTGATTCTCGCCGGGTTTTCATCTGGAGTGAACCAGGAACCAGCTACCAACCCCTTAATGTCCTTGAAAGAGACCTGTATGGAGGTTGTGGTTTGATGGTGTAGGGTGGGATTATGATTGGTGCACGTACCCCCTGCATGTCTTTGACAGAGGAACTGTAACAGGTCAGGTGTTTCGGGACGTCATTTTGCACCAATATGTGGGTCTAGGGGTAGCGTCTTTGATTCATAATCAAAACATCCCGGGTTCGATCCCCGCCACTGCCTAAATTTTGATAAATAATCAGCATTGGCGGCCGAAGACTTCCGGCATAAGAAGTCAGCCTCATTCTGCCAACGGCCTTGTCAAAGAGGGCGGAGGAGTGGATAGAGGTTCAGGGCACTCTCTTGTCCTAGGGGTGGGAAATTGCCCCTAAAGGCGGAATAATCAGCAATGATCAACGACATGAGGATGCAGAAGGCAATGGAAACCACTGCATTAAAGACACGTAACGTGTATCCACAGGACATGTGGCCTGTATTTGAAGTGTCATGATGATCTCTCCATTGGCAAAAGCTTCCGGAATAGCCCCCATTCGGATCTCCGGGAGGGGACTGCCAAGGGGGAGGTTACCATGAGAAAAAGATTGAATAATCAACGAAAGGATAACGTTCTACGAGTCGGGGCGTGGAATGTCAGAAGCTTGAACGTGGTAGGGAAACTAGAAAATCTGAAAAGGTAAATGCAAAGGCTCAATCTAGATATAGTAGGGGTCAGTGAAGTGAAGTGAAAGGCAGACAAGGATTTCTGATCAGATCAGTATCGGGTAATATCAACAGCAGCAGAAAATGGTATAACAGGTGTAGGATTCGTTATGAATAGGAAGGTAGGGCAGAGGGTGTGTTATTGTGAACAGTTCAGTGACCGGGTTGTTCTAATCAGAATCGACAGCAGACCAACACCGACAACGATAGTTCAGGTCGCAAGCTGAAGATGAACAGATAGAGAAAGTGTATGAGGATACTGAAAGGGCAATGCAGTATGTAAAGGGGGACGAAAAGCTAATAGTCATGGGCGACTGGAATGCAGTTGTAGGGGAAGCAGTCGAAGAAAAGGTTACAGGAGAATATGGGCTTGGGACAAGGAATGAAAGAGGAGAAAGACTAATTGGGTTCTGCAACAAGTTTCAGCTAGTTATAGCGAATACCTTGTACAAGAATCACAAGAGGAGGAGGTATACTTGGAAAAGGCCAGGAGATACGGGAAGATTTCAATTAGATTACATCATGGTCAGACAGAGATTCCGAAATCAGATACTGGATTGTAAGGCGTACCCAGGAGCAGATATAGACTCAGATCACAATATAGTAGTGATGAAAAGTAGACTGAAGTTCAAGACAGTAGTCAGAAAGAATCAATACGCAAAGAAGTGGGATGCGGAAGTACTAAGGAATGACGAGATAACGCTATAGATACAGCAATAAGGAATAGCGCAGTAGGCAGTACAGTTGAAGAGGAATGGACATGTCTAAAAAGGGCCATCACAGAAGTTGGGAAGGAAAACATAGGTACAAAGAAGGTAGCTGCGAAGAAACCATGAGTAACAGAAGAAATACTTCAGTTGATTGATGAAAGGAGGAAGTACAAACATGTCCCGGGAAAATCAAGAATACAGAAATACAAGTCGCTGAGGAATGAAATAAATAGGAAGTGCAGGGAAGCTAAGACGAAATGGCTGCAGGAAAAATGTGAAGACATCGAAAAAGATATGATTGTCGGAAGGACAGACTCAGCATACAGGAAAGTCAAAACAACCTTTGGTGACATTAAAAGCAACGGTGGTAACATTAAGAGTGCAACGGAAATTCCACTGTTAAATGCAGAGGAGAGATCAGATAGGTGGAAAGAATACATTGAAAGCCTCTATGAGGGTGAAGATTTGTCTGATGTGATAGACGAAGAAACAGGAGTCGATTTAGAAGAGATAGGGGATCCAGTATTAGAATAGTAATTTAAAAGGGCTTTGGAGGACATACGATCAAATAAGGCAGAAGGGATAGATAACAGTCCATCAGAATTTCCAAAATCATTGGGAGAAGTGGCAACAAAACGACATTCACGTTGGTGTGTAGTATATATGAGTCTGGCGACATACCATCTGACTTTCGGAAAAGCATCATTCACGCAATTCCGAAGACGGCAAGAGCTGACAAGTGCGAGAATTATCGCACAATCAGCTTAACAGCTCATGCATCGAAGCTGCTTACAAGAATAATATACAGAAGAACGGTAAAGAAAATTGAGAATGCGCTAGGTGACGATCAGTTTGGCTTTAGGAAAAGTAAAGGGACGAGAGAGGCAATTCTGTCGTTACGGCTAAAGAAAAATCAGGACACTTTCATAGGATTTGTCGACCTGGAAAAAGCGCTCGACAATATAAAATGGTGCAAGCTGTTCGAGATTCTGAAAAAAGTAGGGGTAAGCTATAGGGAGAGACGGGTGATATACAGTATGTACAACCAAGAGGGAATAATAAGAGTGGACGATCAAGAACGAAGTGCTCGTATTAAGAAGGGTGTAAGACAAGGCTGTAGCCTTTCGCACCTACTCTTCAATCTGTACATCGAAGAAGCAATGATGGAAATAAAAGAAAGGTTCAGGAGTGGAATTAAAATACAAGGTGAAAGGATATCAATGATACGATTCGCTGATGACATTGCTATCCTGAGTGAAAGTGAAGAAGAATTAAATGATCTGCTGAACGGAATGAACAGTCTAATGAGTACACAGAAAGGTTTGAGAATAAATCGGAGAAAGTCGAAGGTAATGAGAAGTAGTAGAAATGAGAACAGCGAGAAACTTAACATCAGGATTGATGGCCACGAAGTCAATGAAGTTGAGGAATTCTGCTACCTAGGCAGTAAAATAACCAATGACGGACGGAGCAAGGAGGACATCAAAAGCAGACTCGCTATGGCAAAAAAGGCATTTCTGGCCAAGAGAAGTCTACTAATATCAAATACCGGCCTTAATTTGAGGAAGAAATTCCTGAGGATGTACGTCTGGAGTACAGCATTGTATCGTAGTGAAACATGGACTGTGGGAAAACCGGAACGGAAGAGAATCGAAGCATTTGAGATGTGGTGCTATAGACGAATGTTGAAAATTAGGTGGACTGATAAGGTAAGGAATGAGGAGGTTCTACGCAGAATCGGAGAGGAAAGGAATATGTGGAAAACACTGATAGGGAGAAGGGACAGGATGGTAGGACATCTGCTAAGACATGAGGGAATGACTTCCATGGTACTAGAGGGAGCTGTAGAGGAAGACAGAGATTGGAATACGTCAAGCAAATAATTGAGGACGTAGGTTGCAAGTGCTACTCTGAGTTGAAGAGGTTAGCACAGGAAAGGAATTCGCGGCGGGCCGCATCAAACCAGTCAGTAGACTGATGACCAAAAAAAAATGTGGGTCCCACCTTCCTCCTGATGGATGATAACGCACACCCCCACCGAGCTGCCATCGTGGAGGGGTACTTTCAAATAGAGGATATGAGGCGAATGTAGTGGCCTGCCTGTTCTCCAGAGAACGTCTGGGATTCTCTCGGTCAGCGTATCACTGCACGTCTTCAAACCCCTACGACACTTCAGGAGCTCCGACAGGCACTGGTGCAAGAATGAGAGGCTATAAACCAGCAGCTGCTCGACCACCTGATCCAGATTATGACAACACGTTGTTCAGTCTGTGTAAGTGTGCATGGTGATCCCATATTGATGTCGGGGTACATGCGCAGGAAACAGTGGCGTTTTGTAGCACGTGTGTTTCGGGACGGTTTTCCCAACTAATCATCTAATCTAACTATGGACTTACAGATCTTTTGTCGTGTGTGTTCCCTACGTGCCTATGCTATTATCACCATTTTGTGGGGCACCACATACTGCAATTATTCTTAATTTATGAGCATGAGTCTTCTTCCATGATTTTGTTCCCTCTGGCAGTCACTTGTTTGATAGTTACATATGCAACTGTTTAACTGGCAATACTAACTGCAAGATATTCAAATATTAACGAATTGAGACCTTTCAGAGCGGTTTAACTGCTTAAAATTGGCGTGTGTGCACTTTGAACTTCGCGCTGCGTTGTCACATCACGCCTGCGTCTACTTATTCGCCGGATCGCGCACTGGTCAGGAAGGGCTGCACAAACCGCTGTTATAAGCGGTTCCTAGAGCGAAAAAACTGATTAACTTAAAAAACAAGTTAAATACCTGCAGTGTACATTACTAGCTAAAATTTTGACAGTTCATTTCTTCTTGTGTGTTCTTGCTGTATCGAAATTTTCAGAATAGGTTTTGTCATGTCGGATTGGACCGTTCCTTTCTTAGATAATGCTTGCAGTATTTTTCTCCTCTCGTCTTGGTTTTTTCTGCAGCTAGTTTTCTGCAAATTATCGCTCTCTTTACAGTATTAGTGTATCCGAGGTGCTCTGACTCTTTGTTAGCTTCTAAGGTGCGGGCTATACACAATATCTGATGAAAAGAATACAGAGACCCATGCGTAATCCCTTGAAAGGCGTCTACTGGGGCACACTTGTATGTGGCACCAGAATAAACTAAGAATATTAATAAATTAAAATCAAACTAGTATACTATAAATTATGAATGTCTGTGACAGGCTCGATAATGCGGATCGCTGACTGTGGGCGACCACAGAGCCAAAGATACTGCTTTGTTGGAGTAAGAGAGCTCTGGGCCCACAGTTGTAGGTAGCTGTCTGTGAGCGAACGAGTAGGCAGTTAAGTGGTGTGCTGTGAGAAGCCACTAAGATTTAGATTAATGTGGGTATGTCAATATTGTTGAACATGGTAGCCGTAGTCTTCGTGGAAATAAGGTAAAGTTTTAAATAATTATGATTTCTGTTTTTGCCAGCATGTTAGTATAGACGAGTTGACTGATAATAATTTGTAATCGTTGAGTAACCCCAGGATGTACATAAGCTGTTTTGAGAAAAAGTTAGAAATTTTGTTTTTCTAATGCTTTTAGGATTTGCTAACAGAGCTATGTGTAATTTGATGATACGCGTGTAAGATGGATTAATGACGTTAGATAACACTTGTTGTTTAAATATCATTGTTTGTGAATCAATTGTGAGTAATGTAGCTTCAATTGTCAGATGTTTTTGAAAAGCGAACCTTAACTCTCAATATAGCTTTGTAAAAAAAAAAAAAATAAGAAAAACACAACTGAGAGTTAGCAATTTACCATAATCAGTACCGTCTTCCAGTCCAACTGATATATTTTTTTAAAGAAGTGGAATTTTCTGAAATGTTCTCGTTTATCAGCGAAAAGTATTTCATGTGCATTGCAAGTGTTATGGCCAGCATTGCACACTGCTGAGTCTGTAGCTAGCATTCATGTTTTTTTGTGAATGACCAGAACATACCGCGTTCCACCGTTGCTGCTTTAGAGATACGACAACTTAGTTTATTTGTTATGTGCACAGGGACGAAAGTTATCAGTTGTAAACAAGGCCAGATGACTCAGTGCCTAAGGGACTGAAAGTATTCTGCAGTGACTGATTTCTTTATGGATAGTGGGAGTTACATTTTTCAATCGATTCGTGTAAAGGTTTGCTAACAATAACACAGAACAAGCACACCACTTGCGGCTTGCAGTTACAACACGTCACGCGACAATTCGATTTTTGTATCCATTCCACAGATCAGACTTCATTCAATATATACTTATACGGATATGGTGTTTGTTCTTTCGGAATTGTCCGAAAGAACAGACACAGTTGATGACCTGTAGCTGTCAAGAATGAAATTAAAATTATATTAATGCCTTCAGTCGCTGACGGGCGTTGATATATCAACGGGGACAGGTGAAAATGTGTGCCACGACCGGGACACGAATCCGGGATCTCCTGCTTACATGGTAGACGCTCTATCTATCTAAGCCACCGAGGGCACAGAGAATAGTGCGACTGCAGGGACTATCTCGCTCACGCCTCCCGCGAGACCCACATTCTCACCTTGTATGTCCACGCATCACGATCGTAGTGTCCCACCTCAACACACTCATTACTCGTGGAAGACATTCTTACCAAGTCCCAGCAGCAACTGAAGTTATTAATATAGTTCCAGTTTCGTTCTAGACGGCTGCAGGTCATCAATGGTGTCTATTCTTTTGGACATGTCCGAAAGAACAGACACCATATCCATATAATTATGTAGTTCTGGCAATACCGGCCATGACCTTCTTCTTCTGTGCGGATGCACACATATTACCCGAACTCTTACGGGACTTAATGTCTTCCACGAGTAATGAGTGTGTTGCGGAGGGACACTACGAATGTAGTGTGTGAACATATTAAGGTGAGAATGTGGTCTCGCTGGAGGCGTGCGCGAAATGTTCCCTGCAGTCTCACTATCCTCTGTGCCCTCGGTGGCTCAGATGGATAGAACGTCTGCCGTGTAAGCAGGAGATCCCGGGTTCGTGTCCCGATCGTGGCACACACTTTCACCTGTCCCCGTTGATATATCAACGGCCGTCAGCAGCTGAAGATATTAACACGATTCTAATTTCATTCAATATGATCGCAATTTTTTTTATATTTTTTAAGGAACGTTACACCCTATTGACCTATAGATGTTACGAAACTGCCGACCTGTCGGTATAAAAGGAGGCCGGAGTTCTGTGTTCTCGGTAGAGAAGCGGTAGCAGCAAAATGGTATGGCCAGCAGAGCTCTGTGACTCCAGCGTGGCTAAGCATTGGCTGTCCCCTAGGTAACAAATCTTTCAGGGACAGTCACGCATCCAAAAGCTGCACAAGTCGACTGTTGATGATGTGTTTGTGATGTGGGATCATGAAGGAGGAACTACAGCCAAACCAATACGAATCAGACATCACGTACTGACGTACAGGGATCATCGAACATTGTGGAGGGGGTGACTTACAAAAAATCACGTGAAACAAGCTAAAGGAATCTCTCGTGACTTACGAACTGCTACCAGCAGTCGAAATAGCACAATCACAGTGCTTGTGGCGTCAAAAAGAGGGGGTACAACGATGGAGCACCTTCTCATATATCACACATTTCTGTAGTTAACGCTGGCGACGTTTGAGGTAATGTAAACAGCGGCCCATATGACTGTGGGTTACTGAAAGTGAGTGATTTGGAGTGATGAATCACACTATATCCTGTGCTGAAGTAAACGCTAAACGCAAAATGATACGAACGCATTTAGAGCATACTGTTTCCAACAGTTCTGAGTCGGTTTTGTATCAGCGTGACAGTGCACCGTGCAGCAAACGAGCATCTTCGAGGCCGTGTTTCGTGGACAACAACAGTCTAGAAAAGGACTTTCCTACCTAGAAGTCACGATCTGAACTGAATGGAACACCTTCGCGATGTGTTAAGAAGACGACTTCGACCCAGATCCCAGTTTACAGCTTCCAACTTTTACTACCTCCCCTGTTTTCGACTATGAGGAGGAATAGTTTGCTACTCCACCACAAACAGTCAGACACCTCATTAAATGATATATAGAATGGTATTTTCACTCTATAGCGGAGTGTCCACTGATATGAAAATTCCTGGCAGATTAAAACTGCGTGCCGGACCGAGAATCGAACTAGGGATCTTTGCCTTTCGCAGGGCAAGTGCTCTACCCTCCGAGCTACCCAAGCAAGATACACTACTGGCCATTAAAATTGCTACACCAAGAAAAAATGCAGATGATAAAGAGTATTCATTGCACATATATATTACACTAGAAATGACATGTTATTACATTTTCACACAATTTGGGTGCATAGATCCTGAGAAATCAGTACCCAGAACAACCACCTCTGACCTTAATTACGGCCTTGATACGTCTGAGCACTGAGTCAAACAGAGCTTGGATGGCGTGTACAGGTACAGCTGCCCATGCACCTTCAAGAGTAGTGACTGGCGTATTGTGACGAGCCAGTTGCCGGCCACCATTGACCAGACGTTTTCAATTGGTGAGACATCGAGAGAATGTGCTGACCAGGGCAGCAGTCGAACATTTTCTGTATCCAGAAAGACCCGTACCGGACCTGCAACATGCAGGCGTGCATTATCCTGTTGAAATGTAGGGTTTCGCAGGGATCGAATGGAGGGTAGATTGGTTCAAATGGCTCTGAGCACTATGGGACTTAACTACTGAGGTCATGAGTCCCCGAGGCCTTAGAACTACTTAAACCTAACTAACCTAAGGACATCACACACATCCATGCCCGAGGCAGGATTCGAACCTGCGACCGTAGCGGTCACGCGGTTCCAAAGTGACACGCTTAGAACCGCGCGGCCACACCGGCCGGCTAATGGAGGGTAGAGCCACGGGTCGTAACACATCTGAAATGTAACGTCCACTATTCAAAGTGCCGTCAGTGCGAACAAGAGGTGACCGAGACGTGTAACCAATGGCACCCCATACCATCACGCCGGGTGATACGCCAGTATGGCGATGACGAATACACGCTTCCAATGTGCGTTCACCGCGATTTCGCCAAACACGGATGCACCATCATGATGCTGTAAATGGGACCTAGATTCATCCGAAAAAATGAAGTTTCGCCATTCGTGCACCTAGGTTCGTCGTTGAGTACACCATCGCAGGCGCTCCTGTCTGTCATGCAGCGTCAACAGTTACCGCAGCCATGGTCTCCGCACTTGTAGTCCATGCTGCTGCAAACGTCGTCTAATTGTTCGTGCAGATGATTGTTGTCTTGCAAACGTCCCCATCTGTTGACTCAGGAATCGCGACGTGACTGTACTATCCGTTACAACCACGCGGATAAAATGCCTGTCATCTCGACTGCTAGTGATACGAGGGCGTTTGCATCCAGCACGCAGTTCCGTATTACCCTCCTGAACCCACCGATTCCATATTCTGCTAACAGTCATTGGATCTCGACCAACGCGAGCAGCAATGTCGCGATACGATAAAACGCAATCGTGATAGGCTACAATCCGACCTTTATCAAAGTCGGAAACGTGATGGTACGCATTCCTCCTCCTTACACGAGGCATCACAACAACGTTTAACCAGGCAACGCCGGTCAACTGCTGTTTGCGTATGAGAAATCGGTTGGAAACTTTCCCCATGTCAGCACGTTGTAGGTGTCGCAACCGGCGCCAACCTTGTGTGAATGCTCTGAAAAGCTAATCATTTGCATATCACAGTATCGTCTTCCTTTCGATTAAATTTCGCGTCTGTAGCACGTCATCTTCGTGGTGTAGCAAGTTTAATGGCCAGTAGTGTACAATCCGTCCTCAGGCAATATCATTTCTTCAAAGAGTGTTAGGTGTGCAAGGCTCGAAAAAGAGTTTCTGTGAAGTTTGGAAGTTAGGGGACGAGGTACTGGTGGAACTGAAGATGTGAGGACGGGTCGTTAATAGTGCTTGGGTAGCTCAGATGGTGGAGCACTTACCCGCGAAAGGCACTGGTCCCGAGTTCGAGTCTCCTTCGTGCACGCAGGTTTCATCTTCCAGTAAGTTTCACCTCATTAAATGTGTCTCCAGTAGAGTTCAAGCACTAATAAAGGCGAAGGGTTAACACTTCCATTATTACTCTCTCCAATAACTGCTCGGATAACAGCAGAGGAATAAGACACTAAACCAGTTGAAATAAATGGTGGTTTTCAGTTAACCTTATCCATGGTTTTTCTTCAGAAGAAAAAGAAACAAGCTTCACATTTGCAAACAGTCACAGTCAGTTAGTAAAGAGATCTAACATTTCCACATGAAATATGTCTTCAACTATCTGTACATCCATTTCTAAAAGTTAAGGTCCTAAAATCAAAGGCTTACCACAACAGCAAATCAATCACATAAAATGCCAGACCACGTTAAGAGCTACATGCCGACATGTAGCTTTTCCATTTCAGCTTGTTTCTGTAGCTTCAAACTTCAGTTCTCTCCATATATAGTTCTAATTGCCTCCACTTTTTAAAGATAAATGTGGCATGCAAGGAATCCCTGGCCTAAAGCTCGACGTATGCTTGCAAACTTAATTACGAGTCCAATGAACGCTCAGCTTAATGACTACTTCTTTTGGAGGGTGACTGTAAAGGAACACCGTGTCACCTGTTCCCAGAGAAACTTAGAATTTACCTCAGGATAATTGTACAGACTCGGTGTAATGAGAACAAGTCGATTGTCACAGTTCATCTTCTTGCAAGAGTCAAACTGCTGTTTAGTTTAGTTATGTCATGTTCCGTAGATCATTTTCACGATTATTTTATCTATATGATGTGGAACAAGTCTGATTACAAGCTAATATATACACACATGAATAGTGCCAATATTAATATTTCTGAAATTTTTAGTTCTACACATGCAACTACATGTAGAGGTAAAATTTTTTTTACCAGTTCTGAAACAGAAACTCCTCCATCGAGTAGAAGGAGTTGTCCAAAAAAAATGATTTTAAGCTATATTTAAAACTTGATCTGCTACCTGCCAGACGCTTTACGTTGTTGGGCAAATGTTGAATAATGTACTACTTTTTGAGCAACTCACAGCTTCAATAACTGATAGGAAAGGTCATTTTTTCCTCTAGTGTTGTGCGTATGAACATCACTGTTCTTCGCGAATTGAAATGGATTATTTATAACGAACTTCGTTAGCGAATATACGTGCTCTGATGGTGCAGTTAAAATACCTCACTCCTTCAACAGGTGGCCGCATGGCGTGAACACCAACAATTATTCTCGATGCTCTCTTTTGTGCAATCAGTACTTTATGGCTAAATGGTGAGACGTATTGTTCCCATAAACGACATTTAAACCTACAGAATCAAGATCAGGTGACTCTTACACATGGCAGCCGCTCTAAAATGGATGATTGGTGACGACATGATATAGCTAAAGTTATTTACACTGATGAGACAAAACATTTTACCACTGCCCACCGAGAGGTCGAACGCCTCATGGGGGCGTTGCGGGCACGTGACACAATAGGGAAAGAATATAAGCGGAAGAGAGACGAATGGGCAATCATTATAGCAAACATACAGACAGAAACTGTTTTGACAAAGGGCATATTGTTTTGGCGCTGCGGCTGGAAACGAGAGTCTCTGAAACGGCAAAGCTGGTCGCCTGTTGGCGTACTACTTTCATAAGCACCTATAGAAAGTGGTTGAAGGACGGTGGAATAACGAGTAGGGTGTATGGTATTGGGTCGCCATGTCTCATCACGGAACATAGAGGTCGTAGTAGTATCCTCCCCCCATGTAATACACGACAGGCAACGATCTGTGGCCGATCTGTCGACAGAGTAAAATGCTGGTGCAGGCACAAGTGTTTCGAAGTGCACCGTTGTAGTGAACTCACAATATAAATGGAAATGCCGAGTGGCTAGGGCCTCCCGTAGGGTAGACCGTCCGCCTGGTGCAAGTCTTTCCAGTTGACACCACTTCATCTACATCTACATCTACGTGATTACTCTGCTATTCACAATAAAGTGCCTGGCAGAGGGTTCAACAAACCACCTTCAAGCTATCTCTCTACCGTTCCACTCTCGAACGGCACGCGGTAAAAACGAGCAACTTAAATTTTTCGGTGCGAGCCCTGATTTCTCTTATTTTATCGTGATGATCATTTCTTCCTGTATAGGTGGGTGCCAACAGAATGTTTTCGCAATCGAAGGAGAAAACTGGTGATTGAAATTTCATGAGAAGATCCCGTCGCAACGAAAAACGTCTTTGTTTTAATGATTGCCACTCCAATTCACGTATCATATCTGTGAAACTATCTCCAGTATTTCGCGATAATACAAAACGAGCTGCCCTTCTTTGTACTTTTTCGATGACATCCGTCAATCCCACACCGCACAGCAGTACTCCAGAACAGGACGGACAAGCGTTGTGTAAGCAGTCTTCGGTGACTTGCATGTCGATGGGGATGAAATGATAAAGATAAGGACAACACAACACCCGGTCCCTGAGCGGAGAAAATCTCCGACCCAGCCGGCAATCGAACCCGGGCCGTTAGCTGACCACTCAGCTACCAGGGGCGGACAACTCACATTCATGTCTTGACTAGTAAATGTGCCTGATCTGTGTCTACTGGAACACGTATCGGTCGCCAGCTGCGTTCCCGTTAACCACCATCCCGTATTTTATAGGAGTTGCTTGACCTGTGCGTGGATATCTAGTACCACATACAGAGGTCTCAAGGACTTGTAGAATCCATACCAAGCAGAATATCTGTTATATTTTGTTTGAAAAATGTAACAACACGCTCTTAAGCAGGTGGTCATCAATAATTCACACATAGAAAGCGCAGGTCAAATGTACCTAAAAAGCAACAATAAACATAGGTCTCCACATGAACAGTTGTCAAGGTATAACACATTTTCTGTTGCGGTTCATCAGTGTCTAGGAACGCATGGAATCTTTAAATGTTAAAGCAGGTGTTCGAAATGATCATGTGTCTGAATGCAACATTTAGCTCATCTC
Organism: Schistocerca piceifrons; assembly: GCF_021461385.2. Lineage (NCBI taxonomy): Eukaryota > Metazoa > Arthropoda > Insecta > Orthoptera > Acrididae > Schistocerca > Schistocerca piceifrons. The sequence continues at coordinate 922,461,609 of NC_060140.1, forward strand.
TGAAACGAGTTAAGAATCCTCTCAGGCAGTCCTGGAAAATTCTGTGAATGCTGGAAGGCTGCTTCAATCCGCAAGCGTAACTCCTTAAGAGAGTTTAGCTAGCTAGCGTAGACCAGGCTTTTGACATGACCCCACACACCGAAATCCACGGGACTAAAATCCGGAGACCTTGGAGGCCCGACCAATGATGACCAAATGACCAAGTTAAAAGCCGGCGCACTCGTAAATGAAAATGTGCTGGAGCACTGCATGTATGAAACACGTGTTCAGGCGTTGGTTCAGTGGGACATCATCATGGACAGCTGCAAGTACAGTCTGCAGGAACGGCATGTCCTGCAGTCTGGTTAGTCTCTGTGGTAGTACGTGTGGTCCAATTACGCGCCGTCCGAGCAGCCCTCCCCAACCATTCAACGAATAATGCGGCTGATGTCGTGGTATGTATATTGCATTAGAATTGACATCGGCCCTAATTTGACAGTTATGTTAGCTAAAAATACCATCACGGTTAAATCCAGCCCCATTAGTGAACAGAATACTGCTTAAAAAAATGAGATTCAGGGTACGCAGTTGTTGCACCCATTGACAGAAATTCTCTCTAGCAGGGAAGTCTGCATTGTTGAGGTATTCCACTCGCTGGAGATGTTGTGGACAAAGTACTTGCCGATGTAAAATCCGCCACACACTGCTATGACTCAGGACACGCTCTTGTGTAGCAGATCCTCTTTGTTGAGGTACTCAGACGTTCGTACATAATGCGTGATACCTTTTCCTCAATTTCGTGTGTTGTGGATCTCGTTCGACCTTCTCGTACATGGTGCGCGAAACTTCCGGTTTCCATAAGGCGCTGATGTAACCGCTAAATGATCGTCTGGCTGGCTGCCTGCGGAGGGGAAAATCTTCTTCGTACAATCGTGCAGCCTCAAGGGCACCGCCATACATGAAGAGCTTGTCAGCGCATTCTTCATTGGTGCAAACTCTGTCCATGGTGCCTTCACGTTGTAACGTTCTCTGGCAGCACGCATCCAAAGAGAAAGTTAAAAGAACATTTCGATGTACGAGTGTAATTTTCACTGTAACAAATAATTTATATGTATTTCTGTTAACTCAATTTCAAAGAGACACTTAATTTTGTGAGGAAAAAGATAATTATGAATTTTGCAATTATAAATGATTATTCAAAGAGTGTGAAACACCATCTGTGGCGGGGGATGTGGAAACCGCCGCAGAAGAAACGATATGTAATCAAAAAAGACAAAGACTGTACAAGAATTAGTTAAGAAATAAATAGGCAATATATTGAAATAGAATCGCTTGTCTTCTGCACGGACTGCCACGTTGGGCGCCAGTTCAATGCCATTCTGTCTGTTTTAATTATCTGGGAGTTAACCGTCTGGTTTTAAACTTTCTTTGCTTTCTGCGTTTAATTTCATTGGGAAACCTTTGAGATGGACATGAGAAATGAAATATTGCAATAAATTTTTCATCTGTGATTATTACCTTACTAATGAAATATTCTGTTGCAGATTAATAAAAATGAATTTCTTTGAATATTCCAAAATAATTGTTCAAGTTTTACTTTCATTCAAGTACTAAAGCTGTTTGTGCAAGAATAAAAATATCATTGTCCATCGAACTTAGCAAACATATTCACCTTTTTGTTTAACTGGATACACCCCGACTAGCTTTGAAGCATAAGACTATCTTTACCATATGAAAATGTTTTCTTTTTTTTATATTGCTAAGCTCTCATGAAAATGATCCAGTTTTAAATACACTTTATGTAATGTTCAGAATTTATCACTTTTTGAATGAAAATTTACAAAAGCTGCAGCTTGTATCTACCTGTGAATGCACAAGATAAAATCTACTCTCTCTTTTTATTCTGCGTCTCGAATGCCGTGAAAAGAAACACTTTATTATTTTCGTTCACCTCTGCCTGTACCCTTTTTAGGATGTGGTCGTTATTGCGATCGTATATTTAAATCTGCCGCTGCTCGAGACTGCTCGCTCGCGGCACAGTTTCGTACCCTCAGAAATATCCAATAAAATGCTGAAATTTCGGAAATAAAATGGCGAATGTCCGTTGCGAACTTTGCAGTGTGACAAACAGATTTTACTAGTTAAATATATTTTAACAGAAACAATTAAAATCTCTGCACACCTTTTACAATACCAGCTACAAATGACGTCGGTCATCGAGTTATGACAAATGGAGACTACGTAAGAGCCTAATGCAACGTCAAAAGTTCCTCTCCCATTCAGTCCGTGCAGAAGACAAGCGATTCTATTACAGTATATTGCCTATTTATATCTTAACTAATTCTTGTACAGTCTTTGTTTTTTCTCATTACATATCGTTTCTTCAGTGGCGGTTATTACATCCTCCGCGACAGATAGTATTTACGACTCTTTGAATAATCATTTATAATAGCAAAATTCATAATTATCCTTTTCCTCACAAAATTAAGTGTTCTTTTGAAATTCAGTTAACAGAAATACACACAAATTATTTGTTACAGTGAGCATTATATATCGGAATGTTCTTTTAACTTTCAGTTTGGATGCGTGCTGCCAGAGAACGTTACAACGTTCGTAATTGGCTGTGTGGCGGGTACGGCACAGTACACGTAGGGGGCAAAGGAAAGTAGTTGCGCATGCGTAAACAAACATAGTCGATCCCAAACATCGAGACACCTACGAAAATACGGCGGTCTCCAGTTTACAGTTTGTTCCCAACTCGAATTAACGTGATGCCCCGGCAACGGTTGTAATTAAATCCCGTTTTTCCAGATTTTCCTATGTCGATTACAAGATGTTTACAACCAAACACTCCTAGAACTCGTACGGGAATCGTGAGTAAAGAGTATAATTGGCAATTGGTACTACATTAATAACTATTGTGGGGATAAGTTGAGAATTTGCGTCTCATGGGAGACAGCTGATGTGTTTGTAATTCCTTTGTGTCATGAAGAAACCTTAACCGAACGATGGAAGTTGGAATTCCATAAAATATTCCAACAGGTCAATCATAATAATAACTAGAAACATCGTGCAACTAAAACGTGTGTAAACGTATCTCTCTACCTTCGAGGCTAACAGTTACTCCCATGAAAGTCGATTACTGTTTCCCATTCCATTCGTCTAAAGATGAAGATTTCATTCTATACAATTTTAAGAAACACGTTAAGTTGCCTAGGATTTTACGAAAAGATTACGTTGCTTAGGAATTCTGCAACAAGGCGAAGAAATTTTATTCATTACATGCTGCATTCCTTGAATTTTACCTCTGCCCAAGTGGAACAAGTAAATGAAGCACGTCTTCCCCTTAATCAGCTAAGAGGAAAATTAAATTTATTCCTTTCAAGAACTGTGCGTCGCGTGAATCTCATTAACGAGTACGCTCATGCCAGTCTCTTCATATCGTTTCGGAACCCCAGTCAGACGGTAATTCCCCTCTGGGGCCGAGGATTTGAAGTCCTCTTACCCACGCGGCTGAGGCAAGAATAATTCTTTTTTCCCACTAGATTTTTATTCTTTCAGTCTCGGAGACGGGGAACAGAATAACTGGAGTATTAGCGTTAATTAGTACCTGCACTGCAAAAGGCAAAATTGTGGATAGTGACAAGGGTTACAATAGAAACGTCAGCGATATATTACGACAGTCTGGTATGTAAACGGAGACGTTGTTTTCCTGTAAACCAAATGCCAAGAGTTAATTTTCTCCTGCAGCTTCTTTGGGTCTCGTCAGTTACTGAAACAGCACTGGGTAAATAAGTCTGAATGTTCTTGGCTAACATCTTCATTTACAGTTTCCTCGGCTTCTCTAAATCACTACATACGACTGACAAGAAAGTTCCTCAAAAACCACCACAGCCGACTTCCTTCCAATCTGTTTCTATGTAGATATTTTTCTGTCACTAGATATAGATTCAAATCAGTTTTCTTCGGTTCTCTATAGAGCCATCGGTTTTTATGAACCCAGAAACAAGCAAATTCGTACAGGTTAGTTATCTGGAGAACTACTTTTTCCTTATTTTGTTACCTGAAGATATGACATTTCTGTGTCTTTATATATTGCAAATTGTTTTACAGTTTGTATATATATATGTTTATGCATTTATGTCGATGTATAATTGGTTTGTTTTGTAAATATTATTTGTATTTTTACGCTGGGTCTTGCCTAGGGAAAACTATGCTATCGAACGACTACATCGATAGGTCGTGTGGAGAACCAAAGTGTTTAGGATCTTTAGTAGTGTTAACTCTGCCGCGTGGAGCGTGGGCAGAGGAGAGTCTGGCTGGAGTAGGGCGGTGGAGCAGGTGTGTTGTGTGACGCTCCCGCGAGTTGCCGCGCTTTCGGGGTTTGGCAGCATGTAATTGCGCTCGACTTGCTATGATAGTTTCTGACACAGTGTCGCGGACGGGAAGCATTAGCTGGCGCACATCAAGAGCCCGCTTCACCTGGTGACCGTGTCGAGAAGAAGGCGCGCCAACATCCAGATTCTGCAACAGCGACGGCCGAAAATGAGTGACTGTCGCCACCTTCTGGATCGACGACTGCAAACCTTCAATCAACCAACAAGGAAGACTAAAAGCACGTAAAGTTATATAACTGTATGGCAGACCTCAGCTTTTCAAACTGTTGCATCACAAAAATACAGCAACTTAGCATGAACCTTTCTTGCTCATTGTCCCAATTGCATTACCAAGCAGGGTCCCTACCTTTTCTGGAATGAACCCGAGTGTCGTAGAAATTCATACGCCAGCAATAAAGTAATATCATTCGATTTCACTGCTTTAATTTCAAAGTTCAGTTAAAGTATTCATAGCTGGCTACAATATTTAGATTACACAAGCGCGAATTAAGAGTGCGAGTTTTGTTACGATATTTTAGCTTACCTGTGACTGCAGCTCAGCTTGGTACGTACTAAATTTTACTATTGTTAATTGTTCAGAATCATTTAATTCAAGTTCAAAGTTAAATCTCTTGTTTCTAAATTGCGTAGATTCCAGTAGCTTTTGAAATGGTTGTTGAGGTAACCCAAGACTAACCGTATTTTACTGAATCTCAATGTGCTTCAGAAACAAAGCTGTCACTTTCAATTTTCCGGTTTTATTAATTCTTTTGCTAAGTTAAGTCAGAGTGTAGCGAAATTTATTACTTCTGACAAACATTCAGTTTTCACACAACACATGTCAACCTTCAGTTGCCACGCTTTTAGTGCTAATTATGTGTGCATTAATCCTTAATTTTAAGTTATTATAGTAGTTGTCCACAGGACTGGCGACCGTAATTTCCCCCAAATCACAAATATCTAATTAATGCCAATTAATTGTTAACGTAACGACCGCACATTTACTTTCTTTTAATTTTACCCTTTTCTCAAAATTAATTTCCACCAATTTCATTTGCACTTTTACTTTCATTTAGATGTAACCCTTTCCTCCCTCTTTACCGACAAATTCACTTCGGTGACGATTGTTTTTCCCAAATTTCCATTAGGTACACGTGGTTTAATTTTTCACTGTCATTAAGGTCGATAAGTGAGGGGGAGGTTACAAGCATTTCTGGCGGAAGACTCCCCATCGGACGCGTGACACGTCTGTCCACGGTTCTGATGTAGTGCAGTGCTCACAGTAGATAAATGTGATAAATGGAGTACAATATCGTAGTATTTTCATGCTAATCACGTAGATGGAATTAAGTAGAACTTGTAAATTGATTTTAACACGCAGCTACCATAAGGAAGCCCTCTCTCACAAAAGAAATTGCTATTGAGGAAGTGATGTCCCCACCTCGTTACTAAATAGTGTGAAATCTGTCATCATCCTTACAACTCTTTCTGGCCATAGTACGACAAAAAATTATCATAAAATTCCTACTGATTCTCTCGCTATCTCGTGACCAAATACCACTGAATTCAAATTTATACCAAGAACATATGGTATGTCATCTGTTATTGTAAACTCCAGCAATTTTCAAGTCCATATCGCAACTGAGTAGTCACCCGTGTTACTACCTTTGACTAGTGTCCCTGGTTGGATGGTTACATTGCTAAAAATATCAAAAAGACTGCTTCCGTGATATATTTATATGAAAAAGATATTTTACGTGTTCATTAATAATGCAATTATCGGGAAAACCACGCAGATGTTAGCACCTATCGGGATATTTATTTAGTCCGTTCGTGGGATGTTAATTTTCGTGGAAGACAGTGGATTACTATTTCGGATTCTAAACGGCGAACAATCTTCTACAAAATTCGCGGCCCAAGAGATGGTGAAAGTTCGGTATAGAACATGCTAACTGTTTGTGTACTATAACGACATATCTGTAATATTTGTCTTCTGCTATTGAAACTACTTTTACTAAAAATAGTGAATTAATGACAAAGTAAGGCCTCTTATTTATAAAATATGAGTCCATATTGTTTCAAAATCTGGAGGAAATGTATAAATTACAATGTATTTGTGATGTGATCTCTGTCACTTGTTTTAGTTCTTCTGTAACTTCCTCCGTTACCTTTCCTTCTCCTGGCCTTGGCCTGTTAAGGTGTATGTACCACTGTAAACACATATAACGTGCGAACAATTATTTATATCGTTCATGTAAGGACCCTTGTTTTACTAAGTCTTAACATTTATCTCTTTAACATGTTATTGATAATTTGCCAACTAGAAATGTGGGTGACTCTTGTTGCATGATTGCGAATAACCAGCGCGGGCGATATCTGTTTAACTGCCATTGCAGCCATCTCAGCGAGATAACTACTGACTGTAGTAATTACTTACAACCAGCATATCACGTGATTAAAAGCGTCCGACTGCCCAGTGCGAATCAAGTTAGCGCACTTAAGATATTCCAAATCTTCACTGTCCCGAAAATACGAAGCCAAGCCAGTTATTCCAAGAGAATAGTATTTTGTGTCTTACATATTTTAATGCGCTCTGTTCTAATTAGAGTGAAAGTAGGTATTTGTATACTGGATCAATCTATGATCGACATGTACTAGTTTCATTATAGGTTTGCAAAAGAATTACAAAGCAAGATCGTATTTTTATGTTATATTGTATCTCAAGGATAACGTTAAAGGAAAAAACTTTTATGTCATGTTCCGCGACAACAAATGTTCGAAAATGTTCACTGTAAAAATTATGGTGCAACAGAGTAGAAAATAATATTCGTGACATAATCTATATTCACATTAACAAAAGGATGGTGAGCTACTGGAAAGTATCCCAGCACGGAAACAAGGAGCTCCCTATGAGAAACTTAAAACTGATGACTTACTTCACTACACGTTTGTCGGTATTTAGTGATGGTGAATACCTATTCCCCATTTCGTTATTCCAACGACGTGCCTATCAGAGTCATTGCTCCTCATAGCAGCTGATGTATGCAGGGTGGTCCATTGATCGTGACCGGGCCAAATATCTCGAAAACGAAAAAACTACAAAGAACGAAACTTATCTAGCTTGAAGGGGGAAACCAGTTGGCCCTATGGTTGGCCAGCTAGATGGTGCTGCCATAGGTCAAACGGATATCAACAGCGTTTTTTTAAAAATAGGAACCCCCATTTTTATTACATATTCGTGTAGTAAGTAAAGAAATATGAATGTTTTAGTTGGACCGCATTTTCGCTTTGTGACAGATGGCGCTGTAACAATCACAAACCTATGGCTCACAATTTTAGACGAACAGTTGGTAATAGGTAGGTTTTTTAAATTATAATACAGACGTAGGTGCGTTTGAACATTTTATTTCGGTTGTTCCAATGTGATACATGTACCTTTGTGAACTTATCATTTCTGAGAACGCATGCTGTTACAGCGTGACTACCTGTAATTACCACATTAATGCAATAAATGCTCAAAATGATGTCCGTCAACCTCACTGCATTTGGCAATACGGGGAACGACATTCCTCTCAACAGCGAGTAGTTCGTCTTCCGTAAGGTTCGCACATGCATTGACAATGCGCTGACGCATGTTGTCAGGCGTTGTCAGTGGATCACGATAGCAAATGCTATTCAATACCGCTTCAACCGCACGCGAGCTATGTGCCGGACATCCATCATGTTGGAAGTACATCGCCATTCTGTCATGCAGTGAAACATCTTGCAGTAACTTCGGTTGAACATTACATAGGAAATCAGCATACATTGTGCCATTTAGATTGCCATCGATAATATGGGAGCCAATTATCCTCCATCCCATAGTGCCGCACCATCCATTAATCCGCCAAGGTCGCTGATGTTCCACTTGTCACAGAATTTTCCGTTGCCCAATAGTGCATATTATGCCGGTTTACGTTACCGCTGTTGGTGAATGACGCTTCGTCGCTAAATAGAACGCCTGCAAAAAATCTGTCATCGTCCCGTGATTTCTCTTGTGCCAAGTGGCAGAACTGTACACGACGTTCAAAGTCGTCGCCATGGGATTCCTGGTGCGTAGAAATATGGTACGGATGCAATCGATGTTGATGTAGCATTCTTAACACCGACTTTTTTGAGATTCCAGATTCTCGCGCAATTTTTCTGCTACTGATTTGTGGATTAGAAGCGACAGCAGCTAAAACACCTACTTGGGCATCATCATTTGTTGCAGGTCGTGGTTGGCGTTTCACATGTGGCTGAACACTTCCTGTTTCCTTAAAGAACGTACCTATCCGGCGAACGGTGCGGCCGCTTGGATGATGTCGTTCAGGATACCGAGCAGCATACATAGCACAAGCCCGTTGGGCATTTTGATCACAACAGCCATACATCAACACGATATCGACCTTTTCCGCAATTGGTAAACGGTCTATTTTAACACGGGTAATGTATCACGAAACAAATACCGTCCGCACTGGCGGAATGTTACGCGATACCACGTACTTATACGTTTGTGACTATTACAGTGCCATCTATCACAAAGCGAAGAAAGTGGTCCAACTAAAACATTCATATTTCTTTACGTACTACACGAATATGTAATAAAAATGGGAATTCCTATTTTAAAAAAAACGCAGTTGATATCCGTATGAACTATGGCAGCGCCATCTAACGGGCGAACCATAGCGCCATCTGGTTTCCCCCTTCAAGCTAGACGAGTTTCGTTCTTTGTAGTTTTTTCGTTTGATGCTTATTTCGTGAGATATTTGGTCCGATCACTATCAATGGACCACCCTGTATAGGTTTTAAAGGTAGCACTAGCGCACTTTATAACTGATTCTCAGATAAGATGGCTTGCAGCCGTAGCACAACTATAATCTAGACAACCCTTGAGATAGTCCGAACTGAGCCACAGACGTAAAAAAGTTCTTTGATTAATTGAGGACTTGCTATTGTGCATCACATGATAACACATCGACTTAATGACGACCTTTAATGAATAACAGAAATACAGAATGTGAAGTGTGAAAAATTTCTTTAAGCAGAACTATTTTAATCAAATGGGACGTATTCCGAAACAGGAAGAAGTATATGCATAAATTGCTGTTGATTATGGCACTCTCAATCAGGGTGACATGAGTCAGCATCAACTCTGAGATGGGATTATGACATACCCGAAAATCACCTCGGAATTCACCAAAGATGATTTACTGAAATGATGAAATTCTATATCCAGTAGACACGTTCACTCCGAAAGAATATGAAACGCCTCAAATACACTGAGGTGGCAAGTCATCGGATAGCGATATTCCCATATAAACGTGGCAACAGTATCGCGTGCATATGATATAACAGAGCAGTGCATTCGCGCAGCTGTCATCTGATTCTTGTGAAAGGTGTGCGACGTCGTTATGGCCACACGACGGCCATTAATAGATATCGAACGAAGAAAGGTAGTCGGAGCTAGACGCATGGGGCATTCCATTTCGGAAATCGTTAGGGAATTCAATGCTCCGGGATCCACAGTCTCAAGAGTGTGTCGAAAGTACCAAATTTGGAGCATAACCTCTCACCGAGGACAACGCAGTGACCGACGGCCTTCATTTAACGACCGACAGCAGCGGCGTGTGCGTAGGGTTGTCAGTGGTAACCGACAAGCAACACTGAGTCAAATAACCCCAGACATCAATGTGGGACATACGTAAAGGGGGCTAAGTATGGCGAAATTTGCCGTTAATGGGCTTTGGTGGCAGATGACCTATTCGAGTGCCGTTGCTAACAGCACGACATCGCCCACAGCACCTGTTCTGGTCTCTTGACGGTATCGTTTGTATCTGGAGAACTGTGGCTTTGTCAGATGAGTCCCCATTTGAGTTGGCAAGAGCTGATGTTAGGGTTCGAGTATGGCGCAGATCCCAAGAAGCCATGGATCCAAGTGGTCTGTCAGAGATAGCTGATAATGTTCCCGCTTAGTTCACTCTTTCGTACTGGGTTTCTGTTTTCGGTTACTGGAAACACCCGACTATTACAGAGAAAACGGAAGTGTCCTGAAGAAGACTAAAGCATAAACTCTTACAGTTTGTTCGATTAGCGCATTTGCTCTAAATGTCCTTTTTTTCTTGACATTTCCCCTTGCGTCAGTAAGATGCTGTCCACATTTAACATCATTCTGAACAGTGGTTCCCTTTCTACAGCATTTTGAAACTTTAATTGTAGACATAGGATGCCCATAGTGTGTGTGTGTGTGTGTGTGTGTGTGTGTACGTACGTATGTGGGTATGTGTATGTATGTGGGTGTATGTCTGTGTGTGTGTGTGTGGGGGGGGGGGGGGGAGGGGGCGTGGATTTGAGCGGTGTAAGTGCATATATTTATCGGTGACTGAAGACAGTCTATTGTTCAACATTATGTAGTATATGGGTGCAGGAGGTGCCGTATTAAAACTCGTCCGAGCTTTCCAAATGATTTATGCGTTTCCACTACAGAGCTTTGTTCACCTCGATCCGTGTCACAGGCCCTGCATTGCTGAGGCCACAGCCCCAGCGCCCTGTGCAACGTAATGTTGTGTCGCGCCGGCCTTGTACGCCAGCTGTAGAGTTCCGATTACGTCAGAATGGCTGCACCGGCAGCAGACTGAGTGGCCACCGTCCCCGCTGACTCCGCGCTGCTCGTCTGGGAGCCATAGGCCGGCCCTGCTGCTGCATCTTCCACGGCTGGTGTAGCTGGGAACGCTGTGGCAACGACCGCCTCTGTTCCGGCGTCCGAACCTGCGGCCCTCGCCTTGTAAGTCTCTGGCGTGTGTCGGGAGACGAGACGACTGCCAGTGGTCGCGACCCAAAGAGTGGCCCACCCTGGCTGGCTGCAGACCCGGCGTCGGACTCAGAGGGTCGAACCAACGACCTACCGTGGACTGGGATGCTGTCGCCCCATGTGTTGCCGTGTGTCGCCAGTAGTATGACACGCCCCGCCATCCAGGAGAGCTGCCACACTTGAATGAGTCTCGTTAGAAAACAACAGCTATTTATACTCGGCTTCGCGGCTCTGTTTCGCTAACGCATCGCTCCACGTCATGTACGCCCCACAGCCCGGTTGCGCCAGTGGGCCCCTTCTGCCTATAGCTTGCGACATGTGAACCGCTGCGTTTACTCTTTTCAGCGGTTTGATGGCCCCTGTGGCCTCCATTCCACTTGGCAACCGCTGGTCAGCGTAACTTACTGCAATCCCGCCCACACCTGGCTGTAACTTGTGCGCTCCGAAATATTGCACCAAATCTAACTTCACTATCTTAAACTGTGGTGCCGCTACATTTAAAACAGTAATTTTTTTTAGATTACACTCATCAAGGATGTAGCCAGGATTTTGTCAAGGGGTGGGGTGGGGGGGGATGGGGGTGATCATACCTGCTAAAGAGAAGCTTAAAGAGAATCATGTTTTCCATTTATTCTGAACATTTCCGTAAACATCTATAAACCATTTTATTCGAGAATGATCTCTGAGTTCTCACCAAGAGGAGGTAGTCTCGTTGTATAGGAGTGCTGTATTTTGGCAGACCACTAAGAAACTGTCATGCTCCAATCTCCCTTCACCTTCCAAGGACATTTTACACTCTTCTTCTTTCAGTCTGGATTTCAGCTGAGGAAGTGGTCTGGAATGGAGGAGTGCTAATTTTTTGGGACTCCGTGGATATTATTAACAGGGATCTGAAATAAAGAGACCTCTGTTCGACAAAGAGTCTAGAATAGTTTTTGGTGTCGAAAATACGAAGTGTTTGGAATTATTCAGCCTCACACTTTTCCAAATTTACTCATTTAAGTATGCATCTGTCAGTCCTTGCAATGTAAGAAACATCATTTTCTGCATTAAACGCTGTCCCGGGCTCACAAATGCATGAACGTAAATGAGGTGAATTTGTTTTATTTATTTATCATAGATTTTTTAGTGCCAGGGGTCTCCGAAGGGATGATCGTGTCACCTTCAATCCAGCTGCTTTCATGCAGTTAGTGGGGCAGCATCTTTAAGCGAATTGGAATCTTTCAGGGAAGATAAGTATTCGGAAGAAATTGATTGTGGCCTATAGTAAGGGACCATCCCCGGCATTTGCTAAAACTGATAATGGGAAGCGACAGAAAACCGTTTTCAAGGTCGAAGCGGATGGTTTCAAACCACCTCGCCTCCCGAATTCATGGATTGAAAGCTCAGCGGCTCAGCACCCAGAGATACCCAAAGTCGGTGTAGAATCTGATGGAACTGATTCTTGTGCACCGTTTTAAAATAAAATGCATCACAACAAAAGTTTGAATTCTGGCATACATTTTTCCTTTAACTGTGCTTGTTAGTCATTTGATAGCGCATGAATGCGGCATATTTTAAGCTCTAATTGTGTACGGAATTGCTAGCTTCAGTTATTATCGTATTAAAAGAGTGTGAATAGATTTCGGACGAAAGTGGAGGAAGGGATGCAAGGCGCAGTAGGCTCGGACGAATTCAAGCAGACCACTGATAAAATGTTTTTCAAAGTAACGAACTGTAGATTGAGCTGTCATCAACATACCCCTTCCGCTCTCCATAACCACCCCCACCCTCATCGTTTTGCATCGGAACTGGTTTTCATAACTGAGTACCAACTGGCTGGCCGGATTGGGCGATATTTGGGCTTCTAACGACAGAATACTGAGCAAACTTTTAAAAAAATGCAACCATCGCCGTTTGGACGATATTTTTGTTGATGAACGCAATTTTTGGGTGATACAGACAAATCCAAACGTGTTTTTATGCTCCGGTGCCTTATCAAATACTGAAATATCCCAGCCGCAAAGTTCTCCCAACCCGCAAATAACGATTCCGGAGCTAACCTTAACCTAACGTAATTAGGCTATTATAATAGTGTGTACAAGTTTTAAACCTACCGTAACGCTAGTGGACGAATGCAAATCCGTTTTCCTCTTCTCTTGTTACAAATTTATCCATAATTAGAAACTACCACATCAGCCAATAACACAGAAACAATAAACGGTAGTACTTAACATTAGGTTGAGCTGCAAGTAAGAACTGAAGTAATTAAGAAAACATCAGCTAAGCTGAAGGAAGGCTGGCTGCTGTGGCCGAGCGTTTCTAGGCGCTTCAGGCCGGAACCGCGCTGCTGCTACGGTCACAGGTTCTAATCCTGCCTCGGGCATGGATGTGTGTGATGTCCTTAGGTTAGTTAGATTTAAGTAGTTATAAGTCTATGTGACCGATGCCCTCAAATGTTAAGTCCCATTGTGCTTAGAGCCATTTTTTTTTAGCTGAAGGAAGGCCAACATGTGGTCTTGTCTAAAATAGGGTTGGGCGATAGCCGCTGGTGCTATGAATGTGTAGACGGTTTAAATCTATCATTGGCCTTGATGACTGTCCATTGTGTGTATCCCTTTTTGGACATATGACTGAAATTCGAAATAGCTTTCACTACACTGCAAGTACGTCTTGTGAAATTAATTTACGGGGTGACAGTTATTGACCTATATGAAATAAAATCGTCATAACCTCTGAATGGTTTTGTGTTGGGATATTAAAACGGCGCCGTTGGCCGCAGGGCATGGTGGAAATTAGTGTGCGCATGAATCTACATCTACATCTACATTGTTACTCCGCAAGCCACCCAACGGTGTGTGGCGGAGGGCACTTTACGTGCCACTGTCATTACCTCCCTTTCCTGTTCCAGTCGCGTATGGTTCGCGGGAAGAACGACTGTCTGTAAGCCTCCGTGCGCGCTCTAATCTCTCTAATTTTACATTCGTGATCTCCTCGGGAAGTATAAGTAGGGGGAAGCAATATATTCGATACCTCATCCAGAAACGCACCCTCTCGAAGCCTGGCGAGCAAGCTACACCGCGATGCAGAGCGCCTCTCTTGCAGAGTCTGCCACTTGAGTTTATTAAACATCTCCGTAACGCTATCACGGTTACCAAATAACCCAGTGACGAAACGCGCCGCTCTTCTTTGGATCTTCTCTATCTCCTCCGTCAACCCGACCTGGTACGGATCCCACACTGATGAGCAATACTCAAGTATAGGTCGAACGAGTGTTTTGTAAGCCACCTCCTTTGTTGATGGACTACATTTTCTAAGCACTCTCCCAATGAATCTCAACCTGGTACCCGCCTTACCAACAATTAGTTTTATATGATCATTCCACTTCAAATCGTTCCGTACGCATACTCCCAGATATTTTACAGAAGTAACTGCTACCACTGTTTGTTCCGCTATCATACAATCATACAATAAAGGATCCTTCTTTCTATGTATTCGCAATACATTACATTTGTCTATGTTAAGGGTCAGTTGCCACTCCCTGCACCAAGTGCCTATCCGCTGCAGATCTTCCTGTATTTCGCTACAATTTTCTAATGCTGCAACTTCTCTGTGTACTACAGCATCATCCGCGAAAAGCCGCATGGAACTTCCGACACTATCTACTAAGTCATTTATATATATTTTGAAAAGCAATGGTCCCATAACACTCCCCTGTGGCACGCCAGAGGTTACTTTAACGTCTGTAGACGTCTCTCCATTGATAACAACGTGCTGTGTTCTGTTTGCTAAAAACTCTTCAATCCAGCCACACAGCTGGTCTGATATTCCGTAGGCTCTTACTTTGTTTATCAGGCGACAGTGCGGAACTGTATCGAACGCCTTCCGGAAGTCAAGAAAAATAGCATCTACCTGGGAGCCTGTATCTAATATTTTCTGGGTCTCATGAACAAATAAGGCGAGTTGGGTCTCACACGATCGCTGTTTCCGGAATCCATGTTGATTCCTACATAGTAGATTCTGGGTTTCCAGAAATGACATGATACGCGAGCAAAAAACATGTTCTAAAATTCTACAAGAGATCGACGTAAGAGATATAGGTCTATAGTTTTGCGCATCTGCTCGACGACCCTTCTTGAAGACTGGGACTATCTGTGCTCTTTTCCAATCATTTGAAACCCTCCGTTCCTCTAGAGACTTGCGGTACACGGCTGTTAGAAGGGGGGCAAGTTCTTTCGCGTACTCTGTGTAGAATCGAATTGGTATCCCGTCAGGTCCAGTGGACTTTCCTCTATTGAGTGATTCCAGTTGCTTTTCTATTCCTTGGACACTTATTTCGATGTCAGCCATTTTTTCGTTTGTGCGAGGATTTAGAGAAGGAACTGCAGTGCGGTCTTCCTCTGTGAAACAGCTTTGGAAAAAGGTGTTTAGTATTTCAGCTTTACGCGTGTCATCCTCTGTTTCAATGCCATCATCATCCCGTAGTGTCTGGATATGCTGTTTCCAGCCACTTACTGATTTAACGTAAGACCAGAACTTCCTAGGATTTTCTGTCAAGTCGGTACATAGAATTTTACTTTCGAATTCAATGAACGCTTCACGCATAGCCCTCCTTACGCTAACTTTGACATCGTTTAGCTTCTGTTTGTCTGAGAGGTTTTGGCTGCGTTTAAACTTGGAGTGGAGCTCTCTTTGCTTTCGCAGTAGTTTCCTAACTTTGTTGTTGTACCACGGTGGGTTTTTCCCGTCCCTCACAGTTTTACTCGGCACGTACCTGTCTAAAACGCATTTTACGATTGCCTTGAACTTTTTCCATAAACACTCAACATTGTCAGTGTCGGAACAGAAATTTTCGTTTTGATCTGTTAGGTAGTCTGAAATCTGCCTTCTATTACTCTTGCTAAACAGATAAACCTTCCTCCCTTTTTTTATATTCCTATTAACTTCCATATTCAGGGATGCTGCAACGGCCTTATGATCACTGATTCCCTGTTCTGTACATACAGATTCGAAAAGTTCGGGTCTGTTTGTTATCAGTAGGTCCAATATGTTATCTCCACGAGTCGGTTCTCTGTTTAATTGTTCGAGGTAATTTTCGGATAGTGCACTCAGTATAATGTCACTCGATGCTCTGTCCCTACCACGCCGTTTGGACGATATTTTTGTTGATGAACGCAATTTTTGGGTGATACAGACAAATCCAAACGTGTTTTTATGCTCCGGTGCCTTATCAAATACTGAAATATCCCAGCCGCAAAGTTCTCCCAACCCGCAAATAACGATTCCGGAGCTAACCTTAACCTAACGTAATTAGGCTATTATAATAGTGTGTACAAATTTTAAACCTACCGTAACGCTAGTGGACGAATGAAAATCCGTTTATCCATAATTAGAAACTACCACATCAGCAAATAACACAGAAACAATAAACTGTAGTACTTAACATTAGGTTGAGCTGCAAGTAAGAACTGAAGTAATTAAGAAAACATCAGCTAAGCTGAAGGAAGGCTGGCTGCTGTGGCCGAGCGTTTCTAGACGCTTCAGGTTCTAATCCTGCCTCGGGCATGGATGTGTGTGATGTCCTTAGGTTAGTTAGATTTAAGTAGTTATAAGTCTATGTGACCGATGCCCTCAGATGTTAAGTCCCATTGTGCTTAGAGCCATTTTTTTAGCTGAAGGAAGGCCAACAAGTGGTCTTGTCTAAAATAGGGTTGGGCGATAGCCGCTGGTGCTATGAATGTGTAGACGGTTTAAATCTATCATTGGCCTTGATGACTGTCCATTGTGTGTATCCCCTTTTGGACATATGACTGAAATTCGAAATAGCTTTCACTACACTGCAAGTACGTCTTGTGAAATTAATTTACGGGGTGACAGTTATTGACCTATAAGAAATAAAATCGTCATAACCTCTGAATGGTTTGTGTTGGGATATTAAAACAGCGCCGTTGGCCGCAGGGCGTGGTGGAAATTAGTGTGCGCATGAATGGTTTGGTTTAGCAACGAAACCCACTTTCATTTGGATGGGTTCGCCAATATGCAAAACTGGCGCATTCGAGGGACTGATAATCCGCATTTCGCGATCGAGAAGTCTCTTCACCCTGAACGGGCGACTGTGTGGTATGCAACGTCTAGTCACGGAATAATCGGTGCGATATTCCTAACGGTACGTGAAGGTCTTCGATGATTATTTCTTCCCTATTATCCGAAGTGACCCCGATTTCGACGAAACGTGGTTCATACAAGACGGACCTCGACCCACCGAAGCAAGAGAGTGATTGATGTCCTGGAGGAGCACTTTCGGGATCGCATTGTGGCTCTGAGGTAACCCGAGGCCACTGGTACGGGCTTCGAGTGGCCGTCATGTTCTTCAAATATGAACATATGCGCCTCCTTTTTTGTAGGGCTACATTAAAGATAAGGTATACAGCGATAGCCCGCCCGGTTAGGTGTGCGGTCTAACGCACAGTTTTCCAGACTGGGAAGGAGCGCCTGGTCCCCGCCACGAATTCGCCCAGCGGACTTGTGTCGCGGTCCGGTGAGCCGGCCAGTCTGTGGACGGTTTTTGGCGGTTTTCCATCTGCCTCGGCGAATGCAAGCTGCTTACCCTTATTCCGCCTCAGCTACACTATGTCAGCGATTGCTGCGCAAACAAGTTCTCCATGTACGCGTACACTACCATTACTCTACCACGCAAAAATAGGCTCAAAAATGGCTCTGAGCACTATGGGACTTAACATCTATGGTCATCAGTCCCCTAGAAGTTAGAACTACTTAAACGTAACTAACCTAAGGACATCACACAACACCCAGCCATCACGAGGCAGAGAAAATCCCTGACCCCGCTGGGAATCGAACCCGGGAACCCGGGCGTGGGAAGCGAGAACGCTACCGCACGACCACGACATGCGGGCCAAAAATAGGCGTTACACTCGTCTGGTGTGAGGCGTTCCCTGGGAGGGCCTACCGGGGGCCAAACCGCACAATAACCCTGAAAGAGTGGTTCGGTGTGGGGTGGCGGAGGGGTGAAGTGGACTGCGGTAGTCGTCGTGGGGTTGCGGACCACTGCGGCTGCGGCGGGGACGGAGCCTCTCCGTCGCTTCTAGGCCCCCGGTTAACATACAATACACTACAATACAATACAGCAATAACTTCAAAACCATTGATGGTCTGAAAACAGCCATTCAGGAAGTCATCGACACCATCGATGTTCTGACACTTCAGCGTGTCATGCAGAATTTCGCTATTCGTTTGCGCCACATCATCATCAACGATGGCAGGCGCATCGAACATGTCATAACCTTGGTCCGAATATCTGTGGCGACGTTTATATGTCGAATAAAGTGTGTGCACGCCGTATTTTGTATCTAATATACTTTTTTTCCATATAGTTCAATAATTGTCATCCTGTTGGTGATGGGAGGTTCGGACCAAGGTTATGACATGTTCGATGCGCCTGCCATCGTTGATGATGATGTGGCGCAAACAAATAGCGAAATTCTGCATGACACGCTGAAGTGTCAGAACATCTGGATCCTCCCTTTCCCTACGCCTTTGCACTCATGAATTAGATGACGCTGCTTTACTCACTGGATATCTTTTAAACATCACATAGGAAAAACAGTTCTGCAAATAATAACTTCACGAATAACATGTGAGCCGTGCGTGGCTCACGTTCGTTCCATCTATTATCTAACATCTTGTTTTACAGTACGGCCACCTCGTCATTTTAAATTTCAATTACTGGTGTCACTGAATTACTGTCTTGCCTGGCCGTGAGTGGAAACAGCAACGCGTATCGATATTTGCCCTGCCGTATTATCTTTGCTGGACGGCTATTACTTCCCCGTCGTGTTGTGTCGTGGAGGGAGATTGGACCTGGCAGTCGTTGAGATGGAACGCGGCAGAAGTGCAGTCGGGACATAGCAGCAGTTCTTGGACGGAGCGCTAGGGAGGCGCGGGCAGCCAGTACTCGCCGACCGCTCGGGACACAGGATGAACTGTCCGACGAACGGAGATGGCAGCGGGATCGACCGTTGGTCGGTCGTTCTGTTGGTCGCCTCTTTGGGCGACGTGTGTTTTGGCCGTTTCTGGGCCTCGTCGCTGGATCATCTTGCTGGACGTGGCTTGCGATGGGCAAGCGTTACCTCTGCATGATTGGGTCCGAGCCAATGTGCCCGGATCGCCGTATCTCCCAGTTCCCAACGGACAGCGGATGCACATGGTTTGAGTACCAACCACCTTGGTTTGTTGTTGGTTGGTCGTCTGGTCAGACGACGTGTATTTCATCACCGACCATCCTTAGGTTTTTTGTGTGTGTCCGCCTGTGATTTGTTCTAGTTGTTTATCAGTGATTCGTTTTACGAGTGTTCGACTTTCCTGTGGCAGTGTTTTGTGCAACACTGTGTACCCTATGTGAGTTCGACTGAGCAATGCTTTAAATGCTGTAATGCTGTCTGCGTATTGAAGGAGTCGGTTGGTCGGCTGCGACAGAGCAGCGACTGAGTGTTTTCTTACTGTGTTGATTTTGTCCGCCACGGCGTTTAGTTCACAGCCATTGCGATGTTCATGTATGTCAGTAGTTATTGTGGCTTGGCTTATTAACCAACCAAGACAAGTGTTACTGGTTGGACTCTTTGGAATTTTGGTTTAAGTGTTTTAGGTCTGGTGGCCGAAATCAGGTAGATGGTTCGTCGGCTGTCTGTCGGTTGGGTTGCCTTCCGATTTAGAAGTGGTTGTTCAGGCTGCCTGTCTCGCCTAAACGGACGTCAGTATTACTATTCCACGCTGACCCTTGGAAACGTCTGAGCGCCGTTCCGTGTCTCTTACATAGTAACTTCCCTGTTTGAGTTTTAGTTATTTGGTTGATGTGTGGCCTTCAGCAGAGTTTTCATATATCCTGAATTAATGTTCTTGTCATGCCCTTTAGACATAAGATTGTTATTCCTTATATGGGGCTTTCATCCGAATTTTACATCAAATCTCTTAAGGCCTTAAGCAGATAAATTATTATGATGATGTGTGGCCTTCATCCAAGTTCTAATATCTCTTAAATTAATGTTCCTGTCTTGAACATGAAATGTTGTAAGATAAGGCCTTCTGCCTTTTAAATTGAATTTTTTCATTCTAGGTCCAAGCCGTAAAATTATTGATTAATAGCCGGCCTTCAGCCAAGTTCCATTAAAATTAAATTTCTGAAGCCGTCAGCCTGTTTAGATTGAAGATTAAAAAAATTTTTGTGGGGCTTAAAAGGTGAAACCTCCTGAAGAAACTTGTATTTTAATGTCCTACTTAGGCCTTGCGCCTTGGATTTTGAATGTGGCCTTCAGCTGATCTAAAGTTAATCAGAGGACATCGATTAAAATTTTGAGTGTTTTGCGTCTTTGTGTAATATTGTGTGCGGACAAATAAAGTTTGTAGGTTGAGTGCAACAGACAGGAACTTACTTTGGCCCCTTTCCGCAACACCATCCGCTCTATCCTGCTAGCCCAAGCATTTCATCATGGTATGAAATTAAGGTACGCTGCAATGACATGTAGTACAAGTATGCGGCTTTCTATCAGTATGAGGGGCACCGGCTCCATTCTGGTCTGGACAGCGAGTCGTAGTTGAGGGCGTTCCCGTCAGCAGCAGCGCACCCACTCATCTTCAGCGTCGTGTTCCAGGAGCCGTAAATCTCCGACGGACATCCATCAGCCTGACCGTCACCCAGCAATAAAAATTCTCTGTAGCTCGCGTTTCGTTGCTGCTTTTCGCATGAAAAGCGCCATTCCGAATAAAACTATGCCACCTAGATAGTGGTAGATACACTGCTCTACTTCTAATTCCACAGTCGGGAATAAAACACGTGTGTCTGAGCTAAGACTAACAAACGGGGTAATTATGAATTTAGTTCTTCAATCGACTTATATAACTAACAGGATGGAATTTCGTATGTTTCCCATCTTTACCACATCATTGTTTGCATATTTATGAAAATTAACTTCGTTAGTTTTAATGTGTGGAGAACGTCAAGAGGAAGCTGCTAGTAAGCAGGGCCTAGTACTACAGGGCTGCAGACTGTCTCCTGTCTTGTTCAGTGAATACATTCAGGCGGCAGTAGATGAAGCTAGGGCGAAACTAGGAGCAATAGGAGGAATTAAAATTCATGGTAAGAAAACAGACAGAAATATCGCAGTGTTAAGTGAACACACTGAACATTTAGAAGTGATGCTGGGCCCGATAGGTATATGATATGAAATAAAGATAAATCAAAAACCTTTGTGCTGAGCAGAAAAATCACCGTTGTCCAACGCTCAACTAACAGTGAGTGGCTGGAGACCATCAAATCCTTTGCCAACTTTGATAGTAAAATTAAGTCACACTTTAGGTCAAGTAAGAGTAATGCAAGCCGAATTCATCAGACAAAGGCTGGTTTTAACGCAAGAGGAAACGTTTCCATATCCAGCAGGATAGACAAACATCCCAGGAAAATGTTCGGTGTTAATAACAGCTTCAGCTGTATTTAGTCCTTTATTATTGAATCTCATTACTGGATCCCATAATAAAGGACTAACTAAAGCTGAAGGTTGTCTGCATCTCAGGAAACACCACACAGACTTTTATTTGGAGTGTGCTGCTGTACGGAAGTGAAACATGGACACTCACAGCAGCAGAAAAATGTAAAATAATGGCCTCTGATATGTGGTGCTTCTGCAGAATGATCAAGATTTCTTTGGTAGACGAGATATCAAACGAAGAGGTGTGCCACTGAGTGGAGGAAGAGAAGCCCTGTCTCCTGAAGCTAATTTAAAGCGGAAGGGACAATTGGGTCGGTCATTTGCTGAGACAAGATGGTATCATTAAAAGTAGGTCTATTATTGAAGGGACAGCAGAAGGGGAAAATACAAGAGGCAGACTGCGATTATAAAACATCAGTCAGTTTATGGTTCAAATGGCTCTGAGCACTAGGGGACTTAACATCTGAGGTCATCAGTCACCTAGAACTTAGAACTACTTAAACCTAACTAACCTAAGGACATCACACACATCCATGCCCGAGGCAGGATTCGAACCTGCGACTGTAGCAGTCGTGCGGTACCGGACTGAAGCACCTAGAACCGCTGTTCCACAGCGGCCGGCTGTCAGTTAATGGAGGATACCAGCTGCATCAATTACACCGCTCTCAAAAGGAAGACCGACGACAGAAATTCATGACGAATTTATCCTAATCAACATGATGGTTGAACACCTAAGAAGAAGTTTCCCCGATGATTGAACTTACGCACTGAAATGCCAGCTCTTTTCCAGTAAGCATTGTATGATATGAGGATTGTTGAAACAAATACGAGCTTACTGAGTACCACAGTGACAGCGATCATCAGTTAGCTAATGCGTGGAGACCTCTCATGTCTACCCTCCAGTCGTTCCCAGCGTTTTTGAGACAGTTACCTCTAAGTGCAATTAGAAATTATCTAGAACCCCCCTTCTTTCTCCTGACTATCATCAACATTAGCCCCCAACTAAACTATAGAAAAAAAGAAACTTGCTTGAAAAATTTTATTCTCAAAACAACGAACGTCACATTATATTAAAGAGGTGTGATAAAAAAAGAGGGGTGAATAATTTTACTAGAGGAAAGGTAACAAGCTCCGATGAAATTTGATTTAATTTCCTTCAAAGTACCATCCTTGTGTAGCAGCGTCCTTTTCCCAATGTTGAATCAATGACTGGAAGGATTTGTGGGAGGCTTCTTTTGGAAGGGCGCTCAGTTGCTCTGCCGTCGCCCTCTTGGTGTCGGGAATGGTGTCAAAATGTTTTACTTCAAACACGTATTTAAATTTTGGGAAGAACCAGCAGTCTTATGGTGCTAGATATGATGGAGGAGGAAGCCATTGGCCCATTTTCTGGTCTCCTTCGTCGTATATTGTTCCACAAACGTTGCAGTATGCCCTTGCAAAATTCGGCGTTTACAGTTGTTCCCACTGGAACCAACAATAATCGCGCTGTGTCCTCAATATCGGAAAAAAACCGAGCGTGAATCTAATTTTAGGTTTCGACTGACGTGCTTTTTTAGGGTGACGAGACTGACTGGTTTTTCCATCGGAACCCTGAATTTTCTTGTCACTTTCTTACACATAGACGCAATTTGCATCTCCACTTACAATTTCGGACATGAAGTCCGAATATGTATAAAGAAAATTTTTCGTCACCGTGAAAACTGACACACATTTTATCCTCTGTTGACCAGTTAAAACTCTGGGAACAAGCTTTGTACACTTTTGTGACGTTTTCAAATTATCGGTTAAAATGCTTTTCGCGGACTCTCACGAGATAATAAGTTCTTCTGCAAGCTCTCGCGTAGTTATTCGCCTGTTTGTATGAAAAGTTTTTGCCTCGTATTGTACGTTTCCTACTCTTCTTGAGGCTAATGGACGTAATGAGCAACCTACGAATTTAAAATGCATTTATTATACTTAGTCCTACTTTTTGCAAATCACCTGATTACCGGACCTCTTGCTTCTGAGCTGGCAGAAATTTGAGGACTTCAAGTGACCAGTGCATTTATTCCAACAGTGGCACTAATAATAATAATAATACCGAGTAGGCCCTACAACAGTGTAGTACCCATTTCATAGTTACTGTTGTGTTGTGTTCTCAGTTACATCTCTTCAGTCACTGTTGTGGCTTTTCCTTTCTTTCTGTTTTGTGTTGTAAGTCTCATTGTCTCACTCTCGCCCTTGTGGCATTGTTTCCTTCGGAACAAGCGACCGCTGACCTCGTAGTCTTGACCTTTCCACCTATTTTAAATCAACCCTGCTCTGCTCATCTGTTGCGAAGTGATTAATGAATAATTTCTGGTCTATTGTGGGAACCACCTAAAATTCAGAGAAGTCATTTTCCTGAAATATTTACGTATATGTGATGTACGAGTGTATGTCTTAGTTTTACTGTCAAAGATGCCTGGTACAAAATGCAGAGTATGTACGAAGTAGCTGGATTGTGTGATTAAGATCATGTTCATACATTAGATTCACAAGCTGTAACCTTCACAATAGTATTTTTCGTATGTTAAGGTTAGTATTAGGAAAAAGAAATGTAATTATAGGAAAGCAGCATTACAATCTCACGAAATAGTATTAACAGCAATGATTTCTATAAACAATTTAGTTTGATGATCGAAACAGTTTTTAATTTTTACCACTTTTAAGACATCACTTCACCCATAAGGCAGTAATCACACCCAGATTGGGAGCCACTGCTCCAATCGGAGACGACAGCGCACGTCTTCAGCTACTGCGAGCGACAGCCATAAGGGCAGCTAAGTTCAGCAATCCCAATAAAGAGGGCCCTGCCCACTAGGTGGTGTGTTCAGTCTGCCACGATGGTTTTGACACATGCATAGGATACTCACAGCGAGCTAATAAATTGTGGAAGGGAGAATGTAATGATCCCTCACCAAGAGATACCTTGCCCTCACCCTTGACTGTCACCTCAATTGGATCCTTCATTTCCTGACCATCCAGCAGAAAGCCCATTCCTGCCTCTGCCTCCTGAAACCTTTCAGTGACATGAGGATTGCATTCTTCCCCCACATGACTCCTGTGTGACTTCGTCCCCTTTCCCCACCTCCTTCTTCTCCAACATCTCTGCATCCTTTACACTGTCTGCAGGCTTCATTCCCCCACCTCCTGGTTTCCTCCTTCCTCTCCACCCCCTGCCCATTTCCACCCCTCTATCACTCTATCCCTCCCTCTCTCCACCTCCACACCTTCCATCTCCTTCCTCAGGGCAATTTCCAGCACCACCTTCTCCTGGATGTTGAGCTTCGCCATGACATCTACCCTTCCTACGAACTATAGCGTGGCCTTGTCCCCCCTCCCCAGGGCCCTCCTTTTACTTCTCCCCTCCTTCTCCTAGAGTGGATTTCCCTCCTTCCCCCTGAGTCCCAGCACCCTCAGATGAGATTTTTTCCTCTCCCATCCCTTCCCTCCCCAACCCTCCTTGGGTGCACCTACACCCTATCCCCATTTCTCTCCCCTACTTCTCGCCTCGTTTTTCCTTCTCCCGTGACCTTCCCCCCCCCCCCCCCCAATCAGATCCTCACAGGATTTTATTCATTATCAAGTGTGCTCCACTTGTGTTGTGTTCGGCGCTGTTACGAAGTGTCATCAAGTGGCGAGGTTTTAATTGTGTGCTCGACCTGTGTGTAGTCCATGATTGTTTGTGCGCTTTTTTATACTGTGGCCGACTTTTAACTTGTTTTTGCCTCCACACATTGCCAGCTATGTTCTTTTTAATTTTATGTCGACTTTTTAACTGTCCCCCAGTGCCTGTCCCTGTATTACCATCATCGACATTTACAGTGTTTTATATCCCCTTTTTCATCTCCCTTTTATTTAAGAGTTGGCCTTCATGTATTTGTAAAGCTCTTTGGCTGAAGAGCGATGGACTGGGCTGCTGGCAGCCCTCCACTGCCCGTGCGGGGCAGGGGAATGAAATTACAATAAAGAGAAAAAGAAAAAAAACGAATTCATCAGTCTTCCATGACTCAGCTAACGGTCACTGGCAGGTTCCCAATCTAAATATTGTGAAGTGTAGTTCGAATGTTCACGACCCGAAGAAAATTTTAAAACGCACGTATTTCCCCAGATGTTAGCTCAGCAGACCCAGAATCAGTACTTGAGTTGTAAAACTACCGTAGGCTACCATAGACCCTCATAAGTAATGATACACCACGGTAGCTTTCCTAGCAGCTGTGGTCAGTTAAGGTCGCACCCACTTTACATTAGCTGTATTGCATTCCTTTGATGCTTTACTTCATAACGATCACATGCTTTATGAGTAGGACCAGGGTCTTACTGGATTCCTCTAAGAACTGGAAGCTGTGACATGCCAAGAACCTGAGTGAGCACATATAAATGACCATGTGACCTACAAAACCTTTTTGGTCTACGTAGTTACCTCAACAGTATTTATAGCAAAACAGAAATTGTCACTGTTTAACGCAGGCTTTACTTGAAAATTGCTAATTTGTAGCGTTAGAGAGAGGGATACTGTAGTGCAAATAAAGAAAACAGCATAGACTAGTCGTGCAGCGCTACAAAACGCACAAGAGGTAAAATAAAAAACCGGCAAAACAAAAATTATTAGTTATCCGTTTAATACTAAAAACATGTCGCTGTTATTTATACACAACTTCCGCATTTATCGATAGTAACAGGGAACTCTTACCGTTGATTATAATGAAGAACCTTCTATTGAATACAGAATAACAAAAATGATTCTATATTTTTCTGCCTCTGCATGTAAACTGATGTAAACTGTACTTGCGTCGAAAGCAATTGGTTTGGTTATGCGATCAGATAATTTTCGTCGCTTATAAAATAGAATTTATATGTTGCAAGGATTTAAAATAGACAATAGACTAGCACTGAATGATATTCTGTTAATGTGCAAAAGAGATAAGTAAACAAACAAAACAACAAAGAGAACTTCTCGGCTCCAAGTTCTCTCTTACACAAGTATTTGTTCATTTTCCTACCAATTCTGCCAATACTAACGGTTATCCTACCATGTAATACGTCATTTAATGCAGTGTACAAAAACTGCAAAACTGTAGCTCTGGAAGAGTGCAAATCTAAATTATACTCATTCTGTATACTCGCTGCTGCTTGCATTATCAGCACGACACGATATAGCTCGAGGTGCCAGAAAAGACGCGTAATCGTTATGAAAACTGCAAGGTAGGGCGCCAGGTTAGCACATGCCTCATGAATGTGTAGAAATTTTAAAGACACTGAAACACGTATGTATTCATTACCAGCGATGGCGAGGCATGACAGAATCTCTGACCAGAGAGTTATTTATCGTTGCTAGTCTGCGCTTGACCGCGCGAGTGTTCAGTTGCGAGTTGCACTCTGTCTGCAGTAGTAGTCAGTCGGCAGTAGTTGTACCGAATAGTCGGTGCTAGTCTGCGGGAGTCGGCATGCGTCGACGGCGTGCTGTTCTTCCGAATCTGGTCAAGATTGTGGTGGACGATGTGTATTATTGTAGAAGGTAATGAAGCAGCACTGCACTCAGCTAATAATGTATGGTAATTGTAATTATTTTGTTCAAGGAATGCCCCAATAATAATTTTTTTATAAAATAAATCTTTTAAAGAAAAGTAATCATTTCAATTTAAAGAATTTTTCCACCCTTTTGAAGAAAAAAGCATTCATTTCAATTTAAAGAATATTTCCTATGCATTTCCTCCAATAATCAAAATTAAATATAGACCACCATTGCACGGAGCTGTGCCGAAAAATAAGAGCAGATATAGATGCAGTTTACTGAGGTAAGAATTTTGGTTTTTGTGTTCAGGTTTAATTATTTCAGAGGGCCGAAGGTCAGCGCTGCTGCCCTTATAAAATTTATCGGGTTTAATTATTGCTGTTCAGATGTTACATTCAGTTCATGCTTCATTATTTTATTAACATTATTGTGGGTTTAATGATCAATCATCATTCTTCAAATTTCTCACGGGGAGGTTACAACACTGTGCTCATTACTGGGCACGTTACGATTCTGATAATGCGACTGTTCGCTCCAAGGAAGAAGATAAAGATTTAACGCCCCGGTAACGAAGAGGTTGTTAGAGGCCGATCAAAAACTATACTCATGCTCATAAATCAAGGATAATGCTGATACATGGTGAAATAACGCTCTGGTGGACGGTTTGCGTTCTTAAATCATTTCCGGGTATGACCATGCGGTGCATTTGACCTGCGGTCGTCGCACGGTGGCGCTGACAGCACTCCACATATGCAGAGGTGTGTTAGTGTATGTCAGAGTACGGCGCAGCGAGTAAGTGTGCAGACGTTTTGAGACGTGCTAATAGTGGCTGTGTGTTAAAAATGGCTCAAATAACACATATTGATGGCGTTGTGAGGGGTAGAATACTAGGGTGACTGGAGGGTGGTCAAACACAGCAGGTCTTAGCACGGGCCCTCCGTGTGCGACAACGTGTGATCGCAAGATTATGGCAACGATTCCAGCAGACAGGAAATGTGTCCAGAAGCTACAGTACGGGATGTCCACAGTGTACAACATCACAAGAAGACCGATATCGCACCATCAGTCCCCGTAGACTGTCACGGAGTACTGCAGGTAGCCTTGCTCGGGACATTACTGCAGCCACTGGAACAGTTTTCTCCAGACACACAGTCTACAGACAACTGAAAAGACATGGTTCATTTGCCCGAAGACTTGCAAGGTGCATTCTACAGACCCTTGGTCACAGGAGAGTCCGTAAAGCTTGGTGTCAAGAACACAGTACGTGGTTATTGGAACAGTGTTCCCAGGTTATGTTCACGGATGAGTCCATGTATAGTTGGAACAGTGATTCTCGCCGAGTTTTCATCTGGCGTTAACCAGGAACCAGATACCAACCCCTTAATGTCCTTGAAACGGACCTGTATGGAGGTCGTGGTTTGATGGTGTGGAGTGAGGTTATGATTGGTGCGCGTACACCCCGGCATGTTTTTGACAGAGGAACTGTAACAGGTTAGGTGTATCGGGACGTCATTTTTCACCACTATGTCCGCCTTTTCATGGGTGCAGTGGGTCCCAATTTCCTCCTGATGGATGATAACACACGGCCCCCCACTCGTCGAGGAGTACCTTGAAACAGAAGATATCAGGCTAATGGAGTGGCCTGCCTGCTGTCCAGACCTAAACCCCATCGAGCGCGTCTGGGATGCTCTCAGTCGACGTATCGCTGCACGTCTTCAAACCCCTACGACACTTCAGGAGCTCCGACAGGCACTGGTGCAAGAATGGGAGGCTGTACCCAAGAAGCTGCTCGACCACCTGGTCCAGAATATGCCAACCTGTGTACATGTGCATGGTGATTATATCCCATACTGATGTCGGGGTATATGAGCAGGAAACAGTGGTGATTTGTAGCACATGCGTTTAGGGACTGTTTTCTCAATTTGTCATCAGTACTGTGCGCTTACAGATCATTTTCGTGTGTGTTCCCTATATGCCCATGCTATTAGTGGCAGTTTTATGTAGTGCCACATTGTGTGACCCACATTCTGCAATTATCTTTATTTTATGAGCCTGAGTGTAGAAATAGGGTACGAAGGACCCGGAAAGGCAGTATGTCTATCCAAGAAAATATCCCGGAATTTTTATTAAGTGATTTAACGGTATCATTGAAAACCAAGACAAGGGTGGCCGGAGCGGTATTTGAACATCTGTGAGCGCAATGTCTCACCAATACCCCACCTTCTTTGGCGATTTTGTAACTAGAGACATCGAAAGCTCTTTGCCAAAGGATCGACGCACAGCGGAATGCAATAGTAGTCAGCGACCTACACAGCATAGTACCCAGTTTTAAGTGGTTGTGATGATAAATGGCATGAGGCAGAATAGCCCCAATGTTTGCGTGGTAGAGTAATTAAGGTGTACCGCTACGTGGAGAAAGTGTCTGCGCAGCAATCGCCGACATAGTGTAACTGAGGTGGAATAAGGGGAACCAGACGGCATTCGCCGAGGAAGATGGAAAACCACCTTAAAAACCACCCACAGACTGACCGGCACACCGGGCCTCGACACTAATCCACCGGGCGGATTCGTGCCGGGGACCGGCACGCCTTCCCGCCCAGAAAGCAGTGCATTAGACCGAACGGCTAAGTGTGCGGGTTCACCTGACATTACTTTCGAACCGTTAAAGATATCTGTAATCTTTTTTCCTGTAGAACAGGGGTTCCCAATTTTTTTCTTTTCGACATCGACTCCTTCACAGAATATTTACCTTCTTATTGACCATTAGATTAAGTATGCAACAAAACATTAAATCATTTCTTTCAGTCCCGACTTTAATCAATAAAGAGACCCGCATAACAAACCAACGAAGTTATTTATAGTTTCCATACTTTAAAAAATCAACATTGTAACATTAACAGAGAAAGGAAATATTTCCCACTGTTATTATTATCCTAAAATATAATAGCAAAATTTAGGATAGGTGAAAATGTTCCTGTATTTACTAAACTATATGTGCCGTAATACGTAAAGTACGCAACTGTACGCAGATATCTTTGAAAATATAACATAAGCTATATTGAATGAAAAATATCGTATTAAATATGAAGTATAAATTTAAAAAAAAGTATAGTGTAAAATAAACCATATACTAACTTCATATTTTGTTTCTGTTTATGAAAAATGTAAGACTAAGCTGCATTATCAAAAATACAATAAATAGGAAGTTACGATTTTCATTCCGTTGGATCGTGTCATGAGATTATTGCGAGCATACGTGACAGAAATAGGCGCATTGATCAGTTACATTACAGTTTCCATCTCATTCAACGGCCGCAGCAACACAAACTCCCTACATTAAATTCATTTTTGATTAGTGATCTACAAAAGAGTAACATCACTGAATTTAACGGCATTCTGAAATGTTTAGAATATGAGAGCATGATTGATTTAGTACTTTTCGAAGGGATGATGAATTGCCACCGGTGTGTGGTACGAGTCGTGAACTCCGTTGTGTTGTGGACTGGCAAGACAGCCAATCCACAGTGACGGGTAACCGAAAGGCACGCGCTTAAACTCACGCAGGCTGCCGTGAGGTCTGAAACAGAATGCGTAATGAATGCTATAAAGAAAAGTACGTAGCTGCTGGAATACTTAACTTTAATCCACAATTGGTGAACATTGGTCTTGTTACTGTACATGCTTCATTAGATACATAGTAAAGGATAAATGGCGCCTTGCTAGGTCGTAGCAATTGACGTAGCTGAAGGCTATGCTAACTATCGTCTCGGCAATTGAGAGCGTAATTCTCAGTGAACCATGGCTAGCAATGTCGGCTGTACAACTGGGGCGAGTGCTAGTACGTCTCTATAGACCTGCCGTGTGTCGGCGCTCGGTCTGGATTCACTGATAGTGGCGACACGCGGGTCCGTCGTATACTAGCGGACCGCGGCCGATTTAAAAGCTACCACCTAGCAAGTGTGGTGTCTGGCGGTGAGACCACACGTTGTGATTCACGACCACTATACCAACTGGCATATTCCAGCAGGATAACGCATAACCAAACACTGCTGCTCACAACAAAAAACGAGTTGAGAAATGTATTAATCCTTGATTGACAAGCCTGGTAACATAATTTATTAACCATATAGAATGAGCGTATACATTTGGAGCACAGCATTCTATGGAAGCGAACAATGGACAGTGAGCAAATCGGGAAAGAAGACAACGTGAGCGTTTCAAATATGGTGCTACAGGCGGGTATTAAAAATGAGGTGATCTGTATGGTGTGAGGAGGTCCTCCGCAGAAACTGAGAGGAAGGAACATATGTAGAACATTGACAAGAAGGGATAGGGTGGTAGGGCACCACTTAAGACATCAGTTATTAACTGCCACAGTTCCAGAGGCAGAAGGCAAATCGGTAGGGGATGACAGAGACAGGAATATAGCCAACATATAATATGAGGGCGTTTGGTGCAAGGGCCACTCTGAAATGAAAAGGTTCGTACAGGAGAGGAAATCGTGGCGATCCGCATGAAACCAATAAGAAGACACGGAGAGACGAAAAAGTCTAGCATGCAACTGGAAGATGAATGCTGTCATTCCAGACTCCAACCAGCAGTTTTTAATAACTAAGACAACATGTGTGTCACACATCACACGAAATTCCTGAAGTTGAGATTTGGAGGCTGCTTTCATGCTCCAGTGAGTAGAAGTGTGCGTAACTGCCTGTGGAAGTCACACCTCAAACTGATGTTGGTGTTGATAAAAATCGGACTCGGGCTTCGTGGTAATACACTTTCAATTTCAGTGAATGTAAACTAATGATTCAAAGGAAAACGTGAAAAGAGTGATGAAGGGACGAAAAATGACACCTGCAGCCCGAATGTTGGTATTCACTCGGGATTAAGGCACAAGTACTGCCCAGAGAAAAGTGTAAACACGGCAGGTCCAGCAGTAACTAGCACCAAGTATGAATCATGTTATGTTATTATGTTTCTGCCTAGTGAAGATTCGTCACCTATACCGGGTGTCCCCCCTAAACAACTGTTTGTCCAGATGCAAATCACAAAATGTTTCAAGCAAATGTTCTGTAGCCGTCAGGGGGACGTCAATTAGCTTGATTGCCTCAGTTGTAGCATTGTTTTTTACAAAAATGTAAACAGTGGTATGACTTTTTTAAATGGCATCTTGTATTTGCTATTCGGCAATTTATTTCCTCTCCTAAAGACCTATTGAAAAATGTGTTACAGTGTACCATTCACTGAAACACAACGTTATTAATTACATAATACAACACTGACTTTGAGCCCGGGATCACAAACTCGTCCACTTGACGGGGTTGTCAAAAACAAATGAAAATTGAATAAAAAACATAATACAAAATTGACTTTGACTCTCCTGTACCATTGTCCAGGAGTAGAACATTCAAGGTGCTCCATGTGGTGACCCTGGACACCGGTATACTGGTGCACTCGTTGAATGAAAGAATTGGTAGTGCTTCCAGTGTTGGCTGCTGAAGAGAACTAAAAGCAAGCACGATAGTTCCTGCATGTCCTCTGGAGTTGTTGGAATATCACGATAGACAACGTCTTTAATGCATCCCCAAAGAAAAAAGTCCAGAGGACCTAAATCAGGAGACCTAGCAGGACAAGTGGCTTCCTCCTCGGCCAATCCATCTTGCAGGATACCTTCAGATCAGAACACGACGTGTACGCAAGGCATTATGTGCTGGACATCCATCGTGTTGATACCACATAAGCATTCTGATTCTTAGCGGCACTTCATCCAGAAGAGGAGGAAGAATTCGTCTGAGGAAGTTGGCGTACGCTGTGCCGTTTAGTCTACCATTGATGAAATAAGGGCCAATGACTGTAGTACCAAGCATCCCACATCAGACGTTAACTCTCTATTGACGCTGATGCTCCACCTGTCTAGGCCATCGTGAGTTATTGCTGGACCAATAAGGCATGTTACGTGTACTTAACTGAAATTTCTTTGAGAAGGAACATTCATAGGTAAATAGAACATTGAAGAAGAAGTTCGGGTTGGCGAGGTTTTCATGCCGTGCCCACTGACAGAACTGTACACGATTCTGGACATCATTCCCGTGCAATTCTTCATGTAGGTGTATTTGGTATGGATGGACCGGTGACGTACAAGAATACGATGTACACTGGTTTTAGGAATGCCAATCTCGAGTTCCAGTTGTCGTGTGTTCACATGTGATTTCATAGCAATGGAAGCGAGAATAGTAACTTCGGCACCTTCGTCTGTGCGAGTGCTACGACGATTGTGTTGTCGTGGATTGATACTTCCTGTTTCCTGAAGCGTCGGGACAAGACGAGAAAACATCCGTCGGGAAGGTGGGTTCTTGTCAGGATATCCCCCTCTGCAAAGTTCTGCTGTCTGCGTAGCATTTTGACTATCATCAACAACAACAACAACAACAATAAAAGAAACGTTAAGTCGAAGTAGTCTGTAGGAAGGACAGCCTTTACTGTATGCCTACTCTACACAACAGTATTTAAAAGGACTCAACTACTGTGCTAAATGTACCCGTACGTAAGAAAACAGTATGGCAATTACTGTTTTGCTAACTTTAATTCCCCACAGATGAGTAGCATTCCTACCTTCTCTTCGTTGGTGTACGTCCTACTCACACAACTCTTTAATTGACGATGGTTAACAGAATGACGGGTGTGAATTCTACTTGTGTTTACATTTGTCCTCTGTCAACGTCAGCACGCGGATATGTTCCATTACCTCGAGTAGCTGCACTATGCGCTGGGAGCATCCAGGTCAATGTTTTGTTATGTCATTAATAACGTTGTGTTTCAGTGAATGGTACACTGTGATACATTTTTGAATAGGTCTTTAGGAGAGGGAATGAATTACCGAATTAAAATACAGGGTACCATTTAAAAAGTCCTGTATCTGTTCATGTCTTTGTAAGAAATAAAGCTACAAAGAAGGCACTCACGCTGATTGATGTCTCCCTGACGGCTGAAGAACATTTGCTTGAAACATTTTGTAATTTGCAACTGGACAAACAGTTATTTAGGGTGGTCAAGATAAATGGTACACCCTGTATGATCAGCCACTGTACAATACAATTCCAGTGAGGTGATACATACTTGTTATAGAAGAAGCTCTAAACTGTCGTCGGAAACTGACAAATGGTATGACGTCAATAACTGATGTTCCTCCTTTGGGCGTCCATTTACATCTGTACTCAGTAGTCCATTAAGCACGCCAGAAAATACTCCCACCGTACTACATATTAGGGTTTCTTTGAGAATACAGTTGAGATGGATGGTTGTTTTGCGACTACCTGGAAGACCCACATTCATAAATTACTGGAATGGAGTCGCCTCAGTCCTCTGAAGGTGACTGCAAAGATCCTCGAGGGAGAAGCATGTGCAACAATTGCGGAAGTCGACGACACCGTCGGGAGATCGGTGTGCCAAGTTTGTGCCTGTCCGGCTATTTTGTCCAGTTGCATTTTTGGCTAGAATATATATCAGCTGCCTGTGTTCATCGTCTCGTGTTCTTAACTTATTTACAGATTTCTTTCGTCAGTATAAGCGAGAGCAGTACTGAGATGCCAGTCATACTCATATGACATGTTCTAAAAGAGAGGCGTTGTCAATCACAGAGAGATTTCTTCTTAAATTTTCGAGAGCGTACGTTCCAAGAAGCGACACACATTATGTTTCCATCACCCACACACATTTTGCTAAACGATCCCGAAGAAAACAATCAGAGATGTTCGAACCTATATACAGGATCCACCACTCATCTTGCGGAATGTAGATGTCCATTATTACGTAAAGAAAGATTAATTAAAAATCACCTTTATAGCACAAGAGGTGCGTAGTGAATTTTAATTTCTTACACTAAAGTTCTTCCTGTATTTTGCTACTTCGGATAATGTAACTACAGATTTCAGTCACCATGAAATTTTGTGTTAAGTGAATCGGCTAGTATTTTGACAGTCAGTGGCTCACCACTTTGCTAGCACATAGATTCTCAAATCTTTCATGGATACACGTTCCTGACGTGTGACTTGCCTTTTACATACAAAACGTGACAGCAAATGTTCAGTACAAACTGACAGAGCAATTTATTCGTAGTCCAGAGATACCGTGTTACTCTGTAAGCTCGCTGCTGACTCTCCCGTTTCACGCCGTAAGTAATGGATGTCCGAACGGCGCTAATCCGGATTGACACACAGCGGCATCAACGCCCCGATACGCACGTCACATGTCAGTGTCCATCGCGCTGCGACTGTTTGCTACGCTGCGCCTCGTATTGCCTTTGCTTTACAGGCCGCACGCATCATGCAATGTTGCGCTCTGTTGTAGCGTGCAATAGGAAATGTGTTGTAAGGTCTTATGGGACCAAACAGCTGAGGTCGTCCCTCCCCAAGCTTACACACTATTTACCCTTAAACTGACTTACGCCAAGGACGACACACGCACCCATGCCCGAGGGAGGACTCGAAACTCCGACGGGGGAAGCCGCGCGGACCGTGACAAGGCGCCCGTGACCTAGCGGCTATCCCGCGCGGCTTGTGGTGTACACTTTAGCACAGTGGTTTGATAGGCCTCCACGTACTACGGCACACAACTCGTGTAAAAGTTGCTGTCCTACCGAGGTGGCTATGACTGACAATTATTGAGTGACTGTTCAAAGTTTACGCTATTAATTATGCAATCAATTACGTAAAATATTTAGCTCTGGTTCATAAGAGATCAGACACAAGGTACAATATTTGTCAAGCATCAGTCTGAATCAAAGCCCTATTCCAGTTGGTAGTCTCTTAGAAGACCTTTTTTTTTTACTGGATTTCGATACCCCCCCAGAGGGAGGGGGGCGGGGACGGGCTGGCAGCAGCACAATAAGCCGCTCTGCAGCCTACAGAAAAGTTAAAAAACAGAATTAGGAGAGAGTACAAAAAGAACAGGTTAAAAAATGGTGACTGTGAAAAACTGAAACATGGCGAAAAATATGCGAAGAAAAATATAAAAACAAACGGTCGGTGATGCTGAGTAAATCACATAGTAAATAGACAGGCACAATTAAAAAACACGGCGACAGTCTGGTTTCTGTTCGCACGAGATAAAAAAAAACACAACTAGCGGCAGTATGCTGGCTGTTCGCAACACTGACAAAGGATTTAGAATTCCAATCGCGAAGCGGTGTACTGGTGAAACAGTGGGGGTCGTCGAGGACTTGTTGCAGAATGTTGTTTTAAACTAACAGGCTGGGTGTTCGATCCGGAAGTAGACTCGCCAATTGGATCTGTAGTGGACTGTACTAGTCGGGTTGTAAAGCCCACATAAATATCCTGCAAGCGGAATGATACCGAGAAACGCTCCAGTACCGCCCTCATAATAGGCGATATAAAGTAGGGCAGAAATGATGGTGCCCACTGCAGGCCTGAACTGAACTACGGCTTTACCAGTACGTTGTCCCGACCCTTAACGCCTGCAGAACAGGCAACCCAAGTGACATTGCTGTAGCGCGTGCAGTCCCGTGGGATATAACACAAGACTTGTCCCAGACATATCATTTTTGACGATGCGTCACTTACTGTCCTACATTACCATTGGAAGTAGGATCTGGGTGTGCGTCCCGTGATACCCATAAAGCGGTCAGTCCAGTTACGGGCCGGGACAGGCTGACAAAACGAGATGCTTTCGCGGCGCTGGTTTGACAGCGCAGGATATACGGAATTCAGGACGCGTCTGATTTTACGATACGACGATCGCAAGCCACAAAAATTAGGATCCCCTCCTTAGCTGCTAAGTGAATTACTTATCCATTTACCTGATGATGGTGCCTGGATAACAGAAATAATGAGTTAGTGAGAAATTCAGTTAGTCCCAGACGGAATGGTGAATATTCAGGGATATGATAGGAACGATCAATAGAAGCAAATACTTCTCGTTAACATGGGGTCCAAAATGCATAACGTAAGAGTTATACAGTTTAATAAGCCACGGCTGCAAAATACAAACACGAATCCTTTACTGGTAGAAGCTGGCTGGCTCTGAGCACTATGGGACTCAACTGCTTAGGTCATTAGTCCCCTAGAACTTAGAACTAGTTAAACCTAACTAACCTAAGGACATCACACACATCCATGCCCGAGGCAGGATTCGAACCTGATACCGTAGCGGTCTTGCGGTTCCAGACTGCAGCGCCCAGAACCTCACGGCCACTTCGGCCGAGGTAGAAGCTGACCTCGGTCGAAGTAGAGAGGATATAAAATGTAGACTGGCAATGGCAAGGAAAGCGTTTCTGAAGAAGAGAAATTTGTTAACATCGAGTATAGATTTAAGCGTCAGGAAGTCGTTTCTGAAAGTATTTGTATGGAGTGTAGCCATGTATGGAAGTGAAACATGGACGATAAATAGTTTGGACAAGAAGAGAATAGAAGCTTTCGAAATGTGGTGCTACAGAAGAATGCTGAAGATTAGATGGGTAGATCACATAAGGAGGTATTGAATAGAATTGGGGAGAAGAGAAATTTGTGGCATGACTAGAAGAAGGGATCGGCTGTTAGGGCATATTCTGAGGCATCAAGGGATCACCAATTTAGTATTGGAGGGCAGTGTGGAGGGTAAAAATCGTAGAGGGAGATCAAGAAATGAATACATTAAACAGATTCAGAAGGATGTAGGTTGCAGTATGTACTGGAAGATAAAGCTTGCACAGGATAGAGTAGCATGGAGAGCTGCATCAAACCAGTCTCTCGACTGAAGACCACAACGACAACAACAAGAGTTATGAGCACTTCTTCATCTTCGACTCTGTACAACATATCTGTTCTACTGCATACCCTTTGCTTTGTGCGTTTTGAGATCTGGTAATATCGATAAAAAGAAAATTTGTATATCTTTCAGTCTCAGTTGTACAAATTTCACAGTATGACTAATTTCAGTCTCCCTGAATCGACTTCAGCATGGGCTCTACAGTGCTTACCTTAACAGCTATAAACACTTCATCTTGACTGATGTCAGACACATCTCATCTACTGAAAAGGTACTCATAAGTATTTCTTTTAGAGTCCGTATTTACTAGACCCATTTGCTTCGAATGATCGTCTCTGTCATGTGACTGAAAACTGACCATTCTTCTTCTGACAGCCTGTAAACATCTAGAAGTCTACTAAAGGTCTGGATCGATTCTAACGTTGTTAGTTAATTAGTTTCATGTACAATGGATCACTTGAAAAATTTGATGTCTAATATGTATATATGATAAGTTATATAATGATAAGTTTTTGAATTAATTAACTTTATATTTTTCAGTCATGATCACACAATGTACAAACAATAGGCTACATTTCAAACTTACCTTACAACCCGCCAGACATTTTATATTGTGGGGCAAATCGCCAAAAGCTTTTCTTGCTGCATATCGAACTCATTTCTGAACCACTGACTGTTTTAATAATCGGGTAATAAACATAACCTTTCTTCCAGTGTTTCAGGTATGGACATTGCTATTCTTCTGAAATTGAGGTGCAGTACTTTTGACGATTTTTATTAGTGAATATATACTCAAGATGCAATTAGGACGCCTAAAGCTAGGAAATCTGCGTACAAGTATTGGGTGGAAATAAGCACAGTCCGACTATCGATGAATCATGGTGGTACGGTGCTGATCCTGCAACAAAGCGGCAATCGCTATAGCCGACATATTCATCGCGTGAGAATTCCCCAATTCTTTCGCAGTAGCACAATTTTTACGACATGATTATTTTTGATCTCCTTGGACCACCCTCAGATCCGTGTTGCTGTATCAGCAGCCTGTCGCGTGTGTATCGGATCTCCACGTCAGTACACTGCAATCTGCGAAAGAAACAACGGTTTGCTGACGTAACTACATTGACCTGAAGTCGATTCAGAGGGCCTGAAATTAGTCATAATGTGAAAGTTGTGCAGCTGAGAGCGAAAGATATACAAATTTTGTTTTAAAAAAATGCAATCTTCGTACTGCAAGACAGCAGCCTCTTTGCGTCCTAAAAAACCACGGCAAGTTCGTAACGCATGAACTAAATACTAAGGACTCTTTTGAAATACATGGAATTTTTAACAAAAATTTCTTATCTGTGATCAAACAAATACAAAGAAGTTCTGGTGGCAAGTTTCGGCGAGAATGAGCGAGGATGTTAGACGTAAATCGTCTGAGAGATGACGAAACAAGGATTAGTCGAAGTCTTCGGTATTAATAACCGCTTCAGCTATATTTAGCCCCTTATTACTGGATCACTAAAAGCCACATCTTCAGGTGAACGTATGGTTAAAACGTTAATTATATGTTCACCTAAATAACTGGCTTTTAGTGCCACGAAACCGGTTGTGATACAGTAATAAAGAACTAAGTACAAATGAAGCAGTTATTAATACTCAAGATGACTGCTCATACCTGTGGTTGCCCCACCTACAAGTTTGTCTTCAAAGCATCAGGACAATTCACCTGCACACAATTCGTTCACTGTGAGAAAATTCCTGGTAAAGGACAGTGTGACAACTACAACTTACTCAACGTGTGTCAACATATTCACTAAATCTTGTATCTTGCAATTTTTCCCTTTTCCCGACAAATGAAATTGAAGAGGAAAGGGCTGTGTTTTGACTCCATAAAAGACATTCAAAGGCAATCGTAACTATTTTTGAGGTTGATTAAGTCGACAGACTTCCAGCATTGCTTCCAACAACGGGAAATCTTAAAATTTTGTACATGGCTGGAGCAGAAATCGTAGAATGAAATCCGCTTGTAGAAATAGTAAATAGCCAATCAGTTGCAAATTGGAATGTTTATTACAACCATTTTACCATGATTTCAGCGTTTATAAGAACGTCTTCTTCAGAAGGAAAATAGGGACAACTAGATTACATGTTGCGGTAGAGGTGCGTTAATATGTACCCGACAGACGTCGTCAGGTCTATATTAAATTAAAACGTGTACAACATGGTTGTTGTCGTATGGTGCTTCTTCACGAATGTACGGCTACTGCTACGAAGCCTTGGACTTACGTTGTCAGCCGCGCGGGATTAGCCGCGCGGTCTAAGGCGCTGCAGTCATGGGCTGTGCGGCTGGTCCCGGCGGAGGTTCGAGTCTGGCATGGGTGCGTGTGTTTGTCATTACGATAGTTTAGGCTAAGTAGTGTGTAAGCTTAGGGACTGATGACCTTAAGTCTGATAAGATTTCACACACATCTGAACATCATCTGAACTTACGTTGTCAACAAGGCACTGGACTAGCTGGTGATGTTTCCGTAACGGTGTGGGCTTCGCTTACAGGGATTGGACTGGGTCATCTGGTCCAGCTGAACCGACCATTGGGGAGAAATGGTTACGTTCGGCTGTTTGGAGACCATCTGCAGCCATTTGTGGACTTCATGTTTCCAAAACAACTATGGAATTTCTGTGGACGGCACCGGGTCACATTTGTCCCCGATTGGTTCGAACGGAACTCTGGACAGATTTCACCACCCATCGAACATTTATGGGACATAATCTAGACGTCAGTTCCTGCGCAAAATAGAGCACTGCAACCGATTCGTAGTTACAGACATCTATACAGGCAGCGTGTCTGAATATTTCTGTACTGGACTTCCAACGACTTATTGTGTGCACAATGTGTCGAGATGTTGCAATACGCCGGGCAAAAGGATGTCCGACAGGATATTAGGTGGTATCCCATGTCTTCTTTTTTTTCCTGGCTGGGTAGCCAAGAGTATTAACGCGCTGCTTCCTGGACTCGGGTAGGCACGCCGGTCCCAGATCGAATCCGCCTGATGGACTAACGAGGGCTGCTGTGACAGCCAGCCTGTATGTGGTTTTTAGGCGGTTTTCCACACCCCATTAGGTGAATACCGGGCTGGTCCCCACATTCCGCCTCAGTTACACGACTTGCAGACATTTGAAACACATTCGCACTGTTCCATGGATTACACTAGATGTAGACAAATGGGATACACACATTCCATCCTGGGTGGCTACGGGGTGGAGAAAGGAAGGGCATCCGGCCACCCCTTTCTTCTCTTCAGTTACTGCAGGCTTTATGAGCGATGTATAGCAAATTAATGTACCGGATGCCTCTCCACGCCTCTAAAAGTGCAAATCTTTTGTTGCCCTTTAGACATATTTTCATTCAAAAAATTATCAGGCACAGCTTATACAAAGTTCCCTGTAGGCAAATGTTATGCAGTTCCAGGCCAATGAACTAGTGCCAGAGTTGCATGTCTTACTGTGTTGGTACAGTCTTGCAAATGGAAGGGTCACAGCTGTGGTGTGGAACTGTTCCCATTAGCAGTCTGCCGGATGAGTTGTTGGTAATGACGGTAATCACTGGCGCCTCCACAACTCTGGAGCGGCCTCGCACTCATCGTCGACTGCGCTGCCCGCAACCCCCCAACTCGCTCCTCATTACTCATCCGCCACCGCCGCCGTCGCCGCCTCCAGCCACAGACAAAGGCCTCTTAATGGGCATAGGAAGCCGCCGTTAGCACACCCACGTCTCCAGCTGACAGCTTAGACTCGTTATTCTGCACATTTTTTGAGCATTATGGAAGCTTAACAGGTATCACGAGTTGCGATATAGTCACAGCAGAACTGACAGTATTCCCAGAAAGGCTTTTTAGCATGAGGAGCTGTCAATGGGTGATGCAACGCAACAGTTCGCCACTTTACTTGTGAAAATGTCTCCCACAGTCGGAAAGGAAACGATAGGAGAGCCCTTTCTACATCGACCGTGGCCAAGAAGTTTTACGTAATGCAGAACTCTTTTTTTTTTCCAGCCCATTGGATTTATTGACGGGTTTGCCCAAGTGGCAATACCGGTTCTCGTCAGATCACCTAAGTTAAGCGCTGTCGGGCTGGGCTACCATTTGGATGGGTGACCATCTGGTCTGCCGAGCGCTCTTGGCAAGAGGGGTACACTCAGCCCTTGTGAGGCGAACTGAGGAGCTGCTTGATGAAGAAGTAGCAGCTCCGGCCTCGGAAACTGACATACGGCCAGGAGAGCGGTGTGCCGACCACGTGGCCTTCCATACCCGCATCCAGTGACACCTGTGGGCTGAGGATGACACTGCAGCTGGTCGGTATCGTAGGGTATTCTTGGCGTGTTCGGGCGTAGTTTAGTTTATTTGGTTTTATTCAGTATTGCAGTACACCATATTATTCCCCGCACTTGAGGCTCCAAATCTCTATTTTTCAACATAATATCCACACTACTGTGAGGATCTGTATGCCCGCATGTACCAGTCTACTGGTCGACTTTGGAGCCACCGTCTTGCTGCATGAATAACCTCCCCATCATC
This sequence comes from Schistocerca piceifrons, assembly GCF_021461385.2. NCBI lineage: Eukaryota > Metazoa > Arthropoda > Insecta > Orthoptera > Acrididae > Schistocerca > Schistocerca piceifrons. The sequence continues at coordinate 922,504,127 of NC_060140.1, forward strand.
CAAGAAATCCTTCCCGTGGAGTGCATCCTTCATTGCGCCAAACAGATAAAAGTTGGGCTCTAGGTTAGATGAGGAAGAACAGTTCAATGAAGATTTGTGAGCTTCTCCCTGGTGTGTAGGCTTCTATGAGACCTTGCAGAGGCAGAATTTCGTTTGCATTTTTGTGGCGACGAGCAGGCTGAAGAAGTTTCTTCAGTTTCATGAGGGTAGCACAACGCACTTCAGAGTTGGTCGTCATACCATGAGAGAGGACTTCAAAGAGAATAACCCCTTTAGAGCCCCAGAAGACCGTCCCCATAACGCTACCGGCTGAGGGTGCGGTTTTCAACTTTTTCTTCGGGGGAGAGGTAAAAATATGAAATGAGCGTTAGGAGTCATTGGCCGGGAGGCCCCTTAGGGGCAGCTCCGGTTGTTCTGGTGCTGGTCTTATTACATTCGACGCCACATTGAACGACCTGCTCGCCGGATGGGGATGAAATGATGATGAAGACAACACCTGTTCCTGAACGGAAAAAATCCCTGACCCAGCCGGCAATCGAACCAGGGCCTCTAGGGCGGCAACCCGTCACTCTAACCACTCAGCTATCGGAGTGGACGGAGGAGAGGTGATGTGGCGCTCATCTCTTAACTGCCATGTTGTTTCCGGTTCGAAGTCATGAGCCCATGTTTCATCGCCTGTGTCAATGTTCGACAAAATATTATCACGACCAGGCCCGTAACGCAAACGCAAATTTCTCACAGATGACCGTTCGTTGTTCCTTATGGTTAGATGCTCTGTTACGCAAAGAGGAACCCAGTGGGCTTTGAGTATTCCGATTGGTGAACGAGTGTGTCAGCAGTACCAACACAGACGTCCACTTTACCGGCTTGGTGTCTGATTAAGATCCATCGACCACCTCGAAAGAGAGTGTTCGCACGTTCAAACATTGCAGGAATCACAGATGTGTGTTTCCCGCCGGCACGCGAGAGATCGAACAGGTTTGCGAGACCTTGTTGCAATGATGAGAGACACCTTGCCCAACGACTCACCGTGTTTTTGTTCGTAAACATTCTGCAAGTTACTACGAATATTTGGGATGCACTGGTTTTCCGCCAAAACAAACTCAATGACAGCTCTCTGCCTGGTACGTACCTCCGCCACAAACGCCATTTTTAACGCTACCTATAGCACCACCACCTATCGGAACTTGTTGAAGGTACAGAGGATGAAGCGGGAAAATTCCACAACGTTCCACAACGAATTCTACATCCTTTCAACAGTAATAGGCATAGGAAAATGATGTTGTATTACTTATCGAACGCCCATCATAAATATAGTACACTCAGTCATATACTTCAGCAATGTCTGTGAATGATAAGAATTGAGGCGAGGCATCATTCATAAACTTGTATATGGAGCTAGTGTGTTCCTGTTGAAGGGCTACGTTTTACGATCTGAATAATGCCTTCTACCCCAGCCGCAATCTGTTCATTTGCAAGTTCAGATGAAATACGTCTGCTAGGCACCGAACCATTCTTCCGCAGTTTAGTAAAAACACGAGCAAAATCTTTTGATGTGTTTACTCTTTGGCTAGGGAATCGTCTACCGTATTCTATACAAGTAGCAACAACGTTTCCGTTACAAAACCCGTACACAAACTCCATATCGGCATACTCGGCATCCATAAATACATACGGCGTGCTTAAAAGATGCAGTAGAATTGGCCAACAACACATGATAACAGTCGAAAAACTCAATTACGGTAAGTCAAATGAAACTTCACTACGTGAAATTCAAAACGAAAATGGCAATCGACGAACAAACCCTTAGCAACGGAAGTACTTACATATGAAATGAAAACTTATCTCTCTAGTATCTCTGTAACTAATTACAAATTCTATGTTGCGTGCTTAATTCGAATTAATCTTTACTATAGACTCCTAATATATTTATTATTATTTGAGATTTAAGAACAGTCTCCGTAGCATACTTATTTGATTTCAAAACCTTGTTTCGACCATTTTAGCGAACCATCAGATCATGTAAAAGTACTTCCACAATCGGATGATGCCACAGAAGGTCGAAACGTGTTATTGAAATTAAATGACTGTGCTACCGAGACTGTTTCTCAACTTGAAATGATTCAAAACGGCTGCTGCACCACTTGGTCAGAATGGAATGGAATAAATTTTATATTTATCCTTTCTGAGGCGCCCTGTAGTACGGTGAATTGTATCGTAAACATAATATAGTACTATAACGAATTAATGATTACGGTACATGAAGTTTCTTGCCACTTATGTTTCATAAAATTCTAATTTAGAGATGGGCGCTGAATAAAGATGCGCTGAATGACGTCACTTTCTTTTTCTGCATTTGAAATTTTTATTACCATGGAGATAATATGGCGTATCGTTTGCAGAAAGCAGTAACTGCCTGTTTATTACGTTTTTTTCTATTCAACGTTACCTACGGACCACATGTAACGAGGATCCTCAGCATTCAACGCTTCTCTGTCGTTTATATACAAGCTAACATGCACAGTGGAACTCCGTACTATTGTATGAACGTCCTTAACGAGACTCTTCTGCATTCCAAAGCAAATTAACTTTAAACATACAAACAGGCTACGAGTGGACCTCGTTAGACTGAATTTCCGTAGCCTATTCTACTTGCTGACGTCTGCAACAACGGAACATACTAGATGTGGCACTAGGTTGCTTAGACTTTACGCATTACACTATAGGCCCATCCCTGTTAACTTTCGCCAGTAGATGAGTAGTTAGGTAATACATACTAGTAAAAACGCTCAGTATTGCAGGATGGGCTTTAACTGAAACTAAATCGTGAATGAAAATTAGTTTCATTTTTATCAAATTACGTTATATCAACTTGACTTCACGTGAAAAATTACCGAATCGACGTGTTCCTTGGTTGATATTACATTTTAGTTTATTAACTTCGGTAAGACAGTAGAATGAAACATTTGCACATGTAATTTACTTATTTTATCAATATGAATTCACAAATAACTTACTCATACTGGCATTCAAACATCAGTGCCTGCTATTGTTTAGCATCTTTGCTTTTCTTAGACTAACTGTCACTGTAATTGCATCTATTCTCCTCAAATTAAACATGAAACATCTGATACATCCGAAATAAATATTTAAACATGTTTACTGCGCAGATGTAACTGCTGTATTCTTCATACCATGTGATTTAGCAATTTCTAGCTTCTTTGTAGTAGACAGAATGTATGTAGGGAATTAATTGATGAATATTTGTGTTTCTGTGCCAAACAGAAGAGAAAGGCAATGTTACAACACTAAATAACACCATCCATAACGGGGAAGAATTTATCTGGAGGGACCAACTGTTATATAGCACAACTGCGACAGACTGATAGGAATGATTAACACTGAGTGACGCAAGTCAAACCATCTGAAAAAGAAGCAACAGCATAAATCAAAATATTTAATGCGAGGTATTGTTTACAAACTTGATTTTAAAACACGAAGTTCTAGCGTGCGGAAGCCGCAATAATTACACCTTGCAACGTGAAATAAATATTTCTGTAACCAAATCTTTTGTTCTATCTGCGATGTGTCAGTATTAAATAACATCGAAGCTGAACTTGTTTCTTTCTGTTTCTGTTCCAATATGTTTTTGTTGCGTCGTTAATACTGCTTTTTTCAGTTCATTGACTAAATTTGCAAGAAAAACTTAGTTATCAACACGTTTCTCCTCCATCACTTACTCCACGTTTTAGTCACGAAGGTCAACCTCGATGATGTGACTGGCAGAATGATTCGGATAAATTCATATTTTGATTAAACCTTCAGTCCATTGTTACTTGCAAAGAGTCAGTCATAAGGATCAAAACTGCAGTTCACATACACGTATATATGCTGGGGCTCATGATGTTCTTTCTAAAACATGAAATATGATTCACGAATTGTGAAGTTCGAAACCGTAATTACAGAAATACAAATGATAGAACACCTGCCCGCGAAAGGCAAAGGTACCGAGTTCGAGTCTCGGTCCGGTATATAGTTTTAATCTGCCAGAAAGTTTCATATCAACGCACACTCCGCTGTAGAGTGAAAATTTCATTCTATAGAAATACAGTTTAAATCTTTGACTGTTGCAGATGCCCTTGTTACGAGCCGTCTTGAGCACTGACGTGAGTCATTGTAGTCATTCCGGCAAAGTGAAACATCCTGTCCAGAGCGGTTTCATTGACGACTATTGTGGCTCGACATCGACCAAAAAGATTATTAAATGTCAGTGACAGTAAACGTAGCTGAAACTGTAAACTCCTAGTTTGCAATGCAGAGTAAAAATTAATACTGCCGAAAATACAATGACAGTAAAGACAAAGAGAACGGAGTAAATTCAGGGGAACAACTCGTCCAAAATGTATACACTATTACAGAGAGGAAATATGAAATCAAAGAACGATTTTGTGAGCAAAATGTCTTAGCAACGAAAATGTCGTAGTTCAAAACACAAATCACCGAATACAGAAAATGGTAAAGATGGAAAAAAAGTATTTAATCTACAGATACAATTATGAAGCGAGTCGAAAGTGTAGATTTCTCATCATAATTACAAAATTCGCTCAAAGTTCCCGGTATGCTCTCGCAAAAAGCTTGTAAACAACATCAGAGAAAAGGTAATATTAACTAGGATAGAAGAAATCTAGTCACAATTTATACAAAAAAAAAATTCACTAATTTCAAATAACTTAAAATTCTGCTTTAAAATGATCAAAGATTAGTGTACAATATGGCTATGAATTAAGATAAAAGGCAAACATTCAAAGTTCTTGTAGTTAATTTAAAAGGTTAATATTTCTCGCACGGGCGGCTATAATGACTAGTTAGTAATATGTACCAAAGATCATTCGAACGATTCTTTTCCATAAATAAAGTGAAACGAGTCGATTTACAGGAGACGTATATGTTATTGCTTCTAATATTAATGACGATCTTATTTTAGGCCTACTCAAGCAACTACACTTGAACAATAGACGCTTTTTCATTTTTATTATTTTTTTAAGAAGCTACACGTTTGCATGCTGAGCGTCCATAAAATTAACTTGGTATTTGAATCAGAAAAAGAAACACAAAATGTATTTTGTAACGATTTATTTTGAATAAGTTAGGTGCTATATTAGTGAGATGAGTAACTACACCTTTTCCAATTTATAAGAAACAGAGAAAACAGCAATCAAAGAGGTTCCTTTCTCGGAACTGTTAATAACGTAATTGTGCAACAGTTATTCAACAGAGAACGGCAAGCAAGGATATCATCCACATTATCCAAGCAAATAATGAAGCGGGATCGATGTGATGTAAAGATTAATAAACTTTTTTATTTTATTCATATTTTGCAGCTTCAGATGTGACTGTACTCAATACACTCAAGATATGTATTACAAAACACCTTCAGTCACAATTTTTCGTGTTTTATTCAGTACACAATGCATTTCGGACCCTACGTGTTCATCTGTACCAGTCTGTCTGTTATAGTCATTAGCACGACAGTCACTTTCACGCTGTAGGAGTGATTGTAGCAGTTCTATGACACTTTGAACGAACATAGGCTTTGTAGGTCGATACGGAAAATTTCTGTGGAATACATAATTTCTGAACATACCGCGACGTTTTTCAAAGGAGTATCCAAGGATAAAGTTGGTGTTCTTACTTACTTTCTAATATGATAAGAGTGGGGCGTTCAGGCCATCGCTTAAACTGGACCAGAGTTTTACACATAAACTATTTCTTGCATCACTGTTGTGTGAAGAATGACAATAGTTTTGATATGATATTTTGTAAGGAAATGGTAGCAATAGAGCAGAAAATGATTTTTAATAAACTCTGAGGTTTATTTAATTTCATTTGGAATAACAATTCTGATTAACAACTAGTAGCAACCTATGTTATTTAACAACTCAGCTTACCAAGTTGCCTTCTAATGGCTTTCAGGAGCTGAAAACATTCATTTTTCAGTATTTCATATAATATTATTGAACGAATTTAAAAATTTCAAATGTTGTCATAATCTACCCATTAAGAAGTTCGGTTTAATGTTATAGGTTTAACAGAATAAGTCAAGTATTAAAGTGTAAAACCGTGTATATCTCTTGCAGTACCATAACTCATGGCTCGCAAATTACCCAGAGTATAATCATTCAATGATTGATAATGAGAGCCCTTAGAAACTTCAAACAAACTTCAAATATAATATCAAAACTTTTCTAAACTTTATCGTTTTATTCTTATCCATTACAGATGTTTTAGAATCCTCGACTGTTTATTCAGAGTAAATAAATAAAACTGCAACCAGTTACTTTTTTGAAGTGGTTATTTCTTCGTTCCATGAACCGGTTTTTGAACCTTTTCATCCTCATCTGTGACAGGAGCCAGCACCCAATATTATGCATGAAATAGCTATATAACTTCAGGGAAACCTACTGAAGGTGAACCTGAAAATGTTCGAAGACTGGTTCATGGAAAAAAAGTATTTAATCCACAGCGACTAGTCGCAGTTTTAAGTATTAAAATAAACGGAAAATATTTAACGCATTACTTCATTTGTAAATTAGTCCAACATTTGAATCTTTTTGGCACATAGAAGCTCAATTCTTTGAAGGATCAGGGGGTGGAGACTTAACTGGTAACAGCCTACTAGAAGTACTCTTACTACATGCAACAAGAATGTCAGTGTGGTCAATAGAAATGCAAGATGTGTTCATAGGTGTACAAAAATCAGTGTGTATGGCCTACCTTGTTCTGAGGCAAAGGAATTTAAATAAACTGCACCAGCTAAGGAGTTCGGCAAATGAGGAGGGTCTGATGATAAAAAAGGGGCACTTAGTTGTTATAGGGTACGGGATCGGTACAGTGCAATTGCAGAAGTTATTGGTGGTTTAGTAGATACGTCATTAACTGCCTGTTGTAGCTGAAGATGCTGTTTAATTATTTGCTGTACCGAGGAAGATCGGAATCACTTTTCTGCCACCGAAAAGGCCCTAGGGAAAATCTATTCAGTGATGGAGTGGGACAGAAAAGATTTTGCTCTGTTGGTAACGAGTGTTCCTGCGTTGATGCTTAGACAAAACCTTGAAATTCTAGGAGATTGTGGAGGGTTGCCTGAGTTGATAAGATGGCAGAGGAAACAAGAGTGTGAGGAAATACCTGCGTTTGTCGGCACGTAGCCAGGGTAGGTGTTCATAACGTGGTGGCATATGATAAAAAAGTCGTGTCGAACATATATGTTGTATGTAGACGTTCATCACCACTTCCAAGTGTAGTGAGCTTTCCTGAGAACGGCCTTGGCTGGATAATGTCACTGTAACCAAAAATTAGAAGTACAAGAGTTAGTACAATACTCTTTCTTCAGTCCTCAATGAAAGTTCTTTTTTATATTTTTGTAAGGCGTGGAGGGGTGCTGATTTCTTCTTACGAAACCTAACTGCTTGATTCAGCCCAGTTTTGAGTCTTACCAATTATTATCCGTAGACTATTTCCCGATAGAGACATATGTATATTTGTTTCATTTGGGAGTAAAGCACTTACTCCTGCACCTACAGATCCGAACCTCCATACGTGAAACAACCTCAAACGTCTCATTGTTTTACAAATAAGGTAACCTGTTAAATGCTTGACGTTAGGTATTTAAAATCTTTGTGCTTGAAGATATGAAATCTAATTAGGGTCTTATTAGTTTACGATTATTCAACAGCAGACTATCGGAAAACCCAGAACCAAAAAAGAGTAGAAATCGGTTTAAATTATTTTCGAAGTGCGTTTCTCAATAAGAAACACTGACTGGGTATAGGCTGGGTAATCTGAGCTGTTTTAAGAAAAGTTAATTTTTCACACATCTCAATATTTATGTCGTCATATGTCCCGAATTATGTGTCGTACGATGATAGAATTTTGCAGTTGCGTTCAATCTTCTGTGTGGACACTGTCTACAAAATGTGGTATGAACAGAGTTAGTAAACCTCATGCGAGATGCTGAAGTTTTACTACAGCGAAAGTGCTATAAAGCCTAAACTTAACTCCTTTCATTATTTTGTGGAGGCATCAGAGATAAAATATTTCGAAAGAATTTGAAATTATGTGTGGAGTTTGTTGGAATCCGGTGAGTGCTCTCATTCTTAAATGGTGGATGAATATAATCTGCGTAATTTGCACGCCATCAGTTACGATGCCTAAAAAAGAAACACACAGTTTCTAACCTTAATATTCTTTACTTATTCTGTTAAACCCTTAACGTCAGATTATAGCTCTTAATAAGTAGATTACAGCAGTGTTCTTAGTTCTTAAATTCGGTCAATGATTACATGAAAATTAAATATTTCGTTGTCCCTGAATGCTGGTAGATAGTCAACGGTCAAACTGAAATAAACATCTCTTTGATGATATAGATGTGACAGGATGATTACGTCGCCTTTTTGTGAATAAGAACACACGAAATAATAGTGTTTGTAAGAGGAAGTGACAGATCACAGCATTGCTGCGGTTCCAGACAGCGTATTTTGAGGGTGAATCTACCCTGCAGATTATGGGGTCCAGCTATTCCGCAGAGAAGTTCCCTCCAGGCGGAAAGAGGTGCTGGAATCAACCCGCCGAAAGTCGTCGACCGTTAATGGCGGCCTTGAAAGCCAGAACTTGATTTGAGATCAGCTCTACGGAATAGGATTTGGGGAAACGGTGGTGCTTGGAAAGGATTATATCGGGCTTTATCGATTGAAGGACACAATTGGTGCGTATATAGGCGCTATTGGTTCTCGCGCGGCTAATACCAGTAGCATGTAAAACGGAGCTGCAGATTTCCTGTCGAGATTAGTAACCACAACAGAATTACGTGGCACCTACAGATTTGGTATTGGTAATGTGCCTGACGTAAAGGAACATCCTCCGTTCGATATTAACATGTCACAAGTTTCACGTATGGTTCAATCCTTTGCATACAGCCGAGTTAATTCCCTGTGAATTCTCTCTCTCTATAAGCGCACTTCACCATCGAACCAAAAATTTAGACATTAAAATATTAAGAGAACCAGAATGGAAGCCACCAGCATTCGAAGTAATAGAATAAATCATAAAACAATTAAAAATAACAAAGGATCTGAAAAAGACAACATAGTTGCGGAATTAAAGACGCCTTCTAGTGACAATGTGATAGCATGCCTAACAGAAGAAATTCAAGGAAATTGAGAAACGAACACTCCGCCAGCTCGACGGACGTCTGCATTAGTACATCCTACTCATGAAGAAAAAAAAATGGTTCAAATGGCTCTGAGCACTATGGGACTCAACTGCTGAGGTCATTAGTCCCCTAGAACTTAGAACTAGTTAAACCTAACTAACCTAAGGACATCACAAACATCCATGCCCGAGGCAGGATTCGAACCTACGACCGTAGCGGTCCTGCGGTTCCAGACTGCAGCGCCTTTAACCGCACAGCCACTTCGGCCGGCTATGAAGAAGGAAGATAAGATAAATCAGAACAATTATAGAGGAATCACCCTTTTGCTAGAGGCCTATGCGTTCTCTTCAAAGTAAGCGGAGCTGAAACAGTACTTCATCCATAGTGCTTGGAATTTGAAGGAGGGTTCAGGAAGAGCAAGTTACGTGCAGGACAAGCCAAAAGTAAGTACATCTTAAAACTTAGTGATTTGAAAAGCCTGAAATACGTGGTAACATATTTAGATTTTAAAAAGGCATGTGATTCTATTGATGGATATACACTACTCACCATTTCAAAAAAAATTGGTGTTGATAACCAAACTCCAGAAATAATTAAAGCCACTTATGGTATCTAATATCAAATTTGAGAGAGAACTGACAGAAAATTATGAAATAAAAACAGGGTTAAGACAAGGAGATGGCTTGTTGCCCTTAATTAATAACTGTGTATTAAAAAATGTGGTCATACAATAGAGGAGGGCCACAGATACTAAGGACACGCAACTAGGAAGGAAGACAACCAACGTCACTGTAGATTGTCTAGCTTTTGCAGATGGCAAGACACTTACTACAGACTCACTTAAAGTGCAGAGGAACAAATTACAGGACTTCAACATCAAGCAGGGTTACAAACATCATTTGAAAAAAACGTATTTAATGACAAACATTCGTAACGCCCCTCAAAAGCTTAAAAATGACATAATTTTTAAGGAATACTGCTTTAAATATCTATGAGAATGGAAATTCAACAGCATGAAGTCAGAAACAGAGACTATAATACTTAAAATGTTGAGGTCTTTTCGAATAACAAGAAACATATTACCAAAAATCTTTATGCTGGTACATCGAACTGAAACAATATGAAACCGCGGTCAGACCAGAAATACTCTGTGCAATCTAGACTCTGAAACTAACTATGAAGGGAGCGCTCGAAAAATTAGCAATAAATTGAAAGAATAATATTAAGAACAGTACTAGGACCCATAGATGTCAGTTAATCGGGTTGCAGTTTAGGATCTAATACAGAACTACATCTCAAAGTGAAAAAGATTACAGATATAATGGTGAATAGAAATTGAGGTTCTAGGGACACAGAGGTAGGATTAATAATGACACATTAAATGAGGAAATCTTTGACTTAACTGTTCGATTATAAACCAAAAATCATAAGGTCGAGAAAAGTAGGAAAAAAATATAGAAAATATGAGAGTCCACATAGATACAATAATAAACAGAACACTTTTTAAAGAAGCTGTAGAGAAGAGAGGCATTCAGAACAGGAATAAAAGGACAAGAAAAGGAAGAAAGGGGACAAAAGAAGAGAACGAACAACACTGTGAAGAATGAGAAAACTGTGGGCAAGACGGTAATTTCAGTTGAAAACAAAAAGTTAGAAACAATGTTCATATATCTTACTCTTAATAGAGTTATTCGAAATAAAAAATGCAGCGTTGAATAAAAAACGCCTTCACTCAGAAAGCTTCATTGTTACACAACAAGTTTCATAAACAGTAGCAACTATCAAAGCAAAAGAGCCTAGATGTTTTACATATAATTATTGGGTCACTGAAAATTCAGAAAAGTGTCGCTGTAAATATTAGCAGTTGACAAATGAGGAAGAAACAATATAAGAGCTACAAAACTCGTCTGATGTTAAATCCACTGCAGTGTACAAAGCGCAGACTCTTTCAAACGCTGAAAATTAATCATCCTGATGAAGGAAGAACACTTCCAACAGTGGCTGCAATGTTTGTCTATAAGACTAAATGTCGGCGTGGTCACTAACCTGAAAAAGCTTTATCCAAGACGAAGTGACATGCTTTGAAATACATTGTGCTGAAATAAACACTTTTTTTTTTTTGACGACTGCGCATTTCATTTACCATTGCAGTGTCAATCGCATCCAAGGCCTTAAATATTCCAGTCGTGGAGAAAACAAAACATAGAATACCATGGCGTGCATATTTTTTTATTTGTTATTATTGTGACGTTTGATGCATCCAGTTATGACTTTCTCTCCTGACAAAATCTGTTCATCTCAGATGAGCACAAACACCAAATTTCCTCTGCCTTCCAATTCAGTTTTTCCATTCTACGGCTTCCTCTAGTACCGAGGGTAAAAACTGTTGTAGTATTAGTCATTCAGTGTAATGTATGGTGTGCAAGAACGGTGATTACCGTAACGTCTGTTTATTAGCCCCACTGATCCCACTTTCACTCTTATTGCCATTGTACACCACTGGCCATTAAAATTGCTACACCAAGAAGAAATGCAGATGATAAACAGGTATTCATTGGACAAATATATTGTACAAGAACTGACATTTTCAGTCCGCAGATCGTGGTCGTGCGGTAGCGTTCTCACTTCCCGCACCCGGGTTCCCGGGTTCGATTCCCGGCGGGCTCAGGGATTTTCTCTGCCTCGTGATGACTGGGTGTTGTGTGATGTCCTTAGGTTAGTTAGGTTTAAGTAGTTCTAAGTTCTAGGGGACTGATGACCATAGATGTTAAGTCCCATAGTGCTCAAAGCCATTTGAACCATTTTGACATTTTCGCGCAATTTGGGTGCATAGGTCCTGAGAAATCAGTACCCAGAACAACCACCTCTGGCCATAATAACGGGCTTGATACGCCTGGGCATTGAGTCAAACAGAGATTGGATGGCGTCTACAGGTAGAGCTGCCCATGCAGCTTCAACACGATACCACAGTTCATCAAGAGTGGTGACTGGCGTATTGTGACGAGCCATTTGCTCGGCCACCATTGACCAGACGTCTCCAATTGGTGAGAGATCTGGAGAATGTGCTGGCCAGGGCAGCAGTCGAACATTTTCTGTATCCAGAAAGGCCCGTACAGGGACCTGCAACATGCGGTCGTGCATTATCCTGCTCAAATGTAGAGTTTCGCAGGGATCGAATGAAGGGTAAAGCCACGGATCGTAACACATCAGAAATATAACGTCCACTGATCAAAGTGCCGTCAATGCGAACAAGAGGTGACCGAGACGTGTAACCATTGGCTCCCCATACCATCACGCTGGGTGATACGCCAGTATGGCGATGACGAATACACGCTTCCAATGTGCGTTCACCACGATGTCGCCAAACACGGATGCGACCATCATGATGCTGTAAACAGAACCTGGATTCATCCGAAAAAATGTTTTGCCATTCGTGCACCCTGGTTCGTCGTTGAGCACGCAATCGCAGGCGCTTCTGTATGTGATGCAGCGTCAAGGGTAACCGCAGCCACGGTCTCCGAGCTGATAGTCCACGATGCTGCAAACGTCATCGAACTGTTCGTGCAGATGGTTGTTGTCTTACAAACTTCCCCATCTGTTGACTCAGGGATCGAGACGTGGTTGCACGATCCGGGTCAGCCAGGTGGATAAGATGCCTGTCATCTCGACTGCTAGTGATACAAGGGCGTTGGGATCCAGCACGGCGTTCTGTATTACCCTCCTGAACCCATCGATTTCATCTTCTGCTGACAGTCATTGGATCTCGACCAACGCGAGCAGCAATGTCGCGATACGATAAACCGCAATCGCGATAGGCTACAATCCGACCTTTATGAATGTCGGAAACATGATGTTACGCATTTCTCCTCCTTAGACGAGGCATCACAACAACGTTTCACCAGGCAACGTTGGTCAACTGCTGTTAGCCGAGCGGTCTAAGGCGCAGGAGTCATCGACTACGCGGCTGGTCCCGGCGGAGGTTCGAGTCCTCCCTCGGGCGTGGGTGTGTGTGTTTATCCTTAGGATAGTTTAGGTTAAGTAGTGTGTAAGCTTAGGGACTGATGACCTCTGAACAACTGCCGTTTATGTATGAGAAATCGGTTGGAAACTTTCCTCATGTCAGCACGTTGTAGGTGTCGCCACCGGCGCCAGCCTTGTGTGAATGCTCTGGAAAGCTAATCATTTGCATAAGACAGCATCTTCTTCCTGTCGGTTAAATTTCGCGTCTGTAGCACGTCATCTTCCTGGTGTAGCAATTTTAAGGAACAGTAGTGTATATATTTTCGTAGGCTGTAGCGACACCATATCCCGAAAGCATGTTCTTGAAATGTTAGAAACAGCCATATGCCTGATGCATGAAGTTTCTGTCGTAGAGCCTCTATCTGCAGTTTGATGAACATACTGTCTTCACGTCAAAAAGAGTAGAGCAGCTTGTAACTGGTGCCAATGCCACAGTCTGGACTGCTAACAATGCTCATTTACAACACTAAAAATTAGATGGCTATTGTTTTTTGCAAGAACTTAGCTACTCGTGTCGCACATGTGCCATGTTGCAACACACTCGTTCTGTCTGTACAAACTTGTGACATATCGAACATCTCTTCTCTGAAACTTCAGAACCTCTCCCGTCAATGTCGTTACGTAAGGACAGAGAAAATGAAATGAAATGTCGTGTGGCTAGGGCCTCCCGTCGGGTAGGCCATTCGCCTGGTGCAGGTCTTTCGATTTGACGCCATTTCGGCGACCTGCGCGTCGATGGGGATGAAATGATGATACAACACCCAGTCCCTGAGCGGAGAAAATCTCCGACCCAGCTGGGAATCGAACCCGGGCCCTGAGGATTGACAGTCTGTCACGCTGACCATTCAGCTACCGGGGGCGGACTAAAGAAAACCGCGGTATGAAATCAAATAATATTAAGGAATATCAATAAGTTTCAGTTTGAGGTCGTTACTTCAGCGTACATGCAACGCAGCGTGACTTCAATGCGGATATAAGCACCATAATGTAGGCAACGGATTGGTGTGGCATCCGTATCTTTCCAATGTCCATGTGGTAAATATGGAAACCTGATCTTTGGCGATATTATTAGCAAATGCGTCCAAACAGAAATAACTTTTTGTTGCTTCTCATTTCTTGGATCAATGAAATCAGCAGACATCCATTGCAGAATGAAAAATATGTATGTGGGAACACGTCCATCGAAAATCACCGTTGTGGAATGGTGTGCCAAGTTTTGCGCTTGTCGCAATTCGACACACGACGCTGGTCGCTCTGGGATGCCGGCCCCATCCATTACAGACAACAATAAGCGGGCGGTTGATGGTGCGACTCGGTTGGACCAGCGCATATCCAACGTGAACTAGCATAGGATCTCAACGTCAGCTATGGAAGCGAACAACAAATTATCCAGCAGTAGTTAGGCTCCTGTGAGGTCTGCTGCCAATCGATACCGCAGACATTGAATGCCAAACGAAAAGCAAGCCGGTGGTCTATTTGCCTGATGCACAAGGTGCATTTCAATGTTCAAGGCAACGCGTTCCTTGAGCGTACTGTTGCAGGCTAGGAATGCTGATGCCACTGATGGGAACTGGAGTCGATAGTGTCAACGATGCACTGGTGTCGTCCGTCGTCCCCTCGCACGAAAAACATCAGGAGTCAGCCATCTGCGGGAGAAGTATTGTTTACTCTGTTCTTTGATTACTTGGCCCATTGCTTATGGCTTGCAATGAACCCAGTGTCTCCATCAATCGTAACAGTACTGCGCAACACTGGAGACATACGGCGTGCAGTTAAGGCGACCCGTCACAGATAACTGCAGCAAGTTGTGATGCTGCTTCTAGATGACACACGTTCATATATCGAAAATGTCGTAAGCGAGAAGTTACGTCAAGTGGAAGCCACACCACAAGCACCTGACCTACAGTCCCGATCAGCCACGAGGAGTGGACGCACGGTTTGAGGCGCCCTGTCACGGATTGCGCGGCTCCTCCCGCCGACGTTCGAATTCTCCCTCGGGAATTGGTGTGTGTGTTGTCGTTAGCCTAAGTTAGTTTAAGTAGTGTGTAAGTCTAGGGATGACCTCAGCAGTTTGGTCCCTTAGGAATTCACACACACACACACACACACACACACAGTGCAGATCGCGCGCTTGGTCTCTTAAAAAAGGCCTTGGAAGGTCGACGATTTCTGTCGGACGACGATGTGCAGCAGGCAGTAATGGACTTTTTCCTGCACCAGGACACGGTATCCTACCAAACGGGTATCTTCTGCCGGGTGCTATGGTGCGATAATCGCCTCAATGCTCGCGGTGGTTTTGCCTGATGGCATATCGATTCTGGACTGTACGGCCTTTGAAGTGAAACTATTTGATAGCCCTTATACACTGAAGAGCCAAAGAAACTGGTACACTTGCCTTATATCTTGTAGGGCCTCCGCGAGCACACAGAAGTGCCACAGCATGATGTGGCATGGACTCGACTAATGTCTGAAGTAGTGCTGGAGTGTTGTCCATAAATCCGTAAGAGTACGAGGGAGTTGAGATCTCTTCTGAACAGCGCAGTGCAAGGCATCCCACAAATGCCCAATAATGTTCATGTCTGGGGAGTCTGGTAGCCGGCGGAAGTGTTTAAACTCAGAAGAGTGTTCTTGGAGTCACCTGTAGCAATTGTGGACAAGTGATGTGTCGCATTGTCCTGTTGGCCTTGCCCAAGTCCGTCAGAATGGACAATGGAAATGGATAGATACAGGTGATTAGAAAGGATGCTTATGTATGTGTCACCTGTCAGAGTCGTATCTAGAGGTATCAGAGGCCCCATATCACTTCAACTGCGCACGTCCCACATCATTAAGTACCTCCACTAGCTTGAACAGCCCCTGATGATATGCAGGGTCCATGGACTCGTCAGGTTGTCTCCATTCCCGTACACGTCCATCTGCTCGATACAATTTGAAACGAGATTCGTCCGACCAGGCAACATGTTTCCAATCCTCAACAGCCCAATGTCGGTGTTGACGGGCCCAGGCGTGTCGTAAACCTTAGTGTCTTGCAGTCATGAAGGGTACAAGAATGTGATTCGACTCCGAAAGCCCTTATCGATGATGTTTCGTTGAATGGTTCGCACGCTGACATTTGTTGATGGCCTATCATTGAAATCTGCAGCAGTTTGTAGAAGGTTTGCACTTATGTCACGTTCAATGATTCTCTTCAGTAATCATTCATTGATCCCGTTTTTACATGATCTGTCCGCAGCTCGTGCGGTAGCGTTCTCGCTTCCCACGCCCGGGTTCCCGGGTTCGATTCCCGGCGGGCTCAGGGATTTTCTCTGCCTCGTGATGACTGGGTGTTGTGTGATGTCCTTAGGTTAGTTAGGTTTAAGTAGTTCTAAGTTCTAGGGGACTGATAAACATAGATGTTAAGTCCCATAGTACTCAGAGCCATTTGAAGCATTTTTTTACAGCATCTCTTTCCGGCCCCAGCGATGTTGGGGATTTGATGCTTTACCAAAGTCCTGATATTCACGATACACTCATGAAATGGTAGTACGGGAAAATCCCCACTTCATCGCTACCTCGGAGATGCAATGTTCCATCGCCCGTGCGCTGACACTAACACCTCGTTGAAACTCACCTTTATATTGATAACCTGCCGTTGTAGCATCAGTAACCTATGTAACAACTGCGCCAGATTCTTGTTGCCTTATATAGGCTTTGCCGACCACAACACCATATTCTGCCTGTTTACACACCTCTATATTTCAATACGCATGTCTATACCATTTTCTTTGGAGCTTCAGTGTAATCTGGTATGTGATGTAACGTACAGACGCTTTTTGATAGCTCTTATAGCTTTGTAAGCGATGTAATGGAATTGAAACCGTTTGGCGTGATTGGCCGGGAGGTCCCTTACGAGGCAGGTACGGCCGACTTGGTGCTGGTCTAATTAAATTCGACGCCACATTGGGCGACCTGCACGTCGGATTGGGATGAAATGATGACGAAGACAACAGAACACCCAGTCCCTGAGCGGAGAAAATCCCCCACCAAGCCGGGAATCGAAACCGGGCCCGTAGAACGGCAAACCGTAACGCTGACCACTCAGCTATCGGGAAGAACAGCGATGTAGTGAATCTCTTGTATGCGAGCCAAAACATTACAGCCATTTCCCAAAGCGAAATTGAATGCCTTCTGGTGGCGTTGAGGGCAGTCTGTTACGGTCAGACTCCTTAGAACGAGCATCTCGGAAACGGCGAAGTTCATCGGCTGTCTTTTTGCTACGGCCGTGACCATTGACGTATCGAAGGGCAGTGAAACCACAAGCAGGCGACACCATGTTTGACGTCTACACATCATCACATAACGTGATCATCGGATGCTTGCTTTTCCCGTAAAGCGGGGTAGGCAGTGGTCTGTAGCATATCTGATTACAGAGAGCAGTGCTCATGCAGTCACAATGGCAATGGCCACGAGAAACAGATACTCGACTGTCGATCAGTGGAAACGTGTCTTTGGACACGTCACGTTTCTCGTCACACCGAGAAGATGACAGTGTTTGGTTGTACCGTCATGCAGGCGAACGGCTGCAACATGCACCACGCACAGACCCAGGCTGGTCGATGCGGTTTTATGTTATTCAGAACATTTGTAACACCAGAGCTCCATAAATATTTGTGTTTTGTCTGTTGTACCTACTATCATTAAGATATTGTAAATATTGTTTGAGTGCATTAATAGCACAAAAGTTTTCGCTCTTTCCTCTGTAAAAACTTTGAGGTCATGGTTTTTTCTATGCAATGTATTGTATCTATCATTTAAATTCTTTGTCTCATTTGGAGGGAGTCAAAGTTTATTGTATATATATTTTGGATTTTATGTAAATAATTTTTTGTAGAAATGTCAATATGTGCAAATGTTCTGATTTAATTAATATGTTTGGTTACTGTTATGTAAACTGCTGACCTTCACTTAGGGTTTTTAGTTATGACATATGTAAAAGGTGTTGTGGTCCCCCTCGGGAACGAAACTGTGTAGCGCGCGCAAATTGTGGTTTGCCTAGGTGGAAAAGATGAAATCAAGAGTCAGTCGGGGACGAGCTACCAAACTGTGAACTGCCCATGCAAAAGTTGTATATTGTGCTGGTTCCGAGAGAGGCATTTCCGTGCCGCTTTCCAATGCCTCGGATGGATGGATGGATAAAGAGCTGGAACTATTCTGAAATTGGCATCTATCATCGCCACCAAGAAATGACAAGAGTCCAGCAATTCTACCTGCGAATCCACTTACCAACATGCATTCGCCACCACCTTGCGCAGTCACTAGAAAGGAACCAAGAATTGTAAATATGTAAAGTGAAGGTTCAGCTCATTGGATATTTTCGGGTACGCAAATACAGGGTAACTTATACTCGAACTCTTATACCTAATTGATTTTTTATCCCTCTGTCACATTTCCACTTAAGATTCTTCCCACGCTAAAATGATTGCCGAGTGTCCTCATTGAAAGAACATTAAAGCGTAGTGTTTTAACTAATTAATGCCTCTTGAACATAGTAAAAATTAGTGTTAATGTGGCAAGAGAGTGAGCTAAAGTACATGATGCTTGCTGAAAATAATTTTTCTATTAAAACTGCTTATTAATATGTTGTTGCCACCTTCAAAATTAAAAGTTCTTATAACTGTGGCTTGTAAGGGTTTGCTTAGTAAATGATCACACTGCTGCCTGTTGTAAATCGCAAAAAGGTGAGTCAGTTACTTACAGATATGTCGAGTTGTGTTCTACTGCAGTAAGAGTTGAGAACTAATACTGTTGAAGGTTACATGTTTATACTTGTTAAGGGCTTGTTTCTTTAGTGTATTGAAAGTGTGTTTAGTATGCTCTGCTACTATGGTCAAGATTAAGGGCCCCCCACCACTGAAAGTAGTTCAAATGCAAAAAGTTACTTAATTATAGCAAATTTCAATTACTGTTGCTATTCAAGTGAAATTCTGTACAATATTGGGTTCCTCTTGTGTATTACAAGTGGATATTAATGTTGTATCAGGTTTCATAGTTGGTCTATTGTGCTCATGCTACATAACGATTAATAGAAACACAACTATCTATGAAAACAGTAACTTCTTTATTCAAAAAACAGTGAGAAGTAGTCTGTTAGTGAATTCCATTTAATTTTCATTCTAAATAAAAAGGTGTTTAGTAGTGAGAGACTTAATCTATGCACAATAACTAATTTTGCTATACACAATATCTATATTTCATGTCAGATAGGAATATGTTTCAAAAGTAATATTGAACCTATGTCCAATTTTTGATTCGAAAGTGCACTGTAATATATTATTGAAACCACTCAGTTTGACTAAACCCTGAAGATAGTAGTGTGTATGGTTATCTGTTATATTTATGCAAACAGTTTGTTCTGCCCTAGCTGTCAACTCCATACTTAACGTTAACATATGCAGGTGTCAGATTTCATTGCACTCGCGTGTGGCAAAATATAGGTTGTGTTTCCAGAATGAGATTTTCACTTTGCAGCGGAGTGTGCGCTGATATGAAACTTCCTGGCAGATTAAAACTGTGTGCCCGACCGAGACTCGAACTCGGGACCTTTGCCTTTCACGGGCAAGTGCTCTACCAACTGAGCTACAGAAGCACGACTCACGCCCGGTGCTCACAGCTTTACTTCTGCCAGTATCTCGTCTCCTACCTCCCAAACTTGGTAGATCACTTGCCCGCGAAAGGCAAAGGTCCCGAGTTCGAGTCTCGGTCGGGCACACGGTTTTAATCTGCCAGGAAGTTTCATAGGTTGTGTTTGTCCGTTAAAGTTACTCACACCTACTTTCTTAAACAAGAATGTAAATTATTGTCATGCCTAATTAGGCTGGCGACCGTTTTTTTTAATTCTTTGAACAGTGTGGATAAGTAAATTATAGTTTGTTACTGTTTGAACATTTACGTAATTCTGACTTTCACTTCCGATAAGCCACCTCCGTTAGGTACAACACGGTCAACTGCTCTGTTGCGTTATACCATAATTGCTTTAACAAGATAGTTTTGTTTCACGACATGCCTCCAACTTTAAGGTTATGGTATAGCAGTGGCGCACAGTAGTGTTATACATTCACGCTGATATCCATGGGATCTGTGGTAGTTATCGAACGAAAAATGACAGCTGCGCACTACGTGAACACTATTGCGGAGCCGACAGTGATGATATCTTGCAGCAGAATAGCTGTCAGAATCGTGATATTGTGGTTTGAGAAGCATAATACTGACGTCTTGGTCACCGTCGTCCCATTAGACCCTGACGGGACACTTCTGGAACGCTATTGGGTTGTCTATCTGCGCCATCTGAGTACTGGCCCGTAATTCACGAGTACCTCATGGCATATGCATAAAAATCTGATTCCACATTCCTCCAGAAAACTGCCAAAGGCTTGTCGAATCCATGCCATGCAGAACTGTATTGCGTTCCAAAGATGGACCAACATGCTATTAAGCAGGTGATAGTAGTATTTTGGCTCGGAAGTGTACATGGATATGAGTTACGTTTAGTGAGAATTCTTTAGAAGGCAATATGTACCTTAGGAGCGCAAAATTTTAATCTTAAGATCCAGAAATAAAGGAAAAAGACGCATATGTAAATATTTTTGAAACGATAGTAATCTGCTCCTCTAAGAGTGATTTTTTTTCCGCAATGAGAACCCGTGCATCCAACTGATTACAGAAGACAAAATATGTGAAAATGACTTCATGCATGGCTGTCTTCAGCTATACGCATCATTTTGCGCAAGGCGGGTGGCCTTGAACGAGCTTCGCCTGGCTGTAGCAAGGGCTCGGAGGATCGCGCTCTAGTTCTAACAGAGCGCGACCCGCTGGAAAAAGCTCCAACCGGATGCGATATGGACTTCCGCTGACGCGTTTTACGTCACGCTACGTCACTTATCAGTAGCTGCATCCGTTCTCTCTCGTGAGGCAACAGCATGCTTATTCGACTCGAGGCAGCCGCAAAGTACACATCTTTAAGAGTACTGGTAGTTACGTATAGTACTGCTATTATTTTTACTTTTATCAGTACGTTTCCCCTCGTGAGGCAACAGCATGTTCATTCTACTCGAGGCAGCTGCACAGCTCACACAGCCATTCCTTATTGCAGCTGCTTAAAAGTTCGTGGCGACCTCCATCGGTAATGCTTAAATTGAGTATGGTGTTGGCGCACCCTTAGCCTTGATGACAGCTTCCACTCTCGCAGGCATACGTTCAATCTGGTGCTGGAAAGTGTTTTGAGGAATGGCATCCCATTCTTCACGGAGTGCTGCACTAAGGAGTGGTATCGATATCGGCCGGTGAAGCCTGGCACGAAGTCGACGCTCCAAAACATTTCAAAAGTGTTTTATAGGATTCAGGTCAGGACTCTGTGGAGGCCAGTCTATTAAAGGGATATTATTGTCAAGTAACCACTCCGCCACAGGCCTTGCATTATGAACAGGTGCTCGATCGTGTGGAAATATGCACTACACACACTGGTAGATGACGTTCACCGGGCATTGGCCATACGCACACCGTGCCGTTGGATCGTCACATTTTGTACTGTGATTCGTCACTCTACACAACGTTTTTAAACTGTTCAGTCGTCCAAAAAAAAAAAAAAGGTTTAATTGGCTCTGAGAACTATGCGACTTAACATCTGAGGTCATCAGTCCCCTAGACTTAAAACTACTGAATCCTAACCAACCTAAGGACATAACACACATCCATGCCCGAGGCAGGATTCGAACCTGCGACCGCAGCAGCAGCAGCAGCGCGGTTCCTGACTGAAGCGCCTAGACCCGCTCGGCCAGAGATGCCGGCGAAGTTTTCTCAACTCCCTCCTAAGTTTCATAGTACTCGCAGTGAATCCTGATGCAGTTTGTAATTCCTGTGCGATGGTCTGGGTAGATGTCTGCCTATTACACATTACGACGCTCTTCAACTGCCGGCGGTCTCTGTCAGCCAACAGACGAGGTTGGGTCAAAAATGGTTCAAATGGCTCTGAGTCCTTTGGGACTTAACATCTGAGGTCATCAGTCCCGTAGAACTTAGAACTACCTAAATCTAACTAACCTAAGGACATCACACACATCCATGCCGTAGGCAGGATTCGCGGTTGCGCAGTTCCGGACTGAAGCGCCAGAAAGGCCGGCAGACGAGGTCGGCCTGTACGCTTTTCTGCTGTACATGTCCCTTCAGTTCTCCACTTGGCTATCACATCGGAAACAGTGGACCTAGGGAAATCTCGCATACAGACGTATCACACAAGTGAGACCAAATCACCTGACCACGTTCGAAGTCCGTGAGTTCCGCGGAGCGCCCGATTCTGCTCTCTCACGATGTTTAATGGCTACTGAGGTCGCTGATATGGAGTACGTGGCAGTAGGTGGCAGCACAATGCACCTAATGTGGAAAACGCATCTTTTTAGATGTGTCCGGATACTTTTGATTACATAGTATACAGGCAGGTATAATATGAACGGAATTTCGAGGCGTACTGCACGTTCCTTTTTATTTTATTAACAATCGCTGTCGGGGGTGAGACATTAGAAGAAAATGGTTTGATTTTCACCTTTTTACCGAAAATGACTTCTTGAAATCCCATTTGCCACAATATCAAATTTTCACAGTCATGCATTTTCAATGTGTGTAACGTAAAGATACATGAGTGGAGACTCACACAATGCAAGTGGAACTTCACTGTTGCCACATTTCGCAGATTTACAATACTGCCACGTCTGCGAGTTACGCGATAACTTTTGTCGTGGCATACAGTACTCTGGCTGCAACGCTTAGGAATATGCAGCGTCGTACCCAACTGTGTATACGGTTTTGGGGGAGGTCACTTCCATCAGCTAATTTTATGTCCTTTGATTTCTCAGCCTTAAAAGTGTATCATGTACAAATTTGGTCTCATGTCCTCTTGTATTAATATTTTTCTAACACTTTTCCCAGGGCCTCTTACAAGCGGGGCACCCAGTACTGTAATAACTAGTTTCGGACTACAGTAGTTATCTTCAAATGCTATGGGTCAAGAGTGGCAAGTGAAGATAGATATCGTGGCCTGAAGCCGTTTATGAGAGTACCATAAGAAGTGCTTGTGTCAGATATAAACAAAAGTTCATACAGGGTAGAGCAGAGGAAACGCGTGTTTTTCGAACCACTAGTACGCGGCGAGGACAGGGGGTATTGGCCTTAAAAGAATGTCGGCAGACTGCCCATACAATGCAGTTCCAGTCGCTATGGAGCGTTGGAGAGTGGAACATCGTGTGTTCGTTGTCGAGCAGTACTTTAGAAAAAAGGATTCCGTAGTCACAGTGCAACGTCTTTTCCGTCAAAATTTTACAACTGGACGTCGAAGTGCAGTGCCTGATCGAAATACTGTACTCCGATGGGTCTCAGCGTTTAGAAGTACTCGATCTGTGATGAAAAAGAGACCACCTGGTCTTCCCCGTTCAGTTCTTACTCCGGAAAATGTAGAGCGAGTGAGAACGGCAGTTCTTGCTAATCCGAAACGATCGTCTAGACTACAGGCTGTAGCACAGGGTGTGTCACGTCGTTCGCTTCACCACATCTTACATGATGATCTTAAGTTTCACCCGTACAAGATAATGATCGTCCAGCAGCTTAGTGAAGGAGAGAAGGGGATTTTGTGCAGCGCAGGGAGTTTTGTAGCGTAATGGACGAAATTTTTACGGAAGATGCAGATGCTACAGCACTTTTTCATGTACACGGTTACGTCAGTGTTCAAAATGGTCGGTATTGGGCGCCGGAGAACCCACATGAATTACACCAAAGACCTCTCCACAGTTTAAAAGTAACAGTGTGGTGCTACGTTTCAATGATGGGGATTGCTGCACGCTATTTGTTTTAAGACGGAGGAGCTGCAGTTACTGAGACATCAGCGCGCTACGCTAAAGTGTTAAGCAACTCTCTTCGGCCAGAACTTGAAAGGCGTGGAGTGAACATGAGAGAAATATGGTTTCAGCAGGGCGGTATCACAGCTCACACGGCGAGAGCATCCATGGAAGTGGTTCGACAAATGTTCCCAGGACATGTTTTTCGAGATATGGTGCTGTTTACTGGCACTCTCGCTTACCCGATTTGTCGATATGCGACTTATTTTTGTGGGGATATTTAAAATCAATCATGATGAAGCCTCGCACAATCGATGACATGAAGAATTCCATTCGTCAGAAAATTGAAGCCGTGCCGAATGAAATG
Source organism: Schistocerca piceifrons (assembly GCF_021461385.2). NCBI lineage: Eukaryota > Metazoa > Arthropoda > Insecta > Orthoptera > Acrididae > Schistocerca > Schistocerca piceifrons. The sequence continues at coordinate 922,528,581 of NC_060140.1, forward strand.
TAGGAGAGAGCCATGTGTAACTTTCGGGAGAGGATCCAAATTTGTATCCAGCAAGTAGGACGTCATCTTCAAGACATTATTTTTCGAACCTAATTAAAGTTTGTATATTTCAAACATCAACATCAACAAAACATGAACATCAACAAAAGCAAAACGAGGATAATGGAATGTAGTCAAATTAAGTCGGGTGATGCTGAGGGAATTAGATTAGGAAATGAGACACTTAGAGTAGTAAAGGAGTTTTGCTATTTAGGGAGTAAAATAACCGATGATGGTCGAAGCAGAGAGGATATAAAATGTAGACTGGCAATGGCAAGGAAAGCGTTTCTCGAGAAGAAAAACTTGTTAACATCGAGTATAGATTTAAGTGTCAGGAAGTCGTTTCTGAAAGTATTTGTGTGGAGTGTAGCCTTGTATGGAAGTGAAACATGGACGATAACTACTTCGGACAAGAAGAGAACAGAAGCTTTCGAAATGTGGTGCTACAGAAGAATGCTGAAGATAAGGTGGGTAGATCACGTAACTAATGAGGAGGTATTGAGTAGGATTGGGGAGAAGAGGAGTTTGTGGCACAACTTGACTAGAAGAAGGGATCGGTTGGTAGGACATGTTTTGAGGCATCGAGGGATCACAAATTTAGCATTGGAGGGCACCGTGGAGGGTAAAAATCGTAGAGGGAGACCAAGAGATGAATACACTAATCAGATTCAGAAGGATGTAGGTTGCAGTAGGTACTGGAAGATGGAGAAGCTTGCACAGGATAGAGTAGCATGGAGAGCTGCATCAAACCAGTCTCAGGACTGAAGACCACAACAACAACATATTTCAAAACTGTATTAAAAAATCTATCACTTAATTATGGTTTTTATTATTTTGATCAAAACGTGTCCCAGTCATTCAACAGTGGAAAACATGCGTTTCCTTGATCCACCCTGTAGCAGTTCATTGTACTTCTTCCATTAACTGTAACGTACTGCTAGTTTGGGAGATGCTGGTGAACAGTGACACTAGGAAGATACTGAATTTAGGGAATACAGAAAATTAGATGTAGAAATAAATATTTAAACAGATCAGACATACATAAGCAAACTATTCAAATCCAAGGAATATCCAGGAAATGATCAGATACCTACATTACTATTCCTCACGTACACTATTATTTAAAATACGTTTATATTCAACTAGTTGCTGAAAATGTGTAGAGCGTGTTTCAGGACGAATAGTAAATATATTAAGAGATGATACTGTAAACTAATTCCAATGAAACGTTCCTTATAGTATGCGCACAATTTTTATTGTTTACAGAGATACAGCTGTGACAACGTACCCAAAATAAATACTGGTGGAGTTAAGCTCAATAAAACAGGCAAGTGGGTTGTCGAATTATATTAATGAAATACAGCTGAATGCCCCTAGGATTACAGCCACGGAGATCAATCACAAAAAGTACATTAACAATAATACTAATAATAAAAAACCTTCAATACACATGCAGTTAATAATGCGCTCATAATTCCATTAGAAAATCGATGTGTAATAATAGGCTGTGCACCATTACTTATATTTTCTCCTAGCATTTTACACCAGTTCTATAATTTATACAATGAGAATACACTTCGTGGCAGAAAAGTTCATCATCTGGAAGGGAAGGAAGAGACGAAATGAAACTTTGATAGTTGAGTCCTAAACTGCACTTTCATATCCAACGAAACCTTTTGATTTTCTTAATATCGCGACAGAGTCATTGCAGTATTCAACAAAGGTACAATGTGATCAGGTCCCATTACTCGTGCAAACTCTTTGCATTGTCTGTTTATGGCACCGTGGAAGCGAGTTTTCATCTTTGGCTTGCTGCTTGGGCCTCCAGCCAATCTGGGACAGTGCCAGATGTCCGTGCTATATGGCCAAATATATTATCGTAGAACAGGGCACAGCGTTCCCGAATTTTAAGCTAGGCACGTCGCAGGCGACGTGTGGCCCGTTTTAGAAAGATCCACTTCTGTTGCTTTTCCGTGGTTGTTCATAGGTGGTGAACAGAGCATTTCAATCACGTGGCACAAATATTTGCACTGTTTGGTGAAAATAACTGTCAAGATTGAAATGATATTTATTTACGATACTGGTTTCGACTTTAAGTTAAAGTTGTCTTCATGATGTGAGACCACAATGGCTGTTGCTGGCAGCTCCTCAGTTGTTCTTGTAGTCGCACAATCGTAAGTGCTACCAAGAGAACAGCCGAGGAGCCATTACCACGATGGTAACTGCTACCATGAGAACAGCTAGGATCTGCCAGCTCGGTCCTAACTGCTACAATGAGAACAGCTGCTGCCGTCTGAACAGTAGCTGCTACCACGAGAACAGCCTGAGGGCCGACAGCACGATGGTAACTGCTACCACGAGAAGAGGCAAGGAGCCACCAGCACAATCGTAAGTGCTAGCAAGAGAACAGCAGAGGAGCCGTCGGCACGATGAAACAGCTACCATGACAACAGCCGAGAAGCTGTCAACACAATCGTAACTGGTACAACTTGAACAATCGAGTAGCTGCAGGCTTGATCGTAACTGCTTCCACGGAAAGAGCTAAGGAGCCGTCAGCAGAACCACACGACAACAGCTAAGGAGCCTCCAGCAGAATCAGAAGTGGTACCATGAGAACAGCTGAGGAGGCTCACGTTCTGAAGATGACTAACTTAAAGTCGAAACTAGTGAGAATAAATAAATATCACTGTGATGTACGATGTTCTTGAAACCAAATTATAGTGGCAGATCGCTGTTCTCCTACGGACAGTGTTGTCTAAATTTATTTGCACAGTTATTTGGAAATAGTTCCATGTGCAGAATTTGTAATGAATTTTAAAGTGATTTGGTATTCAGTCGCATGGTATTACAAAGTCTTCATGATTCCTCATTATTCACAAGCTGGAGGCTGTTTATGGGATCAGGTTATATTTGTTCCATTCGATATTTTTAGCGTTCACTAATGTTAGTTCATGACTTTACTGGAAGACGTACGCAGAGAATACATATTTTCTGGGCCTTTGCTGGAACTTCGATTCATGTAACTCAGAGAATCCATGTTGTTTACATCATCTGTCTGCAGGATTTGAGGACAATATAGATATTATATTCAGTATTCCTCCTAACAGTTGTTACTCTTCCTAAGCCGTTCACTTGTTACTGAACAAAAAATAGATGCACTCTTAGTGTGACATTTTTTAGGATCTATTTTTGTCTTTCTAATGAGTAATCCCTGTATGAATGATCGAATACTAAAATACTACACAGTTTTCATACTTTCATAGCAGTAAATACTTTTTTCTTTACATTAGTGTGCAGGGTGGTCCATTGATCGTGTACGGGCAAAATATGTCACGAAATTAGCGTCAAACGAAAAAACTACGAAGAACGAAACTTGTCTAGCTTGAAGGGGGAAATCAGATGGCGCTATGGTTGGCCCGCTAGATGGCGCTGCCGTAGGTCAAACGGATATCAACTGCGTTTTTTTTTAAATAGGAACCCCCATTTCTTATTACATATTCGTGCAGTGCGTAAAGAAATATAAATGTTTTAGTTGGACCACTTTTTCGCTTTGTGATAGATGGCGCTGGGCCAACTATAGCGCCATCTGGTTTCCCCCTTCAAGCTAGACGAGTTTCGTTCTTTGTAGTTTTTTCGTTTGATGCTTATTTCGTGTGATATTTGGCCCGGTCATTATCAATGGACCACCCTGTAGATGATGGTGATGAGTTCCCACACTCAGAGGCGCTTAGGGCACGATGCGGGATACCCGCACCGCCACCTAGGCAAGGTCGTAGGGGAGGTGGTTTGCCACTGCCTTCCTCCGTCCGTAATGGGGATGAATGATGACATATAAAGGTAATTTTGCAAGCTGTACCCAGATGGCTGATCGCTGTGAGAGCGTAAGTGGTGTGTTAATTCGTGTAGCAACAAGATATTTTGAGAGTACCACATGGTGCTGATTCTTTCCCCCCTTTTCAATAGCATATGTAGATTTTGTCTTCGAACTTCTTAAGTTAATTGGTTGCATTGATGAAGCATTCAAGTGATAAAACTTTCCTACTCTAGGATCGAGATTGACAGGCATGAGGAAACATCTTCATTGCTCTGCGGTGAGGCTATAAGCTGAACATAGTCATATTTTATCATTTTTGCTAGGGATTTATGAATACTTACCTACTGTTTGATGTTCAAGTACACAGATAAGCCAATTACATTTCCCGTTGAGAAAATTTACGTACTGCTAAGTATGTCTCTTATTTTTGCGACAAATTTCTTCAATTAATTTTCAACTGAATGCAGCGTTGTGAACATTCATGTATTACGCGATAGCTTCATACATCAAGACTTCATCCAACTAATCGTGATATTAGGTTTAAACACACACCTTACAACTTCATAGGTTGAGGTGATGTTATTTCAGTGTTCGCAAAATCGAGTCAAATTTATAAATTTCTTCGCATTGTAAGTCCACTTATTAATATGACTAGGGAGCTCCCTCTGACCAGGAGCCGAGCTCTGATTTGGTTACGAATGGTGTCATAATGCCACTGTATCGTCACTTGACACAAGCTGGCCCAGAACTGTTATAACTAGTTCTTGATATCATGGATAGTGGCACTGGGACAATGTTGACACCGAGATGGTACCACAGGAACTGATATGAGAATCTTGCTGGCCACGACAGTATCTCAGCATCATGCAGAAAGTTCACAGTGACTAGTGTCATGTGTGTACAGGCATTGCCCTGTTGAGAAGTAGCACCACAATACTGCCGAATGAGAGATGAGGATGCAGGATGTTGGTGATGCACCATTGTGCCGACAGAGTCCAATCAATCACCACCAGCCGAGATCACATCCGGTGGACCCCGACCTTGACGCCAAAAGAGTGGAATATCTATGTTGGTTCTAACGCAGCAACACGAATAGTTTTACTTTGTTTACATTTCTGACATCACTAGCCAAGTCACCCTATCGTTAACATCACCGTAACGTCACAATCCACCCCCATTATCTCTGACGTCAAAAACCAATGTGGCTTCCTTTTACCACACCTATTCAAAGTGGTTTCATTATCACAACGAACGGATGACTTCATCGAGATGGGAAATTTAAAAATCCTTTATGGCGATGTTGACAAATTTTAAAACCAAAATGGTGGTACTGTGAAATTTAAAAGATTCAGTTTTATGATAGATGATATTTGTAGTATTGGTCTTCTCCCGCTGAAATAACACACTCCATTGACACAAGTTAACAGTTCCACAACGTAACGAAAACACATACATCCTGTAATTGTTTTACATTTATTAAAGCGCTGTCCATAAGTCTCCATCCTTTCCCACAGGATCTGTCACAGATTAATACACAATGTCGTGTTATCTATGCTTAGAACCTAAATCTCTGATTCTGTCAACTCAGAGCTCTACTTCCTACCAACAGTGTAGATGATGTGTTAGCACCGTTGACATCTTAAACAGGAAAGCGGGTTTGTAGAGCACACATCGATTTCTTATAACTTTTATGAGATGCATAATGATGGTTATACTATATCAACATGTTCACTTGGTATTATAAAAGAGCCCTGATATGTTGTAATGACGCAGCTGACTCAATTGCAATGAAAATGAGACCTATAAATACAACTGAACGTGCCATCCTTACTATAAAAAGAACTATTTTTAAAGCCATCAGTGAGAGTGGTGGTGATCTGGTACTTGCATAACATCGCCGTGAGATTGTCTTGTCAGTTGTGAAACTTTGGGAAACTAATATGAACTGAAAATCTTGGTCAGGGATCCAGTATATAGTTCTGTTCTGAAAACGAATGATATTTGTTATTTAAATCGAAATAAAAAGTCAATAAATCGTTAGTGACAGAGAGAGTGCCGGAAAATACTTACGCTGTTTACATTTCGGCGCGTAATTATTTGTAACCTACTAAACTAACATTTAAATGTGGATGTTGATCTTGTCATGAGTGATTTAATTGGATTGTCTCATTAACTACTCATGTCTACCAATTTGATTTCAAGAGATAATAACAAAGTGGAAACAGTTGTCTCAAATATTTATCTTTGTACAATTTCCAAGATAGAGCTGCTTAATATGTGATACACAAAGTTCATTAGTTTTAAGGAGTGTTACACTTGACTGGTACAGCTAATTGGATGTATTCAGCACCGGAACATGCGAACTAGCAAAACAATGGTTTCCTGTTATGTTGACAGATTCTTGTGACATAATTAGTCAGTTAGTCAGTCTTTAAGGTTTTGATAATTATTGTGTTGTATTACACTTGATCACATTCTATTTCACAATAGATTATCAGTATTTTTGTGATAAATGAAACTATCCATTAATTCGTTTGAATTTGTGGTCATACGTTGTTTGGATAGCGCTTTCTCAATATTAATTTCAGGTAACAGTAATTGCACACTAACTGCCTTTGTTTTGTGGACGCTAAAGGGACGCTACTAATGCCACACACTACTTTTAACATCTCACACGAATAACCATTGCTAAACTAAGTTCAGTAATGCCTGAGTAATACCTCCACTGGCCGAATCTGATGCTTTAATTTTGCACAGTTCATCATTACTGTCTGAGTTATCCTAAAACCAACAGGACAAAATCTATTAACTTAATGACTTAACATGTCCATATGTTTACTACAGCATTCAAATTGCTGGTTTGAGCTATGTTCTGCCACCTTCTGATAATTAATTCACTAACAGCTTCAGCACAATACATAAAAATTCAAGTTGTGCACCCTGAACATTGTCATATGGTACAAATTATGTGAATGAATTACACTTCATGTCCTCCCAAGAGCCAGCCGGTGTGACCGAGCGGTTCTAGGCGCTACGATCTGGAACCACGCGACCGCTACGGTCGCAGGTTCGAATCCTGCCTCGTGCATGGATGTTGAAAGGTGGCTACACTGAGCCACTGCGCCAGAGATTGCGCCAAAGAGTATTATTAAGCCGCCTACACAGTGCTTGGAGAGAACTCGTGGAAGTCAGTGCTGGTAGAGAGCTCGTGGTAGTCAGTGCCTGTCGAGGACTCGGAGTAGTCTGTGCTGAGATGTTGTAGCAGAGAGTGTTTATTGAGATGTGCTATTAGGCAGTGCTTGCTGAGATGTAATATTGGAGAGTTCTGGTTGAGTTGTGATAATAGAGAGTCGGTGTGAGATATAATGTAAGGATTAGAGTGATTTTCATCAATATAAATGAGGTAATAAACTCCGTTTCTCTTTATTTCAGTGTCCTAAATAATGCGTTACTACAGGTTCAGTCAACAAAGCATCTGGCGTGTGTTCTTGTATTAGAGTTTAATTCTGCTTTCCTTACGCAATTATAGTATTTGTAACTTTCTTTTATCACGTCAGTAAAATTGGTATTTAAAATTCTTGTCTTGTTGAAGAAGAACCGTGCCAGATGTGCGTTGAGTCATACTTCCACATACAGAACAGTTACATTTGTGCTTTGGTTTTGTAGGTTTCATAGTTGCTGGGGGCTTATGTTTGATAAAAGCGTTAGATACTGAACGAGCTGTTGCTTTGCGTAAAGGTGTAAAACACACATATTTTGACGTCAACTCCACTGCTACGAAAATGTACGCAAAACCATTAGTAGAACGAACCACTGGACCGAACAAATCGACTGCAGCCATCTCCTTTGACTTGTTGCTGTGTGTACCTCTTCAACTTTACTGGGTGCCACAGATGGGTTCTTCTTCAACAAGACAAGAATTTTAAATACCAATTTTACTGACGTGATAAAAGAAAGTTACAAATACTATAATTGCGTAAGGAAAGCAGAATTAAACTCTAATACAAGAACACACGCCAGATGCTTTGTTGACTGAACCTGTAATAACGCATTATTTAGGACACTGAAATAAAAAGAAACGGAGTTTATTACCTCATTTATATTGATGAAAATCACTCTAATCCTTACATTATATCTCACACCGATTCTCTATTATCACATCTCAACCAGAACTCTCCAATATTACATCTCAGCAAGCACTGCCTAATAGCACATCTCAACAAACGCTCTCTGCTACAACATCTCAGCACAGACTACTCCGAGTCCTCGACAGGCACTGACTACCACGAGCTCTCTACCAGCACTGACTTCCACGAGTTCTCTCCAAGCACTGTGTAGGCGGCTTAATAATACTCTTTGGCGCAATCTCTGGCGCAGTGGCTCAGTGTAGCCACCTTTCAATGTGTGCGATGTCCATAGGTTACTTAGGTTTAAGTAGTTCTATGTTCTAGGGGACAGATGAGCTCAGAGCCATTTGAACCAATGTTTTTCCGCCCAAGATAAATGAGACAAATTAAAATATTTCCATCTGTTCCTTATACAGGGCTTATGGAAGACAGGGCACGGTAAATGGTGAGGATGAGGCAGGTGGAAGGGGTGGGGGAAACTAAAGCCGTAAGCGAAGCGGGGGACATAGCAGTGCACTTCGTATCCACTTACGTGCGCTATATTGATTTTTAAAGGCATTTTCGTACTGTTGACCTATATAAGTAGGTTGGAACTTTAACAGAGGCAACACAGCTGTGGAGACACTACGCAATGGAATCTACTACAGTCGCTAATAGAACACGCTGTAGACATACCTACCTTACCTCGGAGCAAATAGACTCCCCCGTTCCACGTCACCAGCGTGCGCACAATCGAGGGAAACACAGTCACTTGCGAACGAGCAATCTAACTTAACGGTGTCACTATGTTTTCCAAACAGGAACAACGGAGTTGGGTCAAGTTTGAATGTGCCAGAGGTCGTACAGCACGACAGTGTCATCAAGGTTTTCAAGAGGCGTGCGGGGAATCGGCATTGCCGTACAGAACAGTGGAAATTTGGGTAAAAAACCCATCAACGAAGGTCGGCAAACTGTGGCAGACATGCATCCGGCAGGTCGTCATAGCGTGTACGACTGTGATGGTGTTATCCTAACGCATTACGTTCCTCCACGTCAGACCGTCAATGCACAGTATTACAGTCCGTTTTTGGAGCATCACCTGCGAACAGCTTTGCGAAAGAAGCGGTGAGACTTTCTGTGCAACTCATCCATCATTTTGCACGGCAATGCGCTGGCGCATACATCGCAAGCTGTTCGGTCGACGGGACTGGGAAGTACTGTACCTTCCACCATACTCCCCAGACTTAAGTTCTTGTGACTTTGATTTGATTCCAAAGATGAAGGAACCACTTCGTGGGAATCGCTTCAGAACCCAGAGATTCGACAGGCAGTAGGCCGCTCCATTCGCACCATCAACAGAACAGGCTCTGCTAACGGTATACTACGCCTTCCACATCGCTGACAACGGCTTCTACACAACGCTGGTGACTGCTTTGAAGGGCAGTAACAGCTGGAAATATGTAACTCTTTTGTATCGGTTGTGAATAAATAGTTGCCACTATCTAAGTTCCAACCCTCGTATATAGTGTGTTAATCCTAACAGCTGTCAGGCTCATTTTCTCTGGTGATTCTGCAGATATACGCAATTTCGTGTTTGCAACGTGTAGCTGAAGTCAGCCCAAACAAATACTGCTCGTCATGTCCTTCATGCGATGACCAGCGTCGATGGAAAGTGTCAAGTTGTTTACAGTAACGAAATAATTATTTATAAAGCACAACTTTATGAGTCCATTTGGCAGTGCGGTCTCAAATTAGTCTACTGCGATAGTCGTTTTATCGATATGTGTTAACAGGGACGGCAAAACACGAAGAATAATCAGTACTCCAACAGCAACAGCACTGCCCTGGCTCGCACAGCTGCTACACCATGCAGAAACACTGTACACTTGCTACTGGAGTACTGATTATTGTTCGTGTTTTACTGTCCCTGTTATTACAAATCGATAAAACTAGACTAATTTGGGACAGCTCTATCGAATAGGCACATAAATTTAAGATTTAAACATAATTTTCTTTGTAAGGAGATAAACAGGATTTGGATTTAATTGGGGTGACTACCGCTTTTGTGTGTGTGTGTGGGGGGGGGGGGGGGAAGGGGGGCGGGGGGGGGGGGATTAAGCGGGTTATAAGTCGTCAGATTGGTTTGATGCGGCCCGCCACGAATTCCTCTCCCTTGCAAACCTCTTCACTCACTCCTCCTTTATTTGTCGGATGTACTCCAATCTCTGTCTCCCTCTACGGATTGTACCATCCACCAGCTCACCATCATGGAAGTTACTCCCTGATGTCTTAACAGATGTCATATCATCCTGTCACTTCTACTTGTCACTTTTCCACGTATACCTTCCGTCACAGATTCTGCAAAGAACCTCCTCATTCCTTACCTTATCGGCCCTATTCATCATTCGTCTGTAGCACCACATATCAAATGCTTCGATTCTGTTCCGGTTTTCCCACAGTCCATGTTTCATTACCATACAGTGGTGTGCTTCAAACGTACAGTCAGAAATTTCTTTCTCGTATTAAGGCCTATGTTTGATACTAGCAGACTTCTCTTCGGGGAGAATGCCCATTTTGGCAGTGCTAGTCTGCTTTTGATATCCTCTTTGTTTCGTCCATCATGGGTTATGTTGAATCCTACGCAGCAGACTTGCTTAATTTCATGTACCTCGTGACCATTAATCCATCAGTGCTGATGTTAAGTTTCTTACTGTTCGTATTTTGCAGCTTCTCATTGCTTTCGTCTTTCTTCCATGTACTGTCAACCCATATTCAGTAAAAATTAGACTGATATTCCATTCAGCAGATCCTGTAGTTCTTACTCACTTTCACTGAGGATAGCAATTTCATCAGCGAATCTTATCATTGATATAATTTCACCTTGAAGCATTTTAATTCAACTCTTGAAACGTTCTTTTATTTCCGTCATTCCTTCTTCTGTATACAGATTGAAGTAGGGGCTAATGGCCACATTCCTGTCTTGCTGTTGTTGTCTTCAGTCCTGAGACTGGTTTGATGCAGCTTTCCATGCTACTCTATCCTGTGCAACCTTCTTCATCTCCCAGTACCTACTGCAACCTACATCCTTCTCAATCTGCTTAGTGTATTCATCTCTTGGTCTCCCTCTACAATTTTTACCCTCCACGCTGCCCTCCAATGCTAAATTTGTGATCCCTTGATTCCTCAGAACATGTCCCACCAACCGGTCCCTTCTTCTTCTCAAGTTGTGCCACAAACTCCTCTTCTCGCCAATTCTATTCAATACCTCCTCATTAGTTATGTGATCTACCCATCTAATCTTCAGCTTTCTTCTATAGCACCACTTTTCGAAAGCTTCTATTCTCCTCTTGTCCAAACTATTTATCGTCCAAGTTTCACTTCCATACATGGCTACACTCCATACAAATACTTTCAGAAACGACTTCCTGACACTAAAATCTATACTCGATGTTAACAGATTTCTCTTCTTCAGAAACGCTTTCCTTCCCATTGTCTGTGTGAAACATTATTTCATCCGAATCCTTCGTTCTTGGTCTTACACTGTTATTATTCCCTCTTGCTTCTTGCGCATGTTGTATATTACGCGTTACTCGCTGTAGTTTACTCATTTCGAACATCTTGCACCATTTGACATTTTCGATCGTTTCTTCCATGTACACAAATTCAATGGAGTGACTTGGTATTTCTTCAGTCTTGCTTCCATTCTCAACGGCAAAGTCAGAACTGCCTTTCTGGTGCCTTTACCTTTCCTAAAGCCAAACTGATCGACATCTAACTTTTTTTCCGTTCTTCCGTAAATTATTGTTGGCAGAATTTGGGATGCTTGAGCTTTTAAGCGCATTACGCGATAATTCTCGCACGTCTCAGCTCCTGCAGTGTTCGAATAGTGTATCATATTTTTCCGAAAGTAAGATGGTATATCGCCAGACTGATACATTCTACACATAAACATGAATAGTAGTTTTGTTTGACCAATAATTTTGGAAATTCTTATGGAACGTTATCTATCCCTTCTCTCTTATTTAATCTGAAGTCTTCCAAAGCTCTTTTCAATTCTGATTCTAATACTGGATTCCCTATCTCTGCTATGTGGACTCCTGTTTCTTCGTCTATCACATCAGACAAGTCTTCCCTCTCACGGAGGCTTTCAATGTACTCTTTCCACCTATTCGCTTTCTCCTCTGCATTTCACAATGGAATTCTCATTGCAATTTTAATGTTACAACCCTTACTTTTAATTTAATCGAAGGTTTTTTTTTTTTTTTCTTCATGAAGCCATTTTATCTTAGCTTCTCTGCACGTCCTATATATTTCATTCTTAAGCGACTTGTATTTCTACCTTTCTTAATTTTCCTGAACATTTATGTACTTACTGCTATCACCGATCAACTGAAGTATTTCCTCAGCTACCCACGTTTTCATCGCTGTTATCTTCTTCATACCTGTGTTTTTCTTTCCTATCTCTGTGATTTCCATTTCCCTTGTTCGAGATATCGATTCCTCTTCAACTGAACTGCCTACTGAGCTTCTCCTTCTTGATGCATCTATAGCTTTAGAGAACTTCAAGCGTATCTCGTCATTCCTTAGTACTTCCGTATCCCATTTTCTAACGTACTGACTCTTCCTGACTAATCTCTTCAGCCTACTCTTCATTACTACCAAATTATGTTCGGAATCTATATCTGTTCCTGGATATGCCCTTCAGTCCGGTATCTCATTTCAGAATTCCTGCCTGAAAATGATGTAATGTAAATGAAACAAACAAAAAAAGAAGTGAGCGTGAGGCGTCGTTGGCTGAGGAAGTTCGGTCATCGGGTTGCAAATCTTATTTCAAGTGACACCACATTGGGTGACTTGCGCGTCGGTGATGAAGAGGACAACTCAAGAGGAGAAAAATCTCCAACCCGGCCAGGAATCGAACCCGGGCTCGCTTCATGGTACGCAAACACGTTACTACTCAGCTCAACCTAACAGAAATCCTCCCGTATTTCCGGACGTGTTCCAAGAATACCTCCTCCTCTTGTAATTCTTGAACAGATTATTCGCTATTAGTACCTGAAATTTATTTGCAGAACTCACGTTGGCTACCTCCTGACTCATTCCTAGTACCAAACCCTTTTCTTCTACTCCCTACCCTTCAATCGTATTCCATTCTGCCATGACTACTACATATTCAGCTCCCTTTACGTGCTGAACTACCCGTTCAATATTCTCATGTACTTTCAATATCTCTTCATCTTCAGCTTGCGACATCGGCATGTATTCCTTAACTATCGTTGTCGGTGTCGGTTTGCTGTCAATTCTGATGAGAACAACCCTTTCACAGGACTGAGGTGGCCGAGCGGTTCTAGGCGCTTCAGTCCGGAACCGCGCGACTGCTACGGTCGCAGGTTCGAATCCTGCCTCACGCATGTATGTGTGTGATGTCCTCAGGTTAGTTAGGTTTAATTATCTCTAAGTTCTAGGGGACTGATGACCTCAGATGTTATGTCCCATAGTGCTCAGAGCCATTTGAACAGAACTGTTTACGGTAACATTCTCTCTTCTCCATCTTCCTATTCGTAGCGAATCCTACTCCTGTTATACCGTTTCTTGCTGCTGTTGCTATTTCCCTCTACGGATCTGACCATTTGACTTCACTGACCACAACTATATCGAGACTGCGCCTTTGCATTTTGCTTTTCAGATTTTCTAGCTTCCCTACCACGTGTTCAAATTTCTGACAATCCACGCTACGACTCGTAGAACGATATCCTTTGGCCGGTTATTCAATATTTTCCTCGGATCACCTCCCACTCGTGACACCTTGTAAGTATGCTGTTTAGGTTTTTATGTTGGTAACGCCACGTAGTGCTCTGTATGAAAATCGCTGACGGCGTTGTGTGCAGTCTGTGGCTGGTTGGGCTCATTGTTCGAATATTGGCTTGTGTAGTGTGTGCCAGTTGGATGTGAGCCGCCAGCAGTGGCGGACGTGGGGAGAGAGACGCGTGAGTTATGAGAGCGGACGATCTGGACGTCCGTCCGTCAGAAAAAGGAAATTTGTAAGACTGGATGTCATGAACTGGTACATATACATATCATGACTTTTGAACACTATTAAGGTAAATACATTGTTTGTTCTGTATCAAAATCTTTAATTTTCTAACTATGTCTATCAGTAGTTAGTGCCTTCAGTAGTTAGAATCTTTTATTTAGCTGTCAGTATTGGCGCTCGCTGTATTGCAGTAGTTCGAGTAACGAAGATTTTTGTGAGGTAAGTGATTCATGAAAGGTATAGGTTATTCTTTTGTACGGATTATTGAAAGTCAGATTGCGTTGCGCTAAAAATACTGTGTGTCAGTTTAGTGATGATCAGAATAAGTAAAGAGAGAAATGTCTGCATACGTTCAGTTTTGCTCAGCTGTTTGAAAATCGAATAACTTAGAAGTTCACCAGCACAGTCATTCTTAATTTTTGAAGGGGAAGTTATAACTTCTTCAATTACAGGCCACTTGTCCTGTGTATACACATTATGTGTATTTAATGCAATGGTTTCGATTGCCTTCTGCATCCTCATGCCGCTGATTATTGTTGATTTTACCACCTTTAGGGGCAGTTTCCCACCCTAAGGGCGAGAGTGTTCTGAACCTGTATCCGCTTCTCCGCCCTCTTTGCCGAGACCATTGACACAATGAAGGTGAATTCCTATGCCGGATGTTTTCAGCTGCCATTGCTGACGATTTTCATTCAAAACGTAAGCAGTGGCGCGATTAGATCCCAGGACCGAGGACTTTTCTTGATTACTAATCAAAGACTCTGTCCCTAGACCATGGGTCACAAAAACATCAGAGTAAATGCGCCTATCGGCTTATACAAGAGACCCACTATTTATATATTACAGCAGATAGTGTACAAATATTTTTTGTAAAATTTTCTTATATTATAATTTTAAAACAAGGAAGTGCGAAATTTTTGTAATTTTTTTGGTTTTTACTCTTTTCATGCTTTTGAAGTATTGCCTTCAGGTGGATATAGATTGTGCAACTATGTACCCTGTTATGCCCGCCCGTTTAGCCGTGCGGTCTAAAGCACGGCAATCCGGGCAGGAAGGAGCGCCTTGTCCCCGGCACGAATCCGCCTGGCGGAATTGTGTCGAGGTCCGGTGAGCCGGCCAGCCTTTGGATGCTTTTCAGGCGGTTATCCATCTGCCTGGTTCCCCTTATTCCCCCTCAGCTACACCCTGTCGGCGATTGCTGCTCAAATAAGTTCTCCACGTACGCGTACACCACTATTACTCTAACACCTAAACATAAGGGTTACACTCGTCTGGTGTGAGACGTTTCCTGAGGGGGTCCACCGGGGGCCACACCGCACAGTAACCCTGAAAGAGTTGTTCGGGGTGGGGTGGACTGCGGTAGTCGTCGTGGGGTTGTGGACCACTGCGGCTGCGCTGGGAACGGAGCCTCTCCGTCATTTATAGGCCCCCAGTTAACATACAATACAAAATAAATCAATGTACCCTGTTTCGCCTAAAGCCTCAGGTCTCGCCCTCCCCCTACACCATTTTCCTTGGCTCTCTGTTCGGTCAAGTCGTCTTTTGTACTATATGACAACACGACGCATAATACTTTGACGTATTTCATATCCTTTTATGACATTCAGAGAACGTATCTTGAATTTTTAAATCTTATGAAGAAACTGTTAGTTGAAGAATTATCAGATCTAAAGAGGACGATATATTGCTAGGACCATTACTGTGAATACAGCGGTACTTAAGAGATCCAGATGTAATAAGGTAGTATGTAAACGTTTACAAGGTCGAAGGTTCTGTCTGACAAATTGTGAATTCTAAAAAAAAAAAATATCCACACAAACCGAAAAAAGGTAAAGCAACCAGGATGGGAGGAGATTACAAATTAGAACTTCACAGGTTCAGAGGGCACGTGATACTATTTCAGCAATTAAGAAATGGAGTAAAGTTTACCAAGAACTAGGCGCTATGAGGCAAAGTGTCAAACAGTTGGAGTTCTCATTCTCTCTGCCCAGAATGCATGGGAAGCGCTCCCTGAGGCAAGTTGTCCCACGACTCTTGCAAAACGTCTTCGATATCCTGGATACTGTTGTTGGGACGTAGTTGAGGTCCTCGCTGGTTACACACGTATTCTGTCGGGTACAAATATGGAGACGTTGCTTGCTACAGGATTATGTACATTAAAGTCACACTGGTGGTTCACAGGGACACGTTCCATGTGAGGTGTGTGGACGAGAATCGCCCTGTCAAAAAATGGCTCCATGTCACTGTCGGTTGACAGGCAACATATGAAGTTGCCGGATGTCCTTGAAGTGCTGTTGTACCATCAGAACTATTTCAACTCAGAGTTATTTCAAACACTCCCAGGCGACACATGAAGTCGTAAACAGTGGCAAAAAGGAAGGGAAGAAAGACTGGGTTTGACGTCCCATCGACTTCAACGTCATTTCAGACGGAACACAAGCTCGGGTTATGACAAAGGTGGAGAAGAAACTAGGTCGTACCATTTCACAGAAACTATCCCGGAATTTGCCTGGATCGATTTAAGAAAATCGCGGAAAACCTGGATCTGGATGGCGGGAACCGTCGTCTTCTCGAATACGAGTCGAGTGTGCTAACCACTGCGCAACCTCGCTCGGTAACCGAAAGATCCTCCACACCATCGCGCTAGGAATAACAGCTGTGTATCTCCTAAATGATGGAAGAAGGGGCTCTACCCAGGTAGCTGACATACTCGCCGGCGATGGTCTGCCAGGGTAGCGCAGAACCGCGATTCAGCGCTGAGCACAATGGAACGCCATTAATCAGGAGTCCATTCACACCTATCACGGCCACACTGCAATCGCAGCCGTTTATTTTGTGGTGTTAAATGGTTCAAATGGCTCTGAGCACTATGGGACCTAATATACGAGGTCATCAGTCCCCTCGAACGTAGAACTACTTAAACCTAACTAATGTAAGGACACATCCATGCCCGCGGCAGGATTCGAACCTGCGACCGTAGCGGTCGAGCGGTTCCGGACTGACGCGCCTAGAACGTCTCGGCCACACCGGCCGACTGTGGTGTTAACGGTGGCCTGTGCATGAGACAATAATTCCCTTGTGTGGCTACTTCCAGTCTCCGATCAGTTGTGTAGGATGATGCATAATGTAGCTGGAAGTAAATTGCTTGTGCTCGGATGATGGGTGCTGATGTCTAGGGATACGAGGTGCGCTGTGCACAACACGGCAATCCTTGCCTGTGGTGGCTGGTTAATTGGTTGTTGATTTGGGCGAGGAGCCAAACAGCTAGGTCGTCGGTCCCATCGGACGAGGGAGGGATGGGGGAAGTGCCCTTTCAAAGGAACCATCCCGGCATTAGCCTGAAGTGTCAATGAGAACCTGAATCTGGATGGTCGGACGCGGATTTGAACCGTCGTCCTCCGGAATGGGAGTCCAATGTGCTTGTGCCGATCAGATGTGGTCGACCAGCAGCTTGACGTCGCATTTGGCTACCTTCACATTCCCATACTGTCCAACTTCGTGCCACTGTCACATCTGAATGCCCCTTGAACCCACATATTGAATGATTTGGCCAGACTACTGACAGAGAGATCACTTTTTACTCTGTGAGATGCTGATCATGCACATGTGTACATAGCATTTGTCCTCCACAGTGATCACTCAACATATGACGCTGTTCACGCTATCTATGAAGCCTTACAGACCTGGTAACAACACTAAACACCAATTCCCTCTGATTGCCATTCTATCAGTAACAGAGAATTGCAGATCTATTCATTACACACCCACCAATGGTGTGTACATGTACCAAATGCTATTAATGTCCGACTATGTCTTATGGGTGATTCAATTTTTGTGCCGGGCAGTGTAATTATTTCAACTTTCTTTTTACATTTTTGCTATTACAAATACAATGTAGACGGGTCTTATTATGAAGTGAAATCATGTGACTGCAGCACGACTGGCTTTGTAGCTTTATACAGCAGGACGTGTACAGTCCCTGAAGCAGGTAGGTCCGCCGCCATGGAAAGGGAGCTTATGACTGCCAGCGTTCGCAGAACTGTTGTAAATATTTGTCCTCTGCTGCTGCTGATCCTTTTAGAAGCACGGGATAACGGTGCCCAGGCGGGAACTCGCTAGCTGCTGCTTTGATGTTGTGAAAATGTTGCCAGCTCACTGTTAATTAAAAGGCAACACACCAGCCTTCTATTGCCCGAATGCTTTAATCATTTGGGAACTTTGTAGCGCTCTCACGGTTCACTCTGATTAAAGGGAAATCTCATTTTAAAATATCCCTGATGTTATTTTACAGTCCTAATCTTAGAGAAAATGTCTGAAAGAATCTTGTAAGAATAAGTGCAGACGATTGAAATACGCTGAAGGAAAAAAATTGCATCGCCAAACAATAATTAATGCAGACTTATTACACGGCCTCGTTCAATTTCAGTGAGTTGTTGATAACGGCGTCTTTGTCGCCTTAAAGCCATTCTTGGCTAACATTATCTTACCTGGTCCTATCTCAAAGATAACTAAGGCTCACTGCCGTTAAAGCTAACCTGATTTGCATCTTCATAGTTGCGCTACTGCACCACTGGTATGCGACTGGTGCGAAAGTGGAAGGGGTGTCACCTTTCATATGTAGAAACATGCCTAACACCTTTCGTTTATATCGCACAACTTCTTCTTGGCGTGGCGCTTTTATTTTCGTCACTGTAATTTGCAGGCAAGGCGAGAGAAGCCGATTTAGTAAGTGCCAACAATACCAACAACTTTATAACATCTTGAAACTCACTAAACAAATCTTCGCAGTTGTTATAACAATGTCACTTCTAGAATGTACAGATTTTATATCTTGAACGAGATTACGCTATGGTTAACACCTTGGATTCATGTACGGGAAGAATGAAATCAATGTGTACGTTCCTCATAGCAGAGGCAACGCAACATAAAGTGTAAGTACCATGGACAGTAAGAAAGGAAGTCCAGTGATTGCTGTATCTATTAGTGATCATGTCTTTGACTTTCAATTCGATTAAGAAACTACTGTCATTATGGCAGAGATATTGACAAGGACTACGAGTGACAGCATGACTTCACAGAGAAGAAGAAACAAATTGTACTCGGACTGAAAGACTGAGCTTTAACTTCATGCGCTTAACTGTTTGCAGTCCGAGATGTTCAGTCTTAAAACGGTTCTTGTATGCACAAATATCGTCGTCATCTAGGCCGAAATGATTTTCTATACGATTATCATTAAGAAAGTCGTCTCTAGAGAAATGTAGAGTTATGGTTCCGCATGAGGAGATACAAAAGTCTGTACGCTCATTCATAGATGGCTAACAGATTAGCATACCTTTCCCAGGGGACTCTTAATTTGGCCCGTTAACGTGGTGCTTAACCTCAACAAAATTATGAAAACAAACTTACGTTAATGCCCAACTCTAGCGCTAGGTATTCTAGGCCATCTAAAGACCCTCAAATTGGAGCCTCTTCTATCCCCCCCCCCCCTCCTGTCCTCCCTTTTTTTGTAGAAATGAACCACCATAAGATACACCATTCCATACGCAAACAACGCATCGTATGAAGCCACCGCTTTATTTAATGGTGACGAGTTTAGGCTTCTCCTCAGATCAAGACGCGTCTACTGTAACTTTGGTAGCTAACGAAGTCGTCTTCCGTGGACCTACAGTTCACGTTCGCGTTCCCATTAGCATCGCTTCTTTTCATGTGGCTGATCGATATAAAGAGAAACCTTCGCACAATCCCCCGTATTCGCTTGATACCACACTTCCACAGCTGACAGGTCCTACAATATTGGGATACAAACACAAGAAAAGAAATGGCAGAATTGAACTTATGCCGAAACCTAGCCCAGTCAATTTACGTCAATATAAGTATTACAAATGCAAAACAGCACCTAAATGATCCGTCGTCTATTATCTCTTGGAATAGATGTAAAGCCATGAAAAATATTTAATAGAAAAAATCATCGCACAGCAGTATACATAGCAGTGGATTGTTATTTTAACGTTGAAAAACATAGCTATGCAGGATGAACATCAGTAAAACAAACAAACTGACGGAAAATGGAGGAAAGAAGAACCTATGAACATGTGTTCGGAAACGTATCGTTGCCATGGTAGATCGAGCTGACGTATGACAGTCCCTCTGTGTGTTCCTCGTGTGTTGGAGGCTGCGTGATTGATGCAGCATACTGTAAGGAGCAGAAGGGTCCGGTATTCATGTCGCGAACAGGCCGGGATGGTGTTTGTGTATGTTTAAAGCGCATGGATACAGTCGGGAGGCAGCACACCTATATAAAAACAAGCACTTTCCCAGACATCAACGCCGCCCGTGGCCGAGCGGTTCTAGGCGCTACAGTCTGGAACCGAGCGACCGCTACTGTCGCAGGTTCAAATCCTGCCTCGGGCATGGATGTGTGTGATGTCCTTAGGTTGGTTAGGTTTAAGTAGTTCTAAGTTCTAGGTGACTGATGACCTCAGAAGTTAAGTCCCATGGTGCTCAGAGCGATTTGAACCATTTGAACAGACATCAAACACATCAGACAACAAGCCCTTTTTGGGCGTTTTTGTGATAATGGGTCCATTCAGACGTGCAGGGAGACAGCAGACTGTACGTACATCAGATTTGGAAGACTGGGTTCTACAGCATATTGAGGCGAAACCTAGTACAAACTTCAGGCAAGTGGTTCAAAAATGGTTCAGATGGCTCTGAGCACTATAGGACTCAACTTCTGAGGTCATCAGTCCCCTAGAACTTAGAACTAATTAAACCTAACTAAGCTAAGGACATCACACACATCCATGCCCGAGGCAGGATTCGAATCTGCGACCGTAGCGGTCTCGCGGTTCCAGACTGAAGCACCTAGAACCGCATGGCCACTCCGGCCGGCCAGGCAAGTGGCCCACCTATAAGGTGTGAGCCAAAATACGATAATGTGCATACTGCATGACAACAACTACTATCCTTATCACCTGCCATCCATGGAGGCCACTGTGAACATCCATTGTGACGTTGATGCGATGGAGCTCTGTACTGTACGAAGACGATTTGTTGTCACTACACGCACACTGTCCGTTTCCTCACACATGTTCGTAGGATCTTTTTTCCTCAATTTCTAGGCAGGAATCCGTCGCTGCTGTTCGTCGATCTTACTAATGTTCACCCTATATAGGTAGTTAACATCAAATCCTACACAGCACGACAGGAAGTGGAAGAACCTGAAGATCAACGATATTGCAGTGCCTGTGTTATTCTGATAACGATGCAAAGGTCCTTTGGACATGCATGCACGGTCGCAAACGCATGGTTGACGGCACATGGGAGTCTGGGTCTGGTCGTGAGTCGTCCATGGATAGCCAAATGGTAAGGCACCACTCGCGATAACCGGAAAATCCGGGTTGGCGTCCCGAGCCGACACAAATTTTCATTGTCGTCAAGCCATTGTACACCTGATGGTTGTCCTCATTCACAAATGCGAGTTCAGTGAATGTACCTGAAGATGTTGGTCGGATATCAGTGTCACTTTGTACACGTTCTCACCATAGGTGGATTTGTAAATGACCAGAATGGCAATTCTCTGTCACAGGAATTATGGCTACCAGAGTGTATTAACGATCTTCGTGTTTAATGTTATTACCAGGCCTGGTGTATAACTTAACGACCGTGAACAGCGTCATATGTTGAGTGATCACTGTGAAGAACGCGGAGGGGAATATAATAGCCGCGAATAGAGTCATATGTTGAGTGATCGCTGTGAAGGACACAGCGATGTAGCGTATTCGTTTGATACCGCATTACCAGCGCCCGACAGAGTTTGAAATGGTGTCATCGTGGGTCTTCATGTGGCCAGCTCGCCTAATCTTGCTACATCCAGATTTGTGGGGTATTCAGACAGTGGCATGATGCTGTACTACGTGGTAAGATGAGGGCAAACACACACATCGTCAAAAGTCCAGTCGGCGACGTCTGACCATGAAAAGTGAGGATTACCGTTTTGTTCACCTATCGGCGACTGCCGTCGAGGCCCAAGTTCCCTGTAATACTCTGTGTATCCCATGCCATTGATGGTAGACTAGATGCAGCTAGGCAATGGAGTTATTGTCCCACACGTAGGCTGCCGTAAACACCACAGCGTAAACGGCTGCCCTTGCTGTGGAACTGACAGAAAGGCATGAACCCCTAACCAATGGTGTTGCATTGAGTTTAGCGTTGACTCACGGCCCTACATTACCACAAATGACCATCGTCGGTGATTACGCCCGCGGTCTGGGGAGAGGTCCCATTGTTTCAGTGTTTTGGAGAGACACAGCCGTGTTACTCCTCTTGTCAGCATGTGGAGTGGTATCAGGTCACGGCTGTGAGTCATTGAGAGAAGTGTGATGGCTCGACAGCACATCATGGACTTCCTACAACCTCATGTGCCACCTCTCTTCCGACAGGACTGTGGATCCATTTTCAACAGAACAATACTCATACATGTCTAAGAACTGTCTCCGTGATGTTGAGATACCCACACTGGCAGCAAGATCCCCCCTAAGTGTCCCTGACAGAGCAACCTGCTCAAACCTATCTCCATCCCTGGGCCAGTATGCACTACATGAAGACAAGTTACAGCGGTTGTGGGCCAGTCTGCCTACGGTGAGGATGTAATGGCTTTTTGGCACTCTTGCCATCCGAACTAGTGTGTGCATCCAGGCCAGTGGGGACACGGGCGTGCTGCGTCTTACTGACAGGGGCTATATTCTGCCTACTTCTTCTTCTTCGGCACTACAGCCTTTACAATGAAATGAACACCCTTAGCTGCTTACAGGCGTTGACATATGTCAACGGGGACAGATGAAAATGTCTGCCCCGACCGGGACCCGAAACCGGGATCTCCTGCTTACATGGCAGACGCTCTATCCATCTGAGCCACCGAGGGCACAGAGGATAGTGCGACTGCAGCGATTTATCTCTGGCACGCCTCCCGCGAAATCCGCATTCTCAACGTATTGTCCAGTACTACATTCGTAGTGCCCTCGCCCATTATGCTCATTACTCGCAGCGCGTTGCCGATTCCCATAAGAGTTCGGGCACTGTTTGTGCATTCGCACAAAAGAAGATAGTCAAGTGGCCGGTGAGGCTTAACTATATATATACTAAGATGGTATTTGTTCTTACGGACATGTGCGATAACTTCCTACGAGGTTACAGATACTGTCTCTAAATTTGAGTTATGCGGCCTTTGTTTGCTTGGTATTTAATAGGTGTTTCTTCAACGCTGTTTGTCATCGAATGAACCAGTGCTTGTCAACAGTGAATGAGGGAGGATGGAGAAACCGGTAGAGGTGGTGGACTAAATTAACTGCACCGAAATTACACACGCGGTCTTTAAGACAGAACAGTGATCAGAGGAAAGAGTTCACTTATCCGCAAAGTGATGTGGTGAACATGCGAGGAACTATATAAAAAGACATGGTGACTATAAAGCCATATCACTGATGAGATTATGAAACATAAACGCAACAGACTGTTCTGATAAAGGAAGCTTACTACATGTGGGAATAAGCGGTTCGAATTACATTGCCGATAGTCACCTACGAATAAAAAGCACTGTGTGGAATATGGCAAAGAATCGCTACAAACCAGAGAAATTTCTTGGAAAGAAAACAAATTCACTATCAAAAAAACAAATATTAAGAAACTATTTATTTTGAATTAAATGGTAGCTACTTTCAAAAATACACTTTAGCTAGGCAGCTAAAGTTGAGACTGCGGAACGCAGTTTCGAATACATGCAATCTTCAACAGTAAATCGAAATGATTTTGAGAATAGAAAATTTAAATATTTGTCTGGAACAAAACTAATTGAATACCGCAAAAAAGCCCTACATCAGTAATTGGAATCTCCATGTTGTTGTTGTTGTTGTTGTTGTGGTGGTCTTCAGTCCTGAGACTGGTTTGATGCAGCTCTCCATGCTACTCTATCCTGTGCAAGCTTCTTCATCTCCCAGTACCTACTGCACCCTACATCCTTTTGAATCTGATTAGTATATTCATCTCTTGGTCTCCCTCTACGATTTTTACCCTCCACGCTGCCCTCCAACACCAAATTGGTGATCCCTTGATGCCTCAGAACATGTCCTACTAACCGATACCCTCTTCTAGTCAAGTTGAGCCACAAACTTCTCTTCTCCCCAATCCTATTCAATACCTCCTCATTAGTTATGTGATCTACCAATCTAATCTTCAGAATTCTTCTGTAGCACCTCATTTCGAAAGCTTCTATTCTCTTATTGTCCAAACTATTTGTCGTCCATGTTTCACTTCCATAAATGGCTACACTCCATACAAATACTTTCAGAAATGACTCCCTGGCACTTAAACCTATACTCGATGTTAACAAATTTCTCTTCTTCAGAAACACTTTCTTGCCATTGCCAATCTACATTTTATATCTTCTCTACTTCGACCGTCATCAGTTATTTTGCTCCCCAAATAGCAAAACTCCTTTACTACTTTAAGTGTCTCATTTCCTAATCTAATTCCCTCAGTATCACCCGATTTAATTTGTCTACATTCCATTATCCTCGTTTTCCTTTTGTTGATGTTCATCTTATATCCTCCTTTCAAGATACTATCCATTCCGTTCAACTGCTCTTTCACGTCCTTTGCTGTCCCTGACAGAATTACAATGTCATCGGCAAACCTCAAAGATTTTATTTCTTCTCCATGGATTTTAATAACTAGTGAAAATTTTTCTTTTGTTTCCTTCACTGCTTGCTCAATATACAGATTGAATAACATCGGGGAAAGGCTACAACCCTGTCTCACTCCCCTCCCAACCACTGCTTCCCTTCCATGTCCCTCCACTCTTATAACTGCCATCTGGTTTCTGTAAAAATTGTAAATAGCCTTTCGCTCCCTGTATTTTATACCTGCCACCTTCAGAATTTGAAAGAGAGTATTCCAGTCAACATCGTCAAAAGCTTTCTCTAAGTCTACAAATGCTAGAAACGTAGGTTTGCCTTTCCTTACTCCAGCTTCTAAGATAAGTCGTAGGGTCAGTATTGCTTCACGTGTTCCCATATTTCTACGGAATCCAAACTGACATTCCCCGAGGTCGGCTTCAACCAGTTTTTCCATTCGTCTGTAAAGAATTCGCGTTAGTATTTTGCAGCTGTGACTTATTAAACTGATAGTTCGGTAATTTTCACATCTGTCAACACCTGCTTTCTTTGGGATTGGAATTATTATATTCATCTTGAAGTCTGGGGTTATTTCGCCTGTCTCATACATCTTGCTCACCAGATGGTACAGATTTGTTAGGATTGGCTCTCCCAAGCCTGCCAGTAGTTCTAATGGAATGTTGTCTACTCCCGGGGCCTTGTTTCGACCCAGGTCTTCCAGTGCTCTGTCAAACTCTACACGCAGTACCGTATCTCCCATTTCAACTTCATGCACATCCTCTTCAATTTCCATAATATTGTCCTCAATGGAATCTCCATATGCAGTACGAATTAAAGGCAAATAATACTTATCACGAGGATAAAAAGATGAATGAATTCAATATTATAATTTCCCACATAACACAGGAAACAGTATTTTGTTTCTCATACACAACAAAGATAAAAAGTTTATTTTCTATCGAAATCAACGTAAACACTGTAAGTAGGCTGTTTTGGCTTTTATGTTGGTGACGCCATGTAGTGCTCTGTATTAAAATCGTTGACTGCGCTGTGTGCAGTCTGTGGCTGGTTGGACGCATTGTTGGATTATTCGCTACTGTAGTGTTGTGCAGTTGGATGTGAACAGCCCGTTGCCTTGGGCAGTTAGAGGTGAGCCGCCAGCAGTGGTGGATGTGGGGAGAGAGATGGCAGAGTTCTTAGATGTTAATATGAGCGGACGGACTGCACGTGTGTCCATCAGAAAAAGAAAATTTGTAAAATAGGTGTCAAGAATTTATGTATATATACACTAATGGCCATTAAAATTGCTACACCAAGAGGAAACACAGATGATAAACTGGTATTCACTGGACAAATACAATCCTGGAAATGGAAAAAAGAACACATTGACACCGGTGTGTCAGACCCACCATACTTGCTCCGGACACTGCGAGAGGGCTTTACAAGCAATGATCACACGCACGGCACAGCGGACACACCAGGAACCGCGGTGTTGGCCGTCGAATGGCGCTAGATGCGCAGCATTTGTGCACCGCCGCCGTCAGTGTCAGCCAGTTTGCCGTGGCATACGGAGCTCCATCGCAGTCTTAACACTGGTAGCATGCCGCGACAGCGTGGACGTGAACCGTATGTGCAGTTGACGGACTTTGAGCGAGGGCGTATAGTGGGCATGCGGGAGGCCGGGTGGACGTACCGCCGAATTGCTCAACACGTGGGGCGTGAGGTCTCCACAGTACATCGATGTTGTCGCCAGTGGTCGGCGGAAGGTGCACGTGCCCGTCGACCTGGGACCGGACAGCAGCGACGCACGGATGCACGCCAAGACCGTAGGATCCTACGCAGTGCCGTAGGGGACCGCACCGCCACTTCCCAGCAAATTAGGGACACTGTTGCTCCTGGCGTATCGGCGAGGACCATTCGCAACCGTCTCCATGAAGCTGTGCTACGGTCCCGCACACCGTTAGGCCGTCTTCCGCTCACGCCCCAACATCGTGCAGCCCGCCTCCAGTGGTGTCGCGACAGGCGTGAATGGAGGGACGAATGGAGACGTGTCGTCTTCAGCGATGAGAGTCGCTTCTGCCTTGGTGCCAATGATGGTCGTATGCGTGTTTGGCGCCGTGCAGGACTGCATACGACCGAGGCACACAGGGCCAACACCCGGCATCATGGTGTGGGGAGCGATCTCCTACACTGGCCGTACACCACTGGTGATCGTCGAGGGGACACTGAATAGTGCACGGTACATCCAAACCGTCATCGAACCCATCGTTCTACCATTCCTAGACCGGCAAGGGAACTTGCTGTTCCAACAGGACAATGCACGTCCGCATGTATCCCGTGCCACCCAACGTGCTCTAGAAGGTGTAAGTCAACTACCCTGGCCAGCAAGATCTCCGGATCTGTCCCCCATTGAGCATGTTTGGGACTGGATGAAGCGTCGTCTCACGCGGTCTGCACGTCCAGCACGAACGCTGGTCCAACTGAGGCGCCAGGTGGAAATGGCATGGCAAGCCGTTCCACAGGACTACATCCAGCATCTCTACGATCGTCTCCATGGGAGAATAGCAGCCTGCATTGCTGCGAAAGGTGGATATACACTGTACTAGTGCCGACTTTGTGCATGCTCTGTTGCCTGTGTCTATGTGCCTGTGGTTCTGTCAGTGTGATCATGTGATGTATCTGACCCCAGGAATGGGTCAATAACGTTTCCCCTTCCTGGGACAATGAATTTACGGTGTCCTTATTTCAATTTCCAGGAGTGTATATTACACTAGAACTGACATGTGATTACATGTGCACGCAATATGGGTGCATAGATCCTGTGAAATCAGTACCCAGAACAACCAGCTCGGGCCGCAATAACGGCCATGATACGCTTGGGCATTGAGTCAAACAGAGCTTGGTTGGCGTGTACATGTACAGCTGCCCATGCAGCTTCAACACGATACCACAATTCATCAAGAGTAGTGACTGGCGTATTGTGACGAGTCAATTGCTCGGCCACCATTGACTACACGTTTTCAGTTGGTGAGAGATCTGGAGAATGTGATAGCCAGGGCAGCAGTCGAACATTTTCTGTGTCCAGAGAGGCCCGTACAGGACCTGCAACATGCGGTTGTGCATTAGCCTGCTGAAATGTAGGGTTTTGCAAGGATCGAATGAAGGCTAGAGCCACAAGTCGTAGCACATCTGAAATGTAACGTCCACTGTTCAACATGCCGTCAATGCGAACAAGAGGTGACCGAGACGTGTAACCTATGGCACGCCATACCATCACGCTGGGTGATACGCCAGTATGGCGATGACGAATAGACGCTTCCAGTGTGCGTTCATGATGCTGTAAACAGAACCTGGATTCATCCGAAAAATGACGTTTTGCCATTCGTGCTCCAGTGTTCGTCGTTGAGCACACCATCGCAGGCGCTCCTGTCTGTGATGCAGCGTCAAGGGTAACCGCAGCCATGGTCTCCGAGCTGATAGTCCATGCTGCTGCAAACGTCGTGGAACTGTTCGTGCAGATGTTTGTCGTCTGTTGACTCAAGGGATAGAGACGTGGCTGCACGATCCGTTACAGCCATGCGGATAAGATGCCTGCCATCTTGACTGCTAGTGATACGAGGCCGTTGGGATCCAGCACGGCGTTCTGTACTACCCATATTCTGCCAATAGTTATTGGATCTCGACCAACACGAGCAGCAATGTCGCGATACGATAAACCGCAATCGCGACAGGCTACAATCTGACGTTTATCAAGGTCGTAAACGTGATGGTTCGCATTTCTCCTCCTTGCACGAGGCATCAAACAACGTTTCACCAGTCAACGTCGGTCAACTGCTATTTGTGTATGAGAAATCGGTTGGAGAGTTTCCTTATGTCAGCACGTTGTAGGTGTCGCCACCGGTGCCAACCTTGTGTGAATGCTCTGAAAAGCTAATCATTTGCATATCACAGCATCTTCTTCCTGTCGGTTAAATTTCGCGTCAGCACATCATCTTCGTGGTGTAGCAATTTTAATGGCCAGTGGTATATATATATATATATATATATATATATATAGATATATATATATATATATATATATATATATATATATATATATATAATGACTTTTGAACACTATTAGGGTAAATACATTGTTTGTTTTCTGTCAGAATCTTTCATTTCCTAACTATATGCCTGTCAGTAGTTAGTACCTTCAGTAGTTAGTATCTTTTATTTAGCTGGCAGTACTGGCGCTCTCTGTATTGCAGTAGTTCGAGTGACGAAGATTTCTGTGAGTTAAAATGGTTCAAATGGCTCTGAGCACTATGGGACAACTGCTGAGGTCATTAGTCCCCTAGAACTTAGAGCTACTTAAACCTAACTAACCTAAGGACATCACACACATCCATGCCCGAGGCAGGATTCGAACCTGCGACCGTAGCGGTCTTGCGGTTCCAGACTGTAGCGCCTTTAACCGCACGGCCACTTCGGCCGGCTTTCTGTGAGTTAAGTGATTCATGGAGGGTATACGGTATTGTTAGTCAGGGCTATTCTTTTGTAGGGATTGTTAAAAGTCAGATTACGTTGCTCTAAAATATTGTATGTTAGTTTAGAAATGATCAGAATAAGTAAAGAGAAAACTGTCTGGGTACGTTCAGTTTTACTTAGCTGTTTCTGTATCAAACGTCGTAGACGCTAACCAGCACTGTCAATCTCTACATTCAAAGGGGAAGTTTCAACATGACAACTGATAGCACTAGAAAGAACTAGACACCAGGATGTAACGTTACAGCTGGCACTATCATTATATCAGAGATGAAATCCGATGGTTTGTGTTACATATTTTTCTGACGTCCTTTGAAATACGTGTCAGTCAGATGCCTCAGTAATTTTTTAGCGGTGGTAAACCTGACGCAACATATATCATGCAGATATTGAAAGCGACTGAAACTATTCTAGACTGATTCACAACGCAGATTGGCTCACCACATTGTCTGCAAACGGGTTTCTCAATAAGGGCATAGAGCTACGCCTATAGCGATGCTTCACAATGCTTACTGATCGGCGATTTCAGCGATGTGACGTGGACGTCTAGACAAGAAATGAAGAACCTTCACTGTCAATCTAAGATGTAATTAAGAGGTCTGGAAGATCATTTTAAGTGACCAAAAGGAAACGAATAGCTGTAATAGGTGTGACAGGTGCCTCCACGTCGTTTGTCTTGTGATGGTTCGCCGGCCGGTGTGGCCGAGCGGTTCTAGGTGATTCAATCCGAAACCGCGCGACTACTACGGTCGCAGGTTCGATCCTGCATCGGGCATGGATGTGTGTGATGTCCTTAGGTTAGTTAGGTTTAAGTAGTTCTAAGTTCTAGGGACTGATGACCTAACATGTTACGTCCCATAGTGCTCATAGCCAATCTTGTGATGGTTCAAATGGCTCTGAGCACTATGGGACTTAACATCTGCGGTCATCAGTCCCCTAGACCTTAGAGCTACTTAAACCTAACTAAACTAAGGATATCACACACATCCATGCCCGAGGCAGGATTCGAACGTGCGACTGTAGAAGACGCGCGGTTCCGGACTGAAGTGTCTAGAATCGCTTGGCCACTGCGGGCAGCTGACTTGTGATGGAAGCTCACTTTTTTTGTGTGTTTGCTATCAGATACACCATTACGGAAATATGGTTCTGCCTTGAGTGAGCACAAATTCTGCATTTTTAGCCCCAAGACTTGTCCGGCAAAGTTTCACCATCGCCGGCAGGTTCAATTACATATAACAAAACACATAAAAAAATTTTGCGTGACAATAAGTGAAGTTTTAAGGTTATGGTATTTGTACTCACAACAAGAGCTATAGTCTGATTCCGCGCGACCGCTACGGTCGCATGTTCGAATCCTGCCTCGGACATGGATGTGCGTGATGTCCTTAGGTTAGTTACGTTTAGGTAGTTCTAAGTTCTAGCGGATTGATGACCTCAGACGTTAAGTCCCATAGTGCTCAGTACCATTTGAACCATTTTAGCAAAAAATTATATTACAGTATTACATACTGATTTACATGTGGCTGCCTGTGATTTGCAGTGCAGCTGTTATGTTGCACCAGTTTGTCATCTGAAATTAATCAGGGTATCTCAGTAGATATTACGTACATTTACCGGAATGACAGTTCTAAAATAAAACTTTTTTTTCTCTCTTTGCTTGGCTGATGTTAGATTATACCGCTATCCTTATACTATATCATTATATTACGTTCAGCCGTCAATACAGATTCGTTATTTATTCTTTACATTTTGTTCGCTGGGTTAATGTAATAGCTTTCTTAAGGATTGCCAGGATCTCTTATACGTAAATTGGTGAGTAGGCTAATGGAGGGGGCTGTGAATGTAATGCGTATGTACGAGGGTCGCCCAGAAAGCAATGCACAGCACTTTCTTCTTCAACAATTCTGTATTGAACAAAACGAGAGTAACATACACGAAAGACTCAATGGTGTTTCATCTACTCAGCCTATTTTTCCACGTAATCTCCAACCCGCTCTATGGCCTTCCTCCAGCGCGAAACAGGGGCGCGTATGCCCTGCATGAACCAATTCTTGTCCTTGTGGCGCAGCCAGTGCTTCACTGTGTGAATCACCTCCCCATCGTTGACAAATGCAGCCCCAACGCCGGGTCGTAATGCGTCTGCCCTCGCGAATGACAACACCAGCTCGCTGCAGCATGTCAGGTGCGACAGCCCTGGATGGTCTCCACGACCGTTGCAAATCGTGGAGATCCGATATGAAACGCCTTCTGATGACCTCACACTCCATGCCCAGCGACTAACTGTACTTCTGTCGACAGCAGATGCTCCATAGACTTTGCACAAACGTTTGTTAATATTGCTTAGTTTCTTTCTCTGGAGTGAGAAATTCAAAGACGGCACATTGCTTGTAAAGTACATCACCCACAGACGCCATTTTGAAACTGTCCCGCAGCTACGCTATCTGTCGGAGGTGACGGAAACTTGGCGTGCTTACTCAGCAGACTTCAAATAATACATACGTAACGTTTCGCGTTCATAGTGTTGTTTTCGACTGAAAAAAAATGCGGTGCTTTACTTTCGGGGCAACCCTCGTACTTATTTGTTGTTGCTTCCACCTGCACGTAAACTGTATTTACTAAGACGCACTGTGTCACCGTTCATTTGATATTCACCGGTTCAGCCATTCTGTGCTCTGGTCGGGAATTTCAAAATTTGCTATGACAGGGGTAACTGTCCGTCTGTCTCTATCGTACCCGTGTGTGCGTGTGTGTGTGTTTGTGTGTTTCACTTATTACGTTCTTACTTGTACGATCTCCCTCACCCTATCCTGTGATGATGGTGTTATTGCTCTAATTCTATGTAAGTCACATTTTTATGTTTTATTATGTGTAAGTAGGCTTTCCATACATGCTGCATTTGACTTTTTTTCTAGAGGGTCTGTGTTCCTGACATCCTTTATATGCACTTTTTTTTCTTATTTATTGTAATATTATGTTCTGTTAACTCTTAAGCATTCCCAAAGCGCTACTACGCCCTCCATACTCCTTTGTATTCCTGGGGCTTTGTTACATTATTTTACGTATTTCAGCTCATTCTTATTTTAGTATCTTTCGAAGATTGCATTCGTGTCGTATGCCACGAATACTTTTTCCTTCTTTCTATAGCACTGGATTTTCATACATTTTTACTGTACATCACTACGCGGTATGGTTAACACCCTTTGTCACTACGTCATTTGCGCATAATTTTAATTTTGCATAATTTGTTTGCATACCTTACGCATATTATTTTATACGCCAATACTTGGTTCAAATGGCTCTGAGCACTATGGGACTTAACATCTGTGGTCATCAGTCCCCTAGAACTTAGAACTACTTCAACCTAACTAACCTAAGGACATCACACACATCCATGCCCGAGGCAGGATTCGAACCTGCGACCGTAGCAGTCGCGCAGTTCCGGACTGAGTGCCTAGAACCGCGAGACCACCTCGGCCGGCTACGCCAATACTGTTGATGGCATTTTACACCAATGTAAAAACTATTTAGCGGCGGGATGTTTAATTTCTTTCCTTGCATACCATTTTGAAAGTTATGTCTTACGTTCAAAAATTTTTATGTAAATAAATTAAAATTTATCATTCTGTTTTCGCCGTTATGCGGCACTGCCTACGTGTGCTTCACCGCTCCTGGAGGCGTAAATTGTCTACGTAGAAAGCATGATGTAGTTTTGAAACTAGTCTGCCATGACAGCTGTATCAGTTACGTATGTTTATGCATCTGAATACCTAGATGATCATGGCCTGTGCGTTATTTTGAAACCGTCCCGCAGCTACGATAACAATACGGCGAAACCTTGTAACTCTTGAACTTTTGGCATGTTGCTCTGTATACCTGTGTATATTTTGTGTCATTTGTATTTTGCTTTCGAGACTGTCCAATGATGGGTATCTCATGAAAAACGTTAAATAACGTCATTGGTTTTGTAACTTGTAGAATTTTATTTAGCTACCAATTCAGCAATTTTGCAGCACTGATACTGATACGTCTGGATCATCTGATACTTCTTTTAGAGGAGAGAACATTGTTACATTGTAGAGTGCTGTATATTATTATCTCTTTTCCTTCTACTATGTCTTCTTGTGTATGAAACATTTCTTTTGTTATAAATTGTAGTGTCGCTACACCCAACAGGAAATTTCTGACAAGAAATTTAAAATTATATTCTGGCATGGCAGCACACAGTTAACCACACCACGAGGTTTTATGAAGTGGAAACTTTTCTGTTTTTCTTCTTTTTTTCCTCAGTGCTTTTTGTAGACTGCGCGAAAGACCTGTGGCGCATATTTCATCGACGCAATTGTTCGTTACCCCAGAATAATGGCGGGCACCTTCTTCATGCCCGAAATTCCCCAGAAGAATATCCCTTGATTTGTTGACACATGCTGTACCCACAGAACCAGGTATTTCCTTCGGATACCACTCCAAATCGGAGGTCACGTTCAGTGGCAGAGGTGCGTTCCCTACTTGTTGAACTGTAACAGGTAGCAGTTGGACAGGGCAAAGTCGCAAGGCAAAGTCCCAAGCTACTTGATAAAAGTGCCATAGATTGCTGTACATAAGAAAGGTAAAAGAACGGAACCATAAAATACAGACCAACATTGGTTTACTGCGGAATTCTAGAATACGTTCTGAATACGAACATAATAAATTTCCTAGTGATTGAAAAGCGTATGTCCACGAGTCAGAATGGTTTCAGAAAGCATCGCTCATGCAAACCTCAGCTTGCCTTTTTCTCACATGGTATACTGCGAAATCTGGACGACTGCCAACAGGCAGAATCCGTATTTCTACATTTCCGAAAAGCATTTGACACTGTGCCTAACTGCAGAGAGTTAAGCGAGGCAAGAGCGTAAGGACGGGATTCACGGAACGGATTCACGGATACGTGAGTGGCTCGAAAACTTCATAAGTAACAGAACCCAATATGTTGTCCTCGACGGCGTGAGTTTATGAGGACAAGGGTACGGTCAGGAGTGCCTCAGGGAAGTGTGACAGGACCGCTAGTATTGTCTCTATACATAAATGATCTGGCATACTTGGTGGGCAACAAACTGCGGTTGTTCGCTGATGATGCTGTGGTGCACGGGATGGTGTCGCAAATTGAGTAACTACATGAGGATACAAAATGACTTACACAAAATTTCTATAATGTAGAAAAATTTAGATTAATGCAGATGATTAGGTAAAAGAAACCCGTAATGTTTGGATACAGCATTAGTAGTGTCACGCTTAAAACAGTCACGTCATTTAAATATGTAGGCTCATTGCACAGCGATATGAAATTCAAATGGGCCGAGCACATGAGGATTGTGGCAGAAAAAGGCGAATGGTCGACTGAATGTGTGGTTCATCTGTAAAGGAGATCGCATATCGGACGCGAGTGCGACCTTTTGTCGAATTAAGAGAAGACATGGAAGTAGTTCAGAGGCTAGTCGCTGGGTTTGTTACAGGTAGATTCGAGAAACATGCAAGCACTACGCAGATCCCATTGGGATCACTGGAAGAAAGAAGACATTCTTTTCGAGGAACGCTATTGAGAAAATTTAGAGACCCGACATTTGAAGCTGACTGCGGAAGTATTCTACTGCCGCCAACATATATTTCGAATAAGCAACACCATGATACGAGAAATCAGAGCTCATAGAGAGGCATATAGACAGTCGTTTTTCCTCGCAGTATTTGCAAGTGAAACAGGGAAGGCAATGACTAGTAGTGGTACAAGGTACCCTCCGCCACTCACCTTGCGGTAGCTCGCGGAGTATGTATGTCGATGTAGATGAAGCTTGGGAATGTTTGGAGCTGTTTCCTTTTTAAGTGTCTGTCCGAAATACGCTGAGTTGCAGTCTAGACATGTGAGTTGATAGATGTCAAACGTATGTATGTGCTAGTGTTGGTCAGTTTCTGAGCCGTGTTGGGCTCATGTTATGCGTTGGTTTAACCTTGGTTCCTATTCTGTGTTTGGTTTCCTGCTGTTATTGCGATTATGCTGTTGTTTGCTCTCTCTGTGAGAGGCAGCAGCGGTGTGTATCGATGTTCGCACCTCGTACTATCTTTGGTCTGGTGCTTATAGTTTCCGGCTATGCTTTGTGCGAGCAGTCAGTCGGTTGGAGTGGAGCTGCGAGGAAATCTCCGCGGGGCATAGTCTGACCAGGTCCACTGGTGGTCTCTACACAGTGTCGGAGTGTGAGGGGCTGTTCCCATTGCTACGAGGTCCGTGGCTCACCGACCCTGGACACGAAAGTTGACTTTGGATTTAACTTATCAACAAGTCAAGAATGTTCACATTGTGCTGTCTGGTTCTCGTTGTTGGCTGTTGGGACATTCGGCACGAGCAACAACGTGTGTTCGACTTGGCGAAGGTTTAGCCACCGTCTGGTGGAATCCAACTGTATTTGGTTATTTGCAATCGAAGTGCAGCAGCGGAATTTTCTGCCTTGTGGCCTTTAACGTTCTGGTTACCTGCCCTGGCTGTTGACGTAAATTCTGGCAGTGTCCTTTCCTCACCGTGTTGTCGCTGTCCAGCACGGTGTGTAGTTTGAGAGCTTAATGTATGCTTGGTTGCGGGGTCCATGCGTTTTGCGTTTTGCATTGAACTCCCGGTTGTGTGCTGGTCGAGTGCAGCGCAAGTTACCTTGTCGGTGGGTCCGTTGACTGTCTGTTGCATGGGTTGTCGTGGGGTGGAGAATGGTTGGGCCAACTGCCTGTCTCACCTAAGTGAACGTCAGTATTTCAAGTGCTGGCATACCCCCAAAACTTGTGAGCGTCGTTAGCTTCACTGCCTTTTCTTATTTTCTGTTGTGTGTATTTGTATGGCTCATAGTCGATGGTTTTGAATCAAAGTTGAATCGTTTTTAGTGGGGTTTTAAGTCATGGCCCTTCAGCCACTTTAAAATTAGAGTTCCTTGCTTTTCCAGTGTTAAATTGTTTGGGGCTTCAGCCTGATTAAAATATTGTTGAAAGATAAAGTCTTGCGCCTTCTGCCTACTAAAATAATTTTAGTTGTGTTTTAAGTCATGGGCCTTCATCCATTCCTAAATTAAAGTTCCTTACTTGTTAAGTGTTAGATTGTTTGGAGCCTTCAACCTAATTTAAGATAAGGCTTTGGTGTTTAAATTTGTTTTACCTTGAGTGTTAAGTCATGGGGCCTTCAGCCATTTTTAAATTAAGGATCTCTGTCATTCGAGCATCAGACTGTTTGGGGCCTTCAGCCTAATAGAAGATATGGCCTTCTACCTTGTGATTTTTTATTTAATTTTACCTTAAGTCTTAAATTATCGGCATTCGTCCAATTATAGAACTTACTTAACATGAGGCCTTCTGCCTTCTAAATATTCCTTTTTCCGTCTGAATTTTGAGTTAGTGGCTCTTAGCCTATTTTCTTTAGTTTTTTTTGTTTTTAATTAAAGTGACTGTGCCCTTAAGGTATAAGATAGTGTGGTGTATTCAGCCGATAACTAAGATCAAGAATTTGTACTGTAACGTTTGGTCAAATA
Source organism: Schistocerca piceifrons (assembly GCF_021461385.2). Lineage (NCBI taxonomy): Eukaryota > Metazoa > Arthropoda > Insecta > Orthoptera > Acrididae > Schistocerca > Schistocerca piceifrons. The sequence continues at coordinate 922,565,306 of NC_060140.1, forward strand.
AATAAAGTTATATGTTTTCGAATGGAACTGACATCCGCTCATTTTGTCCCCTTTCCACAATTCCACTACCTGTCCTGTCCTGCCGCGCGGGATTAGCCAAGCGGTCTAGGGCGCTGCAGTCACGGACTATGTGGCTGGTCCCGGCGGAGGTTCGAGTCCTCACTCGAGCATGTGTGTGTGTGTGTGTGTGTGTGTGTGTGTGTGTGTGTGTGTTTGTCCTTAGGATAATTTAGGTTAAGTAGTGCGTAAGCTTAGAGACTGATGACCTAAGCAGTTAAGTCCCATAAGAATTCATACACATTTGAACATTTTTGTCCTGTTCTGAGGGTTTAGCAGGGCGTCTCAGTTTCTTCTGTAAACAGTTCCCTGTAGTAATTTCCAGTCCTTGTATTTTTCAGTATGTTGTCAGTCCTGTGAGCACTCGGTGCACTGAGAGTTTTGTCAGGAAGTAACCTGAGACGCAGATAAGCTCGGATATCGGAAGCGTTCGAGTCTGCAATGCCTTGTGGCAGCAGCACGCAACACCGCCTTTGGACACGTGGCTGTAGTGGTCGGCGGTACTGGCTACGTGCTACGAGCTACCTGCTACCTATGCGGTTCGTCCCACTGTGGCCCACGGCCAGGAGTCGCCACTTGCCTCCCCATGCATTATGGATGCGACGATTCCGCCGCTGCTCCTGTGGGGTCGCTTCATCGGACCTTCCCCTGGCGCAACAGTTAGATGCTGTACTCCCCCAGCGGCCCACGAATTCTCTGCGCTGGCCTGTAATCGCTTCACATTAGATTTTCTACATATACGACAACTGCATTTGCACTGTGCGCTCCGCCTTTCCGTGTGTCTAAAAGATTTCAAAGTCGAACAGCACCACCTCCTTCCTTTCCCTCCCCCCCCCCCCCCCCCCCGCCACCGCAAAAAGTGACCTGTTCCATTCGCGCAAAAAGCGAACAAAGCCTCTCTATCGGGTGAATCAAAAAGAAAGAACAGACTCTGTTGTTTATTAAAGACAAAATACGAAAGATAGAAACACACGGCTCATGTCACTGGATAGAGGAGATTTCAAAGTTTTGACATAGCTACGCTGGTGTTTGTAGCAAAAGCCACAAGCGAAATCATTTTTGGAATTTTGTGTTAAGTCAATCTACATCTACATCTACACCCATACTCCGCAAGCCACCTGACGGTGTGTGGCAGAGGGAACCCTGAGTAGCGGTGGTCTAGCGGTTCTAGGCGCTCAGTCCGGAACCGCGTGACTGCTACGGTCACAGGTAGGTTCGAATCATGCCTCGGGCATGGATGTGTGTGATGTTCTTAGGTTAGTTAGGTGTAAGTAGTTCTACGTTCTAGGGGACTGATGACCACAGATGTTAAGTCCCATAGTGCTCAGAGCCATTTGAACCATTTGGTACCTTGAGTACCTCTATCGGTTCTCCCTTCTATTCCAGTCTCGTATTGTTCGTGGAAAGAAGGATTGTCGGTAGGCCTCTGTGTGGGCTCTAAGCTCTCTAATTTTATTCTCATGGTCTCTTCGCGAGATATACGTAGGAGGGAGCAATATACTGCTTGACTCCTCGGTGAAGGTCTGTTCTCGAAACTTCAACAAAAGCCCGCACCGAGCTACTGAGCATCTCTCCTGTAGAGTCTTCCACTGGAGTTTATCTATCATCTCCGTAACGCTTTCGCGATTGCTAAATGATCCTGTAACGAAGCTCGCTGCTCTCCGTTGGATCTTCTCTATCTCTTCTGCCAACCCTATCTGGTACGGATCTCACACTGCTGAGCAGTATTCAAGCAGTGGGCGAACAAGCGTACAGTAACCTACTTCCTTTGTTTTCGGATTGCATTTCTTTAGTTCTTCCAATGAATCTCAGTCTGGCATCTGCTTTACCGACGATCAACTTTATATGATCATTCCATTTTAAATCACTCCTAATGCCTACTCCCGGATAATTTATGGAATTAACTGCTTCCAGTTGCTGACCTGCTATATTGTAGCTAAATGATAAGGGATCTTTCTTTCTATGCATTCGTAGCATATTACAATTGTCTACATTGATATTCAATTGCCATTCCCTGTACCATCCGTCAATTCGCTGCAGCTCCTCCTGCATTTCAGTACAGTTTTCCAATGTTACAACCTCTCGATATACCACAGCATCATCTGCAAAAAGCCTCAGTGAACTTCCGATGTCATCCACAAGGTCATTTATGTATATTGTCAATAGCAACGGTCCTATGACACTCCCCTGCGGCACACCTGAAATCACTCTTACTTCGGAAGACTTCTCTCCATTGAGAATGACATGCTGCGTTCTGTTATCTAGGAACTCTTCAATCCAATCACACAATTGGTCTAATAGTCCATATGCTCTTACTTTGTTCATTAAACGACTGTGGGGAACTGTATCGAACGCCTTGCGGAAATCAAGAAACACGGCATCTACCTGTGAACCCGTGTCTATGGCCCTCTGAGTCTCGTGGACGAATAGCACGAGCTGGGTTTCACACGACCGACTTTTTCGAAACCCATGCTGATTCCTGCAGAGTAGATTACTAGTCTCCAGAAAAGTCATTATACTCGATCATAATACGTGTTCCAAAATTCTACAACCGATTGACGTTAGATATAGGTCTATAGTTCTGCACATCTGTTCGACGTCCCTTCTTGAAAACGGGGATGACCTGTGCCCTATTCCAATTCTTTGGAACGCTACGCCCTTCTAGAGACCTACGGTATACCACTGAAAGAAGGGGACAAGTTCCTTCGCGTACTCTGTGTAAAATCGAACTGGTATCCCATCAGATCCAGCGGCCTTTCCTCATTTGAGCGATTTTAATTGTTTATCTATCCGTCTGTTGTCTATTTCGATATCTACCATTTTGTCATTCGTTGTTCAAGCGCAACGTGCACTCAAAATGGTTCAAATGGCTCTGAGCACTGTGGGACTTAACATCTGAGGTCATCAGTCCCCTAGAACGTAGAACTACTTGAACCTAACTAACCTAAGGACATCACACACATCCACGCCCGAGGCAGGATTCGAACCTGCGACCGTAGCAGTAGGGCGGTTCCGGACTGAAGCGCCTAGAACAGCTCAGCCACAGCGGCCGGCAACAACGTGCATTCCATCGTAGATTCAGCGAGAAGTCGACCCTGCGCAAGAAAATTTATCACTGAACTACAGAATGCTTCGAAGTTGGTTGCACATGGAAAGGGAACAGTGCTTGCCGGCCATGAGCGTGTAATGAAGATTTCGAGCGTTTCCAGATGAGTTAAAGCGGAGCCCTCGAAAGTCCACAAGACGGGATGGCCAGGAACTTCAATTTCTTCAAACAATGGTATGGCGCGTTCTGTAACGACGCCTTCGTACGAAGCCTTACAAGTTGCCGCTCCTGCAGCACTTACGTCCACGCCACCATAACACAAGTTACGAATTTTGCAACCCAGTCCTGCAGGACATGGCAGAAGGCACGTTTCTCCGAACGACTCATCTTTTCGGACGAATCGACGTTTCATACGGCGGCTAAAGAAAAGCGCCGTAGCAGACATCGAAGATGAAAGAGGTTCACCGAAAGCGAATGAGTTCTGTGCCGTTTCCCTTCAGAAAGTATAGGGATTTTTTTTTTCTGTGGAAACTGTGACAGGAATGTCATACATGAACATGTTGCAAGACTCATTATTTCCTCAACTTCATGAAGATCTGAATGATCTCGTTTTTATGCATGACGGCGCTCCGCTTCACTCTTGCCTTGAGGTGCGGCGTTATTTTAACAGCAAACACCATTCCACAACATTGAGATTCGAAGATGTGGAAAACAAGATTTTTTCATTGCATTTAGCTTCCCAGGTCACCAGACCACCTTACGAAATTTTTTCTCTGGAGATATATGAAAGAAAAATCTTTGTCGCACCCATGGCAGCTACGTTGGAAGGGTTGACTGTGAGAAATTTAATTGTTGAAGCTGCCGATTCAATAAACAGGGACCTGTTGATTTGCGTGTGGAATGAAATGGGCTACCGTCTAGACGTTTCTCGAGCAACTCATGGTGCTCCTCGTATTTCGTGTATTACGTAGCGACCGTGCGAACATAAAGCTTGGAACTTTTCTCTATCCAGCGACATGTGCAACGTGTTTCTGTCTTTCGTAGTTCGTCTGCTATAAACATTTGAAATCTGTTATTTCTTTTGAACCACCACGTATTTTGAGTGGCAAAGTTAGCTCTTGAGATCATTATTCGTAGAATACTATTGCTGGCTTCTTTCTTGGATTTCGAGCTTGAATGAGAAATTTGCTACAGATGTGGCACATACGAGACATGACTTATGCAGCGAAGTTTTGCACTTACCAAATATCTCCACACGTCTGTGTATGTTTGTTGTATAACAGGAGATATCGACGTCGTCGTTGCACAACAGTCTACAAAAATATAGAAAACATTGAACGTACTACAACATTAGGAGACATTCCAGTCAAGAGTGCTGGGGCCCACGCCCTCATCGATGGACCTTGTGTGTTTTTTGGTTGTTCACTTAATTTTAGCTGGGATATAAACGATAAATTCTCACATGGAAATGGATGGTTCACTGTTGCTATAGTGAGAGGTGGTAGTGGAGTTTCTAGTGTGCCTGGCCTTGAAAGTTTTAATGATAGAGATGTAATTGCCTATCATACCTACCATATGTTTGAAATTGCTAATAAAGACTTTGGTAAATCTGCTTATGATTTTACTTCTCCACTTGTACTGTATACACGTAACAAAAGAATACTCAAACCTAATGAATCTGTATTTATTTGGATTAAGGGTAAAGGTGTTTGTGAATATGTAAAATTTGTTGGTGATTGTACTGTATATTTTGGTTTCGGATCTTCATCACATTTGTCTTTCAGCTGAAGCAGGAATACATTTGTAATAAACATCTACACCACCGCCAATGTTCCGATGAGACAGACTGACAATAAGTGACGTCATGATGTTCAGGACCAAGAGACAGCGGGAAAGCTACTTTTCTGTGAAGATATCGAATGTTTTTCGTAACGCCTCTCTGCTCTGTGCTAACGACGTATGGGAAAGCAGGCTGGGTAATGTTTTCGCAGTTGATGAAGATTCTTGCAGCTATTTGTACCTTTGTGTAACCATACAACTGGTGTGCTCTTAATTCTCAAACGTTACACTATATGGCTGCTCTTCATTAAGTCTAAAGTATTTAGAATTTAATTATGAATTCAGGACATTTTTAAAATTTATCTGACTCGAAGAACGCTTCTGCTGAACACAAATATGTCCGTTTGATCGATTAAACTGAAGAGTCATTTGAAAATAGCTATGCAGTCGATATGGTCAGGACGAACAACATAAAGGGAGAAGTAAAGAGTTAAATAGCTACAATGAAAAATGAGAAAGCAATAGTTATAGATAGTAAGTCAATAGAAATACTAAAACGCTTAAATCAATAAGGAGTAAAAGAAATACTGAGATAATGTAACTAAATACGTGACAGGACTTTCTGACAACATTAAATGCCTAAGAAACAAGCAACCTACAAAAGCACTGAGCGTTGGAAGATTAGTCTCATTTCATGTGCAGCAAAAGCTATGTTAAGAGTCGTTAACAGAAGACTATAAAAGGTAATGGAGAAGAATTTGGCTGAAGAGCAACTTGGTTTTGACGGAACAGAAGAGTTGCAACAGAAGTCTTGAGAATTTTGGGAGACGGATTTATTGAATAAAGAGGAGACTAAAATAAGTTAAGCTTATCCATCACAGATGTTTTAGAACCCGTGACTGTTTAACCAATGTAAATACATAAAATTGCAACTAGTCAAGTTTTTGAAATAGTTGTTTATTCATTCCATGAACCGGTTTTCGAACCTTTTCAGGTTCATCTTCGGGTGGTTCTCAAGAAGTTACGTAGCTATTTGAAACCTAATGCTGGCTGCTGGCTCTATGGCAAGAAGATGGAACATGCATAATGCTTCGCCATGAGTATTGTTTATCTGTCAGTTTTGATCCAAAATTTAGTTTCGTATTTACTGCGACAGTATGGCCAGCTTTTGTTATTATCCATGTGCCTGCTTCCATTGCGATGGCCAGATGGTGCCACCTCACTAACAGTTACTTTTTGCAAAGATCTTGACACAAAGAGATGACAACGCCTACTCTGCTCAGAGATGTTGTTTGTTTTTGTTTGCATGTATTAAAGTCAATATACGAGATAGTTAATCAAAACTAGCGTTAACGTGAAAGCCAAAATAAAATAAATAAATAAATTACTACAAAGACAACCTTCAAGTAATATCTTATCTTTATTCGTATATTAACGTAAAATACGGTCAGTTTATGAGCAAATGCTTTATTCAGGATTGGCATTAACATGATTGCCCAGTAATAAAATATTACATAGTTACAGTATTTGCAATGAACTGTAAATCTTTGTATGATCATGAACTTTATTATTAAGTTTAGAACCTAGAACAAAACTTCAGATAAACTTCACTAATATTCTAGATCATGTTAATGTAAGAACAGAAATAAATCATCAGTTCACCTGATAACATAGTTGCCAATATGAAATTGGTACTATATCCAAGGTATCTTACCCTGGAAAATTTATCACGTAGATAACTTTTAAATACAAAGTAGCGCTATTAAGAGTATGACTGCGCCGATACTGTGGCCTATTTTACACCAAATTTTAAATTTATAAGATTTCAAAGCTGATGTTTTGAGTATTTCGTAACGATTCCATTATGGCTTCATGATATTAGGACATGTAGTAGAATAGATCGGAAGATGCTCATTTCTAAATGAAGACCAAATCTTTTGTGAACATTGGTGAAAAGAAAAGAAATTTACTGTAAAATATGCTACACTTTTTCTTCTTTAACATTACAGACCGTTCCTTCCCATATATGCACATCTTAGCACTGTTCCTCCGCTTAAATAATCATGATGTCACTTTCAGATGTACTTCATAAGTTTAGAACAAGTCTCGACTTGTGTGTGTCATCAGGCGGAGTATCCTATTTATGTGTAGTTCGCAAGCTCACAGGGGAGTTAAGGAGATGAAAAATGGCTTCAGTTGGCGTGTATAGAACGAGATGGTACCTGTGAGATACATAGTAAATGGATGATTTATTTTAACTGCTGGTAAAATACTGGGCTGTTAGTGGTGAAGAGGTAGGGATAGTATGTGGGGGGGGGGGGGGGGAGGGGGGTTATGAGAGGAGGTTGAAAGATAGGGTGGAGAGGAAGGGATTTGCTCTGGGAGAGGTTAGTGGGAGGGGATAGCGGAGATGCATGACGTCACCTTTCATAATGCAGCCTGTGGTTCAAGATTATTGATGACATTACATGGTGAAGGTCAACCAAAAGGTCCTGCGCGTGCATGTCGGCAACCCAGACATAAAAACTCAAATTTGTCCCCAAAGGTACATTGTCCTCCTACTTCTTTCAGTTGTACTTTATTAGTTGTATCAAGTGGTGGAAAACTGTGTTGTTGATCATAATCTTTACTTCATTTGTAATTTTAGATACAACCAATGCTCATGTATATTCCCTGTTATTGGAAAACCTCTAAGTAACTCATTAAAAACGTTTGCGATGGCTTGCACTGCATGTAGGATGTATAATCCCGTAATTTACAAGTTCCTGACAGACGGGTATACTGACAGACGCCTACCTCTTCTGTTGATTGCCAACTCGTGTAATTTATTTAGTTTGTCAATATAATTTTTTGTGCGGTGGTTGGATATCAAATGAACTACTTTCAGAGTTGCTATGCACATAAAACTCATTTATTGACTTCATTCTTAAGCTCCACAAACGTTAATACATTATATCAACTGACGGTTCCGTCTGTTCTTGCAAGAATATTTTGTACAGGGTAAAAGAAAAAACAAAGGGCACTGGTGTAGTGCTCCACAGTGTTGTGGAATATTATACCAGTGTCTTGTGTTTTTTCATTCATAAAATACAATGTTGCTTTATGACACTAGTGCCCTCCAATGTTAATCTACATTTGGTAACAAATTTATATACGGCAGTACGACGGAAAGAACGTTTTTAACGTGTTATACAGACTGAACAATAGCTGTTTACAATACTCATTATACATAAAAAAAATAATAGAATAGTAAAGTTCTACATTAAAATTTCTTTTATGCATAGTTTTCGCTATGATAACCTTGACAATACACTTACGCTACAGAAATAACTAAGAAAGGTTACAGTTTAACAGCTGGTTAATATCAGTATCGCTGTAGCTGTAGTGTGAGCTCTGGCAGGCCAGTAGTGAGCGTATAGTGATTTAGGTAACACGTACACGAGTACAGTGTCTGAAATGTTGTTCCACCTCGGTCGGCGCTTTTAACAAATAGGGAGGGAAGCTGATGTTACAGCATTACACAAAAAGAAATTGACGAGAAAAATGAGTTGAATAGGAGATGATGTTTCTCGAAAACGAAATCGACAATCTTTGCATATTTATTTTTAAATAAACTATTCTACGTACGTGATATCTACTTCTCTCACTCTTCAGAGTCGTGTGTCTTCAAAAGTATAGTTTCATGATCATCATAATATCCGTCGTTTTCGTTTTTAGCATAGATCTTCAGCGTATCTCACCTGAAAAGAAGAAAGACAAGTGTAAGTGTCATGATGGGCTAAAAGGGTAATACGGCACCATACAGTCGACTGAGGTACAAGAGACATACTAATATTAGGTTGAACTGTCAGACTTGACAATGAAGTCTGAGACAATACTCGCTCACTAGAACTGAATTAATTGTACTATATACACATAAGAAATCTCACTTAAATGTTACAAATGGGGCACTCGTAATTGCTTCGCATATCTACAATGACAGTAATGAAAATTTACTTCACTACTGGTGATCCCCTTATTTTTCCCAGCGTAGGAACAATAGCATTCGTACTAAGAAATGTTTCACGGGAAAAAATTTACGAAATATAAAAGAAAAGATGAAAATTCGGAGTGGAAGCCATTGTTACTGTGGATAGGCAGAAGAGCTGTTTGTGCATCATGTTAAACATTCATAAAATGTTTATTTTGATGTATGAGGTTATGCGTTACCGTGTAACAGTAAAACTCTACGCGATACTCAGTAATCGGGACCGCTAAAATTGTTTGTGCGTTTTAATAACGACAGGAGACTAAGTTCAGATTTATTTTCTATATAAGTGAAAATCCAAATGAACAGTTGTTTTACCCGTTAACAGACGAAATATTTGGTGTGTCAAAGGCAGTCTTCCAGTCAGTAGAGCCACGAAGCTTACAACAGAAGTTCGGTCAAGAACAGAACGAAACTTCATATTTGAAAGGGAAGGAAAAAGCTCTTTTGTTCGTTATGGGGAAAGATCATTAGGAACCAACATATTTGTCTTTATTTCCTGCACGCGGCAAAATGCTGTATAGTAGAGTGAGATGCCAAAAGTTATGGGATGGCGATATGCTGATATTCATATGGCAGTTGTATCGCGCACACCAACTATAAAAGAGCAATGCGTTATCAGAGCTGTTGTTTGTACCGAGACGATTCATGTAGAATTTTTTCTGGCGTGATTATTGCCACACGACTGAATTACTAGACTTTTAACGCGGAATGGCTGTTGGAGCTAGACGTATGTGATATTCCAGTTCGGAAATCATTACGGAATTCAGTATTTCTAGATCCACAATGTCAACAGTGTGCCGGGAATACCAAATTTCAAGCCTTATACTTCTCACCGCTGACAACGACCCAGCGCATCGGCGCTTGCAAAGAGTTGTCAGCGTATCGGACAAGAGACACTGCGTGAAATAGCCGCAGAAGTCAATGTACGACGTACGGAGAACGTATCCTTTACGACCGCGCGGCGAAATTTGGCGTTAATGAATTATAGCAGCAGACGACCGACGCGAGTGCCTTTGCTAAAAGCATGCCATTGCCTGCAGCACCTGCCTTGCGCTCGTGACCAAATCGGTAGCACCCTAGACAACTGGAAAACGACGGCCGCGTCAAATGAGTCCCAATTTCAGTTGCTAGGAGCTGATGTTAGGGTTCGAGAGTGTCGCTGACCTCACGAAGCCATTGACCCAAGTTGTCAACAAGGCAGTGTGTAAGCTCTTGTTGGCGCCATAATAGTGTGGGCTGAGTTTACATGGAATCGGCAGAGTTCTCTGGTCCAACTAATCCGATCATTGACGGGAAATCTTTATGTTAGGCTACTTGGAGATCACCATTCATGGACTCCTAGCTCCCAAACAATGATGGAATTTTTATGGATGACAATGCGCTATGTCAGAACATTCTCGACATTCGAGCGAATGATCTGACCACCCACATCGCCCGACATAAATCGCATCGAACATTTATGGAACATAATGGAGAGGTCAACTCGTTCACAAAGTCCTCCACCGATCAAAGTTGCGCAATTGTGAATGGTTGTAGATGCAGCATGGCCCAGTAATTCTGCAGAAAACTTCCATTGACTTGTTGAGTGCATGCTACATCGAATTTCTGTTCTACGCCAGGCAAACGGAGGTCCGATTGGATATTAGGAGGTATCAAAAGGTTCAAATGGCTCTGAGCCCTATGGGACTTAACATCTGAGGTTATCAGTCCCCTAGAACTTAGAACTACTTAAACCTAACTAACCTAGGGACATCACACACAACCATGCCCGAGGCAGGATTCGAACCTGCGACCGTAGCAGTAGCGCGGTTCTGGACTGAAGCGCCTAGAACCGCTCGGCCACAGCAACCGGCTATGAGGTATCCTATGAGTTTTTTCACCTCAGTATGGTGAGCATTGAAGACAACAACTATGGCTCTCGTGGAATTTCTCCTCTAGTCAAGGTAACTAACAATTTCAAAATAATCTAAAGATCGATCAGGAAGTAAATTTCGAGAGGACAGATATAAAAAGCCGTCTACGTCTGCAACTGTGGCCCACATTTCATTTTCTCATAGATTATGATTTACCATTACTCGAGCTCATCAAGAGGCAGACACAACATACAGCAGCACCACCACCACCACCACCATCATCATCATCAGGATCAACACATCACAGACAAGACCTTTATTCATGCCTATATCGCCACATTAACATCATCTGCTTTGATATGATCTACATTCTAATGAAATGTAAATGTTATTTTGAAAACTCTTTTCTTAATAAATTTATATTTCTGAAGACCAAGTCCACTACTAGTTCAAGTCCGCAGAAAAAAATGTAATCAAACGATAGAGACGAAAACAAGAACTCAATTTCGTGTTCTAATGAAATGCATTATAAACTTCGATTTCTCTTTCAGATTTAGTCTTTTGCTAAGTCAATTTTGCCATTTTTTTGGGAAATCTCAGCTTAGCCATATAGTAGATAAACATAGTGGAATCCGTTTATTTTCTATTATTACTTGTTTCTACGGATGCACGGGCGCCGGACAGATGGAGACCTTAGTGAGAAAACAGAAGGTAACATTTTTGGCGAGAAATTAATACGTTACTGATGTGTGACTTCTTTAATAAATGAATCAGCATGGTTTTATCTCATTTTTCAATTATAGGTGCAGGAAGTACTTGAATAATATGATTTGTTGTACAAAATATCCTTGTGGTGAATGTGTGATACTGACATAGCAATCATTTGGGTTAAAACCAAATTTAATAGCTCTGTGGCAATTACCGAGGCACTACGAATTTCTTCATCTGACTTTTGCGACTGACACATTAGTGTTGCTCATCAGATTGGATTCCTTACCAGAGATGTTTTATGGACATTAAGCAGAGTACGATTTCTTATTTAGAAAATATGGGCTGAGGTAATTTTCTGATAAAGACGTTGCGCTTCCACAAACGCTATCGATAGCCAACTGCTTACTTTAGATACAGCGCTGGTCTTACTCAACCAAAACTATTACTACATTAAGGAAATTTTCGTTTCATAAACTGTGGTTTGCTCATAAAACTACAGAGCAACATCACTAGATTCTTCTGGCGACATAATGCTGCCTTTCCGGCAGGTTGACAGAGGAGTGTTTCATCATCATATGTTAATTTACAAGTAGCAAGCGCGGAAGCTTCACAGTGATGTTCGTCCAAATCTACTTATAGGGGCTGGATGAGAGACATCAATTTACGATTGTCTCTGAAAATTTTTAGTGCACTTCACTGCGGTGTCAAATGCCGGCCGCCTGTTGGCATTTCTGGCACATGACGTAGTAATAAAAGTATACAAACGAAGTAAAGACGAATGGGGAATCACTCCAATGATGATACGCTGTGCTAGTGGGGAAATGCACTGACTACCTCGACTTTGCCGAAGTGCAGATTGTTATGACCTGTCATCTGGGAACAGCGAAGCACGTCAGCTGTTCGCGGGATTTCGTAAGATGGAAGTCCCATTATCCAGCCACTTGACAAGGGCCTTTCTTGTGGGGATCTACAAGCAAATTTAGCAAACTAACGGAAACAGCTGGACTGACATTAGATACAATCAATCATAAACATGATCAGTACGATGATATTAGAATTACAACTTAGAGCAAACAGTATCGATTTTCATCTTGAATGTGACAGGTTTCCTGTTACTCGAGGAATTCTGGGTTGTGTTTCATAACATATTCACATGCATTACGAAGAAAACCTGCGCGGAATTCATTATGATACATTTATATCGGTAACTTAGAGTATAGAACCATTTATAATAAGCAATACATGCGTAGAGAATCTGTGCGTGCTTTACACGATTAATGGACTCTGCAGCGATGGGTTTGGCAAACACTCAGTTTTCGTGTGTGTAGCAGCGTTCTCAGAGGCGTTGACAAACCGACAAACGTACAACTTTCTCGTTGATGTAATCTAATTGCTTCTAACATGATTTCTAAAGGCCTGTACGAAGCAACTATTGACTACTGTCCTAGCATCTCTAAATCTAATCCAATTGTAATTATAGTCTGAGCATATTTATACTGCAAACTATACTGAAAAAAGAGCAAAAAATATGTTCAGAAGCGTATTTGACAGGTCAACAGCTGTCGAAAGTTGATGAGTGTTGATGATGCAATAACATCGTACGAAACATTATATTTTACGTTGTTATGTTTCGACAGAGATGGTGGCTTATTATTTGTACACTTGACTTCGAAAACGTCTGTAAGTGTTCAAGCACGCGAGAGAGTGATGATTGGTTTTAAGCTTTTGTATCCGGCCTCATGTAGTGCTGGTAACTTTTCTGGTCCGTGAGCTCGTTAGTATACTGACATGTCAAAAAGTGATCATGATAATAATGAATACAGTACGAGGAAATGATTTAAAATTAGTAGCGAGCTCAGGGTTAGAATCTCAGCCTTGGAACAAATTTTAAATTCATTGCTCCGCTCAGTATTCATTATCACAGATAAAGCTGGGACTTAATATGTCTGTGGAACATGTCATTTATCTGATTAAGGTGATGACGACTAAATAGGCATAACTGGAACACTTAGAACTGGCTAAGCGACAGGTGTTGTAAAATATTACAGTGCATACATATAGCTGGTGTATCCTAAATAAGGACTTTTCTGACAGTTGTATTAATGGTCGGTGCGTTGTACTGAAGTGTAAGGAGGCTATGTAGATCATCTCAAACATTATTTGTTATTAATTCAGTGTCGAAACTTTTTGAAAAGACGGAACACTTTCTGTTGGTTTGTGAAAGACATTTATTTTTTGAAAGTAGCCACAACTCAACACATGTGAATGATACAGACAGAATGGAGGCCACATTTCCTCCGAGTCTTTCTGGTAGTGTCATGGCATTGCGACATTCGTTTCTTCCTCGTCCAGAGTGACGTATTTTCTAATTTGGACATGAAATCAGCGAACTTCGCGTAAGACAGCACTCTGTTAACGTTCTAAACAGCTAAATCCTATGTTTTGAATATTGCGTCATCGCATTTTTTAAAGTGAAATGTCATTGAATACGGCTCTTTTATTAGACCTACGATGCTGGCAGCAAAAACTACTATAGTCCATTTGAAAAAGCGGTGTTAATAGCGATTTCTCCGTATTTAATATAGCTGTGAAAACATTACACGTCGCTTAGAAGGAATTTCTTACATTTCATCTGGCTGAAAACGGAATATAGTCAGCAGTGTAGGGGTGCAGGTCAATATCTCATTTCGCTCTATATACCACCTTCTTGTGGAGGCTTTAGTGACTCTGGGGATTAATTGGCCACTGACCGCATTTCTGATCCGCTGAAATTAGTTTTACGTGCTTCCATTGTTTGAGGACAATTCTCGTTACCAAAGGTCTTCCATCGTAACGTTTATAATACGCAAGGTCGTTGACGACATGTAGATATTACTGCATTGGCCTATTTTTGTTCCAGTCCGTAATTAACAATCCTGCGAAGATTTAGTGCGACGCTCCGTTCACTGGACTGCTGAGAAGAGGATCAGAAGACAATGGTGCTACTTTACTAGGTGTCCTTAATTAGTGTCGTTGTCCCTGAATTCCACTACAGCAAACTTCCGTGGGGGCGGCAGTCTTGCTTTTGTGTGACGCAAAACTTGAGCAGAGCGTTTAATCCCTGAAACGTCCGCATATGTGCGTTCCTTGGCGATGGTGGCTTGTTTAATATAGGGTGACCAAAGCGTTGCAGGCCCAGGAGTTGCACAGAACATTCATCATTAACATTATAGAGCGACTGCTCAACGTACTAACGAGGGTTTTCTTCTACATAACGGAGCGGATTCGGTGAATCACCGAAAGCTGAACACAGCCACATCTAGGTACATAAAAATCTAACTATCCAAATTCTACGATACCACACTTTTTTCACAAACCACTGTTAAGTGCCAATCACATGCAGGTTAATCGGAAAGTCTTAAATCCCACCACAAATGAACGTCTTTAAGGATAAAAGTGTAGGTAAGTTCACACGACGTTCCCACGTCACCCTTCTTTAATACCACCTCGCTTAATTAATTGACGTTGCGATCTTCTCACACTTTTCTACACGACATTATTCACATGAGGAATGTTTTCTGATGCCCGGGATGATTGTTAAGTATAGAGCTATGGAGCTATTGCATCAGCATACTCTGAAAGAGACCTAACTAGTATACAGTCTGGACTGGAAGGCTTGCTTTTGCTAAGTGATTCAATTTGATTTACTATTCCGATGATATCAACTTCTATGTTACTCCTGATGGCAGCTGTTCTTGATTCGAATTCTGATTACTTCGTCTTCTTTGGTGAAGGAATTTCGGGGGGGGGGCTGTGTTTAGTAACTCTGCTTTATCAGCACTGGCATCGATTGTATTTCCATTGCTATCGCACAGAGAAGGTATTGAGTATGTCTTGCCACTAGCATACTTTACATACGACCAGCATCGCTTTTGACTTTCTGCCATGCTTCGGGACAAAGTTTCGTTGTGGAAATGCATCTCTCATTGAAGTCCGTGCTGGATTTCGAGCTTCTGTAAAAGATCTCCAAATTTTGGAGATTTTGCTTTCGTAATTTGGCTTTCTTTTTTCGTTGTTTCTCCAGCAGTGTACTGACCCGTTTTGTCTACCAAAGGAGATCAACTTCTTCGTTTGTTGATATATTTGGTATATTTCTGTGAAGTGCTGTCCTTGCTATTTCTTAGAATTAAAGCCACAACTGGTCTACACTAACTGGTTACGTTGTTAATTTGGAAGAGGTTGAGATTACCTCTCAGGAAGGCGCCAAGTGAATTTCTTTTTCTAATTTTTTGATTAAGCATACGTTCCGTTTATATTTTGGACGATTTAGGCGTTACAATATTCAGTCTCGCTATGATTAGGATTATTTGTATATAGGAAGTCAATTTCGTTTTCACGAACGCTTATTATTCGCGTGGGCTCATAAAGTAGCTACTCTAAATAATTTTAGAGAGTGTGTTTAGCACAAGTTCGAACGATGTTTTATGCTTACTCCGGATTTAAAAATGTCTCTTAGCCAACATATCGAGGGTAAAATTGCATGAGCCGGATACGTGTTTGAAACTAGACTAGAGTTTTCTTTGAACCTTTCAGAAATTGTGTCATCTGTGTTGGGAGGTTGGTAAAAATTATTTCATTTCGTTTTCCAAAAATGTCCACTACTCATACTAACTCATAAGAACTATCTACTTCAATTTGGCTACAAGATATACTTTTAGCAGCAACACGCCACCGCCAACTGTATTTAGTCTATCCCTTCTGAATACCGTTAGGTTCTTCGCAAAAATTTCGGGTGAACTTATCTCCGACTTTAGGTAGCTTTCAGTTCCAATAACGATTTGAGGACCAGTGCTTTCTATTAGCGCTCGGAGCTCTGGTACTTTCCCAACCCAGTTGCGACAATTTACAATGGTTCCCGGGTCTACATTCTTCCAGTGTTCAACCTGCAGCCTTTGAGACTGAAGCCCTTTTCGTATTTCCCAATGGTTCTAAAAGGACGCCCAGCCCACGCCACACTGCCCCTGCTACCCCTGTAGCCGCCTCCTACGTGTAGGAGCTCCTGTCCTATTTAGCGGAACTTGAAACCCAAACACCCTTTGACGCAACTCCAGATATGTGCAGCGTACACTGTCTCAGAACAGTCTGAGCCTCTGGTTCAGACCCTCCACTCGGCTGTGTGCCAAAAGTCTGCAATCGATCCTGTCGACTATGCTGCAAACGGTGATCTCTGCTTTCCTCTGGCAAGCAAGACTAACAGCACCTACCGCTTCTGACAGCCGCTCAAAACCAGAGAGAATCTCTTCCGGTCCGAAGCGACACGAATCATAGGTACCGACGTGAGCCACCACCTGCAGTTGGTAGCACCCTGTGCTCTTTATGGCATCTGGAAGGACCCGTTCCACGTGCGTAATAACTCCACCCGGTATGCACGTGGAGTGCACATATGCTTTCTTCCACTCCTCGGCAGCAGTGTTCCTAGGGGGCCCATAACGTGATTTATGTTGGAGCTCCTAACTACCAATAATTCCACCCACTGTGACTGCCCAGATCTTGCAGGCTGAGAGGTTTGCTCTGAAACAGGACAAGTGTCTGCATCTGGCTGAGGGACAGAGACAGCCACAGATCGCACATGGAGCCTGTTTGTCAGACTAACAGGTGAGGCCTTACGTTCGGCCTCTTTGCGAAGTTTAACACCCCCTGTCACGCCCTGATGCGACCTCCCACTCGACGACGGTAAGGGGTCAACTCAGTGAAAGCAGTAACTGGGCTGGCCACCGGGGCGGACGGATCGGTGGACTCAGATGTGCTGGACGTCCGTTGGATCACCACAGCCGACCTCCAATGACGCCCATCCACTGGAGCTTCAGTCTGTGTAATGGAGGTCATCACAGCCTGTAGCTGACGGCGAAGTACCATCGACTCAGCTCGCATCTGCACCCAGCAGAGACAGCCTCTGTCCATAGTAAAGACTGTGAAAACCACATTACAGGCAAAGGACTATCGACACGCACTACAAAACTCTACTGTAGACACTGAGGTAAACGCAAAAACTGAAAAAAAATGAATTAAAACGCAGAGATTCAGAAAATAAACTACCAAAGCACTCAGGTGAGACTGAATAATTCGCCCTGTTAGGAACTTAAAATAGATCACAAAATCAATTTACTTACCGACACAAGCGGAAAAGGGACAACAGAGTCTATTACATATTAAATTAACGCGTGGAAATTCAAGAAACTAAATTGCCCAAACACACAGTGGAAACGATAAAATTGTTCCTAGTAGTAACTGTTAAAATGCCACAAAATTCGTTACTTTCTTGTTGCTGAAATTTATTACAAAACTCAATTAGTCTTTCCCCTCTCCCATTCCTAGTACGATGCATATATTCGCCCGTAATCCTCTCTTCTACTTCTTCCCCTACCACCGTATTCCAGTCGCTCATGACTATTAGTTTTTCATCTCCCTTTACGTATTGATTTACCCGTTCAGGATCCTCATGTAGTTCTCCTATCTCTTCACCTTGAACTTGTGACGTCGGTATGTATGTCTAAATTATAGTTGTCAGCGTGGTTTGCTGTCGTTTCTCATGAGAGCAAGCCAGTCACTGAACTGTTTATAGTAAGTCACTCTCTGCCCTACCTACGTATTCATTACGAATCGTACACCTGTTGTATCGTTTTCTGCTGCTGTTGGTATTATCCTATGTTTATCTGACCAGATATCCTTGTTTTCTGGCCATTTAACATCACTGACTTCCACTGTATCTGGATCAAGCCTATTGATTCCCTTTTCAGATTTTCTAGCTTCTCTACCTCTTTCAAGCTTTCGGCATTCATTTCATTGGTTATTCAATCTTTTTCTCATAGTCACTTCTCCTTTGGCAGTCGCCTCCCGGAAATCCAAATGATGGAATGGGGGCTATTGCGAAATCTTTTGCCAATGGAGGGATCATCATGAAACTTTTTAAATTCCAGGCCGCATTTTCTGTGGATACACGTTAGGTGTCCTTAATGCAGTGATTTCCATTGCCTTGTGCATCCTCATGCCGCTGACTATTGCTGATTCTTGTGCCTTTAGGAGCAGTTTCCCGCCGCTAGGACAAGAGAATGCCCTGGACATCTGTCCGCTCCTTCGCCATCGTTGGCAAGGCCGTTGGCAGAATGAGGGTGACTTCTTATGTTGAAAGTCTTCAGCCGCTGATCTCTTTTTTTCAAATTTAAGGGATGGCGGGATTCGAACCCGGGACCAATGACTTCTTCATTATCAATCAAACACGCTACCCATAGACACTCTTCAATGCAAACAAAAGCGGCGATTTGTGAGGAACTCCTAATATCTTCTGGATACACTGAATTACCCATATAAATTCCAATATGGCTCTGAGCACTATGGGACTCAACTGCTGTGGTCATAAGTCCCCTAGAACTTAGAACTACTTAAACCTAACTAACCTAAGGACAGCACACAACACCCAGCCATCACGAGACAGAGAAAATCCCTGACCCCGCCGGGAATCGAACCCGGGAACCCGGGCGTGGGAAGCGAGAACGCTACCGCACGACCACGAGATGCGGGCTTAATTCCAATAGGACAGCTTAAAATTACATGAAACTGCATTTGATTCACAAGACACATAATAGTGACGCAGAGCTTGTTCGACGCCATTGGAATGACGTCTCAAACCAGTAAAATAAAAGCAGTATCCTACACTGTGGAGGGGGAAGAGGTAGCACACATGAGCGGTAGTGGTGAGGAGTGCTAACAGGAAATCGGTGGCCGTAACAAACAGATGTTTTGACAGTTAGAGAAGTGTGTATTTTATCTATATCACATTGTAAATTTCGCGCAGCATGGAGGTGTCAGTGCTGATGTAGCGTGGTAATTGAGTACTTCTGGCTTGTGTTGTGGTTTTAATTATGGAAGCTAAATAAACATTGACCTTCATACGAGTTCGTTGTTTTGGAAAAAAAGAAAATAGCGTGAAGGCGTGACCTGGAACCTGTTTAACGAACAAACACAAACAACAGTACAAATATTGTCATGGCAACTGTGTATTTGGCATCCTGCACTATTAATGGGGGGTGGGGGGTCATTAATCCCATATGAAATAATACATTGAGGGAAAAAGAATTCGCAGCACCAAGAAAGTGTTGTGTGACACGAACAAAAGTTTGTAGGTGTGCTTCCGCATCTGAAAGATGATGTCTATTAAAAATTTTACTGTCGTCGAGTAAGAGCGGAGCAAATAGTTGCACAATGAGGAGGCAAATCAAATTTGCTTTAAATACACGGTGTACCGTTAGTGTGCGTTAGTTGTCTTTGAGACTGGACGTGTGTAACCTCCCCCTCACTTATCGACCTTAATGACAGTGAAAAATTAAACCGCGTGTACCTAATGGAAATTTGGGAAAAGCAATTGTCACCGAAGTTAATTTGTTGGTAAAGAGGGAGGAAAGGGTTACATCTTAATGAAAGGAAAAATGCAAATGAAACTGGTGGAAATTAATTTTGAAAAGGGGTAAAGTTAATAAAGAAAGTAAATGTGCGGCCGTTACATTAACGATTAACTAGCGGTAATTAGATGTTTGAGATTTGGGGGAAATTACGGTCGCAAGTCCTATGGACAATTACTATAGTAACTGAAAAAGAAACGTTATTACACATATAATTAGCACTAGAAGCGTGGCAACTGAAGGTAGCCACGTGTAGCGTGAAACCTGAAAGTTTTTCAGAAGTAATAAATTTCGCTACACACTGACTTAATTTGGCAAAAGAATTAATAAAACCGGAAAATTGAAAGTTAATTTAGTGACTGAAATTAATAGTGAGCTTTGTTTCTGAAGCACATCGAAATTCAGTAAAATACGGTTAGTCTTGGGCTACCTCAACAATAATTTCAAAAGCTACTTGAATCTATGCAATTTAGAAATAAGAGATTTAACTTTGAACTTGAATTAAATGATTCTGAACAATTAACAATAGTAAAATTTAGCACGTACCAAGCTGAGCTGCAGTCACGTGTAAGCTAAAAACTCGCACTCTTAATTTGTGCTTGTGTAATCTAAATATTGTAGCGAGCTATGAATACGTTAACTGAACTTTGAAATTCAAGCAGTGAAATCGAATGATATTACTTTAACGCTGGCGTCTGAATTTCAACGACACTCGGCTTCATTCCGGAAAAGGAAGGGACCCTGCTTGGTAATGCAATTGGGACAATGAGCAACAAAGGTTCATGCTACGTTGCAGTAATTTTGTTATGAAAATGGAACAGTTTGAAAAGCTGAGGTCTGCCATACAGTTCTAAAACTATACGTGCTTCCAGTCTTCCTTGGTTGATTGAAGGTTTGAAGCCGTCGATCGAGGAGGTGGCGACAGTCACTCATTGTCGGCCGTCGCTGTTGCAGAAGCTGGATGTTGGCACGCCTTCTTCTCGACACGGTCACCAGGCGAAACGGGCTCTTGATGTGCGCCAGCTAATGCTTCCCGTCCGCGACACGGTGTCAGAAACTATCATAGCAAGTCGAGCGCAATTACATGCTGCCCAACCCCGAAAGCGCGGCAACTCGCGGGAGCGTCACTCAACACCTGCTCCACTGCACCACCCCAGCCAGACTCTCTCTGCCCGCGCTCCACGCGACAGAGTTAACACTATCAAAGATCCTAGACACTTTCGTTCTTCACACGACCTATCGATGTATTCGTTAGATAGCATAGTTTTCCCTAGGCAAGACCCAGCGTAAAATACAAATAATATTACAAAACAAACCGATAATACATCGACATAAATGCATATATATATATATATATATATATATATATATATATATATATACAAATACTAAAACAATTACTATATATAAAGACACAGAAATGTCATATCTTGAGGTAACAAAACAAGGAAAAAAATTATAGTACAATAGATGGAAATAGGAGGATATGCAATTCCGGCGTTACACGTGGTGAGTCGAAGTTAGTCACTCCTGTAAGACTACAAAGACGCCATTATCAACACCTCACTGCGTTAGAGGTCTGTAGCAGGGCTATGAGAAGCTGAATGGTCCCTCTGCGATATTGCAAGAAGACTTGACAGGACTTTAGCTACTGTACATGATTGCTGGCGGCGGTCGCCACGAGAATGTACAGTCGCAAGATGGCCGGGCACCAGAAGGCCACGTCACACTATCGAGAGGGTGAAACATCCTCTTAGAAAAATTATGAAATACGAAACGTCCCCTTAGAAATAATTATGAATGACTGTGATGAAAAAACTCTTATGTTATTTGATTTTCAAACAGCTGAGCAAAACTGAACGTACTCAGACATTAATCTCTTTACTTATTCTGATCATCACTAAAAGGACACGCAATATTTTTAGCGCAACGCAATCTGACTTTCAATAATCCCTACAAAAGAATGGCCCCGACTAACAATAACATATACGTTTCATGAATAACTTACGTCTCAAAAATCTTCGTTACTAGAACTACTGCAATACAGCGAGCGCCAATACAGGCAGCTAAATAAAAGATTCTAACTACTGAAGGCACTGACTACTGATAGGCATAGTTAGAATGTATTTACATTAATAATGTTCAAAAGTCAGCATATATATATATATATATATATATATACAGGGTGTTTCAAAAATGACCGGTATATTTGAAACGGCAATAAAAACTAAACGAGCAGCGATAGAAATACACCGTTTGTTGCAATATCCTTGGGACAACAGTACATTTTCAGGCGGACAAACTTTCGAAATTACAGTAGTTACAATTTTCAACAACAGATGGCGCTGCAAGTGATGTGAAAGATATAGAAGACAACGCAGTCTGTGCGTGCGCCATTCTGTACGTCGTCTTTCTGCTGTAAGCGTGTGCTGTTCACTACGTGCAAGTGTGCTGTAGACAACATGGTTTATTCCTTAGAACAGAGGATTTTTCTGGTGTTGGAATTCCACCGCCTAGAACACAGTGTTGTTGCAACAAGACGAAGTTTTCAACGGAGGTTTAATGTAACCAAAGGACCGAAAAGCGATACAATAAAGGATCTGTTTGAAAAATTTCAACGGACTGGGAACGTGACTGATGAACATGCTGGAAAGGTAGGGCGACCGCGTACGGCAACCACAGAGGGCAACGCGCAGCCAGTGCAGCAGGCGATCCAACAGCGGCCTCGGGTTTCCGTTCGCCGTGTTGCAGCTGCGGTCTAAATGACGCCAACGTCCACGTATCGTCTCATGCGCCAGAGTTTACACTTCTTTCCATACAAAATTCAAACGCGGCAACCCCTCAGCGCCGCTACCATTGCTGCACGAGAGACATTCGCTAACGATACAGTGCACAGGATTGATGACGGCGATATGCATGTGGGCAGCATTTGGTTTACTGACGAAGCTTATTTTTACCTGGACGGCTTCGTCAATAAACAGAACTGGCGCATGTGGGGAACCGAAAAGCCCCATGTTGCAGTCCCATCGTCCCTGCATCCTTTAAAAGTACTGGTCTGGGCCGCCATTTCTTCCAAAGGAATCATTGGCCCATTTTTCAGATCCGAAACGATTACTGGATCACGGTATCTGGACATTCTCCGTGAATTTGTGGCGGTACAAACTGCCTTAGACGACACTGCGAACACCTCGTGGTTTATGCAAGATGGTGCCCGGCCACATCGCACGGCCGACGTCTTTAATTTCCTGAATGAATATTTCGATGATCGTGTGATTGCTTTGGGCTATCCGAAACATACAGGAGGCGGCGTGGATTGGCCTCCCTATTCGCCAGACATGAACCCTTGTGACTTCTTTCTGTGGGGACACTTGAAAGACCAGGTGTACCGCCAGAATCCAGAAACAATTGAACACCTGAAGCAGTACATCTCATCTGCATGTGAAGCCATTCCGCCAGACACGTTGTCAAAGGTTTCGGGTAATTTCATTCAGAGACTACGCCATATTATTGCTACGCATGGTGGATATGTGGAAAATATCGTACTATAGAGTTTCCCAGACCGCAGCGCCATCTGTTGTTGAAAATTGTAACTACTGTAATTTCGAAAGTTTGTCTGTCTGAAAATGTACTGTTGTCCCAAGTATATTGCAACAAACGGTGTATTTCTATCGCTGCTCGTTTAGTTTTTATTGCCGTTTCAAATATACCGGTCATTTCTGAAACACCCTGTATATATATATATATATATATATATATATATATATATATATATATATATATATATATATAAAACATTCAATTAAACAAATTTCCTTTTTCTGACGGACGCACGTCCAAATCGTGCTCACATAGTAATCTCTCAAAACTCTGGCATCTCTCTCTCTCTCCACATCCACCACTGCTGGCGGCTCACCTCCAACCGCCCAACGCTACGCGCTGTTCACATCCAACTGCCCAACAATACCCAAGCGAATATTCCAACAATGAGTCCAACCAGCCACAGACTGCACACAGCACAGTCAGCGATTATCATACAGAGCGATACGTGGAGTTACAAACATAAAAACCTAAACAGCCTACTTACAAGTGAAAACCATCGCGTTCGGTGTATGGGTCTGGCGCACAGCACTGCATCTGTTGGAGCAATTTTAGCATCATTTGGAAATACAGTAACGAACTTCTTCAAGCCTGTTACTTCAAGAACAGCTTCAAGCTAATCTCCGTGAACCGTGCACTCCACTAACCCCAGTAAAATGCCATCTGTAACTTCAGTGGCGACAAGCAAGAGCTCACTGAACGGCCAGACGGACGTCTGTTGTGTTTTCTGATGAAAGCTGGTTCTGCCTCGCTATAAGTGATAGTTGCGTGTTGGTTACGAGGAGGACAGTTGAGGGTTTGCAACAAACATTTTATTCAACAGTGAAATTCGCCAACAGCCGTCCAATTGACGTGTTATTTTATTTTATTTTAACTATCAGTTTCGCATCCTGTTGTGCACCGTAATGGGGCCTGAAGATGGCATAATGGAATGCCGGAGCCCATAGTTACAATAAAATAACATGTCAATGGCACAGCTGTTGGCGAATTTCATTGTTAAATATTTGATCAGTCACTGTCCCATGTCCACAGTGAATCGTAGCAGATTGCAACAAAGTTGTCTGCATGCTACACGCATTCGACCTACACTTGTACTTATAGTCTTGGGTGCAATTTCATATGACAGCAGGAGCTCTCTCGCGGTTATCCACACACCGTGACAACAAATACGTACGTCACTCTAGTGATTAGATCTGTTGTCCTGCCATTCCCGTTGGTATTTTCCAGTAGGACAAGGCTCGCCCAGAAACCGCTCTTCTAACTCCACATGCTCTGCAGAACGTCGTTATGTTGCCTTGGTTTGCTCGATCACCAGACCTATTCCAGTCGACCACATTATGGGACATCATCGGACGAGAACTACAGCGTCATTAACTGTCCTTGCACTGACCGACCACAGGCCTGGTACTCTACTCCACAAACTGACATGCAGCACCTGTAAAACACGTTGTTTGCACGTTTGTAAGCTTGCATTTCAAATTCTAGCAGTTAAACTACTTATTAATGGACCAGAATTCCACTCTCGCAATGGCTTATATAGCACTTACGTTAACCTGTGGTCTTACAA
Source organism: Schistocerca piceifrons (assembly GCF_021461385.2). Classification (NCBI taxonomy): domain Eukaryota; kingdom Metazoa; phylum Arthropoda; class Insecta; order Orthoptera; family Acrididae; genus Schistocerca; species Schistocerca piceifrons. Next base: position 922,590,381 of record NC_060140.1, read on the forward strand.
TTTTGGTCACTGAACTGTGTTACCTAGGCCAATGTACGAGGGTAATCCCAAATGTATGGTCTCCTATTTTTTATAAGTACATAGACCTGTTTATTTCTACAATGGTTTACATCAGTTTAAAGCTTGAACATTTAGATATTTTTGATATAATCACCATTTATGTCAATGCAGTTTTGTAGACGCTGTGGCAGTTTTTTATGCCCATGTCGTACCAGCTCGCCGCCACGCTGTTCAGAAAGTTATGAACCTCTTCCCTCACCTCGTCGTTGGAGCTGAATCGCTTTCCGGCCAAATGTTCTTTTAACCTAGGGCACGGGTGATAGTCACTGGGTGCCAAGTCAGGATTATAAGGTGGGTGGCTGGGCGATTATGTTCCCCTAAAACTGTTACAGGAGAACAACGGTTTGCCGAGCGATGTGTGGGCGAGCGTTGTCTCGGAGAATGTCTACCCCTTTGCTCAACATTCCTATCTCTGGTTCTGAATCGCCCGTTTGAGTTTTTTCAGAGTCTCACAGTACCTGTCTGCGTTAATTGTGGCCCCGGCGATTCAGCGCCGACGACGAGGTGAAATAAGAGGTTCATGACTTTCTGAACAACATGGCGGCGAGCTGGTATGACATAGGCATACAAAAACCGCCACAGTGTCTACAAAAATGAATCGACAGAAATGGTGATTATGTCGAAGAATAGCTCTATCTGCAAGCAGTAAACTGACGTAAACCATTGAGAAATAAACAGGTGTACAGTACTGACCATTAAAATTGCTACACCAAGAAGAAATGCAGATGATAAACGGGTATTCATTGGAAAAATATATTATACTAGAACTGACATGTCATTACATTTACACGCAATTTGGGTGCACAGATCCTGAGACATCAGTACCCAGAACAACCACCTCTCGCCGTAATAACGGCATTGATACGCCTTGGCATTGAGTCAAACAGCGCTTGGATGGCGTGCACAGGTACAGTTGCCCATGCAGCTTCAAAACGATACTACAGTTCATCAAGAGTAATGACTGGCGTATTGTGACGAGCCAGCTGCTCGGGCGCCATTGAACAGACGTTTAAAATTGCTGAGATATCTGGAGAATGTGCTGGCCAGGGCCGCAGTCGAACATTTTCTGTATCCAGAAAGGCTCGTACAGGACCTGTAACATGCGGTCATGCATTATCCTGAATGTGGGGTTTCGCAGGGATCGAATGGAGGGTAGAGCCACGGGTCGTAACACATCTGAAATGTAACGTCCACTGTTCAAAGTGCCGTCAGTGCGAACAAGAGGTGGCCGAAACGTGTAACCAATGGCACTCCATTCCATCACGCCGGGTGATACGCCAGTATGGCGATGACGAATACACGCTTCCAATGTGCGTTCACCGCGATGTCGCCAAACAAGGATGCGACCATCATGATGCTGGAAACAGAACCTGGATTCATCAGAAAAAATGACGTTTTGCCATTCGTGCACCCAGGTTCGTCGTCGAGTACACCATCGCAGGCACTCCTGTCTGTGATGCAGCGTCAAGGGTAACTGCAGCCACGGTCTCCGAGCTGACAGTCCATGCTGATGCAAACGTCGTTGAACTGTTCGTGCAGATGGTTGTTGTCTTGCAAACGGCCCCATCTGTTGACTCAGGGATCGAGACGTGGCTGCACGATCCGTTACAGCCGTGCGGTTAAGATGCCTGTCATCTCGACTGCTAGTGATACGAGGCCGTTGGGATGCAGCACGGCGTTCCGTATTACCCTCCTGAACCCACCGATTCCATATTCTGCTAACAGTCACTGGATCTCGACCAACGCGAGCAGCAATGTCGCGATACGATAAACCGCAATCGCGATAGGCTACAATACGACGTTTATCAAAGTCGGAAACGTGATGGTACGCATTTCTCCTCCTTATACGAGGCTTCACAACTACGTTTCACCAGGCAACACCGATCAACTGCTGTTTGTGTACGAGAAATAGGGTTGGAAACTTTCCTCATGTCAGCAGGTTGTAGGTGTCGTCGCCGGCGCCAACCTTGTGTGGACGCTCTGAAAAGCTAATCATTTGCATATCACAGCATCTTCTTCCTGTCGGTTAAATTTCGCTCCTGTAGCACGTCATCTTCGTGGTGTAACAATTTTAATGGCCAGTAGTGTACGTGTAAACAAATTGGAGACTTTACTTTTGTGATTACCCTCGTATTCCAGAATTTGTTTACTGTAAATTGATTAGTTTTTGGTGTTGTACCTTTCCTTGCCATCAGTTTATACTGGCAGATACCAGTGCATCATTATTCGAAACATCAGCGGCTTATGGCACAGCACAGGAAAAAGGGCCTCAACTGGCACAGCTCGTCCATATGACTGCCAGTCCACCAGTCCATTGGTGTTATTTCGGCGGAGCCCGAAGGAGATGTGAGCGGGGTGGAACGATACGAGTGGGCTGTGCCAGCCAGCTACAAAATAACGCATCACGGCTCCGAGTGTAGCAGAGGGTGGGCGGGGCCTCATGGAATCGATGGTGCGTGAGTGTAGCCAGCACTGGCAGCAGCAGCGATCTGGACGGCAGCCGTCACTGGCAGAGCTGGTGAGCGACGTCTACTGCCGCGGCCGCTGCTCGCCCGCCAGGCTTCGGGCAGCGCCTGCGTTTCAGACTGCCTCTGGTCCCGCAGCTGACGTGGCCCAGGATGTGTTTCCCTGTACCGCGCGCTGCCACCGGCGACTCCTGTCTGCGTCAACTGACATCTCCCCATTGTTCCCTCCCCCGAGTGCTTCGTAACGGAGTATCGAATGACACGTAGGCATGCCTCTGGCACTGCAAATGAACAGATTTTGGACTGTTGTAACGAACTATGAGAACGACGAATAAGAATGGTTGACCAAGAACGAAGTGCTCGAATTAAAATAGCTGTAGGCAGCAGAATGTGGGTAAGGAATGAAAGAGGAAGCTGCCTGTTAGGATTTTGCACAGAGCCTAACTTAATCTACATCTACATACATACTCCGCAAACCATCATACGGTGCGTGGCGGAGGGTACCTTGTACCACAGCTAGCATCTCCTCTCCCTGTTCCACTACCAAACAGAAGGAGGGAAAAATGACTGCCTATATGCCACTGTACGAGCCCTAATCTCTCTTGTCTTATCTTTGTGGTCTTTCCGCGAAATGTAAGGTGGCGGCAGTAAAATTGTACTGCAGTCAGCCTCAAATGCTGGTTCTCTAAATTTCCTCAGTAGCGATTCACGAAAAGAACGCTTCCTTTCCTCTAGAGACTCCCACCCGAGTTCCTGAAGCATTTCCGCAACACTCGCGTGATGATCAAACCTACCAGTAACAAATCTAGCAGCCCGCCTCTGAATTGCTTCTATGTCCTCCCTCAATCCGACCTGACAGGGATCCCAAACGCCGAGCAGTACCCAAGAATAGGTCGTATTAGTGTTTTATAGGCGGTCTCCCTTGCAGATGAATCACATCATCCCAAAATTCTACCAATGAACCGAAGACGACTATCCGCCTTCCCCACAACTGCTATTACATGCTTGTCGCACTTCATATCGCTCTGCAATGTTACGTCCAAATATTTAATCGACGTGACTGTGTCAAGCGCTACACTACTAATGGAGTATTCAAACATTACGGGGTTCTTTTTCCTATTAATCTGCATTAATTTACATTTATCTATATTTAGATTTAGCTGCCATTCTTTACACCAATCACAAATCTTGTCCAAGTCATCTTGTATCCTCCTACAGTCACTCAACGACGACACCTTCCCATACACCACAGCATCATCAGCAAACAGCTGCACATTGCTATCCACCCTGTCCAAAATACCATTTATGTAGATGGGAAACAACAGCGGACCTACCACACTTCCCTGGGGCACTACAGATGATACCCTCACCTCCGATTAACAGTCACCATTGAGGACAACGTACTGGGTTCTATTACTTAAAAAGTCTTCGAGCCACTCACATATTTGGGAACCAATCCCATATGCTCGTACCTTAGTGAGGAGTAGCTGACACTTTGTTCAAGAATCATGAAAGGTGGTTGTATGCATGGAACTGGCCTGGAGATACTGACAGATTTCAGATAGATTATATAATGGTAAGACAGAGATTTAGGAACCAGGTTTTAAATTGTAAGACATTTCCAGGGGCAGATGTGGATTCTGACCACAATATATTGGTTATGAACTGCAGATTGAAACTGAAGAAACTGCAAAAAGGTGGGAATTTAAGGAGATGGGACCGGGAGAAACTGACTAAACCAGAGGTTGTGCAGAGTTTCAGGGAGAGCATAAGGGAACAATTGACAAGAATTGGGGAAAGAAATACAGTAGAAGAAGAATGGGTAGCTCTGAGGGATGAAGTAGTGAAGGCAGCAGAGGATCAAGCAGGTAAAAGGACGAGGGCTAGTAGATATTCTTGGGTAACAAGAAATATTGAATTTAATTGATGAAAGGAGAATATATAAAAATGCACTAAATGAAGCAGGCAAAAAGGAATACAAACGTCTCAAGAATAAGATCGACATGAAGTGCAAATTGCTAAGCAGGGATGGCTAAGGGACAAATGTAAGGATGTAGAGGCATATGCCACTATGGTGAGACAGATACTGCCTACAGGAAAATTAAAGACATATTTGGAGAAAAGAGAACCACTTGCATGAACATCAAGATCTCAGATGGAAACTCAGTTCTAAGCAAAGAAGGGAAAGCAGAAAGATGGTAGGAGTATATAGAGGGCCTATACAAGGGCGATGTACTTGAGGACAATATTATGGAAATGGAAGAACATGTAGATGAAGATGAAATGGGAGATATGACACTGCGTGAAAACTTTGACAGAGCACTGAATTGATTAAGGTTTCCCGTGATTTCCCTAAATCGTTTCAGGCAAATGCCGGGATGGTTCCTTTGAAAGCGCACGGCCGATTTCCTTCCCCATCCTTCCCTAACCCGAGCTTGCGCTCCGTCTCTAATGACCTCGTTGTCGACGGGACGTTAAACAACACTAACCTAACCAGAGCACTGAATGACCTAAGTCGACACAACGTCACGGGAGTAGACAACATTCCATTAGCCTTGGGAGAGCCACCCCTACAAAACTCTACCATCTAGTGAGCAAGATGTATGAGACAGGCGAAATGCCCTCAGACTTGAAGAATAATATAATAATTCCAATCCCAAAGAAAGAAGGTGTTGAGAGATGTGCAAATTACCGAACTATCAGTTTAATAAGCCACGGATGCAAAATACTAACACGAATTCTTTACAGGCGAATGGAAAACTGGTTGAAGCCGACGTCGGGGAAGATCAGTTTGGATTCTGCAGAAATGTTGGAACACAGGAGGAAATTTTGACCCTACGACTTATCTTAGAAAATAGATTGAGGAAAGGCAAACCTACGTTTCTAGCATTTGTAGACTTAGAGAAAGATTTTGACAATCTTGACTGGAATACTCTCTTCAATTTCTAAAGGTGGCAGGGGTAAAATACAGGGAGCGAAAGGCTATTTACAATCTGTACAGAAACCAGATGGCAGTTATAAGAGTCGAGGTGCATAAAAGGGAAGCAGTGATTGGCAGGAGAGTGAGACAGGGTTGTAGCCTATTCAATCTGTATATTAAGCAAGCAGTAAAAGAAACAATAGAAAAATTCGTATTGGAGATTAAAATCCATGGAGAAGAAATAAAAATTTGGTGTTCGCCGATGACATTTATAGCTGCCCACATCGTGTTGTGCCGACTCCACTGTAGCTTGAATGGATTTTTAAGTTTGTTTTATATGCCCGACTTCTAATTTCACCACACAGGTCACCAGGGTTGAGCAGTTATTGCCCGATGACGACACGCAATACAATTTGTTAAAGCGGAGTTCACCGTTATTAATTATGTTTTTAAGATTTAATTTTATTACTCGTACAGAGACTCAACGTTCATTTGTTTAACAGCGCTTCGTCAAAATAAGTATGAAATGCTGATGTCTTTGCAATACATAATGTCGACTATTGAGTTGAAGTTCGTACATATTTTGCCATTTTAGAGCAGAGAAACCTTAAGCGCTTCTGCTTCTATAGTCTCAGTATCAAATGTTCACTAATTTCAATTTACTTCCTATCTCAGTTCAGAATTTAACACAAATTATATATCAATGTCATTTCAGAGATATTACGTCGGTTCCACACTAACAGAATAACACGTAATTGTCATTTATCATCACTTATATTAATAATCCTTTTTCTTATGACATAAATGTTAATGAATGATCACTATCTAGGAGGAAAGAGGGATTGATCCTAATCATGAGATAATAGCTTTTAATGAGGCCGCAATCGTTAATTAAATAAAAAATCACGTTCAAGTATGATACGCGAACAACTTTCGTTACGTCCGTTTTCACGTATCTGTCAAAACTAATCCTGTCCCCCACAATTCAAATTAACATTTAATTTTGTCGGAACATCGAATCGTAACTATTATGTGAAAGTTTATTCTAGTCCCCGAATTAATTCCTTTCAGATACGCGCACGACCGAACAGCAGAACGGAACACAAACGACTTGTTTTAACAACCGAACAATGCAATGACGTTACATTACGACCATGTACGCCCAATGAACGTCTCTTCGACTTTATCTTTTCAACTCTGCTTAATTAATTATTCCTAATTACAATTTATTCAGCTATTTAACGAAAACATCTAACAAAAAATAAAATAAATTTATCCCAACGTAAAAGATCCCTTATACATTGTAATTCTGTCAGAGACAGCACAGGACCGCCGGCCGAAGTGGCCGTGCGGTTACAGGCTCTGCAGTCTGGAACCGCAAGACCGCTACGGTCGCAGGTTCGAATCCTGCCTCGGGCATGGATGTTTGTGATGTCCTTAGGTTAGTTAGGTTTATCTAGTTCTAAGTTCTAGGAGACTAATGACCTCAGAAGTTGAGTCCCATAGTGCTCAGAGCCATTTGAACCATTTTTGAGCAGCACAGGACCTAGGTGAGCAGTTGAGCGGAATGGACGAGTCTTGAAAGGACGATATAAGATGAATATCAACAAAAGCAAAACGAGGATAATGGAATGTAGTCGAATTAAATCAGGTGATGCTGAGGGAATTTGATTAGGAAATGAGACACTTATAGTAGTAGATGAATTTCGCTACTTGGGGAGCAAAATAACAAATGATAGTCGAAGTAGAGAGGGTATAAAAAGCAAAATGGCGATGGCAAGGAAAGAGAAGAATTTCTGAAGAAGAGAAATTTGTTAACATCGAGTATAGATTTAAATGTCAGGAAGTCGTTTCTGGAAGTATTTGTTTGGAGTGTAGCCAACTATGGAAGTGAAACATGGACGATAAATATTTTAGACAAGAAGAGAATAGAAGCTTTCGAAATATGGTGCTGCAGATGAATGCTGAAGATTAGATGGGTAGACCACACAACTAATGAGGATGTATTGACTAGAATTGGGGAGAAGTTGGTGGCACAACTTGACTAGATGAAGGGATCGGTTGATCGGACATATTCTGAGGCATCAAGAGATCACCAATTTAGTATGAGAGGGCAGCGTGGAAGGTAAAAATCGTTGAGGGAGACGAAGAGAGGAATACACTGAGCCAATTCAGAAGGATGTATGTTGCAGTAGGTACTATGAGATGAAGAAGCCTGCACAGGACAGAGTAGCATGGAGAGCTGCATCAAACCAGTCTCAGGACTGAAGACCACAACAATAACAACGGACAACAGGAAAGATGAATTAACCGAATTACTGACAATAGCACATGCCGTTAGTCTATCATACGGATTAGGCATCCATCTCAGCAATTGCGAGCTCATGATACATGTTCGAGGAGCATAGGTGTAGCGCACAGGTCTGTTAAAAGAACTGGAAATCTTACAAGCCTACATTTGTCTTCGGTTAAGCATCTGCGACACGGGAAGTTGCGAAGATGAGATAAGAAGGCAGATCACGCTAGGTCGAGTAGCTACGAGGAGTCTTACCGAGATGTCGGAGAACAGGGAGACGGCGGACTATACAAAGGTGGGTCTACATGAAACACTCGTATTCCTGTCTTCTCTCACGCTTGCGAAACATGGACGCTCAAGTCCACAGACTGACGCATTTGAGCTTTGGTGCTGGCAAAGGAAGCTACGTATAAAATGGATCGACAGAAGAACTAATGCGACCATAATTGTCTCGCATTGGACGTGGGGGAGAGTAGCGAACAGGTGGATGGATCATATCAAGAACATCTCCACTCCACCTTTTCAGTAGGCTTCAAGAAAAGCTGCTAACCGGCCGGGATCAAGACGCTCGGTTTACGAAATTACAGCGCTCACCAATGATTGCATCTGGTGATGAAGCCAAGTATGCACTCTTTCGCACATTCTGTTTGGTCGAAACATGAGAGAAACAATGACAGAAATGAAACATTTTTCAGATTTGGGCTTGAAGTTCCAGGTGAAACGATAACATTTTACGAGAACTTAGTTTCTCTTGGCTAATACAATCTTCCAATAGCTTATGGGAATGAAGCCGGGTGTTGTCGTCGACAACTCCTGAGATTTTGACAGGTGACCACCCCGTCACTTTCAAGGCAAAACTGTAGCAAGTAAGCGCTGTACAAGTGAATTTAAAATGTCGGTCTGCAGAGTAATTTCCAAAAGGTAAAACACATACACACACACACACACACACACACACACACACACACACACACACGCACGCACACACACACACACACACACACACACACACACACACACACACACAAACTACAGAAACTTGAAAATGAGAGGGTTAGGGGGAGATAGGGGTGATGTATGTACGCATACGTATGATAAACCCTTTCTCTCAAAAATATTTCTCTCTTTCAGAGCTCTTCTGTGTTACCACAGATGACGTTTCACTGATGTCATTAATACCAAAATTGCAGTACACGAGAGGTGTCTATTTGCTTCCGCCGTTCCAAACTGGAATGCAAAAGTTCTAATGAAAGTTCACCAACCTGCAGTCTTCTACAATTGTCCTCTGCACAGAAAACAGGAATCCGTAAGCTGGAGGCTGTAAGAAACGCTTAGAGAGGGAATGTCTTAGAAATTATTAAATTTCCAATCAGTTTGTTTATACGGGAGTCTGCACAATTACATTCCACTTTAGAATCACAAATGGTTTCTATTCTTCTGCAAATCAGCGAACTGGATACGTCTGTAATTAGGATGACGAAGTTCTGAACTAGATGTACAAATGAGCGTGAATTGCTAATAAAGTCTTAACTAACACCGACCGCAGCAGTCGTCTGTCCTCCGAAATCTGATTTACACACTAAGTCATAACTGATCCTGCAGCAGATAACATATCCGTCCTCCGAGATTGCCGTACCAGCTCTGATCTTATAGTCGAATCACTTCCCCCACCATCTACGTTAGGCTCGATCTGAAGATCTCTGAAGTGCTTCGTCTGTCTTTTCGTTTTGCAGTAGTTTATTATTTGGTTTTTAATACTTGTGAAATAATGGAATGGTAGCACGCTGCTGAGAGATGCTTTAAATGTAAAATGCAAGTGAATACGCTGTTTACTTTGTCTAATATTAATAAGAGAAGATTGTCATTTTCATGCGCAACTTCCGAATGCAGCAGCCAATCGCGAAGAACGATCACAATTTAGCCGGTCTTCCTCACGATACTCATACGTAATAAACCTTCAGTCATCGGTACCTCACACCACATTACGTCATCTTGCAACAGCCGCCTTCTCCACTGCTCTAGAGAGAGATTTTTGTAGCCGAATATGATGGCTGCAAACCCAAAAATATTAAAACACACACACACACGTTGTAAACACTAGCGTCACAGTCAAACATGACCGTTGCCAGAATTTACCGATAGTGAAAATTACTGAACAACAGGTAAGGTGACGTTAACATTGTCCCTCCCTTTTTTGAGCGGGGAGAGAACGGGAGTCCATGCAGAGGGCAGAAACCTGAATCTCCATTCAGGATTATGTTGATTTCCATAATGAGGGTGCTATAGTATTCCTTGCAGTTGTGGCGTATCAGATATTGGTCATACTACCAGGTGCGTGGACGATCGGTGTACTGAGCAACAGCGTCTCACTCTCAAACGCCTACAACAGCCGAGAACATCAGCTATGGCGGAACACTGTATGGGCACCAGTCATACTATAGAATATAACATTACGCAGATTCTCGCATGCACTTCCAGCTGCTGGGGTAGTTCTATTGAGAAAGCAGTTGAGATTAAATTGGCAAGTAACTTTATTTAATACAGGTGGAGGTTTTTGCTTAAATTCTGTGTGGTATCTAGCTCTCTCCCTTGTGAAAAACAGATGCACGGACTTAATGCTACCTCACTTGTTTTTTGTTAATTTTCATTACAAATAATTTCTGGTGTCTGTCATGTCTGGTTGTGTGGTGCCGCTGGTGTTTACAGTGTGTGTGTGTGTGTGTGTGTGTGTGTGTGTGTGTGTGTGTGTGTGTGTGTCTGTGTGTGTGTGTGTGTGTGTGTGAGTTATCTTTCGGGAATTGCTCTGCAAACCGAGATTTAAAACTCGCTTGCACAGCGCTAACTTTCTGCAATTTTACCTTGAAGGTAACAGGCTGGTCACCGTAGAAATATCGGCGGATGCCACAACGTCACCCCCCTGGATTCCCGTAAGTTATTTCAACATTGAATACGCCGGAAGAAACTGAGGTCTTGTAAAATGGTAACCTTTCACGAGTAACTTTAATCTCGAATTTGAAAATTTATTTCATTACCGGCATTTCTTCTTCGGTTCTTAGATCGAATAGAAGGGGTGAGAGACTGCACACTTGGCTTCATCACAAGTTGGTGTTGTGACTGGTTAGCAACATCAAGCCGGGTCAGCAGCTCTCCTTCGATCTTGCTGATGAGTCAATTGCGGATCTTCTTGATTCGTCCTTCCCACCTCCCCCCTCGGCAGATATTAAGTTGCTTAATAATGGAGACGTAGCTTCTCCTAACGGTACGTTTCATCTGCAGACTCCTGTGCCATCACCAATGGCTAAATGCATCAATATAGTGCAGTGATGCCACATTCTCACTTTAAAGCTTTTGTCGCTTCATATTAGGCAAATATAAAACCATTGACGTTAGGTAATTAAACCATATACTTGTCATTGAATGTAAAAGTAGGACATACGAAGTGATGCAACTCGTTATGAGCAAATCATATCATAAAAACATAGACGCTTCGCACTTACAAGAGTAACCTGCTGACCCATCATAATATAAATTACATCGTCAATATATAAAATGTGGTAGACAGCGAACTCTTGTATGTTACATCAGCAGTCGGCATTCACGCCGTCAACCGATGCATACTACATAGACCCGCTTACACAGCTGATCACTGCTAACCGCTGGAGGAAAAGATGTGCACGTAAGTCTTCCTTTATTGATAACGACTAGTATAATGTCTTTAAACAAGCTGATTGTCAAAAATCGTTCAAATGGCTCTGAGCACTATGGGACTTCTGAGGTCATCAGTCCCCTAGAACTTGGAACTACGTAAACCTAAATAACCTAAGGACATTACACACATCCATGCCCCAGGCAGGATTCGAACCTGCGACAGTAGTGGTCGCGTGGTTCCAGATTGTAGCGCCTAGAACCGCTCGGCCACCCCGGCCGGCAAGCTGATTGTCGTTCTCCACGATAAGTAAATGTGAAAGTCTGATAGACAGTCTGTGTAATCCATCTAGTAGCAACTTACTCGAGTTACAGACGTACTTGGAGTGGCAGAAATACACTCCTGGAAATGGAAAAAAGAACACCTTGACACCGGTGTGTCAGACCCACCATACTTGCTCCGGACACTGCGAGAGGGCTGTACAAGCAATGATCACACGCACGGCACAGCGGACACACCAGGAACCGCGGTGTTGGCCGTCGAATGGCGCTAGCTGCGCAGCATTTGTGCACCGCCGCCGTCAGTGTCAGCCAGTTTGCCGTGGCATACGGAGCTCCATCGCAGTCTTTAACACTGGTAGCATGCCGCGACAGCGTGGACGTGAACCGTATGTGCAGTTGACGGACTTTGAGCGAGGGCGTATAGTGGGCATGCGGGAGGCCGGGTGGACGTACCGCCGAATTGCTCAACACGTGGGGCGTGAGGTCTCCACAGTACATAGATGTTGTCGCCAGTGGTCGGCGGAAGGTGTACGTGCCCGTCGACCTGGGACCGGACCGCAGCGACGCACGGATGCACGCCAAGACCGTAGGATCCTACGCAGTGCCGTAGGAGACCGCACCGCCACTTCCCAGCAAATTAGGGACACTGTTGCTCCTGGGGTATCGGCGAGGACCATTCGCAACCGTCTCCATGAAGCTGGGCTACCGTCCCGCACACCGTTAGGCCGTCTTCCGCTCACGCCCCAACATCGTGCAACCCGCCTCCAGTGGTGTCGCGACAGGCGTGAATGGAGGGACGAATGGAGACGTGTCGTCTTCAGCGATGAGAGTCGCTTCTGCCTTGGTGCCAATGACGGTCGTATGCGTGTTTGGCGCCGTGCAGGTGAGCGCCACAATCAGGACTGCATACGACCGAGGCACACAGGGCCAACACCCGGCATCATGGTGTGGGGAGCGATCTCCTACACTGGCCGTACACCACTGGTGATCGTCGAGGGGACACCGAATAGTGCACGGTACATCCAAACCGTCATCGAACCCATCGTTCTACCATTCCTAGACCGGCAAGGGAACTTGCTGTTCCAACAGGACAATGAACGTCCGCATGTATCCCGTGCCACCCAACGTGCTCTAGAAGGTGTAAGTCAACTACCCTGGCCAGCAAGATCTCCGGATCTGTCCCCCATTGAGCATGTTTGGGACTGGATGAAGCGTCGTCTCACGCGGTCTGCACGTCCAGCACGAACGCTGGTCCAACTGAGGCGCCAGGTGGAAATGGCATGGCAAGCCGTTCCACAGGACTACATCCAGCATCTCTACGATCGTCTCCATGGGAGAATAGCAGCCTGCATTGCTGCGAAAGGTGGATATACACTGTACTAGTGCCGACATTGTGCATGCTCTGTTGCCTGTGTCTATGTGCCTGTGGTTCTGTCAGTGTGATCATGTGATGTATCTGACCCCAGGAATGTGTCAATAAAGTTTCCCCTTCCTGGGACAATGAATTCACGGTGTTCTTATTTCAATTTCCAGGAGTGTAGATATATGGAAGTAACGACTCTCTCTCACACGCACAAACACATAGACGATAGTGTGAAACAGGCTCCTGGCACATTCCACATGTGCACTGCCTCTGCCGAGTAGTAAGTTATAAGAGACAAGCCGTACAGAAACATAAAATGTATGTCCAACCAAATTATCTGAATATATTACAGTGTAATAGATGTCATACGTTCGATTTCACAGATAGATAGTTCGATAAACATTTTATATAATACACTAAAGCGGCAGTTACGTATAATGTTTCCCAAGTTAAAATCTTACGCTAACAAACACGTATACTGAATTAAAACCATGTTTATGAAGTGTACAGCTATTGTAAGTTTACTAAATGTTCTACATTGTAAAATGTGTAAACTGAACTCTTGTACCTGCATGAACCACATCAACAGAATGTTGATATAACGAGCGTCTAAGCATAGCTATGTTCAACACGTATACACTGAGATAACGTGACGATACAGATACTGCAACTATTTTTACAGATAGATGTATATGTCAACGTCACAGTCACATTCTGAATTTGTGTGTGGGGTTAATCTGTTATTCTGTGCAACGGATTAATCTGAGATGTACCCTTTACCCTGTGGCTCCTGCAAGACGCAATTTCCACCCCCACACTACTACAGAAGTCAGACAGACGCTCCTAACTAAGAGAAATGCCTGAAAAACTTTCAGAAATAAATACCTGCTGGAGTCGTCCGCTGTAAGGAAATGACACAAAAATTCCAAAAATTTCTTACGTAACTAGTGGGATACTTGGGTACTGGAAAGTGCTAGTTAGTGTAAGAAAAACATGAACCAAACGAAAGTTATTATTTATTTTGCAAAAATTCCGAGAAATCACAATGGCACTTTCAGTTATGAATTAAACAAGCTATATCCTGGTTCTTTTCGGAATGTGAAGCCACCTCTCAAGGACAGGACTCGCTAGCGAAACCTCTATACAAAGCTTAAGATTGTTATGGACTTGGCAGAATGACTGAGAGCTGCGCCTACTCAACTTGAATAATTATCCATTAGAATGTTGCTAGGTATGGTCGAGGCTGTCGCATCTGAAATGCAGTGAAGTGTACTGTTGTGGAGAAAATATGGGGCTCACAATAGCTGTAGCGCACAATGCCGTAAGCTGCGATGACTGCTGTCTGCGCCGCTCGCTGCTGACAAAAAAGATAACTCTCGTTCTATCTGGATTGACCTTCGCCAATCAAACTGTCCCTATGCCTTGAAGAAGTCAAGGATTCCTACTCGCCCCTAGTCTAACTATTGGCGTGGTACACCGGTCAGATAACAAGTCCACTGCGATGCCACTCAAAATTCGCTCGCACTCGCAGGCGTTTAACTATAACTCTGTCGGTTCACACCGCACAATAAGTGTGTCAGCCAACACAGTGAACAACGCTTAATCCCAAGGACTCAATATAGAGTCGCCCTTTGATTCGCTCTCGACAGAAGTGCTCTCCCAGTGAAGTACTGAGGAGAGACTTGTTCCTCGCTCCAAGAGCGACGTGAAGGGGTATATCTTTCGGTCTCTTCCATTATTCCCTCAGCTCAAAGCGTCAGAAATATCGTATGCCAATCACCATTGCTCTTCTAAAACGGAAGAATGACGTCTCGTTTAAGGCGACCAATCCAGAAAACTGTAGATTGGCATTTGCTGTCTCCCTGTGAAAATCTCTGAAACTGCATGCTATGTGCAAAGAATGAGTAGGCTGGCCACTCCCACACAATGTAGTGGAATTTGATATTAAGCTGAACACGAGGTCGTCCCCCTTTTCACTCGGGCCCACGCTGTCCACTACACAGGTCGTCACCGGCCGATATAAGCTGGGTCGTCCTCTGAAGGGAGCGGCGTCCCGTTGTGCTGTTTCTCTCCCGAACTAAAAGCTTCTGTGACCATCGAGTCTGGAATGTATGTGTGTACGCCAGCCTCGAGTATTTCAACCACGGTGTGCTTACTTGTTAATTGCATATCGTTTACATGAATTCATACAACACTGACTTTAACTTATCGAGTTTGGGTTCGAATGAAGCGTCTTGATGTGCGGAATATGATTGTAAGGGCGGAATATGTAAGCAATGAAGGACAGGAGACCACGACGTCTTACAACATGAACGGACGGAAAAGTATGTTAGAGCACTGAGCAAGTAATGCAGTGTGTGGAGCGGGATAGAAAAACTAGTAATTACGGGGCATTGGAGCGCTATAGCAGGGGAGGGAATAGACAAAACACTTATAGGAAAATATGTCCTTAGTTGTAGAAGTGATACAGGAGAAACCCTAATTGAGAACGTGTATTAAATGTGGGTTTCTAATAGCGAACTCTGTTAAGAAGGCACACGATGATAAAGTATGTTTGAGAAAGGATACGAGAAGAGATTCCAGCCAGATTCTCTCATAGTAAGACACTGTTTTCTAAATCCGATCGTACATTTTAAGGCGTAGCCATGAGCAGATATATGTTAGGATCACGATTTAGCAGTGATGAAGGGAATCGTCCGGAATAATCAGAATGGAAAGAAGTTAGATAAGGAAGTACTCAGAAATATTAATGTTCGTTCGAAGTTATCTATGGCTGCAGATTCTGAAATAATTAACACCACAGTCGGAAGCTCAACTGAAGAGCCTTTCTAAAAAGGGCAATAACAGACGTTCGAACAGACCAGAAGAGAAACGTGGGGTAACAGAAATAATACTGCGTTTGAGCCCGCTGCACACTATGAACCACCAGTACATCCATTTACTGTTCGATCAACTAATACGCAATTGATCGATGAAAGAAGGAAGTACCAAAATACTGAGGCTAAGACAATAACACAGTAATAGAAGTCACTCGGAAATGGATGAAGTAGGAAACGCAGGGAAGGAAAAGCGAAATGTTTGCAGGAGAAAAGTCAAGACGTCGAAACGGAAATGTTCGTTGGAAGCGTCAACATTAAGTATTGAGTAGAAATTCCACTGCCTAGCAAAGAATGGATAGGTGGAAAGAGAACACTGAAGACCTCTGTTAGGGGGAGAAATTGTCTGATGGCGTGATAGACGAATAAATGAGAGTTGACATGTAGGGCATGGGGGACCAAGTATTAAAGTTTAACAGAGCCTTCGAAGACTTGCATCCAAATAAGGTAGAATTTCTGAAATCATTCGGGGGATGTGGCACCCAAATTGTGATTAAAAGGATTTCAATGGCACTGAGCCACAGTCATGCAGTACTTTTGAAAAGTGAAAACCGCTATTTGACTGTGTATTACCATATTTATCTTTTGTTCTGACAAGATTTCGGAGTTTATGCCATTATGAAGTACGACGCTAAAAGCTGTTAGACCATTATAAAGACATGTCTGCTAAAACAGTGCAAAGCAGGTAAACAAGGCTACAAGCACTTACATCTTAAAGACACGTTTTAGCCTTGTTTAATTGCTTTTGACTGCCTTAACAGACATGACATGAATCGTCTAACAACTTTTAGCATTAAAGTCAAAATCTGGATAGCACAAAGATAAGTATAATAACACACAGCCACATGGCGTGTTACTAATTTTTTAAAATCTAATTGTTTTTATATATCTGAAGAAACCCCTTCAGACGTTGGGAAAAATTTCTCGCATGCAATCCCGAAAACAGCAAGTGAAGACAAACGTGAAAATTATCGTAGAATCAGCTAAACAACTGATGCATCAAAATTGATGAGAAGCATAACATTCAGAAGGAATGTAAGAAAATTAAGGATCTGTTAGACGATGAACTGTTTGGCTTTAGGAAAGTTAAAGGCAACAGAGAGGTAGTTATGACAGTGGGCTTGATAGTACAAGTAAGACAAAATAAAAATGTAGACATCTGTGCAGGATTTGTCGACCTAGTAATAATGTTCAACAAGCAAAATGGTGTAACTTTCGAAATTATTAGAAAAATAGATGCAAGGTTAATGGCAAGATGGGTAATGTAAAATATTTACAAAATACAAGGCAGAGAAAGAACAGTAAGAATGAAGGGAGGAGAACGAAGTACTCAGATTAAAAAGGGTGCAAGAAAGTCATGTCAACTCTGTACTTCCAACTAGCAACGATGGAAGAAAAAGAAAATTTAAGGTATGCGATTACAATTCAGGATGAAATAGTATCAATGATAATGTTGATTGATGACATTGCTATCATGATTGAAAAGTATGAAGATGAATAATTACGGAAACTTGTAATGCCAGAAATGCATATCCTTCTATTTCCATCTATTGTACTATAGATTTTTCCTTATTTTGTTACCCGAAGATATGAAATTTCTGTGTCTTTATATATTGTAATTGTTTTACTATTTGTATATATTTATGCATTTATGTCGATTTATAATTGGTTTGTTTTGTGAATATTATTTGCATTTATACGCTGGGTCTGGCCTAGGGAAAACTATGCTATCGAACGAATACATCGATAGATCGTGTGGAGGACAAAAGTGTTTAGGATCTTTGGTAGTGTTAACTCTGTCGCATGGAGCGCGGGCACAGGGAGAGTTTGGCTGGGGTGGTGCAGTGGAGCAGGTGTGTTGTGTGAAGCTCCCGCTAGTTGCCGCGATTTCAGGGTTGGGCAGCATGTAATTGCGCTCGACTTGCTATGATAGTTTCTGACACGGTGTCGAGGACGGGAAGCATTAGCTGTCGCACATCAAGAGCCCGTTTCGCCTGGTGACCGTGTCGAGAAGAAGGCTCGCCAACATCCAGCTTCTGCAACAGCGACGGCCGACAATGAGTGACTGTCGCCACCTCCTCGATCGACGGCTTCAAACCTTCAATCAACCAACAAGGAAGACTGGAACCACGTAAAGTTTTAGAACTGTATGGCAGACCTCAGCTTTTCAAACTGTTCCATTTTCATAACTAAATTACAGCAACGCAGCATAAACCTTTGTTGCTCATTGTCCCAATTGCATTACCAAGCAGGGTCCCTTCCTTTTCCGGAATGAACCCGAGTGTCGTTGAAATTCAAACGCCAGCATCATTCGATTTCACTGCTTTAATTTCAAAGTTCGGTTAAGGTATTCATAGCTGGCTACAATATTTAGATTACACAAGCACAAATTAAGAGCGCGAGTTTTGTTACCGTATTTTAGCTTACCTGTGACTGCAGCTCAGCTTGGTACGTGCTAAATTTTACTATTGTTAATTGTTCAGAATCATTTAATTCAAGTTCAAAGTTAAATCTCTTATTTCTAAACTGCATAGATTCAAGTAGTTTTTGAAATTATTGTTGAGGTAGCCCAAGACTAACCGTATTTTACTGAATTTCGATGTGCTTCAGAAACAAACCTCACTATTAATTTCAGTCACTAAATTAACTTTCAGTTTTCCGGTTTTATTAATTCTTTTGCTAAATTAATTCAGAGTGTAGCGAAATTTATTACTTCTGACAAACTTTCAGGTTTCACGCTACACGTGTCAACCTTCAGTTGCCACGCTTCTAGTGCTAATTATATGGGTAATAACTTTTCTTTTTCAGTTACTATAGTAATTGTACATAGGACTGGCGACCGTAATTTCCCCCAAATCTCAAATATCTAATTACCGCTAGTTAATCGTTAATGTAACGGCCGCACATTTATTTTCTGTATTAACTTTACCCCTTTTCAAAATTAATTTCCACCAGTTTCATTTGCATTTTTCCTTTCATTTAGATGTAACCCTTTCCTCCCTCGTTACCAACAAACTAACTTCGGTGACGATTGCTATTCCCAAATTTTCATTAGGTACACGAGGTTTAATTTTTCACTGTCATTAAGGTCGGTAAGTGAGGGGGAGGTTACAAACTGTTAAATGTAATGATCAGTCTAATGAGAAGTAGCAGAAAGTAGATCAGAAATGAAGTTCACATGACAACCGATGACCACGAAGTGAGTGAAGTGAAGGATGTATGCTATTTTAAGACATGGTGTACAAAGCAAGAAAGATGTAAGAAGCAGTCTAACATGGAAGAAGATAGAACTCCTGGGCAAAACAAGTCTATTAGTCTCATGCGTCAGCCATATGTTTAGGAAGAAAATTCTGGGAATGTACGTTTGGAGAAGAGCACTCGATAGAAGGGAATTACGGAAAATAAGGAAACGGGAAAAGAAATGAATCGAAGAGCTGGAGATGTGGTAACATACAAGGACGTTGAAAATTTGGTTGACTGATTAGATATGAGGAGATTCTCCTCAGAATGAGAGGAGATGAACATGTGGAAAACATTGACAAGAACGGACAGAATGACAGGACCCGTGTTAATAATTTAAGGAAAAATTTCCTTTATTCATGAAGGAGGTGCAGAGAGTAAAATCCGTAGAGGAAGACAGTGATTGTTTGAGATAAATAGATTGGCATGGGACACAAATTTCTGTCGTACTCATCACACCAGTCAGAAGAAAATAGATGACACGTATCTGGGGAGTATGCTTTGGGCAGAAGTGGCACATTTTACTCTGCACGGTGCTGTGAATGAACAGAACTGTCGCATATGTGGTACCACTCCACCACATATTGCGCAGGAACATCCACTGCATTCATCTTATATGTGGTTTAACAAGCTCCTTCATTCTCGACTCGTTTAATTTATACTAGTATTAACTCACAAGAGATTTTCTGCTGCATATTGAATTTGTATGAATTAAATATTATGGAATATTAATGTGACAGCAACCATATTTGTGTCCTCTGATACTTACTTAAAACTGGCTGTCATCTTGCAAAATAAAACACGTGAAATTTTTACGCAATTTGAAAAGACTGAGAGTATGCGTCAAAAGTGTTTAATCTTTAAAGAATTTTCGGGCTGATACCAGAATTGCGAATCGGTAATATTTCTGAAGTTATGGAGAATTTAATTTTCCAATTTACATTTAACTAATATTAATTAAACTGAAACTTTAATTTTACAGTTGTACGTGTGAAACATGATATTTTGTGTTCTATAATATGCCGAATAAACTTTTTTTTTCCCAGAACAGTCTTTTTCTTGAGGCAGAATATAATGCAACATCTACCAGTTTTCATCTGTCATATAATTTCTTAATTAGTCAAATGAATTCATCTCCAGTGAAGCCTATTATCCTGTTATACTGTTGTTGCTATAGACTCTCAGTTTATGGTAGCAAAATGTGGGGTAACGTATTAGAGATATCAATGTTCAGCATACACATTTTTCTAAGGAGTCCTAATACAATTTCGAAAGGATTGTATGGTTTTTATGGAATCAGCTATCTCTTGCTATTTACATACATGTATGTTAAGCATTTAAATGTAATTCACTTCATAAAATTTTGATTAGTCTCAAAGTGTTTGTTGCTAAATATCACGACAGACTTTGATTCGCTAAACGGTACTTGATTACTAAATTATATTCCAACACCGCCAGCAAGTGCGTATAAAAATACCTGAATACTCAAACACACTTGATTCTGCATATTTCCAATACTGCTAATTTATTACCTTTATCCTTGTGAGAGAAACACGCTAGGCGGTAGTACTGTAAATTCCTGCAGTAATCACCACGCTACAACGCATAAATAATAAATGTTAGCACGTTAGCCGATTAAAACCATTCGAATCTTTTAATTACGCACCTTGCTCACGTGGGAATCGTATTACTGAAACGAATTAAGCGTGAACTGCGATTTGTTTCCTGCGACTCAAACAATAAGGTGAGAATATGAATTACATTTTTACCTAAATATGGCCCCACCGGTTAACCTTCGGAAACAATGTATTTCAATAATTCGGCGCATTCTGGAAGGTTGTTACGTTTTCACTAATCCCACGTAATACGAAAGTTAAGGCAGCTGCGCTATCTGTATACATGCTATGTATTTTTATCATCACATATATCACATAATGAAAATTCGAGATTCGTTTTCAGATGTCACAGGCAAGAAATAGCACTCAGCACTAGAACGCTGATGTCACTCTTGCGGAAACTGATGCTTCAAACACTTGTGGGTTGAGCTGCTCCAGTTGCACGAATAAGCGAATCCAGGCACGCCTCGTGATATTCCCGTCGCAGCTGCGTCAGCGGTATTCTTCTGCTGAGGATTCTGAAACTGTCCTCTGCACGTTGTCGAAACGATGTTTCTGCGGTTGCCACAGGGTAGAGCCGGGGCATTTCTCTCGCAGCGGTACTGTGCTTTATAAGAACCACATTGTTACTGCTGAATACAAATTGCACTCAGCGCACATTGTGCAATTAATTAGAGTGCTCTACATTGCAGAAAACGCACGTGAAGGGAAACGATAACAGTAGCCTGAGAAGGAAACGTGTACTTGGAAGGGCCGTAGTGAATTTTGAATTACTCGAGGAACCATACGTCAAGAGAAGCTTTCATCTTATTCGTATGTACGTCCTGAAATAAGAGGAAAATTAAGCAATAGTTAGTGTTCCATTTACCATACGTCAACAGGAAACTCATTCGATTATCCTACTGTAGAATAACATACACAAGCATGCGTTTTACTTGGTTGGGATACCACTACTCCTAGAAAGGTACTACTCCAGTCTGACAGTGGGTGATTTCCAATATTTTTCTGTGATTTACAGTTATCGTCATTGAACTGAAGGCTAACATACAACATGAAAAATTCTTTGTTACTGCGTACCGATTTCACACAATGACGTGTAAGTTGCACAACATACATACTTCTCTGTGCCATCACTAATAGTTAATGAGAAAACTGACGATCAAACATTCTGTTTCTGATCAAACGCCCTGCAAGTCAGTTTGATGATGTCGTAATGGCTTCCAGCAGAACTCTTTTGGTACGGTAGGATTATCAGCAACATAGGCTGAGGATGTAAATACCTTTCTTATCAGGATACATTATTTATTCAGGTTACCTTCCACTCAGAAGGCTGTTGCACTCATAGACTGTTATATTTTAATTGTAAATAATAGACTTCAGGTATCAGTCGTCCTTTTAAAATTTTATTGGCAGATCTAGATTTCAGCTAGAAACCAGCCATTCTCAATGCACTGTCATTTTTGATCAATGCATGTAAATGCTCGATCAGTGTTTCATTCACAGTTCACTCAATGAACTGTGTTACTTATTCATATCAGAATCCCAATAATAATTTGCAACAGTGATACAGTTCACTATAGAAATAGAACTATGAACGAAATCTTTAAGCAGCGCTCAATGATGGAAAATATCTGGTGAGATATTGAAGAAGAGTATGGCTCTGAGCACTATGGGACTTAACAGCTATGGTCATCAGTCCCCTCGAACTTAGAACTACTTAAACCTAACTAACCTAAGGACAGCACACAACACCCAGCCATCACGAGGCAGAGAAAATCCCTGACCCCGCCGAGAATCGAACCCGGGAACCCGGGCGTGGGAAGCGAGAACGCTACCGCACGACAACGAGATGCGGGCTGAAGAAGAGTACAAAGACATGCCCCAATAACGGAGTACAACAAGTACCAGTACTTGGGTAATTAAATTCCACACTGAAAGAACACGATATAGAAAAATTAAAGAACAATAACAATAATACTAAAAACAACACAATTAATTTACACTCGGCCAGGTCAATGAACTTTGTAATTACAGGTCAGAGACCATGGTATTAGAACAGCAATTTTAATTACACTATAGCAATGACATCAAGTGCATGTGTAAAATGCACAAATGCACAAAATCAAACAATCAAATGAGCATCAGAATTCACATAACTGTCACTGCTAATTATTCTGCAAAGCAATTTTTCCTTCCAGGTGCAAATTCGTCAATCATATTCTAAACGTCCTTCTCCAGGTACCACTGCAGGACTGCATGCAATGATATTACCCAAGAGATTCACAACTAGGGGTAAAAACTCATAAAATATCATTTAAAGGGATAGTAAGAAAATGGGCATATTTGCACAGACCACCTGCCCATATATACTTGTGCTTCTTCTACTTCCATTAAGACAAGGTTGGCCATAATGCGGATACACTTAACAACTCGCACTGGCCCCTGTTAAGAGTTGTATTCTGCACACACACGCACACACACATACACACACACACACACACACACACACACACACACACACACACACACACACACAGGCACGCACACACAGCCGATGACGCCACTCCAGTCTGTGATGTCCAAAACGGTGGGAAATTTTAGTATCTTGTTCATGAGACTCACGCAAACCACTGTTAAAAAAATTTGCGACTTCACGATTTTCCCCTAAACTTCCTTCGATGACTGGACAACTGCCTGTGGCGCTGTGACTGGCTGTTTTGCTGCATCATATTTTCTCTGCTGTGATAGGAACACGTCACCAGCCATAGGACCAACTGCCGAGTTGGTTGGGACTTCAATTGCGTCGTGTGCAGCTATATCATAACCACTTCTAGATCCAAATACCAGATACACTTCACTGCAAGCGCTTAACTATAACAATACCTTGTCCTAGTGACAAGCGACTGGTCAGCGTTCGAACCTCCTCATTTACGGTGCTTACAAGGGGACCGCGTCTATTCGTTAGTACTGATTTCTTCAAAATTGTTGGTACATGCAGGACTTCGCCAGAATGAAAAAGATGGACGTGGGACGTCCAGATAGCCAAGTATTTTGAAGAAAATAGCGTTTATGATGTGCGTCAGGCAAGATACGAGCTGTTTATAGCACTGCGGGTGCCAGTCAGTCGTTAGGGCAGCGAAAAGAGAACAGAGTTGTATGCCGAGGGTCACAGGTTCAAGTAGCTATGTGGAAAATTGTTTAATTTTTCTTTTGCTCTCAGTTTTCATCTTACTTGCACTGCTGGTAACCCAAAATAATATTCACTGTATTGTATCTATTAATAATTTCATTAAAGTCGGAAAAGAAAGAATTGGGGATAGCGAATAAATTTCAAAGAGAGAATTGTATTCACAGTGGTCAAGCAAAAAACTTTTCAGCAAGGGATTTTGATCAAAGTGTATAGTACTGCATATCTGTTATTTTGATTATAATTATTTTCATTATGATCTTCGAGCACCCTTAGGCAGTTACCTTCGAACAATAGGTTCCCAGCGCAAATAAAATCACCCGTTTGAGAGAGAATGAAATGACATCCTGAGACGACTACATCAAAGCGCATTCCATTGTACGTTACCAGCTCTACTCCCCAATATTTGGCGAAACGATGCGTTACTCCTCGTATGCTACCAAACTGTGAGAAGAGAGACAAGTACTGCTTACCCTATTTTTACAGTGAATACACCCCATCACGTGTAAATCGTCAAATGTAAAATAATAAAATTATCTAATTTTATATACGAAGGTCTCTTGTACTCCATGTAATCCCTTCCTGGAAATTTATTACCTACATCAGATATTCCATTCCTTTTCACTACCTTTTAAGAAAATATTAATAACTTCAGTGTACTGAGCATCATTTAGGTTTATTTGTAGTGTACAATACGCAAAAATTGATAATGAAGGAATTACTACACAGAAGACTCGACCCTGAACCATCCGATTATCACCAGTACTCCTTCCGTTGTGTCAACCGCTGCCTGTTAATCAAGCTAATGTCAATAGTTAATGCCTGACATGACTCACGTCTGACATGTGATTTTTATCTAAGCCATTGGTCATTATGCGTTTCCATTTCTATCGCTTTCATTTCTGGCCAAGCACTATATGTACTATAGATACTAAAGAAACTTGTGATGGCGAGTAGGCGTTATCCGCTAATGAGCCGTGTTTTTGTTCAAGTGCTTTCGCAGATGTTCTCATGACTAATTGCAATTACTTACTAGTGTTATCTAAAGGGAAACGTTTTCATAGTAGTGGTGTGGTCAGATAATGTCTGCATTGAGAGTCATTCTGCCTAACCCAAAGTTTTGAAAGTCTTTCTTCAAAAATTTTATAATCCTGTTACGTGTTGGTGGTGGAAATGACGTCTGTTCGTTAAGAATGTCTCAAGAAGTTATTTCTTTCTTATTCTCCAAGTTGCTTGGACTGTCATTACAAAAGCTAGATTCCTTTCATGAAAATCGCTCTTGGCTTTGCAATTTTCCCAGTACCTTTCCTTTTATGTAGCGTTTTGTGCGATAGTAGTAGTAAAAGGTAGACGATTTACAGGTATAATGAATCAAAATTAATTTCCTTTCTTCTGTGGTCACCAGTGAATCAACACTACATGGTTCCACTACAGAAGATTAATGGCTTCCAAAACTAGAGCTGAGTATGTCTTTAATACAGTGGCAAGTCTTTCTACATATTGTACGTCTAATACAAAGCTGCTGTGTTGCTCTAAGAAGTTATCTGTGTCCAGTTTTCTCAACTTTGTAGACTGTAGACCGGTATATGTACAGTTTATTAGCCTATTATCCATTTCCTTCACACACCAATCTCTTTCTTCTTAAAGCTGCTGTTCTATGACTTTGGTGATATTCCACTAATAACGTTGGAGTCGCACCTTCATAACAAGGGACATATGCAGTTGTAGATTTTGTATTGTGTTTACTTGTTTCTACTTTAATGGACTTCGCGTGACATAACTCCTATAATTTATTTTTAAAAGTTCTCTGAATCAACTCGATCTGCCGACTTCATATTTAAATATGGATGTGACACCATAAAGACTTCCAAGAATTCTTGGAGGCTAAAAAGTGCATATCTCTTAAATATGCATCGTGGCTTGCATCTGCTGCTGAAGAAGATCACTATGCCAGAGCTTCTGGGCTCCAGAAAATACTGTGTTCATACTGATCGTCGAAGATCATATATGCCCTAGCATTAATATGATAAATGTGTAATTCTGAAAACACGTTTTCATTATATCTGAAACTTTGTCATGATAAAAGTATTTTTTTTCTGTCACAGGTGTTTGAAAAGTAAAACTAATGTTGGTGCAAAGGACGGGAATGATTTTTTTCTATTGAAGCTGCCTCTCTGGCACTCTGAAGCTCACAGTTTCGTAAAATTCAGTGCCTTAAGAAATACAATAACTTTCTGCAGGTGCTGCCCCACAGCTCGTGAATATTTGACGAAATTCTTATGAACACCAAGAGCCACTGATAATATAAATCCTGACTTCCTGACGATTTTAATCGAAACATCATCATGAAGCAACATAAAATAACTGAAACAACTTTTATGGTATCATTCTTATTGTAGAACAATAAAATTGTAATGTAGGACTTATTTTTAGTTTTACTGTCGCCACTGTAATAGTTTGTTTTATTTTTATTTTACTTTATTTCTTTTTTGCCTAGTAATAATTTCGTCCACAGCTGCTAAGGAATAAGGATTTATTTTATCGACAGCCGTAAATAATAATAATGTCTATGAGAAGCACTGAAATTGGTGAGTGGCCCTGAGATCACCCAAACGAAGAATGAAAGAAAGAATAATGTCTATAAATATAAATGAAATAAAAAGAAATGTAATTGTTTGTGTATTTAAAATCTTAAAACTGCTCAAGTTATTCACCTACTGCTTTGAAATTACGACACAACGTCGTATTGGAATACTCGAGTGTTTTTATATACCTATTTTTAAATGTATATAATATATAAAATAAATAACGTTATTACCAAACATCTCGAAAATTCTGGAACGATTTACTTCTAATTTTTACACCATGTTCTTATTGTTAATGTTTATACACCAGACATTGTTATCATGCAGTAAAGCAAAATTTATATCTTATTGGCTTATGACTAGAGTACTACTACAGAATTCCCATAGGCAATAATAATAAACATAGCTCATAGTCAGAGGGGGAAGATGAGAGTAGACGGAGGGCTGGGAGGAAATGGAGATAGCAGAAAGAAGAATGTAGACAAGAGGGTTCAGGAGAGAGCGAGAAAGAGGGAGGAGAGTAGGGAGATAGAATGAGGGGAGTAGGTGACGGACAGAGAGAGGGGGAGAGAGAGAGGGCGGGAAGATGTGGAGAGAAAGCAGGGAGAAAATGGACAGAGAAAGGGAAGAAGGTGATGGACAGAGAGATGAGGAAGGAGGAGGAAATGGACGAATAAAGGGGGGGAGGAGGAGTTGCACAGAGAAGGGGTGGTGGGGGGTGGGAGGGAGACAGAGATTAGAACGTGTATCTAATTCCCGTAAAGACGAGGGTCTTTTCTTTTCCGTTTAATCAGACTGAGCCATAGAAAGGCGTGGCCAGGAACAGTAAATAATAATAATAATAATAAGCCATTAGAATTACGGCAGTCGTAGCTAGAAAAGATAAATCAGCAGAATACGGAAATTGCAAACTTCGCAAAGAAACTGAGGAAAGAATACACCCGATGTTGATCTTTTCCGAAAAGATCGCCCAGAATGATTGCAAGGAGAGGTACAATGCTGTAGCATGAATCATCCGTAAAGTACTAGCGGGGCCACAATTTAGAGCAAAAATGGTCGGTTTCATTCCATAAAATATGCCGCATATCGCTAAGACCCGGGAAAATCAGAGGTATCACATATGGAGACTACTGAATGACAGTTCCTGGTATACAAGCCATGTGTGCAGCTCGGTCGGACGCCTCTGAGTCCTGATTAGGTGTAGAGTGTCAACACAGCACTTGGGGCCTCGTATCCCAATGCAATGACTCTCCAGGTTGTGTGAGAAACCCCCGGACCTGTCCCGTATTTGCCGTGGCGTGTGGTAATTTGGACTCCAGGTGCGTTGCGGGTTGCTTGAGGCTAAATATTTGGGCCGTCCGACTACCTGCCAACACCTGCCACAACACAATCGACTGGAGAGCTCCGGCAGTAGTTGCTTAATGTTGTGAAGACGATCAGACTGAGTGTCTCCCACACACAAGGTAACTCCGGCTCTTCCTCAAAATTATAAGGTGTTAACGAAAGGGATTTAAAAAAAAATTACATATTATTGGACTCTAGCAAAGATATGTGAAAGTGTGAAATGCCGCTCATCCACTGTGCAGGAAAAATAAATAGAAAGATGCACACCAAATAAAGGAGGAATAATTAATAAATATTTAACAACCAAGTATGTTTTTTAAGACTTTTATTCGTGAGCGCCAAAAGAAGCGGCAGATATTTGCCATAGTTTAGTGACATTAGTGTTATTTGAATTACGTTGATTTAGATGAAACAACATGTTTACTGTTACAAGTCACTGTTTATTTATCTCCACGACACGTTTCAAAGGTTTAAACCTCCATCATCAGGAGGATGTACATTTGTTAGTATGACATTTGTGTGTGTGTTGTGTTAAGATTTTATGGAGGAACTTGTGACACTGTCTCCAGTGGTCACAGGTTCCTTCCACTGTCGTAACAATCACATGTGTACAACACACACACAAATGTCATACTAGCAAAAGTAAATCCACTTGATGATGAAGGTTTAAACCTCTGAAACGCGTCGTGGAGATAAATAAGCAGTGATTGGTAGCAATAAACGTGTTGTTTCATTTAATGTCAATAACAGTCACGGTAGAACCTAACCCAAGAATAACGATGTTTTACATTAGGCCTAGCGAGGGTGTTTCAAACAAGTGCTTATACACAGAGCTTTAACTCTCTCAACAAGAAATGTCATGTCTTCCTGTTTAATTTTGGAATGCACCCACCAGAAAATTTATGTAAATTGTACGCAACCATCTTACTCCGTTTCATGTATGACGGCGACGCTCCACACAGCCCTATATTTGTAACGTGTGGTGCTTGGCTACGTAATGTAAATTATCACGTTGTAAGTTGAATCTTCGAATTTATTTCAGTGGACGGTGGTGTAACATAGTATAATTCCACAGTTCTGAAGATTCTCACGTTGTTCGAGAGAAACAGGCTCAAATAAAGGAAAAATTGGATGCAACATATGGCTGTTCTACAATTTTAATTTCTAACGGTAAACGTTTCCCTGCAGGCAAATGTCTGCGCGCGTTAAAAATGAAAAATGATGCATTTTAAAATTAAGTTCTTCAGTAATGGATACAAACAAGCAGACATAACTAAACAGAACAATCAGTATGATTGAAATTGTCATACATGTTACAGGAAATCTGGAAGTGAGAAAACCCTGTGTGAACAGAAGTGGCGGTAAGTGGTAGTGATGATGCTAGGTTGAGAGGTGTGGAATACAATATTCCTTAAAGAAAACTGTTATCAGGACAAATTCATGAGTTTGAAACAAAACCCAATCAAGAGAAAAATCGATAGTTAGACTTCCGATTTTATTACCACAACTATTAATAAGGAAGTATACAGAAACAATTAGACTCTCATGACATATAATGGCAAGACCATAATTAAAAGAAGTAGACTTATGATTGTGAGCTCATAACATCATCTATATTCGTTAAAAAAAGAAAAAACTTCAGTATTAAAGAAGACTCATATATGGTTTCAAATTGAACACGGCAGTTATATAAAAGCAGCTTCAAAATACATTGCAAAATCTAACATAGGAAATGAAATGTGGCTTCATCAACCTGAAATGAAAACAGCTTTTCACACAAAATTCTGGAAAGCTGAAAGTGTACAGCTTCAGCAATACATTTCACAGATTTATGGACTGCAGTTGCGTGGGAAAGTTATCGCCAAACATAGTTTCGATGACCTGAGTTGCAAGCTGGTAGAAAACGCACTTTATCAAAAGTCTAAGGCTTTTTTACATCTGGAGGCTTCATGTGAACATTTCTAAGAGGCAAGTATAGCTTTCTCATTCTCAGATAGTGTTAAGATACCCCTTTTGCTTTTAAAATGATTTTAATTTTAATTCGACGAATTTTCGGGGTTTGCTAACGTACTCGCTCTGAAGCCATTCCAAATGTCGTTTTGGTTCATTAGATTCCTTACTAGCTGCTATCTAAATCTTTAAGCAAAAGACACATGCAGACTTTTCTTCCTACTTACTTCAGTGGTGGTAAACCCAAAGCCAAATCCCAAGATGTAAGTGTTCCTTAGTAATCCTTAGTAATCATGTTTGTCTGTGTACTTTTCGATGCTTCACTATCGGCAGTTTCTCGTTTACGTCCACTTAAAAATATATGCATCATTCTGTAAAACGTATTCTAGGGTAACCAAATGCGCCGGAACGAAGATGAGGATCGCAAGAGAAGAGAAGGTGGTGAAGCAACTTCGGCCTGTGATGCGCGGAATAGGACCGCACCAAGACAGGAGCGCCCTCAAGCCGAAGTGAGTATAAGCGCCTCTTCTGCCAGCCTCGGCCGCTCAGATCGGCTCCGTATACAGACATTGGTGGACATTATAGGCACACTTGTGGGCAGGCACTCGCAGATCAGTTATCAGTGATGTATGTCAACTTGCAAGAACTTTGTGTACAGCAAGAACTCGGAGTTATGTTGTATGTCGCACATCGTTTGCGCCACCTTTGAAAATACAAGTTAAAGGTTATCAATTTGCTTTATAGAAATAAAACTACTAATGCTATTTCCTCGAATTGTTGTATAGCATTCCAAGAACGCAGCTTTCCTTAGGCACCCTCTATGCGAGACGAGTGGGCAAGACCCAAAAAATACTACTGTTTGAAAGGTTTAATACTATGAACTAGAGTTAATACACAGTTTTCAGTGTACATATTCGCGATTGATTTGACCAAAAGTTCTTCCTCAAAAGTGGGATTTTCATGCTTTTTTGGGCAAGATGTTGGACAAATTTTAATGTCTCGCTAAATATCGCTTTTAATTCTGACATTGACACTTCATCTGGAGATGTATACTTCACTGAGATGAGTAATGGCAATTAAAATACAGGATTAGGACATACAGTGACAGAAAATAGTTTTGGTTGACTACAACGGATTTATGTTCTTGTGGATTCCCTATTGCAACCATATTTCTTTGAAGATGAAATTTCTTTTGGAAACTCAGTCTTACGTTATAGGTATTAACAAAAATCAATACAACTGTATTTACGGAAGTTGAAACATGTCAGTAAAATACACCTAAAACTCCTCACAGTAAACTTATTCCTTTCATCTGTCCGTTGCAATGATAACAAGCTGAAAAATTTTTCGACACTTCCGTTATAGGCAGGGAATGAAAGGAATAACTGTGTTCAACGATTCTCAGTACTGTTAATTACGTTTGTAAGAGCTGAAAAATCTGAACCATTTTTTATGTGTCGTCAACCGATTCCTGTGTTCACTGGCTGTTTCCACTTGTTCTACAAACGACTGTATATGAACTGTTTAATCAAATAAGGAACAGTCATTTATTAGAATGTTCATTCATTTTAGCTACGTTACATTATTCTTACCTTAATTACTAATATGGCGGTTCTGTGACCAGCATTCATGAGAATATAGAAAACTCATATTCCATGTGCACAAAGAGGATAAACAGTCTCCTGAAGCATAATAATTTCTTAGACTGTTCATAAGAATCATTCAGCAGTTCTTAACACTTAATGGACAAAAGTTCATGCTTCCGTGAATTTAGACTTTTCAAAACTATACTTAAGACTGCTAATGTGAAATTAGTCTGTTCGTTAGTGCTCAGGATGAAACCTTGGTATATACTCATTTGTGAATGTACAAGAAATAAACAACATTTATTTATAGTATCACTGTAAAAACGCATCAACTTTGAGTTAGCCTGCGACGAAAAGTAAGACTTCAAAAGTTTTTACATTTTTAAGATCTTTTCTATGATCCACAGGAATGATAGACATCTTGTATTGGAGGAAGAAGAAGGTACACTTCTGTAAGTGACACGAACAAATTCATCAATTTCCATGAATTTTACAATGCAAATAGGAAATATATGAAAATCACTGAACAACTTCATGAGAACGCAGTCAGCTTCAATGGGTAATACATAACAAGAACTATGAAGAGTGTTATGAACAGCGTGTGCTTGGTAACCCAATTTTTTATTTATTTATTTTTCACTTATGCGAAAACATTATCTGCCTGAGAGAAGGTGAATTTCTTACCTCCAGATCGCTTGTGAACAATATTTACTGTTGATTACGTTTTTCAGTAGGCATGGTTACCATGATCTCATAAAATATTATTACATGTATTCTATAACAGCTGTACAGATACTCCTAAAACATTTCCAGGGATGTGAGGGACAAGATGAACGATTAATCGGCAAATCAAGGTTAAAACCACAATATACAGAGTAATTCACCAAATAGTTATGTCCCATATCATACATTACTGTCCACTTCACTGCAGGCAGGGCTAGACTAACCAAGGTGAAAACCACAATATACGGAGTTATTCGCCAACTGCTTATGTCCCAGTTTTCAAGTCTAGCATTGCCTGGTTGCAATGAAGTGCATCGTGGTATGTGATGCAAGACAGGAGTGTATTCCGAATTATTCCGTATATTATGGTTTTAATTTTGACTTCCCAGTGCATCGTTCATAACATGGCTCAAATCTCTGGCAATGTTTTACAACGCGTAATTGTACTGCTGTTATAGAATATATGTAATAATCTCTTATCGTGATCTGAAGGTGGTTACCATGCTTACCGAAACTAGTAATGAACAATATATAAATCTTTTGCAAACCAACTTCGCTAAGAAGTTCCCTTTCTCTCTCGTCATTACTACATAACGCTCCCTTGCAACTCAAAATGAATAAATTAAAATTATTACCTTCCTTCTGTATTACCTCCGTGATTGCAATTAGTATGTTCGTACCAAACACAACACATTTTTAAGTTATGCTGAATGACTGTGTAACACGACAAAGGTAATTTTAATTGCTTCAGACATTTAGATCTGCAACTCATAAAGGTCAAGCAATTTCATATGCAGTCCACCTCCATTAAGGGAAAAACACAGAGCTACCACAAGAAAAAATTTCGGATGCCCGTGGTTGGATCAGTGGATATCAAAAAGATTGGATATCGAAAAGTCCCCTTAACTGTTTACAGCAATTATTACCTGTTTTTGGGCATTTGGAGCTACACCGTAGTTGACAGTTGCCTGAAATTTGGTTCTTCTACATGAAACATTTTCTTCAGCCTTCAAATCTGGAAAATTTTTTATGTGGCTGATCACTGTACTCATTAGAACGATAGATTTCTTGGTGTTAAATCCTCTAGCGGTAAGGTTGGGGTTGGATCCGACCCCAGCGAGCCTGTTTTGTTTATAACTCCCCACTCCCTTTTCTGAGAGCGCTGTGGTTCCAGCTACCCTACCAAGCAGTCGTCCCGAAAACACCGAAGAGGCCACGTCAGTCTGGTGAGTGACCTGCAGCTACCCTCTCTATCCGAAACCTACATTACCCGCACTCGGGTTGCATCCGACCCCACCCTACTGTTTACGTCACACTTATTAGTTTCTTTTGTGGGGCGGATTCAACCCCATATTGGTGTTACATCTAAGTTTTGTTTTCTCTTCTAGTATCCTACTAAAATGGTGCATCAACTCCTTAGTACTCCGGAGGAGATATACAATGAGTTTCTCCGACAGGAGGCTGAGTCACAGGATGGCGACAATATCGATGCAGAAAACTGTTCAGAAACCGCGGATGATGTATTTTCTAATACTGATGACGAGGATGATATATTTCACTGTGCGGCAGGAGCAGTCGAGTTTGATAATTCTCAGTCACATGTAGATGATGAGAGAAATTTTGAGCTAGGTAAAGACTTAGAGACAATATGGACCAACAAATCCATCCATTTAAAATTTTCTAGGACACCAGAAACAAATATTATTACTCATCTCCCTGGTCCACGTGGGAAAGCAAGGGGGGTTACTAGTGAATTGTAAATATTTTTATTCTTTATAGATTCGAAAATTATAGAAAAAATTGTTTTGTACACGAATCTTGAAATCGAGAAATCTAGGCAAAAGTACAATACGGTTCAGTGGTTTCATTCACCAACAGAGAGCGTTGAAATAAAAAGGTTGATGGGCCTCCTCTTCATGAGTGATGTCCTAAAAAATTCTATGCCCAGTGTAGATGAGATGTCGTCAGCAACCTATGGACCTCCGGTATTCCGTTGCAGCCGGCCGGGATGGCCGAGCGGTTCTAGGCGCTACAGTCGGGAACCGCGCGACCACTACGGTCGCAGGTTCGAATCCTGCCTCGGGCATGGGTGTGTGTGATGTCCTTAGGTTAGTTAGGTTTAAGCAGTTATAAGTTCTAGGGGACTGATGACCTCAGATGTTAAGACCCATAGCGCTCAGAGCCATTTGAACCATTTTTTTATTCCGTTGCGCTATGTGCAAGAAAAGGTTTGCATTTCTTCTAGAAAACCTCCGCTTCGATAATAAAGCCACCAGAGAGGCCAGAAAAATCAACGACAAATTTGCAGCTTTCAGAGAAGTGTGGGGGACATGTTTGAACCCAACAGTGAAAAAAATTATAGTCCATCTGCATATGTCACAGTAGATGAGACTCTACTAAGTTTCCGGTGTGCCTGTCCATTCAAAATGTATATCCCATCGAAACCCGACAAACATGGGTTGAAAATAGTGTCACTATGTGACACGAAGGTATTGTAATTTTGGCGTGGCATTCCATACACTGTCAAGGACAACAGAATAAAGAGGAGACCTGGAGATTCGCCTTTACCTGCCCAGTATGTTTTGCGTCTATCATGGGTTCTAATAGAAACATTACAGCGGACAACTGGTTCTGACTGACGCCCTCCTCCAAAAGAAACTCACATTTGTAGGTACATTGAGGAGGAACAAACCGCAAATACCACCATCAATGCTGCTTTCCGCTCCAGTAGGCTCTTCAACAATTATGTATCAGGACGACAAAACTTTGGTGTCATTTAGCCCACAGAAAAAGAAAAAAGTTTTACTGATATCGTCTATGCACTTCTCAGGAAAATGAAAAATCAAATAAGTCTGAAATTGTGTAGTTCTACAATCTAACTTAAGGAGGGGTCGATGTATTTGATATGCTTTGGCACAGCAGGACCACAAAAAGAAAATCGAGAAGGTGGCCCAAGCGGTACTTTTATGCTATTTTAGACATCGCTGCTATAAATAGTTTTATCATTTAGAAAAGCAATAGCATAATGGACAGCTTTTCAAATGAGGCGAGAGTATCATTTCTCAAAAATCTTTCGCTCTCTTTGACAAAACCTGTTATGGAAAAGAGGTTGAATAACACACATCTTCCCCACACACGTCTTCCCCGTGAGATCCGTTCGTCTATTGGTAAACTTTTAGAAAAAGAACCAATCAAATCAGACAAGCCTACCCAAGCACATCCACTAAAGAAAAGAAGATGTGATTTTAGTCACAGATCAAAAGATAGGAAGGAGAATACTTTTTGTAGTAAGTGTGATTGTTCTATATGTGGGGAGCATAAAGTAATTATATGCCCCGGCTGTAAAGAAACTGAGATGTGATAAATTGGGCCAAATATGTATTTTCAGGGCTGTATGTGATCGTTTCCAGGATAACATTACACATTTATTATTTGTTCCTATTACATTATCTGTACAAAGACATTTATTATTGAGAACTTTATATTTCGAAACTGCTGACACTATGATTATTTTCTACAATTAGGAAGAGATGTTTCTCATTTAGTTCCTATGTTTAGAATTTCTAAAGCACTCAAGTTCCTAGCTGACGACTGAATCTATTGATTTGTACTATGTTTTCAATAATTTTATAGAGAATATTTCTATTAAGGTATTTTTTTGTAATCAGGTTCCTATTTTTTTCCAAAGTACTTTATATTCTTCCTTATTGACTACAAAAAAAATATCTTTTTGTTATGACAAATATTATACGTGTTTAATTGATAATAAAACTTTTTCCCATTATTCATTTTTTATTTTACCCCGAAAAATCGATATTTGGAGGGTGGGGCTGATCCAACCCCACCTTACCGTTTATGTCAGGAAACTTCACCTTACCGTTACAGGGTTAACAACACGGTATGGGACAGTTCCTTCTGCTGCAGCTACGTTTTTAAATCCCTGTGTAACTGAAATCACAATTATCTAGCAATTATTGGCGCTAAAGGTTCTTCCTGTGTGTTTAGGAATCCATGTGAAGCTTGAGATGTGCAACACAATCATGAGCCATGAATACTGAAGACGTGCATATCTTACATTTTGCTGAACTATCGTTGTTTGTGGACACTGAAACAAGGGAATTTGTTCCGAAACTCTTCCGAAAAACTGATTTCCGTTTTGGCATTTTAATTATTACAAATCGTTATAACTTCATATAACCCCTTGCTAGCACGTCACAAAATTGATGTTGACGCCAGTGCCAACCAAAAGAAAAGAAAATCCAGTAAGCAACAATTATTGCATTTAATTCACACCTATATCATGGGGGCACCAACATAAGACTGTAAACTTCCACTATTAGTTTATAAAATCGACAGATATTTTAACCCGTTTGGAAATGTTTCAGAATAATCCTTGGAAAACCGGAACACACTTCTAGATTTTTAAGAAAAAATGGGGACAAATTCTTGAGGCTCAAAAACTGGAATTTCCTATTAATTGAGTCGTACGGTCACCCTACATAAAACCAGTTTCAAAACAGATCACAAAATCTAACATAGGAAACGAAACGTTGCTTCATGAAGGTGAACTGAAAACAAGTTTTCACACAACTTTCTGACAAGCTGGAGCTGTACATCTCCAGTTATATCATCAAATCTACGAGCAACAGTATAATTTGATAGAGGTATGGACTGCCATTGTTTGGCAAAGTTATTAAAGTAATTTTGTATACTCTCAAATTGAACTGGTAGAAAAAGGCTTTTCTCCAGTAGTGTGAGACTTTTTAAGTCTGGCTGTTTCATACGAACAATTGTAAGAGGTCTTTTTAATTCTCGGACAAATTGATTTCTAAAATAGATTCTTTCTTTTGAAATGATTTTATCCCTCAGTTCAACAAACCCCGGGTGTAAGTTCCAGTCAGCAATGTAACACGGTGAGCAATGAATTGAGAACTGAAGATATCCGTTAGCAGCTTTTTCTACCTTCCCTTCCTCCCTGAACGACTCTGTGGCAACAACTGCAGAGAGTTGAAGCAGCGAACTGATGAGGTGTGGATTTTCAGTCTGCTCGCGTGCATTCCTGAGAGTGACTTCTGTCGTCAGTTCTTCTTCTTCTATAGTGTGTTGCAGGTATGGCAGTTTTTCTCTTGGTGATGTAACATAATATAAATACTCAAAGAATAGAAAATCCAGTATGAAATGTAACAATATTCTGAATAGGACAGTTGTCACTCACCTTATAGCGGAGGTGCTGAGTCGCAGACTGGCACAACAAAAATACTATCACAAATAAAGCCCGTAAGGCCTTTGACAAGAATAGGCGACACACACACACACACACATACATGCACACATGTTTGTCGCTGCCTTTTACTAGAGTCTCATGAACCTGGGGCGAGGACAATTTCGGGTTTTCGTTGAACATCTCTCAAAGCGCAAAATATGTCTGTTTCCACTAAGTTTGATATCAACCAAACGGTCCGTGATACTTCCTAACAAAATCTACTCACACTTAAGGTCCTCTATTACCTTAGACAAAACATCCTTTACATTACTGTATTCTTTGAACGTTATTATAAAGTTTCTGTATGGTTTATATACGTCATCTGATAATAATTTCAAGTTATCCTTATTGTATGTGGAAATGCGTAAGAATCCGAAGTAATGACTTACGTTTTCATTGTTTAATAGAACTTGATGACGGAATCATGTACTTCCAAAATATGTTGTGTTAAATAAATCATTCGTTTGCACAACTCTCCCTACCGATTTCGATACGTTTTGTATTACAGTTACACAGCAGATAATTTTGCGTCTTGCCGATATCGTTAGAGATCACTGATGTTGCATTGCCCGATATGGTGGCTGTCGGCTGCCGGTGCGTTAACAAACAATAATTTCCAGAAAGGCACACCCACACACACACACACACACACACACACACACACACACACACACACATTGTGGCTACGGTTGCCTAAGACTGCACTCATGCACGAGCGCGCGCGCGCGCGCGCGCGCGCGCGCGTGTGTGTGTGTGTGTGTGTGTGTGTGTGTGTCGCATATTCTTGACAAAGGCCTTACGGGTTTTATTTGTGATAGTATTTTGTTGTGCCTATCTGCGACTCAGCACCTCCGCTATATGGTGAGTGACAACTTTCCTTTTCAGAATATTGTTACAAAATATAAATAACGAATTAGTAGAAGTTACATACTTATTTCTTTGCTTAGAAAATTGTTGTCCTACTTGTGATACAGTTATCAACTTTTTCAATGACCGACATTAATTACTGGAAGAAGTTTTACTTTTTATTGTTTTCAGAAGGATGGTGGATAACGAGCAGCTGTTGAAATGGATGGACGAAGAGCTTGCTATGAAAGATTGTAGTGACAATCTTCGAAAGTGATCACCGTTCTGAAAGTGAGCAGTCTCTGCACGAAAATATGACAGTATCGTTAAATTTGATTCGTATATTGGGAAAGACGGTATGCAGTGGAACCATCAGCCACTGATTCAAAACAGGTGAGTAAGAAGAGCTCAGTATAATGCTGTCAAGCATTTACAGGGAGCCATAGGTGCAACAAGAAACGCCACGCGTCCTATTGATTGTTTATAGCTTTTCTTCGCAGACGATATTTTGGAAGAAATTGTTTGCTGTACTAATATTAACCTACCTAGCATTCGTTGTAAACACTCCAGAGAAAGGGATGCTGCGGACACTAACATTACGGAAATCAAGGCATGTTTAGGGTTTCTCTTGCTGGCGGGTGTTCTGCGAACATTTACTAGATCCCTGGACTGCAGATGATACTGGAGTGGAGCACTTCAGACCTGCAATAGGCGTCAACCGGTTTCGTTTCTTGATGACATGCTTGAGATTTGATGAAGCAGATCATATCAGAAAGAAACAGACAAAATTCCGCTGTCCGATTCTTGATCGATCAGGTGAATGAACACTGGAAGAAACATTACAGTTTATTAGAACACATTACAGTGGATGAAATACTGGATGCATTTTGAGGCAAAAGTGGTTCTAAACAATATATTCCATCAAAACTGGCAAAATGCAGTTTGAAAATGTTCGCATTTACTGATGCGAAGACGTTTCATGGAACTCATTTAGAAATATACTGTGGAAAACACATCTCATGTTATTGTCAAAAGACTGGCGAAACGCATATCTAATTCTGGTAGAAATGTAATTTATTCAGATCAATCTCACTTGGAGTTAAGTTGTTCGAAAACAACAAGCTGGCAATGGTTGGAATAATTCGAAAGAATAACAGAGAAATTCCTCCATTTACGACAGTAGCAGAAGATCTTTCCTGGAACCTAGAATGTAGGAAGGTTATGACACTTGATTCATATAAGGCTAATAAAGACACAGAACTCATGGCGATATCTTCTTTACCTGATTATGACAGTACTTACACTGCTTCGGAAATTTCCTAGCCAGAAATCATAACACTTTATGGCACCAAATCAGGTGTGGGTAAGGTTGATGACATGAGATGAAATGTACGAATTCTGTAACGAGAATTACTAGAAGATGACCATTTATAATTTATTCCTATCTTCTCAGTACTGATGGAATGAATGGATGCGTGGCTTAAGAGACCAATTCAACTTAAACATTCCCAGAAAAGACTATTTTAAAGTTTTTGCCAAAGGACTGCTGCATGATTACTTGTCAATGAAGAAAGATCAACTGAATACGCCAACGAGCATCAAGAACCGTAACACAAAAGTTTTGGGATTACCCAAATCAGAATTCATTCCTAGAGCTCCACATGCCACTATTCGAAGAATATGCAACTTCTGTGGTAGGAAGAAAAAGAGGCCAACAAGATTTTGTTGCACGCTGTGAGGAAAATTTTTGTACCTGAAACATGTCGCAGGATACCTGTGCAGTGACTGGAGTGGAAATAGCAACCACCCTGAATGATTTGCCTGAAGTAGACAGTAAGCAAAAAGGATCACTTTTCTGAAACAAATTTATGAATTATTTTTTGAAAATAACTGTTGCTTAATATTCATCAATAAAAACAGAATGAACAGTAATTTCAGTGATTATAACAACGTTATTTTATGTTTAAGGGTAGCTTACAACTCAACATTTTCGGTTTACAGTATTCATGCTCAGATACATAATGTTTACGAATTCAGTACTTTATTTATATTATTCATCTGGAAACATATTATATTTTCTAACAAAACTAATAAAATTATTCGTCAAACCGGTCATAAATGTAATGTGTGGAATAGTGTTAAAATGATCACGCGTGTAGTGGAGGGTTAATAGTAATTCGATGAACGCTTCGGGTTTGTTAACGTACTCACTCTGTATCGATCCCAAATTTCGTTTAAGTTTATTCAATATTACGCTGTCTACTGCCAAAGTCTTTAAGAAAACTGTATACATTGACCTTTCTATCTCATTTACTTCAGTGTTGGTAAACCCAAAATCAGACCCCAAACTATTTGTATTCTTGCGAATATTTTCTTGATTCCACTTTCGTAGCCATGCCTCACCATCATTTAATGATCACTTGCGTCCACTTCAAAATTTATGCTTGGTTCTGTATGAAACTACTGCCGTGAAAATTTAATACCGTGAACTGCAGCTAAAACACTATATTCGGTACACATATTCAAGTTAGATTCGATAAGTACAGAAGGATCGAATAGACTGAGACTAGCTGGAATTGTGCGAGGAGCGGCATTTACACACCAGTACGTAGCGGTCGTGCAGTAGTGCCACAACGTTCAAAACTATTCGGAACTTCTCGCGAATGATTATAACTCAGTCATAGCACTGGTACCCATAGTATCCCATATGACAAGGCTCCTTAAAAATATTAGCGAAGAAAAGTTTAAATGTAATGTGTGTCACTTTACTTTTCACCCTTTCTGTGCCGGCCGAAGTGGCCGAGCGGTTAAAGGCGCTACAGTCTGGAACCGCACGACCGCGACGGTCGCAGGTTCGAATCCTGCCTCGGGCATGGATGCGTTTGATGTCCTTAGGTTAGTTAGGTTTAAGTAGTTCTAAGTTCTAGGGGACTTATGACCACAGCAGTTGAGTCCCATAGTGCTCAGAGCCATTTGAACCCTTTCTGTTTGTTGCCACGTCAGACGGGTTGGTTATACGGGATGTTTGACTGTTTTAGGTACAACTACTCGAACCATTGTTTTCCATTCATGGTAGATGGCGCTGTAATCGACATAGGCCTGTATCAAGTATGCCCATTTTTGCAATTAGGAGACACGTAGATGACAAGGAAACAAATTAATAATTCTGATAAACGTTAGTCCATAAACCAATAATTTGCCAGACACCATTTACGTACAAGTGGAGTCATGCCGTTTTTGCAACACTGGATATATCTATAGCTACGTTTATTTCAAAACTCTGTAAGTGAGGCGCAAATTGCAACGTGGTAAATTATCCTCGTTTGATTTTAACATCATTCTGGATACCTAAGTACTGGTAAAGAGGGCTTCGTCAACAAGTGTACCTGTCATGGCTGTATAATACAGTTGACTCCCAGGTCTCCACCGTGCTGAACCGTCGGACTTTTGTGTGTGTAGATATTTAAACACTTTGGTGTATTCCAGCCCTTTTGGTAACGTCGATGAACTCCGGGAATGCACTGTGGATCGTTGTCCATGTATTCGGAGCACGTCTGAGATTTTTGACAGTTTACAGATATGAATGAGCAGATGTGCTGAAGCCTAACTTCATGTGACTGGAGGTTTGTAATGGTTTTATGTTCTTATTTGACACTGTGAAATGGGGAGATATGCGATGCCTTATCTTAGAATGTGTGGATGAAGAATAGTAGGTAAATATCAATTGAACTTCTTTTTTTGTAACTGATTTCAGCTCACTGGTGAGCTATCTTGAAATCAACCAAAAATTATATTTTTTTGATTGCGTGCAGTGCCCGGTGACTGGTATGCACGGAATCAAATATAAATTTTTTTTATTGCTCTGAAGATGGCTCGTCAGTGAGCTGAAACAAGTTATGAAATAATGGAGTCTTAGTTATCCAGACGTACTACTTATTATCCAGATATTGTAATGTGTTTTCCCTCATGTGCACGTCTGCAATTTTATCCTAGCGGATTCTGCTATAAGGTGTTCATACGCACAGTCGTAATACGTCGTGTCGGGAAATCCACTGCTTTCCAGACCTATGTTTACTGGGGTTACTTCCTTTTTTCCTCTCCCTCTACTCGTGTCTATCGTTCGTACGTGAAATAGTCAAACACGTTGTATACTTTCACGTAATCAGTCATAAGGTGCAGATAAAATAATAACCACGTTGTTTTCACAACCCTGTGAGACTTCTAGATGAGTAACTCAATTCATTTGATTTTAGTTTTTCGTAAATGGGGGTTGAAATTCTTTAGTTTTTCGTACTGCTTATGAGTATGAAACGTTTTCGGGAGCAGTGCCACGATGTAGTGGTAGATAGGCACTATATTTCAACAACAGATCGAGTTGTCATTTTCAGGCGCGTATGTGGACTGATGCCAGGGAGCTGAGGCGATATCACTTTTTTCCCCCTAGACAGAACAGAACGCCTGGATCATCTCCAGGTTAGGAAAAGTCCTCCTGGCATCGGTCCATTACTCGCCTGGAGGATGTCGTCCTGGTCTTTTCTCTAAATGTCGCGTATGTCTACCACAAAGATAAAGCCGCGCCCCTGGTGTTACATAGATCATTACTGGTCTTAAGGGAATAGTAGTTCACAGCATTAACAGATTTTATAATAAAAATTTTGCAGATGTGAAATTATGCAACAAAAGTACATATAAAATCACGATTTTGTTTTTGTTTTTACGGCAGCAAGCTGCAAAACGCTGCAAAAGCCAGGCCTCTTAAAGATGTAAAATACCTTACCAAGAAACGAATTAATCGATCGTTTTTGAAATGCAGTTGGGAAAATTTCACAAGAGGGAGTTCAGCCAGTGCTGTAGTATATACATGATGATTATTTTAATATGAGAGAACTACATTTCACAAAAATGACGCATCGTACGAGAAAAGTGTACTACGTGGGAAATTAATATTAGAAAAGTTTATATCTGTCTGTGCCACAATTGGCCACCTCCTAACCATTCCTCCTTCGGGGCGGGGTCAACTTTGTATTTTCAAATGGGAACCACGAATTTTTATTGAATATTCGGATTCTGGGCCAAATAGTAGGTATGGTTTACTCAAACTATTCCTTCACAATAGTAGTAGATGGCGCTGTAATCGACAAATATTAAGTGTGCCCGTATTTATAAGTAACAACCGACGCATTTGATTCTACATTTGACTGACTATTTAAATGTAAACACCTATCTCCGAATGGTTTATATTTATTTTCGATATTTACTTTAGGATCGCAAATTAGATTTTACAGTACAATATGTTTAGCTGTTTCAAGATTGTAGGGTAGGCAACTTTCAGAGGCGGTAGTATGGTCTAAAACAAGAAAAAATGTCTAGCAAACATGGCCTCTAAAATACATACAAGAGATATGAGTACATGTTGAACAGAGGAGGTGTTTTTACCAGTAGTTCAAATGGTTCAAATGGCTCTGAGCACTATGGGACTTAACTTCTGAGGTCATCAGTCCCCTAGAACTTAGAACTACTTAAACCTAATTAACCTAAGGACATCACACACATCCATGCCCGAGGCAGGATTCGAACCTGCGACCGTAGCGGTCGCGCGGTTCCAGATTGTAGCGCCTAGAGCCGCTCGGCCACTCCGGCCGGCTTTCCCAGTAGTGAAGATGACCAAGCACTCATAGCTGCTCATGTATGCTTCTTTGGGCTCATGTTCACTACATTTTTTTTCGTGTTTTGGTCCATTCTATTACGTCTGAAAGTTGCCTACCCTGCAATCTTAGCAACAGCAGTACCGATATAAGTATTACACTGTCAGAAGTATCACTATGGCCTGTATCCTCGCAGTCTTTCGCGGCGGCATGTCTGAATAAGATCTTGTCGGTTTCCAAGCCACGTCAATTCGAATAATATTCTCGGGCTCTCTATGGTTATCTTCACCATCGTCTACAGGAGTAAAACTACTGACAGTCAGTCAGTAGTTACACGTCTGACAACGAAGCCAGAGATAGCCATCGAAAGCTCGAGAATGAGAAATGTCATGCACCTCAGGAATGGCAAAGCCGATGGCAATGCCCTTGACACTGCACCATTGCATGAAGAAGGCGTTCCTTTCCGCAGGCAGCCTGAAAGGCGTACATTTAGCCGCTAATATCAGCGCCTTAGATAAACCGGTTGTTTCATACACCATGTACGAGAAGGTCGACCAAGATCCGTAACTCCCGATATTCAGGAAAGGGTGTTAAACATTGTAGACAAACGTCCGACTATTTTAACAAGGAGGATTGCGTTCCAAGAGCTATTCTGAGTTACAGTAGTGTGTGGCGGATTTAACACCAACAAGTACTCTATCCATATCATCTTCAGCAAGTGCAAGCCCTCAACAACGTACACTTCTCTCATAGATTGAATTTGTGCCATGGGTGCAACAAGAGTGAACTGTGAATCCCCTGCTTGTAAGCAGTATTCTGTTCACGGATGAGACTGGATTTACCCGTGACGGTATTTTTAACTACCGTAACTGTAAAATTAGGACTGATGTCAATCCTAATGCTATATACGAACCACGACATCAGCAGCATTATTCGTTGAACGCCTGGCCATGACTGCTCGG
This sequence comes from Schistocerca piceifrons, assembly GCF_021461385.2. Classification (NCBI taxonomy): domain Eukaryota; kingdom Metazoa; phylum Arthropoda; class Insecta; order Orthoptera; family Acrididae; genus Schistocerca; species Schistocerca piceifrons. Next base: position 922,635,235 of record NC_060140.1, read on the forward strand.
AGACCTTATAACTGGACCACACTTCCTACCGCTGAGACTAGGCGGATAGCAGTACACGCGGTTTCCGCAGATTGTACTTCCAGATGTACATGGCGATGCCCCGCTGAACCAACGCATTAACATGTGGTTCATGCACGACGGTTCTCCAGCTCATTTTCAGTTACGAGTAAGCCGGCTTCTGACTTGAACGTATGGTCAACATTGGATAGGCAGAGGTTGGCCTGTACCATGGCCTCAAGGTCACCAGATTTAAATCCCATGGATATCTGTGTGTGGGGTCATGTGAAAAGCCTGGTCCCTACCGAGGTCAACTCTCATGACGAAATACGCTTGTGGACTGTAGCAGCCTTCCTGCATTTGCAGAATTCTCCAGGACTGCTCCAGAGGTTTCGCAACTTATTTCAGAGACGAGTTCTGTGGTGTCACCGCCAGACACCACACTTGCTAGGTGGTAGTTTAAATCGGCCGCGGTCCATGTAGTACATGTCGGACCCGCGTGTCGCCACTGTGATCGCAGACCTAGCGCCACCACCAAGGCAGGTCTCGTGATACGAGAGTGGACTCGGCCCCAGTTGTACGAGAACCTAGCTACCGCCCAGTTGTACGAGAACCAAGCTACCGCCCAGTTGTACGCGAACCTAGCTATCGCCCAGTTGTACGAAGCCTTTCTCTCTCATTAGCCGAGAGACAGAATAGCCATCTAAGTTAATGGCTACGAACTAGCAAGGAGCCATTTGTATCAGTGCCTATAGCTTACGAGTATTCAAGAGAGATGTATTCCAAGGAATCAATAAAAGATAAGTAAAAAGTATCTACATACTTTTCTTCTTATTCATTCATAAGTTCTCATGTTCCAGACTTCACGCCCGTCTGCTTATTGCCGTTCGTGCACTATCGGCCACAGCGTTAGCGTGACTTTCTTTTGGCTACTACCGTGTGGCGTAACAGTCTTGTTACGTCACAAAAGATTGGCGACGAGGGAAAAGTGACCTTTTTTTTCTGCTTGCTTACATTTATTTCTGATTGCTTACATTTTATTGTGTCATGGCTTCGCCACATTCTCCAGATGTACTGTCCGAATTTTATCGCTTGCAGAATCAGCAGACGCAGGCGTTACTGGATGCCCTTGGACAGCTCGTCCAGGGTCAACGTGCGCTGCACACCGATGCGGCCGCAGCCGCTTCACCGCTACCGCAGCCACAACCGGCCGTTGCACCGCCTTTTAGGCACTACGACCCGAACCACGAGACCTGGCAGGAGTGGTCTCGTCAGTTCGCATTCCACCTTGCTGCCTACAGAATTCAAGGTAATGAGCGGCAGCCGTTTTTGCTTTCTTGTGTCGGTGTGTCCACATACCGTGTGATAGTGAAATTGTTTCCCCGCCGCGACGTAGCAACATTGCAAGGACTTACTAGGGACTGTGCCTTTGAATGTGACTGTGGTCTTTCTTATTCAGATACAATGGTGCGTGATGCAATTGCACAGAACGTTTCTGATGTTCGCATACGGGAGCCAAATTTGAAACTAGTTAATCCCTCCCTTCAACAAGTGATAGACATATTGGATAGACAGGACACACTTGACTGTGCTCAGGAATCTTTTGCAACTTCGCCAGCCGTGTGTAACATTAACCGGCCCGCTGGACGCGCTCCGCGGCCCGGTAACCGGGCCTTGCGCCCGTCGACACAGCGACCGCCGCGTGCTAAGCCAGGTGTGCCGCGCCAGCACACAAATGCAGTGACATCATGCCCGCGGTGTGCTACTAGACATTCGCGTGAACATTGCCCGTCACGCCAAGCTATTTGCTTTTTCTGCAATAAGAAAGGACATGTTCAAAGTGTTTGCCAGAAAAAGCTCAGATCAGACAATCACAATCATTCCAGGCCCTTTGCTTCGCGCCGGAATCGAACCAAGGACACTCAGGCTCGTGGACCTTCGCCTATGGACATTCATGTCGTTAATTCCACTTCGTCCGGTGACACTTTCTCTAACAGTGCCTGTGTTCGTCCCACAAAAACTGTGCGTCGACGTCGCCGGAAATCACGTCAATTAGCCAGTGATTCTGTACCAGTGTCTGTTCCAATTGCACAAAACAGTCGCTCTTGTCGTCAGCAGGCCAATAAACTTTTTGTGGACTTAGACTTTGAAGGCAAAGTGATACCGTTCCAGCTCGATACCGGAGCTGCAGTTTCATTGCTCAATCACGACACGTACAAACAACTGGGCGCACCTCCGTTGCGTGCCGCAAATGTTAAGCTAACTACATATTCCGGACAGAACATTCCTGTGTTAGGACAGTGCAGCCTTCTTGCAACATTCAAGGGACAAACAAAACTTGTGTCATTTTACGTTCTTCGTTCTTCTTCTGCAGTGAACTTATTTGGTCTAGATTTATTTAAGTTGTTTAACATGTCTATTGTAAATCAGGTCCTATCAGTGAATCAGACTGTGCCTACAGACAGTGTTTCTCGGCTGTGTGACGAATTTGCAGACATTTTTGCACCGGGCTTAGGTTGCGCTAAAAACTATGAAGCACATTTAGAACTGAAGGTAAACGCGTAACCGAAATTTTTCAGAGCGCGCAATGTTCCCCACGCATTGCGTCAGGAGGTCGCAAGAACATTGAACAATGTAGAATCACAAGGTGTGAGTGAATGTGCGCAATGCCTCTTTCATTTCAGCTCCGCTTCATCGCTTACGCCGTACAGGTGTTCCGTTTCTCTGGACGACGGAATGCGAACGCGCCTTTCGCCAGTTGCAATCGGCGTTGCTTTCTAATACTTGCCTTACGCCATTCGATCCCCAGAAACCCCTTTTGTTGATGGTAGATGCATCGGATTTCGGGATCGGTGCTGTGCTCGCGCACAAAGATGGTTCGCATGATCGCCCTATTGCCTTTGCGTCCAAATTGCTCTCGTCTGCGCAAAGAAATTATTCACAGATAGAGAAAGAAGCTTTAGCTCTCGTGTTTGGTGTTACTAAGTTCCATGATTTCTTGTATGGTCGTCACTTTACCATCATCACAGACCACAAACCTTTGACATCGCTTTTTCATCCGACCAAGCCTGTACCTCCACGTACAGCGCAGAAATTTATTCGCTGGTCTATTTTCCTCTCGCAATACCGCTACGATATCTTGTATCGGTCCACTGCTAAGCACGGCAACGCCGATGCGTTGTCCCGTTTGCCTGTTGCTGAGGATAAAGCATTCGATTCTTCCGAACTTGCTTGCATGTTCATTGATTCGGACACCGATGAAGTGGTCGAATCGTTTCCGATTGATTTTCGTCGTGTCGCTACAGCCACAGCTGCTGACCCTGTCCTTGCTACTGTTTTACGTTTTGTTGCTACGCAATGGCCTTTGTCAAAGTCTCGGATCGAGGATCCGTTGGTTCGCCGATTTTTTGCTCACAAGGAGAGACTTTTTGTTCGACTTGGTGTTTTGTTGTTGCGTTCTGATACTGATCAGTCCCGAGTCGTGGTCCCACGTTCGTTACAGTCCTCTGTTTTACGGCTTCTTCATCAAGGACATTGGGGTATAGTGCGAACGAAACAACTTGCTCGTCAGCACTGTACTTGGTTCGGAATCGATGCTGCGATTACGAATATGTGTTCTTCGTGCCCGGCGTGTGTCGAACAACAGTCCGCACCGCCGCGGAAAGTCTTTGCGTGGCCAAAAGCCACTTCCCCTTGGCAACGCTTGCACATTGATTTTGCTGGTCCATTCTGGAATGCTCGATGGTTGGTTCTGGTCGACGCCTTCAGTAATTTTCCTTTTGTTGTCCGGATGTCTTCCACGACGTCCTCCGCCACCATCCAAGCGTTGTCTGCTATCTTTTGCATTGAAGGTCTTCCGCAGACTATTGTTTCCGACAATGGCCCACAATTCATGTCCGCAGAATTCCAGTCTTTCTGCCAGGCCAATGGTATTCAACATCTGACAACCGCGCCGTTTTCGCCTCAGTCCAACGGTGCCGCTGAACGATTGGTCCGGACTTTCAAGTCACAGATGTTGAAATTGAAAGAGTCGCATTCTCGGGAGGACGCATTGTTGCTCTTTTTGTCTTCGTATCGCTCTCAGCCCCGAGATGGTCGCTCGCCGGCTGAGTTGCTCCACGGTCGTCCTCATCGCACCTTGATGTCTTTGCTGCATCCGCCGCATCAGGTTCCTGTGCAGCGGCAGACTCCTGCTTTTGCTCCAGGCGACGTTGTATTTTATCGCAACTATCGCGGTTCACGGCGTTGGCTCGCAGGGCGCATTCTTCGCTGCCTCGGCCGCGCGATGTATTTGGTTTTGGGGGCCTCTGGTGAGGTGCGTCGGCATCTCAATCAGCTGCGCCTCTGTCGTCGCTCGGGTTCTGCCGCTCCCCGTCTGCTTTCAGCGACGGTGCCGTCCGGTCAGCGCCCTGGGGACCCATCTACTGGCTCGCCTCATCCCCAGGTGTTACCGACGATGCCTTCCATTTTGCCCCATGGCGACGCGCCGCCGCCGCCGCAGCAGCAGCAGCAGCAGCAGCCGCCGCCGCCGCCGACCGCATTCGACGCTTCGTTGCAGCCGCCAAGCGCCTCCCAGGGTCACGCGCCGCCGATCGCTTCCCGTGACCAGCTGTCCTCCGCCATGGAACGCCCGCCCGCTCCGGACCACATGACGTCATCGCGCGTCGGCTACCCCGACGCCATGGACGTCGACCCTTCGGTCCCTCATGTCTTCTCACGGGCGCATACACCGCATGTTGACGTGCACCCTGGACTAGTTTTGCAGGCGTTTCCTAGCTCCCCTCGGACCGGATGGCCGGGTGCGGGTGGCACAGCCTCGCCTGTTGTTAGGCTCCCCACCTCATCGCATACGTCAACATGTGGTCCTCCCCACGGCGGGCGGAAGCCTTATTACACGACCGTTCGCCGATTTGCGGGGGAGGAATGTGGTGTCACCGCCAGACACCACACTTGCTAGGTGGTAGTTTAAATCGGCCGCGGTCCATGTAGTACATGTCGGACCCGCGTGTCGCCACTGTGATCGCAGACCTAGCGCCACCACCAAGGCAGGTCTCGTGATACGAGAGTGGACTCGGCCCCAGTTGTACGAGAACCTAGCTACCGCCCAGTTGTACGAGAACCAAGCTACCGCCCAGTTGTACGCGAACCTAGCTATCGCCCAGTTGTACGAAGCCTTTCTCTCTCATTAGCCGAGAGACAGAATAGCCATCTAAGTTAATGGCTACGAACTAGCAAGGAGCCATTTGTATCAGTGCCTATAGCTTACGAGTATTCAAGAGAGATGTATTCCAAGGAATCAATAAAAGATAAGTAAAAAGTATCTACATACTTTTCTTCTTATTCATTCATAAGTTCTCATGTTCCAGACTTCACGCCCGTCTGCTTATTGCCGTTCGTGCACTATCGGCCACAGCGTTAGCGTGACTTTCTTTTGGCTACTACCGTGTGGCGTAACAGTCTTGTTACGTCACAACAAGTTCAATGTTACATTCAGGCGCCTTGACAACATTTGGAACACCTACTCTAACGTTTAGAGATGCCATGTGTTCCAAGACACTGATCGACCGCAACAGAAGATCTGTTGCATTCTGGCAGCGGTTTATTTGTGGAACCATGTTTGTTGGAGCTTCTTAGCTGCTTTTGACCTATGCTTTCCACGTATGAGTTGTTTGCCATCTCTTCTGAAACACCCTGTATTTAATGGTTAAAAGTTTCCTTCCTTAAGTCGTTATTAAATATTAAATCAGCTACCGTCTACAATAACACTAATTTATGAGATTGGGATTTAAATGGCAATATGTTAATTTTAAAAGTAAACTACTTGTGGAGCATTAGAATTGTACACAGAATGCTTTGCAAGTAGATGTCGCCCAGTGAGTTCCATATTTTCGATAACGCTTAATAAATTTGCTAAGTACCAATTAACGCATATCGTATGTAGACATACGTAATGAGATACATTAATATCATACATTGATGAACGAAATCACTTGTTGGTCTATCCTTCAAATGGAGTACATCGGCGATTTAGCGTGGCCATGACTCGACAAGTCACTGAAGTTTTCGGAGGTATGTAACATCAGATTTCTAAGCACAGGTCATGCAGTTTTCCTGAATCATGGGCGTCCGATATAATTACAGGTATCTTATTTGTAGTAAGGATTAGGTGAATTTGGTGACCAGAAGATCAGCATAAGTTCAGTATCACGCCACCAAAATCACCACGATATTGGCCTAGAGACAAGGACAGATATCCTGCTTGAAAATGACAGTAGTTGGGGAAGAAATCTAACGTGGAGAGAGGCAGCTGATCCGCAATTATTTTCGTGTAGTACGCGACCGTGTCCGACCCTTTGCTTCTTACCACAGGGCCCATGTAAGCTCAGGTAAATGTTACCAGCTACATAGTGTGTTGTGATTGCTCTAATACCCATGAACGGACTATATGATCTGTTGTATGAGTATTCATGTCCCAATAACTAACTTTGATGAACTACCTAACGGCGAATTAACGAAAATAAGTGAACACAACAGCACACACTTACAGAAGTTCTGCCAAACACGAAATTGTTATGCATTGATTCTAAAATTGAACACCAAAAACTGTGTACTCATTCTTAAAATCCTCTAAAATTACAGAGTGTAATGTGATTAACGCGTAGTTAAATGCGGTGCTGCAGGATGATTTCCTTTCACTGCAGTATCAATGACATAATCAGAAAACGATCTAGCACAGAAAACACTTCACTAAAGAGAGAGAGAATAATGACGTCTTCCAAGGGCAAACTCTACGCTTATTATTGCGAAAGCTGAATGCCAAACCATCAAATTCACACAAATTATTGAATGAGAACATCAAAGCACACATTAGAAAACTCACTACACCAAATCTCTGTTCCAGTATCATCGACGTAACTCACCTTCCAAAGGTGGAAATCATACATGCCGCGAGCGGGCTATTTATTACTAATTCGTGGGAGAAATATTATCTGAATGGGCTACCCAATATTTCCTCCATAGATAACCACTGAATTGATAAAGGGATTATTTGCAACCGATGTTACCAAAGCTGCAGCGACAACACCTGTTTCAATATTATGCATGAGTATTAAATGTCTGAGCGGTGAATAAACGAGGAAACACAATGCTGAATTAACATTCTGTATTAACCACAAAAAATAAAATAATATATACCACAGGGGCTTTATAATATATGTGAAGTGAATCGAATTTCCAGCAATCAAAGAAATGCAAGTTTTCTATAGAAAGTGTGTGAGAAAGGTAATGAGACTGGAAACACTGCGCGCGATCTGGTAACAGTGTGTTGTTCTACCTGTGTAGAGTGTCGTGTTCAACCCTTGCGCCCATGCTCAGTTCGAGTTTTATCTCCGTACAGCCATCACGTGATTTCTGAGAGCGCAATCAGTGAAGGTGTGTATTTCTTATGTGTTATGACGATGTAACAGCGGAATTTAGAGCAACGGTAAGGAATCAAGTTCCGTCTTTAAACTTCTGGAATCTGCGAGTGTGACATTTGAAAAGTCGAACGAGGCCTATGCAGAACATTTCAATTTCGGATGTCCGAGAACAAGTTTAAGATTAACCTTGCTCAGAGAGAGCGACGAAAACGTCGAACGTGGGCGTGCTCTTGTCGTATCAGGTCGAAGTTTAACAATAAGGTTGACGGGTGTCTTGGTATTCTTCCACTTTCACCATGCATCACATTTTGACCGAAAATTTGCACATTGAAAGGTTTGTACCAAATTGCTGTTGATAAACCTCAAAACTTATCAGAAGGACAACTAAAGAAATGTGTGCAGTGATCATCTTAAGAGGGTTGGCAATGACCACGAATGGTTCAGCCGTTCGATCACAGATGATGAATCCTGTATGCTTGAGTACGATCCTCAGACAAGGAGAGAAAGTAAGGAATGGCAGACTCAGACACTGCTCGACCGAAAGAAGCCGGAATGAGCAACTCAGTGATCCAAACAATGCTGATATGCCTTTTTGATAGTAGCAATATCACGCTTAAGTAATTCATTCCTCCAGGACAAACCGCCAACCACGTGCGTTACAAAGATGTCCTTGAAACGCTTAGGATAAAGGTGAATTGAATGAGACTGGACAATGCAGACAAGTGGATGCTGCATAATGACAACGTCCCATTTTATACGGCCACAACTACCACGGGATGTTTGACCTCAAAAGACATTTATGTTCTTCCACAGCCCCACTATTGACCTAACCTTAGTTCCTGTGACTTTTTCTTTTCCAGAAATTGAAAAACGCTTCTTACAAGGACGTCATCCGTAAGAATGTGGACAACACGTTAAGACCCTACCAGCTGAATCACAGCTGCCAAGATTGGGAACAAGGATATCGTCGGTGTACAGCTGTCGAAGGGAACTACTTTGAAGGGGAGAAAATTGTAGTTTGAAAAATAAAATCTGACTCACACTTTTCACACACAACTCGTATGCGTGTTGCAGCTATGCATTAAAGACTTTGAGAGGCAGAAGAAGATGCTTAAATTTAATGTTTAAAACGGTAGATGTAACAACGACACTATCCAATAATCAGCCTCCAGCTTAGGCAGAATAGTCGATCCCGGAATCATTGTAATACCATGCTACCCAGTACAGGTAAACCCAAAATGATGGTAAATTAAATGTGGAGTACTAAATTTTCCCCGACTAAAATGTCTTACACGTTGTGAATTAATAAACACTGCAAACTATAACTATCTTACCAAATCTTCAGATGCAATCCTCAGCTTACAACCCTTGGCTGTTGCGTCCACAATACTCAACTACTGTATTGAAACGGCGTTGGCCTCATGGCCAACTCAACCGCTCTCGCACCTGATTGGCCGAACCAAGCGAACACTGGGTATCGTTCCTCAGTTTCTTTCTTGCCACTGACTTAATTTTCGGTTTCACATGGCCTGTTAGCTTTACCAAATTGTTGCTTATTACTTAAGTTCTTAAAAATATGTAGTCAATTGTAAAACAAAATTCATCGATGCCATAATGCACTACCGGTCATTAAAATTTCTACACCACGAAATTGACGTGCTATAGACGAGAAATTTAACCGACAGGAAGAAGATGCTGTGATATGCAAATGATTAGCTTTTCACACAAGGTTGGCGCCGGTGGAGACACCTACAACGTGCTGACATGAGGAAAGTTTCCAACCGATTTATCATACACAAAGAGCAGTTGATCGGCGTCACCTGGTGAAACGTTGTTGTGATGCCTCGTGTAAGGAGGAGAAATGCGTACCATCACGTTTCCGACATTGATAAAGGTCGGATTGTAGCATATAGCGATTGCGGTTTATCGTATTGCGACATTGCTGCTCGCGTTGGTAGAGATCCAATGACTGTTTGCAGAATATGGTTCAAATGGTTCAAATGGCTCTGAGCACTACGGGACTTAACATCTGTGGTCATCAGTCCCCTAGAACTTAGAACTGCTTAAACCTAACTAACCTAAGGACATCACACACATCCATGCCCGAGGCAGGATTCGGACCTGCGACCGTAGCAGTCGCGCGGTTCCGGACTGAGCGCCTTAAGCGCGAGACCACCGCGGCCGGCAGCAGAATATGGAATCGGTGGGTTCAGGAGGGTAATATGAAACGCCGTGCTCGATCCCAACGGCCTCGTACCACTAGCACTCGAGATGACAAGCATCTTGTCCACATGACTGTAACGGGTCGTGCAGCCACGTCTCGATCCCTGAGTCAACAGATGGGGATGTTTGCAAGACAATAACCATCGGCACGAACAGTTCGATGACGTTTGCAGCAGCATGGACTATCAGCTCGGAGACCATGGCTGCAGTTACCCTTGACGCTGCATTACAGACAGGAGCGCCTGCGATAGTGTACTCAACGAGGAACCTGGGGGCACGAATGGCAAAATGTCATTTTATCGGTTGAATCCAGGTTCTATTTACAGCATCATAATGGTCGCATCCGTGTTTGGCGACATCACGGTGAACGTACATTGGAAGCGTGTATTCGTCATCGCCATATTGGCGTATCACGTGGCGTGATGGTATGGGATGCCATTCGTTACACGTTTCGGCCACCTCTTGTTGGCATTGAGGGCACTTTGAACAGTGGACGTTACATTCCAGATGTGTTACGATCCTTGCGAATCCCTACATTTCAGCAGGATAATGCACGGATCGGAGCGTGGAATGTCAGATCCCTTAATCGGGCAGGTAGGTTAGAAAATTTAAAAACGGAAATCAATAGGTTAAAGCTGAATATAGTGGGAATTAGTGAAGTTCGGTGGCAGGAGGAACAAGACTTTTGGTCAGGTGAATAAAGGGTTATAAATACAAAATCAAATAGGGGTAATGCAGGAGTAGGTTTAATAATGAATAAGACAATAGGAATGCGGGTAAGCTACTACAAACAGCACAGCGAACGCATTGTTGTGGCCAAGATAGACACGAAGCCCATGCCTACGACAATAGTACAAGTCTATATGCCTACTAGCTCTGCAGATGACGAAGAAATTGAAGAAATGTATGATCACATAAAAGAAATTATTCAGATAGTGAAGTGAGACGAAAATTTAATAGTCATGGGTGACTGGAATTCGATAGTAGGAAAAGGAAGAGAAGGAAACGTAGTAGGTGAATATGGATTGGGGGTAAGGAATGAAAGAGGAAGCCGCCTTGTGGAATTTTGCACAGAGCACAAGTTAATCATAGCTAACACTTGGTTCATGAATCATAAAAGAAGGCTGTATACATGGAAGAAGCCTGGAGATACTGACAGGTGTCAGATAGATTATATAATGGTAAGAGAGATTTAAGAATCACGTTTTAAATTGTAAGACGTTTCCAGGGGCAGATGTGGACTCTGGCCACAGTCTATTGGTTATGAACTGTAGATTAAAACTGTAGAAACTGCAAAAAGGTGGAAATTTAAGGAGATGGGACCTGGATAAACTCACTAAACCTGAGGTTGTACAGAGTTTCAGGGAGAGCATAAGGGAACAATTGACAAGAATGGGGGAAATAAATACAGTAGAAGAAGAATGGGTAGCTTTGAGGGATGAAGTAGTGAAGACAGAAGAGGATCAAGTAGAAGAAATACTGAATTTATTTGACGAAAGAAGAAAATATAAAAATGCAGTAAATGAAGCAGGCAAAAAGGAATACAAACTTCTCAAAAATGAGATCGACAGGAAGGGCAAAATGGCTAAGCAGGCATGGCTAAAGGACAAATGTAAGGATGTAGAGGCTTATCTCACTAGGGGTAAGACAGATACTGCGTGCAGGAAAATTAAAGAGACCTTTGGAGAAAAGAGAACCACATGTATGAATATCAAGAGCTCAGATGGAAACCCAGTTCTAAGCAAAGAAGGGAAAGCAGAAAGGTAGAAGGAGTATATAGAGGGTCTATACATGGGCGATGTACATGACGACAATATTATGGAAATGGAAGATGATGTAGATGAAGATGAAATGGGAGATATGATAACGCGTGAAGTGTTTGATAGAGCACTGAAAGACCTAAGTCGAATCAAGGCCCCGGGGGTAGACAACATTCCATTAGAACTACTGACCGCCTTGGGAGAGCCACTCCTGACAAAACTGTACCATATGGTGAGCAAAATGTATGAGACAGGAGAAATACCCTCAGACTTCAAGAAGAATATAATAATTCCAACCCCAAAGAAAGCAGGTGTTGACAGATATGAAAATTACCGAACTATCAGTTTAATAAGTCACGGCTGCAAAATACTAACGCGAATTCCTTACAGACGAATGCAAAAACTGGTAGAAGCCAACCTCAGGGAAGATCAGTTTGGATTCCGTAGAAATGTTGGAACACGTGAGGCAATACTGACTCTACGACGTATTTTAGAAGCTAGATTAAGGAACGGCAAACCTACGTTTCTAGCATTTGTAGACTTAGAGAAAGCTTTTGACAATGTTGACTGGAATACTCACTTTCAAATTCTGAAGGTGGCAGGGGTAAAATACAGGGAGCGAAAGGCTATTTAGAATTTGTACAGATACCAGGTGGCAGTTATAAGAGTCGAGGGGCATGAAAAGGAAGCAGTGGTTGGGAATGGAGTGTGACAGGCTTGTAGCCTCTCCCCGATGTTTTTCAATCTGTATATTGAGCAAGCAGTAAAGGAAACAAAAGAAAAATTCGGAGTAGGTATTAAAATCCATGGAGAAGAAATAAAAACTTTAAGGTTCGCCGATGACACTGTAATTCTGTCAGAGACAGCAAAGGACTTGGAAGAGCAGTTGAACGGAATGGACACTGTATTCAAAGGAGGATATAAGATGAACATCAACAAAAGCACAACGAGGATAATGGAATGTAGTCGAATTAAGTCGGGTGATGCTGAGGGATTTAGATTGGGAAATGAGCCACTTAAAATAGTAAAGGAGTTTCGCAATTTGGGAAGCAAAATAACTGATGATGGTCGAAGTAGAGAGGATATAAAATGTAGACTGGCAATGGCAAGGAAAGCGTTTCTGAAGAAGTTATTTAACGTCGAGTATAGATTTAAGTGTCAGGAAGTCGTTTCTGAAAGTATTTGTATGGAGTGTAGCCATGTATGGAAGTGAAACATGGACGATAAATAGTTCGTACAAGAAGAGAATAGAAGCTTTCGAAATGTGCTGCTACAGAAGAATGCTGAGGATTATATGGGTAGATCACATAACTAATGAGGAGGTATTGAATAGAATTGGGGAGAAGAATAGTTTGTGGCACAACTTGACTAGAAGAAGGGATCGGTTGGTAGGACATGTTCTGAGGGATCAAGGGATCACCAATTTAGTATTGGAGCGCAGCTTGGAGGGTAAAAATTGTAGAGTGAGACCAAGAGATGAATACACTAAGCAGATTCAGAAGGATGTAGGCTCCAGTACGTACTGGGAGATGAAGAAGCTTGCACAGGGTAGAGTAGCATGGAGAGCTGCATCAAACCAGTCTCAGGACTGAAGACCACAACAACAACAATGCACGGCCGCATGTTGCAGGCCCTGTACGGGCATTTCTGGAAACAGAAAATGTTTGACTGCTGCCCTGGCCAGCACATTCTCCAGATCTCTCACCAATTGAAAACGGGTGGTCAATGGTCGCCGAGCAAGTAGCTCGTCACAATACCCCAGTCACCACTCTTGATGAACTGTGGTATCGTGTTGAAGCTGCATGGGCAGCTGTACCTGTACACGCCATCGAAGCTATGTTTGACTCAATGCCCAGGCGTATCAAGGCCGTTATTACGGCCAGTGGTGGTTGTTCTGGGTACTGATTTCTCAGGATCTATGCACCCAAACTGCGTGAAAATGTGATCGTATGTCAGTGCAAGTATAATATATTTGTCCAGTGAATGCCCGTTTATCATCTGAATTTCTTCTTGGTGTAGCAATTTTAATGGCCAGTAGTGTATATGTGGTCATTGGAAATGTGTAATCGTCATGCTATGGAAACATTCGACACACAGTAACCCATAGAAGTGTACAACTCTCCTCCACTTGCTCATAGATGTTAATGAACTGGTGGAATGATGGATCGGGATGATACTCCTGGCAGCAGATACAAAAATGCCCATGCAAACAGTTCCGCTACACAACCGAGATTTTAAGGCCTCCGTGATTAACAGCATGCGTAGGCACTTATGATCGAGGACAACGAATTTGGAGAGACGGCCAAGAAGCTTTTCAGGCTGCAACTTGCAGTCGTATCTGTCCGTGTCGCACCAGCAACATTGCTCCCTAACCTAACCGCCGGATATACACGATCGAAAGCAGTTGAAGTCTACCTCATTATCCTGGCTGAGTGAAAGGAGTATAGAAACGGGCTCGCAGAAATTGATGTTATAAATTAGAAAAAGGTCTTGGAAATCTGCGAAGGGATAAGAAGACACAGCAAAGACAATGTAACGAAGCTCGTAAATTGCCGATATTTGTAAATTTTCCATTAATTTTCAGCTAAACAAGTCATGAAACCAGTAAGGCAGCGAAACTTAGATTTCATACCTTTTGCACTGGATTAGTGTATTCTCATTCCTCATATTCGCCTGAATTTGACAGTTCAAATCACAACTGACTACGTCAGTCCCACAGCAGAAGGATAAATTCCAATACGGTGGCGAAGTCAATTGGTCATTAGCATTTCGGCTCAAGGACAAAAGTGTTTTAAGATGGGTGAAAGACAACAATATATCCAACAACATCCTATGGCAGCGATCCATTTAAACTCATTCTTCCATGAGATTGCTCTCGCTGAAACTCAGTGACATAATCGGTAGTTGTGGATTCTTGTCAAACATAGGCCATCATATACCTATCAGCGCGAGAAGTTCTCACCATATCACAATGGCATCAAGTTGCCACATACCTTAACCGCAGCTTTTCTGAAGAGAACGTTGATAAAGCCACAATTTAGTTCATAACGCATAAGAAACTGAAGGCCGCCCGTACGAAAGGAACTTGAAATTAATGCACCGTAACCCATACTGAATTTAATAGCGCCTTTTATGTTTGATGTCTTAAAGTCCCTTTCCGAAGGACTAATAACCAGCAACGTCCTCCTATAAATTCACTGGATGACGTTCAGTGGACATTTTTATAATTTAATCGGAGATATTACTGAAGTTCGCTTGAAAAATAAATACTGGTGACGCAGAATGATTCTACAACGAACAACGAAGAACTCGCTGCAATTTACAACTTAAAGGTATTGAAATACTAAAGGTAAGTCGCCACACACACAGCAGAAGGCATCAGACGCCAGGAATGGCAGTATGTAAGGTTTTAAGGTTTAATGGTAAAATACAAATACCAAATTAGAATTTTAAGGCAAATGACCACAACGACGGCTGAAGGCCTTATATGCCAGAAACGGCAATAATATAAAAAATTTACAAACCTCCTGTATGACAGCAAATACAATAGCAAAGGTTAATTAAAAAGAAGCAATTGATCAAAAACGGGTGAAATGAGAGGGTGATAAACTTCGTAACACAACCCTTAACATCCACTGAACACTACACTGCTAGATTTATTCCAGAAGGCGACCAGAACTATTAACTAGACATATATAACCTTTAATGTAGGCATTACAAGGTATTGTAATAAATAATACAATAATAAAACTCAAGGACCAGTACATAAGTTACTTAAAAGGTACTGAGGCAGATCATACCCGTGGAAGGCGTGGACTGACGGAGCGTTACACTGAACTACTGGCCATCAAACCTCTTTTCAGAACACACGTGTCTTACAAGAACCAAGGGGCCACAGACGGTGCTCCAGGAATCGATCTCTGAGAAGGTCCGGTAAAAACACTTTCGCCACGGATGAGACAGGCAGCCAACAGTTACGTTCAGTTTACAAGATGGTTACTCAGACTAGTGGCAGCTAACGAATGACTAATGATAATCTTTCTGAACCTACCTGACGTCCGATAAAGCAAATGCAACGATGGAACAATACGCCAAAGCCGGAACCGGTGGTCTGCACTACGTCCGCAGAATACCATGTTTAGAGCTCCCGGAACGAGAAAGTAATCACTACCACCAGGGCAGAAGAATCACCAACCGCCCTACAATCAAGAAAGCTGTCAAAACTACACGCCTTACCGGACAGCAGCGGCAAGGCGAGGAAACGTACACTGCCGTTACATACACAAACCCTCAGGGCAGGTAACTGGGACGTTAGCGGCCACCAGGCAAGAAAAATTACCGCTGGTTGAACAAATTGTAACAAGTTGAACGCAGTAAACAGTAATACGAAGTCGAGGAAAGCTAATCAGATCCGTCTTCCCCAAGCACTTCACTCGCTGCTCTTCGCCTCGGTGACACTACGATCAGCAACACGAACCCAGGTCAGTGGAGAATCGCGAGATGCCAAAATGGTGGAGGTTTCCCTACTTGGACTGAAATTCACTCTTCTTAAACCTTGCTGAATCCAGTTTACGGCGAGGTCGTGCACCCTCGTGACCACAGACCTTCCATGCGGCAGTCCATGCGTGCCGCCAGCGATCCCGACGTGTTCTGTCACTGCGCGGACCTGGCTCCCCCTGAGTCCCCAACAGAACTTTCCACTCACACGCCTCGCTGCTGCCAGTAGCGGACAGACAACGCTTGCGAAACCGAGTGGCGCCAGTCAACACGAGAAGAAGACAAGCAACCGCAACCATGCCAACTGAACGATACCGTATGGCCTCCAACAGACGGCGGAAACCTGAAAACAGCATCAACGTGAGCGGCAGCACGGTTCAATTACTTTTTAATGTTGCAATTTTTTTTTCATCAGTGTCTTACATTCCTTCTCCAGTGTATTTAGTGTTTCATACCTGTGGTCCCACAATTTTCTGACTCTTCGTGCTCTCAAGTATGTGGATATTAAACCTTCTTTGCACACAGGAAATTTCTTCTCTGGTAGAGTGGAAGTGAATAGTAAAGCAACAAACAGCTATTTGCCCGTATTGTGTCTAATTCACGATACATTCATGCAAACTACCAACAGATGTTCGTTCGATCGTTTTCTGCACGGAACACGGAAGATAGTATTCCAATCAACGGACAGCCACGACAACGGCGACGTCAAGCTACCTATCAAATGAGTGAATGTTTGCCGGGCAGTCTCACGTCCACGATCGCTGTGTACACAGTCACATACGGTGCCGTATGGCACAGAGAAGACGCCTACGAGACACGCCGCAGAGAAGGGCTATAGCAAGAGTGGAGGCAGGACAGTCTCAAACTGATGTGGCTTGGGAACTTAATGTGAAGCGTTCTGTTGTTTGTAGGATGTGGGGACAGTTTTTAGAGACTGAAACTGTATCACGAAGACTGGGGCAGGGCTGACTGCGTGTGACATCAGAAAGAGAGGGCCGTTATTTGACTGTAAGGGCACGACGGTAACGCTATAGTACCGTAAGGCAGCTGGCATCTGACCTCGCAACATCCACTGGACGTTTGTGCCGAGGGAAACGGTGTACAGAAGGATTCGGGAGAGTGGTCTTTATTGTCGAAGACCTGCTGTATGTGTAGCTCTGACACGTCTTCACAGTAGGAAACGGCTAGAATGGAGTAGTGATTATGTCACCTGGACGGTCGAACAGTGAGCCAATGTTCTTTTCACACATGACTCCTGATTTGGTCTGGAGAGTCATTCTCGACGGATTCGTATCTGGAGGTAACATGGAACGCAATTTTGGGACCCAAACAATGTGAAAACTACAATGAAATGAATACTCCTAGGTGCATAGAGGCGTTGATATACGTCAAAAGGGAGAGTTGATAATGTGTGCCCCCACTGGGACTCGAACCCAGGATATCCTACTTACATGGCGGACGCTCTATCCATATTTTTTTTTTTCATTTTGTTCGTTGTTGATCGTTGTGTTTGGTCGTTGTGGACGTCACGTGACATCCGTTCAAGTTCGTTGTCGATACTTTGACTCAGCTTTTTTTTTTTATTATTATTATTACAGAGGCCCAACAGTTCTCTGACCGGACACGCTGAGCTACCGTGCCGGCTCGTATCTGGAGGGAATCCATCTAAGCAATCGAGGAAACAGAGCCGGCCGGTGTGGCCGTGCGGTTCTAGGTGCTTCAGTCTGGAACCGCGTGCCCGCTACGGTCGCAGGTTCGAATCCTGTCTCGGGCATGGATGTGTGTGATGTCCTTAGGTTAGTTAGGTTTAAGTAGTTCTAAGTTGTAGGGGACTTATGACCTCAGATGTTAAGTCCCATAGTGCTCAGAGCCATTGGAGAACACAGAGGATAGTGCGACTGCAGGGACTTATCTGTGGCACGCCTCCCGTGATACCCACATTCCTAACTTATTGTCCCGCACTATATTTATTCTGCCCCTGCCCATTATACTCATTACTCGCGGCTTTTTTTGCCGATTCCCGTAAGATTTCTGGCACTGTTTTGTGCATTCGCACATAAGAAGATGGTCAAATGGCCAGTGAGCCTTAACTATATAAATAATGTGAAAACTACCAGATATCGAGGATGATCACTAATGCCATGCGCAGGGAGTATGTTGACTACTGTTCAAGGAATTGTACGGGTGAACTAACAAGGTTTAACTGCTGTTAGGTATCGTGATGAGATCTTGGGACATCATGTGCGGTTGTTGAGATTTTCTATAGGTCCAGACTCCATATTGATGGACGATAATGCTCGAGCTCATACAGCACAGGTGGCTGATGTTTTCTTTGAAACGGAAGATATTTCACGTGAGGTGTGACATCCTTCTGCTCTCGATTTGAATCGCGTAGAGCATGTCTGGGATGCATTAAGAAGACAGGTTGCATCACGTCAGCATCCATCAACCACTCTCCAAAACTTGCGAGCAACTCTGTAGGGCCGGTCTCTATGGCTGTGCGGTTCTAGGCGCTTCAGTCTAGAACCGCGTGACCGCTACGGGTATGTATGTGTGTTATGTCCTTAGGTTGGTTAGGTTTAAGTAGTTCTAAGTTCTAGGGAACTGATGACCCCATATGTTAAGTCCCATAGTGCTCAGAGCCATTTGAACCATTTTTTAACTCTGCAGGACGAATGGGTGTTACTGACTTAATATGAGAGTGATCACATTATCCATGCAATAGCGCGTCGTTTTCAGGTCTGTATATCTGCCAGATGTGGTCATAATTCGTACTGGGCACATTAACCAACTGTCTGAATGTGTGTGCAAATCCGTTAAGTTGGAAAAAAACAAAGAACATTTTTGTGTGCACTTTGCTGTTGTTTACATCCTGCATTATTTACATTGTTTCTACTTTTCTATCACCTGTTTATTCTGCTTTGTGGCAAAATAGACGCAGCCTTGCCAAATTTCTGTTCGTTGCTCTACTTTTGTATGCTAGTGTTTTTTGAAGATGGGAGATTCTACATGGCTTCCATCTGAGTTATTAACATTAGCAGAATTAGAGCGGATGCAGTATGTAAAGCTGGCTAATGAGTCACATGGCAATGTGATTACAGAGGAAGAATAATCAAATGAGGTAAAAGATTTTTATATTGTGCTCAGACACAATGTTTGCAAAAATGATTTTAGTCATTCATTATGAATCGTTTGCGCCGTGATGAAAGTGTAGGTCGCTAATGCATTCGTGCGATCAGCGCAACCTTCCAGTTCCAGGAATGTTTTTCCGATAGAGAGGCTTTTAACGAACTTCCGGCCGGTGATCGTTAGCTGTTCATCACAAACGAGGTGTTAATATTCCCAGTGTCTCGCCTGGAGCAAAAGAGAAAAAAAAACATTTTGTTAACTGGAATGAAATGGAACTTTTCATCCGGAAATATTAAACAAATTTTTTTCTGTATCCGTAATTCGAGAGTAACTAATATATCTGAAACAATGAAAAGTAGCATACATACTTGTGCAAAGTATCTTGACATCCCCACGTAGTGCGGCACTGACCGCTAGATGTCACGAGAGGCAGACCCGCCTGCACAAAAGCGAGCGGGGGATATTGTGTTGGCAATAAAGAAACGGAACGGTAACAGGAGAACAGGACAGATCAGTTATTTCGATCGTGGATTAGACACTGGATGTCATATGGGTAACAAATTCATCGGAAACATTGCAGTAACTGTAGAGCTACCATTGTCGTCTGTTGGAGATCTGGTTGTGAAGTGGACGAGCAAAGGCGTTGGGCAGTTGGCTGTTAACAGCGCGTAGCATTGCGCAGTTGGAGGTGAGCCGCCAGCAGTGGTGGATGTGGGGAAGTGAGATGGCCGATTTTTGAGAATGGATAATCTGCAGGTGTGTCCATCAGAAACAGTACATTTGTAAGAATGGATGTCATGAACTGCTATATATATATATATATTATGACTATTAAGGTAAATTCATTGTTTGTTCTCTATTAAAATCTTTCATTTGCTAACTATGCCTATCATTAGTTAGTGCCTTCCGTAGTTAGAATCTTTTATTTAGCTGGCAGAAGTAGCGCTCACTGTATTCCAGTAGTTCGAGTAACGAAGATTTTTATGAGGTAAGTGATTTGTGAAACGTATAGGTTAATGTTAGTCAGGGCCATTCTTTTGTAGGGATTACTGAAAGTCAGATTGCGTTGCGCTAAAAAAAGAATATTGTGTGTCAGTTTAAGCACAGTCGTTTATAATTTTTCTAAGGGGACGTTTCAAGTGTAACTCCAATACTTATTTTAATATTCGTCTCAATGTTTGTTATACATCCCTAGTCTCACTACTTTATTAGAAATGCAAAACTCGATTAAAAGGTCAGTATTCAAATCCATTAGGAACGATAGGTTGACATGTAAGGCATTTATAGGCCTTCAAACAAGTTAGGGGCTGTTTCCATTCATAAAGGCATTTCATTAATGAGTAATGTAAGCTTATCGGTTTGTTTCTTACAGTCATAAATGAGGCAGAAGATCCTTTCACGACAACAGTTTTCCTCGCCCCTTCGATACACCATGAAGTGGTCATCCGGAATTCGGCTGCTATTTCAGGTACGATAGTACTCTTTAGGTATTACATCATCCAAAGAGCGACTAATTTAACTTTACCGGTACTGAAAGGAGTAAAATAAAATGAAGTAATCGATGTGAGAGTAAAACGTGACGAGGAGTCCATCAGTTCTCAGGATTACTTCGAGGTCAGAGCCACCTCGGGCAGCGTTTTAGTTGTGTCAGTAGACAGAAATTCATTGTATTTTACTGACTCCCCTCATACATACAAAAACGTGGATGCAGAAAGTTGGAAATGAGCACCGTGGGCGGAAGAACACAATGTGATACGATAACAGGGGGTGATCAAAGGGCTTCATCCCATTTTATGTGAATTAATTAATGAAGATAGACACTTGGGATAACACCAACTTGCCCACTACACCTGAAAGGTTTACTTAACGCCAGTTGTAAGTTGTCGGTTCGTGGAGGATGGGAGCGAGAGCGGACGGGGAAATCCGCTAACGTAAGCGCCTTTGAGAAAGGGCGAAGCAGGTCAACTGTTCGCGTTCTACAGTCGTGAACATCTGTGGAAAGTGGTTGAAGTACGGCGCAACTATGCGTAGGCAGGAAAATATTAGACGTTCGCGCATCATCAAAGAACGCGCAAGTCGGAGGACTGGATGCTCTGTAAAGCAGCATAGGCAACTTTATGTGGGATATATGGCGACAGAGTACCAACGCTCGTGCAGACACAAGTGTTTGGAGGGCACTGTTCAGCAGACGTGTTTGAACAAGAGGCTCTGCAGGAGATGACCCCTAATCTCTCTCTTGTTATCTCAAAGACATCCTTATTTACTGGTGGAGTGGTCACGGGATCATTGAGATAGGACCATCGTGCAATGGAAGTATGTCGTCTGGTGCCATGCATCACATTTGTTGTCGTGCCAGGTCGATAATTGTGTCAGCAGGGACAAGTGTTTGGAGTACAATGTAGAGCTCACGTCGTTGAACAACAGGCTCTGCAGGAGACAATCCCTAAGTTTCCTCTTGTTCTCTCTAAGACATCGTCAGTTACTGGTGGTGTGGGCACAGTACCATTGAGATAGGACCATGGTGCTATAGAAATGTGTCCTTTGGTGCCATGCATCACGTTTGTTGTTACACCAGGTCGATAATCGTGTCCAGACAAGGTAGGCAGAAACTGGATACGTATACCAGTCTCGGGTGATACGCTGCCATTGGCAAGCGGTCCCCGACGTCACGGAGGAGAGAGCAACACCGTTGCCATTAATTCTACGTTGCATTAAGTGGTAACCCTGATGATGTCACTCTGCGTAATTTTCTTACCGACCGTAAACAATTATGCCCTTGAGCTCTAGAACATTTAAAACAACTACTGTTCTAATTGTCCAAGTTGTAAGCTCTGTACAAGAAGTGAATGAAAAACAGAATTTGATTGCTCAAAATAGCAGGATGTCGTATGGACGGGTTTTCCACGTCTCACACTTTACAAATACTATCAAAGCAACGTTCTTATCCGTACAGGCTGAAAACAGCATAAAATCTCTCACCAGTTCACTCTCTTCCTTAAATGAGTGGGTCTGAAATATTAAGAAAAGGCAAATGCTGGAATTGGATATCATCTCCCAAATACATCCAACTGGGTTTTCCTCTTTGCTGCTTCCTGCTTATTGGAATTTTTTACAGTACCACAGCCTGCTATCACGAATTTCGAATAAATGTAAAAATAATAGAAAAAGACAGTTCTTCTGCAATCAGATATGTTACGTCAGTTAATGAATAATGGCGAAGTTACTTTTCACGATATGTGCGAAAATATGCACGTACTTTACCAATGCAGTTGGCCATTCAGGTGGTGGAGATATGAGGCATCATTTATAGATAATAGTAATCCTATCACGATCCGCGATTTCTTATATAGCAGGGTGACCTCCCAATGAACTATCAAAGTGCTTGCATTTGTATACAATGTTTCCTGCCAGGTACTTCAACCTACTGAGTCCTGCAACATCATTCGGACATTCTGAACAGTTGAATGTAATATTTACAATTAAGGTGTCTTCGCTTTTTTTCGCATCATTATAACATGAATTAGCTGTTCAATTCGGGCCTCGTTTGACGTGTAACTCGGTGGAAAAACAATTTCAGCAATTTCTGTTGGTTTTTGTGAAAGCATTCATTTACCTGAGGAGACAAAGTATCTTTTCTCTTCCTTTTTAACTCCCAAAACGTGGAAATGGCTCAATATGGAGCTGGAAGATAACTATTTGAGCTCTTCGAAGAGGTTTGCGACCTTACCTTCGGTAACATGAATGCTGATACATGAATAAATCACATCCATGGGGTACCGCCGCTTATTTGCGCCATGGAAACGACTAGTATACGACTTTGACACAATGGTGACTACTGACCCCTCAGAAATGATAATAAAAGAACCTGAAGGGGCTATAATACACCTTGGCGACATAGATGCATTCCGCAACATTTCCACAAAGTTCGATGTAAAAAACGCCCACCAAAAATACGAACGCTGTTCAGATTTTGGCGGTGCCATAGTTCTTGAGAACGGAACCCAGCCACGTATTTCTACTTTCACTGACGTGTTAACAAAAGCTGGTG
Organism: Schistocerca piceifrons; assembly: GCF_021461385.2. Taxonomy (NCBI): domain Eukaryota; kingdom Metazoa; phylum Arthropoda; class Insecta; order Orthoptera; family Acrididae; genus Schistocerca; species Schistocerca piceifrons. Next base: position 922,658,307 of record NC_060140.1, read on the forward strand.
ACTGTGCTCCGGTTAACACGCTTTCCCATTCGTAGTAAACGCTGAACCTGCCCCAATGTGTGAAGCTGTGACAAAACAGCTGGACGTCACTAATAGTAGTCTTAGGTTTGATTCTATACATCTGTAAGACGTATCACGATCATTGGAACTAATTTTATTGTCAGTCGTTGTTTCTGAGGTTCTTAAGTTATTTGTCAGTTGTTAATGTGCAGAATCTTGATCAGATTCATTATTTTCGGAAAACGATGAAACATAACATCCTGTGACCCCGTGTTTTATGGAAAATGTTGCTACAATGAGTAACAAACAACTATGCTTGCTCTTATTTATACTGGTGTAAGATGACTAAAGGCACGGGATACCCTAATATCGTTTCGAACATCCTTTTGCCCGGTGTTGTGCAGCAACATGACGTGGCATGGACTCAAATCGTCGTTCCAAGTTACTTGCAGAAATATTGAGCCATGCTGCCTCTATAACCGTCCGTAATTGCGAACGTGTTGCCGGAGGACGATTTTGTGCACGAAATGACCTTTCGATTATGTTCCATAAATTTTCGATGGGTGTTATGCCGGAGCCAAGGTAGCCCCTGATCACCGGCAACCCATATTACATCACAGATCACGAGCTTGTCTATGTCCAAGGCGTACCAAAAGCTCCATGGTAAACACCGACTGTTTACTAACAAGATAATGGAAACAGACATTCCGAGCACTACTTCCTGCAGGGGAGCCTACATGAAGTATCACTACGCCAAAACCTGACTGGCTGGAGACAGCTAGTTAGGGGCTACAACCAGCCCTGAAGTTCAGTTCACTCTGGATGACGACCTCGTGTACTTCGACCGCTGAAGATTACGTCTTCTTTTCTGAATTGGACTCTTACTAGTGCGTGTGTGTGTGTGTGTGTGTGTGTGTGTGTGTTCGTGTGTGTGTTTGTGTGTGTGTGAGAGAGAGAGAGAGAGAGAGAGGGAGGGAGGTTCGAATCCTGCCTCAGGTGTGGATGTGTGTGATGTACTTAGGTTAGTTAGGTTTAAGTAGTTCTAAGTGTAGGGGACTGATGACCTCAGATGTTAAGTGCCACAGTGCTTAGAGCCATTTTGTGAGTGTGTGTGTAACGACGTACCTTTGTGGAAAATTAGAAGTGAACTTTTGTTTGCCTCAATTAGGAGACTTTTACTGGCATCGTTATTGTTACCTTTCGGTTGTTGTTCAGTCATCAACCTAGTGAACTTACATCAATAAAAGTTGTCTGTTGTGAAAAATTTCGAATTTTCACTCACAATAATGCGTTTCATGTGGGGCGATCTGAATGGCCAGATCCTTCGCTCAAATCATCCAGAATGTTCTCCAAGCCAGTCGCGACCAGTTAGAACTCAGCGACATGGCACATTGTCGTTCATACAAATTACATCGTTTTTCAGGAACATGAAGTTTTTTGGGAACGGCTGCAGATGGCCTCCTTAGAGACGAACATAGCCATTTCCAGTCAATGATAGCTTCAGTTGGACCATTCAGTGTAAATGCAGACCACACCATTATGGAGATATCATTTCTTGCACTGTACCTTATTGAGAACTTGGGTACATGGCTTCATGGGGTCTGCAACATACTCGAACCTTACCATCAGGTCACACCAACTGAAGTCGTGCCTCATGTGACCAGAGCACGGATATCCAGTCGTGTAGGGTCCAATCGATATTGTCACGAGGCTAGGAAAGGCGCTGCAGGCGATCTCATGCTGTTGGCTAAGGCAAGGCACTTGTGCTGCCATAGCGAATTAATGTCAAACTTCTTGTCCCAACGAATAAGATCGTCACACAATAATTTCTGCGGTGATTTCACGCAGTGTTGCTTGTCTGCTAGCACTGACAACTCTTCGCTGACGCTCATGCTCTCGGTCGTTAAGTAAAGACTGTCGGCTACTGCATATTCCTTAGTGAGAGGTACTGCTGGAATTTGGTACTCTCGGCACACTTGACACTGTGGATCTCGAAATATGGAATAGCAAACGTTGACATGGAATGTCCTATGCATCTAGCTCCAATTACCATTCTGCGTGCAATGTCTATTAATTCTCATTCATAATCACGTAGGACACCTTTTCACCCGAATCACCTGAGTACAAATGACAGCTTCGCCAATTTACAGCCCTTTTATACCATGTGTATGCTATACTACCTCCATCTGTACATGGGCGTGTTGATATCGTATAACGTTTCTCACCTCAGTGCATATTGGTGCCAGTTGAATATCTACTAGGAAAGTAGCAATGGAAACCTGAACCACAACATTATTCGCTCACAAAACCATTACCAATTGAGACCGTGACTATCGGCTACGTGATGTCTGCTCCCGTGTCTCCCAAATAACGGCACAGCATGCACCTGTGGATAACCGGAATAAACACCCCATGTGACCGAACACACCATAATTCATGGGAACGGCTGTTAGAAACATGCACCCTACCACGTATGCAGGCCCGGGGAGGGGGGGGGGGAGGGGGGGTTGGCAGTTGGGGTGGGGGATGAGGGGGCAGGGCCTACAGTGGCCTACAGCCTACACAGTGGGTTTTCTGGACTCATCAAGCGATCCAGGTACGAGTAACCACGACCCACTTTCACAGCATTAGGTTTGATAGAAGAAGTTGCCTGTCACCTAGCTAACTGACACGTACACCGAGGTTGAAGATCCGCCAAGTGTGCCACAAGTAGCTCACTGTAACAGGTAATCGAGTACATATATTTCCCCCACAAATCAGAAAATAGCGTGAGGAATGTTACAGTAGTGCACACGAAGAACAGATGACGAACACCTCTCGACCACGTCACAGCAAGTGTCAGCGCATTAGCAATCAACGTCGGACTAACACGCTGTCAGAAGCGTACAGGCTCTGCGAATGACGTCGGCGACTGTGATCGGTTCGCTTTGTGAGCCCGCTGGTGGGATCAGCCACGCTTTGAGAGACCGGTGCGCTGTCTAGCGCTGCCCGTTCTAGCCTCAGGAGACCTGTGGCGGTGCTGACGAATATCGTGTCTGACACTGGTCCACCAGAGACCGATTTTCCTTACGTATTATGCTGACGTGCAAACGTAGTGCTCGGAGCAACTGTCAACTGCATTTTGCTGATGAATATCACCGTGAAAGGTCAAAGGTGAAACGTGAACTTGGTGCGACGGATTACAGAACTAGGAAACAAACGTGATACAGTACAGTTTATTTCCAAGAGCCAGTTTTAGTGTGCGATAAATTCAGAATAGGAAACGAATTACAATCTCGATGGTGCTGAGGCTCAATCATACAGTATATTTTGAGAGAATACACTTCCATTTGACTGTATATTTCTGTACAATTTTGGTGAACAATGTAGACTTCGGCTTTCAGGCCGTTATCGAGTTCAGTGCTCAAAGCAAAAAAGCAGATAGTATGACACACAATAAAAAATTGAACTTTGTTAAATATGAGACGCAAGCTGATAGAAAATTACGAGGTATGCACTTGTCTCTCAGATCATCAACGTGTTTCTCTGGGAACTGTGCCGCATGACATATTATTTCACGTCATTGTAGAGTACAATACTAAAAGCAAAAGATACAAGTAATACACCATCATGTTGAAATATACGATGTAAGCTGATCTACAATTACGAGAGATGCACGTATTTCTTCTTAGACCATTACCATCATTTAGCTGTGTACTATGCAGGATAACAAATACACAGTTCAGCACATTTGTTAAACATGATATAAATGGTACAAAATTATGATCCTGTAGAAATGTAGTACAGTATCGCACAAGCATGTCATATCTAGGAAGCCAGCTGAAACCAGGTAAACACAGGATTCTTCCTTCTGCCTCAAAGATAACACGTGAAACTGATGCGACAGACCACAGATGTAAGAAAAACGTAATCCAAGTTACGCCCGAGTCTCGGATTACAAGTCTGATAAACCTTAGCGTATTCACAAAAGGGAACGAATTACATTATCAGATTCTGACTTCCGCCTCACTCACCAGAAAGTAAAGACAAATAAAACCAATACGAAAGTGCAGTCTTGAAAGTCTCTTCGGGTCTCCTGCCGGATCCTAAAGTCAACTTGAATCGACATTTCGGCGATCCAGCTGGTCGCCATCTTCAGGAAAATGCTGCTTCTGCTGATGAGTCCCGCTGAGAACTCAGCAGAAGCAGCATTTTCCTGAAGATAGCGACTAGCTGGATCGCCGAAATATCGATTCTAGTTGAATTTAGAATCCGGCAGCAAACCCGAAGAGACTTTCAAGACTTATTACGCCAGGAAAGCCTACGTAATCACGGAAGTACAATACCTGTGCTATTCTGAATACGCTGCCAAGTTCCTTTGGACATTCATGGATGTCTAGACTAAACAGAAATGTACATAACGGATATACGAGTACAGGCTGTAGACAAATGGAAGTTTTGATCTCCACGTGAGCCGTGCACGGATAGCAGAATGTTAATGCGACCGCTTGGGATAAGAGGGAAATCCGGGTTCGAGTCCCGGCCCGGTAGAAGTCTTCATTGTTGTCATTTCATTCCACAGCTGATTGTGTGGGCTATATTCGCAACTGCGAATACATTTAATGTAAGCAAAGTGCAGGATTTAAAGAGGTCTACTAGTAACGGAAAGAGGCTATAAAGTAACTAGTAGTGCTCGATTACTCATAAACGTAGAAAATTTGGCGTAAAATGGAGAGAAACCTGATATTTTTCTAAAATCTGTTTAGAGTTCCTGGTAAAAAGTAATCAGGCTTTTCTAGTTTATCTTGGTACCAACATCAAAACGTTGGGCTAAACAGGTCAAAAAGAATAGGAAAGTAACAATATAATTGATACCAGTACCATCGTTTAGGAATAGAGTATTAAAAACATCACGATTCTAATAAGAAGCAGAAGAAAACTTAATCAATGTGGGCCAACGAGAAGAGGAGCTTCACATTCCGAGAGTAAGGAAACACTGAAAGACACTTTCACAGAAAACGGCGGAAACCAACAGGATGCAACAGAAATAATTTATACCACGGACACAAGTATTGTGCTGTAAAGCACAAGTAGTGGCGTGGCATACCACCAAGACGCTTCGACGAGTATCATTCTCTTCTGGGCCGACTATCGTAAATATGCCATTGGGCGAAAAGTCACAGTATCTCAACATTGCCACCCGTTGGAAACGTGAGAGTCTATATTCAAAGAAAAAGATCTGGTTAGAAACAAAGTGGGGGGAATGCACCCGCAGGAGATACGATGCCTTGATAATCGCCACAATTCGGTGACGACGAGAGTCCATACATTTCTTCAGATATGACATATCCAGCCCAAGTCCCTCGTTGACGATTATTTCCCGCAGAGCAACTAAGGCGCGAGGATGTCTGTTGCAACGTCGCATTCGCACTTCCCAGTAGTTCCATACATTATGAGAATAAGATCTATTGAAATGACAGGCCAGCTGAGCTCCGATAGAGTGCCTGAGTGTTCACCAAACCATGAACGTAAGCAGGCGGAGAGTCTGCGTCATCAAGATGTAGTAGGAGATGCAACACTTGGCAACCGATACATTTTAAATAAACATCATGCTTCATGTTCCTGATAAACTGACTCCACGAAATGTAAATTCACTTTCTTCGGTTTGCCGTTATGTAATGAGTGATACCGCGCAGACCCAAGGAGCGATTATGGACTTTCGTAATGATGCAGTAGCGCAAGTCACAGGCTTTGAAGGCAATAAAAACAAGCTTAATGGCCCGGTGTGTAGCAGTCGCTCTCTATCTGCAAGTTTCTGGATCGTGCCAAAATGTAGAAAAAGCTAGACGGCTTAGTCTTCTTCGTCGGAAAAGGTCTGGTATTGCCGGCGCACAAGCCTTTGCTCTTCTAGTCGTCAATATACCAAGCGAGCTCTGCAGAGGACTTTTACCCTTCGAGCTCATGGCACTAAAAGCAGGAAACACAGCACAATTGTACATCTTCATAGATTAGGACCTCATCAACAAAATACTAGCCGCTTTCTAAATCATCCACCTCAGCCTACATACAATACAGTGATTTTATTTTAGCCACACGTATTGACTCTTTTTTTTCACTTTCGTGACCACACATACGTGTTTACGACTTCATTACCACTGGGAAACTTTTACTGTTTCTTTAATGATTCGCTGCAACTACTAACTAATAACATCAAAACCATGCCTTCGTAAGAGGAAAAAAAAATTAATATACAGAAACAGTGAAATCTTAATGAGTTTTAGATTATGAACTAATAAATCGGACAGGTTGAAATTTACCTCATAGGAATGCTATCCTCACCGTTTATAATCCTTCAAAATACCCAATATTCTTTGTCACAAAGAGTTTGCTGCTTCGGAACGTTGAAAACATATGTTGGAGCAATGACAACAGTGAACTTATACGTTACTTTCACTGCAGATACTAATGATGACTTCATGGCTGGTTCGATCGCCCTGTAGATGCACGTAGCTTATGTTACGAATGATACACTGATCCACGTGCAATATGAGAAATATATTTTCAGCGTTTTACGTAGTTTAACTATTTATGGGCTTTATCGTCGAAATAGAGCGTTCGGGTATTTTTTTCCAAATTACAAAATTTTCTTCGTGTTGCCTAAATGCATTTATATCTCGCAAATCTCGCTGACTTCTACCCAGAATTCAGGAATAAAAATGTGGAGCAAACCAGCAAATCCACCAAATGGCCACATGGATTGCAGCATTTGGTTTGCTATTCCTATTCATCTGAGCAGCTACCTAAGGTAGTATGCTGCTAAACGTCATAAAGAAGTTTTCCAAATCACGCTGGCTTAGATTCACTTGAAAAAGTGTTACACCACGTATGAATTCAGTTATGAGGTAATAAATTGGAACACCTATAGCCGCACTTACGATGTTGTTTGCTATATGGCTATCAGTTTCGGTGCTCCAGTGGACCATCTTCAGGTCTTAACTGAGGCTGAGGGGATTATCTCCAGTCGAATACACAACTCATCAGTGGCCAATGTATATGAACTGGTTTCCGCAGACTAGCTGTAACAGGGACCGATGACCGTCGCAGTCTGGTCCCTTTAACCACCACAAACCAACCAACTAGCTGTAACAACGATGTTGAGTCTCAGTCCATCAACAAGGTGAACATCTTGCTTAGGTGCTGGTCAAAAGCATGTACAAACTTTACAAAATGCGTAAAACTGTCCTGTCCGTGAGAATGTTATTTATTATGCTACCTATTACGGTCTTAAATCATCATCAACGACAGTGTACAACATACACAACTGGACAGTGTGACGATGCGAAACGAAATAGTATCGAACAGGAAAAATTGTTAAATGAATGGAAATACTCGCAAAAATTAAAAATGAAAAATTGTAGCAAGATTAAAATGATACCCCATTGACAGAAGGGCAACATGTGATCTATAGTAATAGAAATCGGAGAACTTCAAAGTCAAAGCTGACAGTCTTGCCAAAATCCAAAGAAGTTGCCACTAAAGACTTCTGTGTGTAATCAGATTACAAAACTCAAGTATTAACAGTTCTACACTTGATGCGTATTACGTAAAAACATTAATAAAATAAATATAAAGTAAAAGATAAACAGGATTGATGACTGTAAGAATATACAATATTCTGCAATCTGGTCAAAAATTTACGTATGTAAAATGCAATCTTCAGAGCAATCCACGAAACTAAAGTCAATCAAGCCATATCTCGCGAAAATACAATTTAAATTAAATTAATATTAAGCAAATACAATTTTTAGGGGTGGAAGAAAGAACAAAAAGAAGTAGAACATGTGGATATATAACATCTAATTTTTTTTGCTTATGCCACAATGTAACCAATGTTTTTCTTTTTTTTTGTGAAGAAACATGTCCTACATCTAAACTGTTACACATTAGTTAGAAGAATATGTCATCCAATGTTACACAACCACAAAATGTAATTGAAATTCCATTTATCAAACAGATCTGTGTGATAAATGGAAGTTAAATTACATTTTCAAATTTTGTATACATTAGATTAAGTTTTGCCATACGTTCAAGAAAAGGTTTTATGCATTTAACCTATTTAAAAATATTAACAGATGTTTTATAGCGATTTTGGCCTGAATGGCCCATCCTCACTGCCATTCCCCTAAGTGCTATTGGATGGCTCCTCTCGGTTCCTTAGCTACCTAGATGTGGCGTTTAAATAAAACTCGAATGCTTAGGAATCAATGAGTACCTGTAAATTTCATAAAAGAGAAACTTGTTGATAACAAATAAGAAAGTAAGTTTATCAATTTTACGTTTTTGTCATATCAAATACCATGGGGAAGTGGGGGTGGGGGTGGGGGGGGTGAGGGAGCGGGGTGTATTTTCCGTAGGTTAAAAGAGCCGACAGTAGCAACAACCAGTGATATCCCATTATGATTTTAATAGAGTGGTCACAGCTGAAATCTGTAGAGATCAGTAAGTCTCATACAAGCTTTTCTCTGGAACTGAATAAGGTTTATAAGCATTCCTAAAGAGGGGTTAGGATTTGGGCAATAAAATGTCAAATGAAATCAAATTATTAATGAGAAACATTGAGCAACAAAATAAACTAGCATAGTTACGAAATAAAAAAAGAGACACAAATGTTTTCCATTTTGGGGGCCCACAGGGCTAAGTGAAAGCAGTTACAGTAGCACAGTAATGGATGAGTAAAGTACAGTTCAAGAAGCAAACAAAATAAGCTTCGGTGCAGCTACCACACATACAAAAAATGATGTGATTTACAGACTGAATAGGACAGGTCATCCACTAAATGAAGAAGAATTCAGAATATGATAGAAAGTTAGCAGTATAGAAAGCTCGCAAAGGAAATGAACCGAAGTCGAGAGTGATAAGAGTGGAATGAAGGAATTTAAGATTGTATAAGAAGTGAAACGTTTTTAATTCAGTGCAGGAACACAGAATGCAATTTCATGATAACCTAAAAGTTGCTATCATTAAATAGGGAGTTGACGGTGGAAAGCTCTACAACATGCAGGTAAAGCAACAAATGATGTAGGAACAACAAAACGTGACACTACGTTGACATGTGAAGGCTACATGGTGAATGATTCAGCTTAATAACAGTAAAAAGTAACATGAATTTGTTGTATGATTTCTTGCAAGGATTTTTGTTTTGTTGCCACTTCTATTCTAATTCATCAGCGTGTGGTGAGACTTGTCAAATCGCTACGTGCTGCATCTGGCAGCAGCGGACCTCTCCAGTCAGAATCATACCCTAGTTGCTTCGAGCAAAAACTGATATCTTCGTAAAGTGTAACTCAGATCTGGTTACTAACAAACATGTCGAGGTCATTCAATAAAGATTACTGTTAACGAATCGGGATTGAAGTTTGAAAGCGTTAAACACTTTTCCTAAATGATAAAATTTCTTCAACATATTTTGCTCAGCATGATAACTAGACAGCTGCTGTCTCGTATGTTTAAATAGGTTGAGTAGAGGGAAAAGTTGTATATTTGAAGACGAAATTTTAGAGAAAATATGCTGTAAGATGTGAAATCTTGGTAGAAATAAATATAAACTGGATCAAAAAATTAATTTCATAGCTGAGATATTTGCGCTCGAAATAAAGAATCTGTATGTATTTTTAGAACAATGATTACATAATTAATTCATACGAAACTTTTAATAGGGCATAAATTTGTCCCCTGGGATGTGATTTTGATTCAAAAAGGGCACATTTCCGTAATTTCTGTCAGGAGACTACGCAAGGTGTTTCACAATTCCTGTTACAGTCTTGTAAGTGTTATAGACGGGACATAGGAGACGAAGTTTTAGCAAGGAACTGATATCCGGAAACGTACTGTTGGGATTTTGGATATCAAACAAGGTTACAGATCAGATCTTCATAATATATTCCGGTTGACGGTACGCAGTGAAAATAAGAAGATCATTTTTTGAAGGTGACAACTAACAGCCTTCAACTAAAGTATAAAATGCGTCTTTGACAATCAGCTTCTGTTTTGTTTAAAATCCAAATATCGACAGGTTTCAGCTACAGACCATCTTCACGGATTCTATGTAAAGATACAAAAAATACATCGAGTACGCAGGAAATATTAGAAAATCTTTTCCAAGCAAGTGCTAAATATACGCGAATACAGTTTAGGCCACAACATGACAGTTTAGGCCACAACATGACATTACTTAAGGAATGGCAAGGCCTCATATAAAGAGGATACCACGAATTCCAGTACAACATACGGGAAGTTTAAAGGCATACACACCAATAACATACGTAAACAGAGCAGCACTGAAGAGAAGATCTAAGGTTTTCGTCATATGGTACAAAATTATCTCGATGATAAGTTTCTTGGTAAATGCAGGGTACTGGACAATCTTTGGCGAACATCTTTGGTATAGTTACATAAGTAAACAGGAAAACTAAGTTGCTATCCCCAAACACAGAATAACATCGATCATACCATATAAGGCAGAGATCCGTAGCAAAACCATTACATATACTCCATGAAGTGTATATAAAGAAACGTCAATTATATCATAAACGTAATGCAAATAGTACCCATAACGTAAAGACAGATTAAAATACAGTGTTCAAAAACTGGGTGAAATGTCACCCAGCATTCATACGCACCTAGGTTAGATTAATGAACCATTATAGTAAGATATCGACTACATTAGAGGAAAACATTATACGTAAACAAAGTTTTGTTAAGGAGCTTAATTAGGAGCCTAGTATATCAGTAATACTAACACTTCAAAGAAGGGGGATAAATAACCACAGCATAACTAAGCATGTGCCCAGATTTGGCTGTAAGGCGTGTTGGTAACACATGAATATAACAGTGCTAAAGATGAATAAATTTCTTTATCAAAGTCAAGCTGCAGCTAAAAGGCAGTAGAGTCTCAGCCATTAAGGATATATTTTGAGAGGCAAATTGAAATTTTTTTTATCTATTGCAGGCACGTGATTGCTAAACGAAATATGTACTTATTTCTCTAAAGACTTACAAACATTAAACGGAATGGAGACCTTGAGCTACAGATGACTTATCTAACATGAACCCAAATGGGAAGAGGGCACCCTAATGTGATTATGGTATAATTAACCATTTCCGTCCTACTACAAAAACGACCATGAGAGTCGGATACGGTCGCATCATGGAGCATTGCCCGTCTTGCCCAACACACGCGCCGCCCTCTCGGCTTCGAAGATGACTCCTCCCTAACGTAGAAGAGAACGCGTCAACGAGTATCCGTAACCTTGTTCATGCCAAAGGTTCCTCTGGTAACTACAGGTCAGACAGAGTTCATTTTCTTAGTTGGGTGCATACCATAAAGAAGTAGATACGTAAGTGAACCGATCTTCAAAATCATCTTATATTCAGACTGTTCAGTTCAGTATATTGGTTTCTTATCAAAACCTTATCTACCAAATCCCCTTATCAATCGATAGAAGCCTGTAATAGGAATTGTGGAAACCCTGAATACTTCGGCAGGTAAGGCGGGTGATCATATTCAATAGAAATATAAGCTCAAAATATGTTGATCTCACAGCTGAAGAACAAATCAGAGAGAAATCGGCACACTGAAGGGCAGTTACGCTCCACGAAGTGTGTCATAATGCAGAGATACCATGAGGTGAAAGCTGACTGATGGTCTACAGATCTTGCAAACCTGCGTCTTCTGACATTTCAGTCGAATGCGTATTTGCATTTGGAGGCTCAGCAGCACCTAGACACAGTGAAAATGTAGAGGACCAGTACTGTGCATTATTCTGGAGTTTCTGTGCTGTAATTGACAAGTGAAGACGCAAGTCTCCCTGGAGTTTCACGACACACGTGGAACTCAGTTATCTTAGAGCCTAGTGACAGACATCCGATTTCGGTTTATTTTATGGTCTTGTGTTTACAGTGTTTCGATGAATTTTCTCAGGTTGAGACACTGAAGGGTGATCTGTTTAGTTGTTAAAACAATTCAACGGCCAAGACTGCATATATATAGAACAACCGGTTTCAACAGACTACACTGTTATCCTTAGGTCCATATTACAAAAGGTCTGTCATCGCTTCTCATCCGCTTCACATGTTGTGCGTGAATATCTCTGTTGGTCCATCACACTGAATATGTGTGTGAAGTCAGCGTAAAATGATCACATATTACAACGAAATATTTTAAGAACTTAAGGTGACAGCATAGTCTGTTGAAAGTGGTTGTCTTAAATTAAAAAAAATGTATTTTGTGCGATCAAGGATGTTAAATGGTTTTTTTTTCATTTTTTACAGTCTTCTATTTATCCGCTGACTTCCACGATAAGGAACTTGGAATAAATTCTCTTACCAGTTGCTGGGATATAAAAAGATTACGTTGGAAATGCGATTCGTGGGATTTGAGGTTGTATTAGGACACAAACTGCAGTTTTTGTCAACGAGGTTCTTGAACATCACACGAAAGGAAAATTTTGTCTTGAGGTGCTTTCTCGCAGTATCGATGGTTAATAAGTGGAGCTTTGTGAATGATAAAATTAGTAAAATAAATTTATTTTATTTGAGCAATAATGTGAAATTGCATCATTAACATACCTCTATGACGCACAATTAACTTTGTGTTAGTATGGTTGTTTCTCATCTTCTTCAGTAACGAAAAAAACCCAACTGTCTGTTGTAGCGACAACTATATGAAACGCTTGGTGCATAACTAGCTATGGTTTAAATCAGTAACTTGCATTAAATGCACTCCTGTTTTTGGGGCATTTTATCCAACATAAAATGAATACATTCTTAATTAAGGTTCGAAGAACTGAAAACAGTATCCCACAGCCGCCTCTTTGTAACAGGAAACGAACGAACAATAATCAAACATGCATCGCCTGAATTCGTACATTTGCGAGTTAATATCCCATAGATGTTCTGGCTCACATGTGGTTCCTCTTCGTTGAAATGTCTTGGCTCAAACTTGTCTAAGGGTTGAACCGCACGTGTCGCATTACACGCCCTAAATTAGACACTTGTGACCCTTTGGTTAAATTGTCTGGCTGATGGCAAGTCTGCGAAATACCCAGTTAATATAACATATAATAGAGGTAATAATAACATTGGGAACTAAATTAATGATGTAGCCAGACAGTTCCGATTTAGTTAGAATATTGTTTATTCAGAAAGCAAAATAATAGCGAAAGTGGTCGTATTTGGAACTACTATTACACTCGAGCGCATATCCATTTGACACAGTTCGATCATGACGAATTACCAATCCAATACTGCAACTCATTAAATATGCGAAAAGTTAGAGTTCACACAAGGCGTACGGCTGCTCACCGCTCAGAGACTAAGTCCCACAATACCACACAACGCGAAATTTTCCAAGTCGTTTCACTTCCTAGCTGGCTAGAGGCCGACCGTCCGCTTTCGCGTCTCCACAAGCACTGTCCCTATGACTGTCCCCATGCGCCCCGAACATCGTCGCTCAACTGATTAGGGCTGTTTCGTTTGCTGCAGATGCCCATCTCATTGGCTACAGCTTATTCTACATTATTTTACAATTTAACGTATTTAAGTAATCAAAGCTTGACCACTTTCACACTATAATTAAAGTAACAATAATATCCATTACATAATAAACGTTAAATTATTTTACATAAAAACAATACAATTTCCTTCTTATCTTTGAATGCCACGGCCAGTAGCCTTGCACCAATGTGCTTTCTGATAAATAAATAAAGAACAAAAGTAACTGTTATGCCTTAAACTTTACAACAAATACTCTATTACCTAATGATTCAATAAGGCGTCATGCTGTCATCGTTCAATGTGTTTTGTGTGGAGGAAACGATGATATGATGCTTAACTGATGATAAAAAAGCACTCCGTCTTCAGGCCACGAGTGGCCTACCGGGACCATCCGACCGCCGTGTCATCCTCCGAGGAGGATGCGGATCGGAGGGGCGTGGGGTCAGCACATCGCTCTCCCGGTCGTTATGATGGTATTCTTGACCGAAGCCGCTACTATTCGATCGAGTAGCTCCTCAATTGGCATCACGAGGCTGAGTGCACACCGAAAAATGGCAACAGCGCATGGCGGCTGGATGGTCACCCATCCAAGTGCCTGCCACGCCCAACAGCGCTTAACTTCGGTGATCTCATGGGAACAGGTGTATCCAGGCCGCCTTAAATATTAATACCCATAATTTGAACTTACTGTAGCTTTTAAACCAACGAAGTTACAGAGTTGATATTTACAACGTTTGTCATTTTAATGATGTCTATCGTTAGGATCGACCGCAGCTTTCAGCTTTTAGCATTCAGGTCTTTGTTACAAAACTTGTGAATTTTACTTGAACAGTAATCCTAAACTATTATAGATACGATCAATATTCAAGTTTTATTGGAATCATCATAAAAATTTATGGAGGATGACAGATTAAAATTACAGTGGCTTGATTCCCAGAATTACTTTAGAATTAAATACTTTCATAAATGGCCGATCTTAAGTCCGCCATATTTGACACTGCTACGTCTCCTCGGCCACAAAAGTCTTCTACAGGGTTTCCCTGTCACGTAGGTTCTCATCTGTCTCACTCGGAAACTACAGCACTTAGGCCTCAATAGACGCCTTTGACTTTCCCCAACTCGTGGTGAATCTGCGCCTTTTGTGGCATCCGGTCTTGAGCGACAGGGTTCGTATCACAATTCCTGGAGGCTGACTCTTTCGGGCATATACTTAAATGAGAGCGAATGCTCGTTACCTCACACGTTGCACGCCCGCATTCAAGTCTACAAATTAAAGTCTATCAATTCTGGAAACAGACGAATCAACAGCGTCCACGGTGTGGCTATGCTTCATGCTTAAGAAGATTGTAGAAAGGTACTGTCAGGAAGAAAGAAAAATGCGTGAACACCAGCCATAAGTGTCAAATAAGACTGAACACCGTGCAGTATCATATGAGTAACGTGCAGTTTGCAGTAGAAAAGATAAATGGTTGGGGCAAACTGCATATAACCTGTGTGTCGTAGCAAAAATGTTGCAGCATCAGCTGCAGGCCGTATATCGTAAGAGACGTGCACTTGACACACTTGTAGAATCCTGCCGCTGGGTGCCAAGATACTGCTGGGAGAGAATTTAACAACGCAGCAGTCTGCTGTAGCGGAGGTCTGCGGTTGCGGTTACTCATGATGAGGCACAGTGCCGTGCTCCCCCAACCACCTACGTGACAAGGGGTGGCCTCCCGTCGCAGCGTAGGCGACTACAAGTAGGCCTACTCGCCGCTCAGCCATTAGCGGCACTTCAACTTGTTGCTAGACTTCTGACGACAGTCGATGCCGTGACAGTCTCCAAGGCAGCCAATAGTCCAATGTGGGACAGAGGAGCTTCAACCTCACCAAGCAGCGTCATCAGCATGGTGAAGCTTCTGGTCTACAAGCCGCCAGCTGTACCTGGTCGTTCCATGTTTCGAACTGGTGCTGGCGAATTGAAGCCACTTCCAACATGTCGTCGTCTTACACTCCGGGCCGTGCGGGGTAACCGTGCGGTCTGGGGCGTCTTGTCACGGTTCACGCGGCTCCCCCCATCGGAGGTTCGAGACCTCCCTCTGGCATGGGTGTGTGTGTTGTCCTTAGAATAAGTTAGTTTAAGTAGTGCTTAAGCCTAGGGACCGATGACCTAAGCAGTTTGGTCCCATAGTCCTCACCACAAATTTCCAAATTTTTACGCTATGAAGAGTCCTCAGTTTAGCACCAGGCATCTGATAAACAAACCTGCTCGAAAGATGCCAGCCTGGCGTGAGCAATGCCACTTCACTGACCACAGCAATTTTGCTGTGGTAGAACACAGTTGCAACTGTGCACTTACCCCCGTGTGCACAAACGTGCTGCTGGAGTTGTAAGAGCCTAGATTGTTGCTGGAAAAGTAACTGAGACACCTATAAACTGATCTTCTTTGTCTCTTATAAATTTATGATTTTCCTTATTTCGGTTCGAAGAATCAAAAGCAGCGTCTCATGCCTGCCTCTAAGTCGGTGATTGGGAAACAATAAATAATAAACAAACATGCACCCCCTGAATTTGTAAATCACATGATTGCAGGATAGTCTACAAAAAACGTAAACTGAGCAATTGATAGAGTTCACAATGTTTTTATGCTTCGTCCTTCACCATACTGCAGAAAGGCAGCGTCAGGAAGCAAAAAAATGGTTCAAATGGCCCTGAGCACTATGGGACTTAACTTCTGAGGTCATCAGTCCCCTATAACTTAGAACTACTTAAACCTAACCAACATAAGGACATCACACACATCCATGCCCGAGGCAGGATTCGAACCTGTGACCGTAGCGGTCGCGCGGTTCCAGACTGTAGCGTCTAGAACCGCTCTGCCACACCGGTCGACTCAGGAAGCAAGAAAAATGTGTTAGCACCAGTCAGGAAACAAAAGACATCACAGAACATTTTGGGATGTGGTTATTAGTGAAGAGTAGGCTGTAGCGCAATAAAACCGGTTGTACCACATTTCATATAAGAAGGCGAGAGCGCCTATCAGTTATCAAAAATTTCATCCAAATTTACGGCCAGAAATAAAGGTGCAAGAAGCGGGAGCGCCAGATGGCCATGCATTTAGAAAAAATATCATTTTTGGCGAGGGTCGAGCGAGGCCAGACGCTTTTGTGTCAATTAAGGTCGCGGGCAGTTGTTAGCGTAGCGGAAAGAACACACAATCGAAGGATTATGGTACCAAGGCCGTATGTGGAAAGTTTTTTTTAAATTTTTATATTTCTAATCTTTACGTTACTTACAATAAAAATTACCTGAAATAATGCTCAGTATTTCGCACTTATTAATATTTTCATAAAAGACTTCAAAACAAAAGGGAAAGGAAGACTTGGTGGATGAGCACGTAGCAAAATATGGGGTTGTTATCATTACTTCATCAAAATCTGGGAAACTTACAACAAACATACAAAAAAAAAATTATCCCATATGATGAAGCCTTACGTGTAGGACAACAATTTTCTTCTGTTAAGTAATTCGTTGGGAGAACAAAAAAACCTACATTTATATGACGAGCTCTTTTAAGATGAATAAGGATTGCTATCATGCAGCTCTAAAGTGACTCCCCGCTAAATACACTTGCTTGTGTAACACCGCGCTGTCTATTTTTATCGTTGGTAAGAAATTTGGCAAAAAACCTTCCAAACTGCTCTTATCAAGTAGAGAGGAAAAAATAAATTACACCGGAAGAAGAATGCATCAAAATACGTTCCACTGCAAATATTTGGTGAAATGATGCGTTTTGATTGGTTCGCTGACACATTGTACGATGAGAGAGAACCTTTCATAAATGTAAAACAAGTTTGTTTTTCTAAAGAACTTTAAAACCACCAAGTAATTATAAAAATGCGACGTTTATGACGCGTACAAGGTGCTAAGAAAGTTATTTTTTGCCCATCTTTTTACAATGAACATCACTGCAGCACGTGAAAATCATCAACTGCAAAATAGTAAAAGTATGTGATTTTATACACGAAACTCTCGTGTACGCCTTACAATCGCTTCCTGGAAATATATTAACAATCCCGAATTTTCGTTGAAATTTCGTTTTCATGCCTTTTATAAAAATATTAATAGATATGAGTGCAGTATATTGAGCATTATTTCAGCATATTTGCATTGTAAGTAACGTAGCAACTGAAAAGTAATGAATAAAGACTCTAAGCCACGACCCTCGAATCACTTATCAGCACCCTTCCCACTGCGACAGACGCTACGTAAGTGGCTCATGCCTCACTCGGCTTCCACCAAAACCGTTATTTTCTCTAAACGCTTGGCCATATGGAGTTCCCACATCTGTCACTATCATTTCTGGCCAAGCCCTCAATACACCATAAATTTCCATGAAATCTTTGATGAGGACTAGACGCGGTCCTTTTGTAAGCACTTCTCCACCAGACTAAAACAATCGCCGTTTTAAATTGTGAAGCATACATAAGATTTTAATAATAAGGTTTTGTGTCAGTTGTTATCAATATCTTGCTCCTTAGTCATAACAACAAGTGCGTCATCATACGGTTCAGGTAGTGTAGATAATAAATTATTGTACTCACACCTTAATGATGAACTCGGTGCAACAGACTACAGCTAGACAATAGAACTGCGTCAGAGTGGTCTGATGTCAGACAGTACCTGCAACGGAAACAAAAGGAAGAGGTGATGTCAGATCCTACAGAGGTAGGTACATGCTGGTATAGTACATGTGAAAGCAAAAAAATGCTAGAGTGAGATAGCAGTGAATGTCCACTGAACGAGATTAATGGGAGTGCAACGAAACTAGTAGAAGCCACACACAAGAAAATACACTGTTGGAAAGAAATACGTTGGAATCATCTGGAAAGAAGGCGTCAGTTTTGACCCGATGACGGCGTATAGACGCACTGATAATGATTTCGCCGGCCGGAGTGGCCGAGCGGCTCTAGGCGCTACAGTCTGGAACCGCGCGACCGCTACGGTCGCAGGTTCGAATCCTGCCTCGGGCGTGGATGTGTGTGATGTCCTTAGGTTAGTTAGGTTTAAGTAGTTCTAAGTTCTACTGGACTGATGACCTCAGCAGTTAAGTCCCATAGTGCTCAGAGCCATTTTGATAATGATTTCAACGTCTCCCGCCAGTAGTTAGCGTAGTATCATAACCACCAGAACACGTACCCCACTCATACGATAATAGTTGGTGGTGACTTTAATTTACCCTTGATACGTTGGCGAAAATACATGTTTAATTCCGGGGGTACGCATAAAATATCATCCGATATTGTGCTAAACGCATTCTCTGAAAATTATTTCGAGCAATTAGTTCATGAGCCCACGCGAATAGTAAACGGTTGTGAAAACACACTTGACCTGTTAGCAACAACTAATCCTGAGTTATTAAAGAACATCAAAACCGATTAGTGAACACAGGGTTGTCGTAGCGAGATTGAATATTGTAGTCCCCAAATCCTCGAAAAATAAGCGAAAAATATACCTATTCAAAAAAGCAGATAAAAATTCAATTGACGCCTTCCTGAGAGACAATCTACACTCATTCCAAATTAATAATATAAGTGTAGACCTGATGGGGCTTAAATTCAAGGAAATAGTATAGGCAGCAATCGAGAGATTTATACCAAATAAATTAACAAACGACGGAGATGATCCTCCTTGGTACACAAAACGGCTTAGAACACTGTAAGAGAAACAACGAAACAAACATGCCAAATCCAAACAGACGCAAAATCCCCAACATTGGTGATCCTTTACAAAAGCTCCGAATTTGGCGCGGAGTTCAATGCGAAATGCTTAGAACAGTTTCCACAACGAAACTTTGTTTCGAAACCTGGCAGAAAATCCAAAGAGATTCTGGTCGTATGTGAAATATGTTAGCGACAAGAAACAACCAATGCCTTCTCTGCGCGAAAACAATGGAGAAACTATCGAAGACAGTGCTGCCAAAGCAGAGCTACTAAACACAGCCTTCCGAAATGCCTTCACAAAAGAAGACGAAGTAAATATTCCAGAATTCGAATCAAGAACAGTTGCCAACATAAGTAACGTAGAAGTAAATATTCTCGGAGCAGTGAAGCAACTTAAATCACTCAATAACAGCAAGTCTTCTGGTCCAGACTGTATACCAATTAGGTTCCTTTCCGAGTATGCTGATGCATTAGCTCCATACTTAACAATCATATACAACCGTTCGCTCGACGAAAGATCTTTACCCAAAGACTGGAAAGTTGCACAGGTCACACCAATATTCAAGAAAGTTAGTAGAAGTAATCCACTAAATTACAGGCCCATATCGTTAACGTCGATATGCAGCAGGATTTTAGAACATGTATTGTGTTCGAACATTATGAATTACCTCAAAGAAAACGGTCTATCGACACACAGTCAGCATGGTTTTAGAAAACATCGTTCCTGTGAAACACAACTAGCTCTTTATTCGCATGAAGTGCTGAGTGCCATTGACAAGGGATTTCAGATCGATTCCGTATTCCTGGATTTCCAGAAGGCTTTTGACACTGAACCACACTAGCGGCTCATAGTGAAATTGCGTGCTTATGGAATATCGTCTCAGTTATGTGACTGGATTTGCGATTTCCTGTCAGAGTAATTGACGGAAAGTCATCGGGTGAAACAGAAGTGATTTCAGGCGTTCCCCAAGGTAGTGATATAGGCCCTTTGCTGTTCCTTATCTATATAAACGATTTGGGAGACAATCTGAGCAGCCGTCTCCAGTGGTTTTCGGATGACGCTGTCGTTTATCGACTAATAAAGTCATCTGAAGATCAAAACAAACTGCAAAACGATTTAGAAAAAATATCTGAATGGTGCGAAAAGTGGAAGTTGACCCTAAATAACGAAAAGTGTGAGGTCATCCACATGAGTGTTAAAAGGAACTCGTTAAACTTAGGTTACACGATAAATCAGTCTAATCTAAAAGCCGTAAATTCAACTAAATACCTAGGTATTACAATTACGAACAACTTAAATTGGAAATAACACATAAAAAATGTTGCGGGGTAGGCTAACCAAAGGCTGCGTTTTATTTGCAGGACACTTTGAAAATGTAACAGACCTACTAAGGAGACTGCCTACACTACGCTTGTCCGTCCTCTTTTAGAATACTGCTGCGTGGTGTGGAATCCGTACCAGACAGGACTGACGGAATACATCGAAAAAGTTCAAAGAAAGACAGCACGTTTTGTATTATCGCGAAATATGGGAGAGAGTGTCACAGAAATGATGCAGGATTTAGGCTGGAAATCATTAAAAGATAGGCGTTTTTCGTTTCGACGGAATCTTCTCATGTAATTCCAATCACCAACTTACTCCTCCGAATGCGAAAATATTTTGTTGACACCGACCTATATAGGGAGGAACGATCACCACGATAAAATAAGGGAAATCAGAGCTCGTGCGGAAAGATATAGGTGTCCATCCGTTCCGCGCGCTATACGAGATTGAAATAATAGAGACTTGTGAAGGTAGTTCGACGAACCCTCTGCCAGGTACTTAAATGTGATTTGAAGAGTATCCATGCAGATGTAGATGTAGAGCTGAGTCTACCCTTCAATAGGGCTTCTTTACGGCTGCTCGTCGTGGGGCACAGCTTGTCTCTCATCCTTAGGCCTCCTTCAGACAGTCCAGAATCGGTTCTTTTGGGCCATACTCCGTGCACCACGTTGGGCCAGGATCCAGGACCTCCACAATGAAAATAGAAAGTTAAAATAAATAAATCACCACCTCAGTAGGGTCTACGGACCAAGCGCCCAAGACACGGCTTATGACTAATAAACTCGAGCCATTTACCTTCACAGCCCAGAAGCCAAGCCACATGGATGGTAGCACTTTGGAACCACCAGACACACACACACAAACACATACACACTAAAAAGCCAGAAGGCTTATTATGGTGCAAACGTGTGAAGCAAGAAGGCACCCATGCCATGTAGATGCACTCACGCTTTCTGCAGCCAACTGAGTGGTTTTGAAAGAAGTCAAGTTGCGGCCTTCCGAGAGGTGGTATGCTCCTTTCGGAGAATTGCCATTCAAGTTGGATGTGTGTGTGAAATCTTATGGGACTTAACTGCTATGGTAATCAGTCCCTAAGCTTACACATTACTTAACCTAAATTATCCTAAGGACAAACACACACGTCCATGCCCGAGGGAGGACTCGAACCTCCGCCGGGACCAGCCGCACAGTCCATGACTGCAGCGCCTTAGACCGCTCGGCTAATCCCACGCGGCTCAAGTTCGATGTGCTGCGTCAGTTGTGCAACGATGCTGGCCACACACCTATAGACGAGGTTCTGGCCGCCCACAACCATCAGGATCGTCGTATTGTAAGGGTAGCAGTGGCAGATCGTACAGCTACCATAGCACAATAAGAGGGTTTGTGAGCTTAGACGTGTCAAAACGTACTCGTGGGAACCGGTTACCTGCAGTGGAACTACGGCATCGACGTGCATAGCTCGACCGGTGCCGTCCGAAGATCAGTAAGGAGATCGAATGGCGTTCCGTGGTCTTCAGCGATGAAAGCAGATCGTGAATGCACGCAAGTGAAGGTCATTTGTGCGTACGATGTAGATCGGATGAGCGCTGTCTCGTAGAGTGCATTCGTCCAAGACACACTGGCCTAATCCCAGGACTTATGGTCGGGTGTCGAAAAGGTACAACGGGTGTCGATAAGGTACAACTCTCGTTCACCTTTGGTGTTTCTGGAGGGGGCGCTAACCAGCGCTCGGTAGGTGCAGAATTTTGTAAAACCCCTTATTTTGCCATTCTTCCAATGGGAATGCGATGTGTTGCTTTAACACAGCCCATGAGCCCGAACATGATGTGCAAGACGAACAGCAGCTTCCCTTGCCAGCACGATATCACTGACTTGGCTTCAACCGGGCCGGCCGATGAGGCCGAGTGGTTCTAGGTGCTTCAGTCCGGTACCGTGCTGCTCCTGAGGTTGCAGGTTCGAATCCTGGCTCGGGCATGGATGTGAGTAGGACAGGCTAGTTAGGTACAAGTAGTTCTAAGTCTAGGGGGTTGACGACCTCAGATGTTAAGTTCAATAGTGCTTAGACCCATCTGAGCCATTTCACCCTTTTTTCGTTCTAGGCGCTACATTCTGCAACCGCGAGATCGCTACGTTCGCAGGTTCGAATCCTGCCTCGGGCATGGATGTGTGTGATGTCCTTAGGTTAGTTCGGTTTAACTAGTTCTAAGTTCTAGGGGACTGATGAGCTCAGAAGTTAATTCCCATGGTGCTCAGAGCCATTTGAGCCATTTTTTGACCCTTTTTTGAAGCTCCAATCGAGTACGTGTGAGATATCACGTGACAAGATGTGACTCGTGGAACTCATCAACCAACAACTCTTGCAGGGCTACGTGACCACGTCAAGCAGTTATGGCATAACGCATCCCAGGACAGTATTCGCCATCTGTACGATTAACTGGATGCCAGATTCAGTGACTGTATTGCCGCCCCTGGAGGCTACATCATGTACCAATATGACTGTTTCAGTGTGGTTCGATATCTGTACCTCAAAACCGCTTGCGCTAATGCTCTGTAAATGTAATCATTTTATGTACTCCACTACATCGTTGCAACAATGCACCTTACAGGAAAACTCTAAAACGGCTTACTATCTTTTTGTGGGAGTGAACTTAGAATCGAACTTGAGAATGATAATAGCTGGTTAGTCGACCGACATTTACTTGAATCTAGAACCTAGCAACTGTTGTAGTATAACGTAATATCGTCGACACATTTCCCCTTATCACGCCTCCTACCTGAAACCTAAATAATTTACAGTAAAATATAAGATGTTAGTTACATACACTATGTGATCGAAAGTAGCCGGACACCTAGCTGAAAATGACTTACAAGTTCGTGGCACCCTCCATGGGTAATGCTGGAATTGAATATGGTGTTGGCCCAACCATAACCTTGATGACAGCATTCACTCTCGCACCATAAGTGCAATCAGGTGCTGGAATGTTTCTTGGCGAATGGCAGCCCATTCTTCACCGAATGCTGCACTGAGGAGAGGTATTGATGTCGGTCGGTCGGGCCTGGCAAGACGTCGGCCTTCCAAATCAACCCAAAGATGTTCTATGAGATTCATGTGAGAATTCTGTGCAGGGCAGTCCATTACAGGGATGTTATTGTCGTGTGACCACTTCGCCACAGGCCTTACACTATGAACAGGTGCTCGATTGTGCTGAAAGATGCAATCGCCTTCCCCGAATTGTTCTTCAACAGTGGGAAGCAATAAGGTGCTTAAGACACCAATGTTGGCCTGTGCTGTGATAGTGCCACGCAAAACAACAAGAGGTGCAAAGCCTTCTCCATGCAAAACACGAGCACATCATAACACCACGCTTCCGAATTTTACTGTTGATACTATACACGCTGGCAGCTGACGTTCACCGGGCATTCGCCATACCCACACCCTGCCATCGGATCGCCACATTGTGTACCGTGATTCGTCACTCCACACAACGTTTTTCCACTGATCAATGTTTACTCTCCTTACCCTAAGTGTGGCGTCGCTTGGAATTTATCGACGTGATGTGTGGCTTATGAGCAGCTGCTCGACCATGAAATGCAAGTTTTCTCACCTCCTCCCTGTCATAGCAGTCGCAGTGGATCATGATGTAGTTTGGAATTCCTGTGTGATGGTCTGGATAGATATCTGCCTATTACACATTACGACGCTCTTCAACTATCGGAGGCGTTAGTTAACCGGTGAGGTCGACCTGTAGGCTTTTGAACTGTACGAGTCCCTTCACGTTACGATTTCACTATCACATCGCCAACAGTGGACCTAGGGATGTTTAGGAGTGTGGAAATCTCGCGTGCAGACCTATGACACAAGTTACACCCCATTAACTGACCACGTTCGAAGAACGTGAGTTCCGCGAATTGTCCTATTCTGCTCTCTTACGATGTATAATGACTACTGAGGTCGCTGATATGGAGTACCTGGGCGTAAATTGTAGCACAGCGCAGCTAAACATGTTTTTGTGGTGTCCAGATACTTTTGAAAACATAGTGTGGCTTTTGAGAGTATTGATAACAAAGATCACATGCACTGTTGCAGTTTGGCATCATAGTTTTCTTACAGCGGTGGTAATTAACGCAAAACGTCAATGAAAGTAAATGTTTTTCCTCAATTCATACAGCTTCTGAAAGAGTGGCTGATAAGTTTTTGACCGTCGACATATTTTCCTCGGGTCCTGATCTTTGGCAGTAACTAATTTCAGTTTACTCAGATAGCGCGAAGTCTAAAGACAAAGCTATCACACCGCACCTGGCATATTTATTTGGCAGCTTCCAATGTTCATATCTGATTCCTACGAACTTTAGATCAAATGGTTCAAATGGCTCTGAGCACTATGGGACTTAACACCTGAGGTCATCAGTCCCCTAGAACTTAGAACTACTTAAACCTAACTAACCTAAGGACATCACACACATCCATGCCCGAGGCAGGATTCGAACCTGCAACCGCAGCAGTCGCACGGTTTCGGACTGAAGCGCCTAGGACCGCTCGGTCACAGCGGCCGGCAAACTTTAGATCAAAATTTACATAAAGGCATTAACAAAAAAAATATTGTTCAAAATAACGAGAGGTCATTTGTATACATTAAATATGATTCTCTAGAAAATGACATAACCACAGTTTTCAGGTGACAACTGCGGCCAAAGAAAACTTCTAAAAAATACAAGCCACCAATTGAGGTACCTTAATTTCAATATTTTCGAAGTTCAAAGTAGTAACGCAAAATTAAACATATTATTATAATGAGTCAAACAAAAATATCATGAATTCACAAAAATGCAGAACATTCTAAATTTTATATATTTTTACACTTCAGTTCCTGTACGTTATTAAAAGATAATAAATATATCACAACAGTTGGCCGCTGTCTTTTAATACACTGGATTCATTATCATTCGATGAGCAGTTTCCTGTGGACAAATTATGGATTTAATTTTCTGTGAAAATCTGCCTAACGTACTGTCCTTCTTTTGCTTCGTAATTGTTTGACGAGTAAATTTTTGTTGCTATAAGGTTACTGGACCGTGTGACTGTGGTATGCTCTGGAGCACAGCGTTGGTAGACAAGCAAGCCGAAATTACAGAGTGTCGAATACTGACGAGTTGCGCCCCATTAAAATGCAATTAGAAATTTACATAAACAGCAGCTGTCGCCACACCACATAATTTACATTGCTGGGCAGCAAAGCGTTAGAAGAGCATATTGATGACCTTCAGCATGGAAGAGAGATTATTGGATGTAATTGACAATTGACAAAGTAATTATACTTCCATGCAAGACCTCACACCCTTCACATTCGTAAATGAGAAAAGGGAGGTGGGTGGGTAATTGTTGCTTATTGCGGAAGCCCAACTTTTCGTCGGTGAATAGCCCGCGAAGGAGCAACAACAATACCCTGTTATCCCTGAGACACCATGTGGAACGGAACAGTTACCTGAATATGGAAGTTAGTAGGAATATAAAAAAAGGGAGGAAGGTTTATCTGTTTAGCAAGAGTAGCAGAAGGCAGATTTCAGACTCCCTAACAGATCAAAACGAAAATTTCTGTTCCGACACTGACAATGTTGAGTGTTTATGTAAAAAGTTCAAGGCACCCGTAAAATGCGTTTTAGACAGGTACGTGCCGAGTAAAACTGTGAGGGACGGGAAAAACCCACCGTGGTACAACAACAAAGTTAGGAAACTACTGCGAAAGCAAAGAGAGCTTCACTCTAAGTTCAAATGCAGCCAAAACCTCTCAGACAAACAGAATCTAAACGATGTCAAAGTTAACGTAAGGAGGGCTATGCGTGAAGCGTTCAGTGAATTCGAAAGTAAAATTCTATGTACCGACTTGACAGAAAATCCTAGGAAGTTGTGGTCTTACGTTAAATCAGTAAGTGGCTCGAAACAGCATATCCAGACACTACGGGATGATGATGGCATTGAAACAGAGGATGACACGCGTAAAGCTGAAATACCAAACGCCTTTCTCCAAAGCTGTTTCACAGAGGAAGACCGCACTGCAGTTCCTTCTCTAAATCCTCGCACAAACGAAAAAATGGCTGACATCGAAATAAGTGTCCAAGGAATAGAAAAGCAACTGGAATCACTCAACAGAGGAAAGTCCACTGGACCTGACGGGATACCAATTCGATTCTACACAGAGTACGCGAAAGAACTTGCCCCCCTTCTAACAGCCGTGTACCGCAAGTCTCTAGAGGAACGGAAGGTTCCAAATGATTGGAAAAGAGCACAGGTACTCCCAGTCTTCAAGAAGGGTCGTCGAGCAGATGCGCAAAACTATAGACCTGTATCTCTGACGTCGATCTGTTGTAGAATTTTAGAACATGTTTTTTGCTCGAGTATCATGTCGTTTTTGGAAACCCAGAATCTACTATGTAGGAATCAACATGGATTCCGGAATCAGCGATCGTGTGAGACCCAACTCGCTTTATTTGTTCATGAGACCCAGAAAGTATTAGATACAGGCTCCCAGGTAGATGCTATTTTCCTTGACTTCTGGAAGGCGTTCGATACAGTTCCGCACTGTCGCCTGATAAACAAAGTAAGAGCCTACGGAATATCAGACCAGCTGTGTGGCTGGATTGAAGAGTTTTCAGCAAACAGAACACAGCATGTTGTTATCAATGGAGAGACGTCTACAGACGTTAAAGTAACCTCTGGCGTGCCACAGGGGAGTGTTATGGGACCATTGCTTTTCACAATATATATAAATGTCCTAGTAGATAGTGTCGGAAGTCCCATGCGGCTTTTCGCGGATGATGCTGTAGTATACAGAGAAGTTGCAGCATTAGAAAATTGTAGCGAAATGCAGGAAGATCTGCAGCGGATAGGCACTTGGTGCAGGGAGTGGCAACTGACCCTTAACATAGACAAATGTAATATATTGCGAATACATAGAAAGAAGGATCCTTTATTGTATGATTATATGATAGCGGAACAAACACTGGTAGCAGTTACTTCTGTAAAATATCTGGGAGTATGCGTGCGGAACGATTTGAAGTGGAACGATCATATAAAATTAATTGTTGGTAAAGCGGGTACCAGGTTGAGATTCATTGGGAGAGTCCTTAGAAAATGTAGTCCATCAACAAAGGAGGTGGCTTACAAAACACTCATTCGACCTATACTTGAGTATTGCTCATCAGTATGGGATCCGTACCAGATCGGGTTGACGGAGGAGATAGAGAAGTGCCACAGAAGAGCGGCGCGTTTCGTCACAGGGTTATTTGGTAACCGTGATAGCGTTACGGAGATGTTTAGCAAACTCAAGTGGCAGACTCTGCAAGAGAGGCTCTCTGCATCGCGGTGTAGCTTGCTCGCCAGGTTTCGAGAGGGTGCGTTTCTGGATGAGATATCGAATATATTGCTTCCCCCTACTTATACCTCCCGAGGAGATCACGAATGTAAAATTAGAGAGATTAGAGCGCGCACGGAGGCTTTCAGACAGTCGTTCTTCCCGCGAACCATACGCGACTGGAACAGGAAAGGGAGGTAATGACAGTGGCACGTAAAGTACCCTCCGCCACACACCGTTGGGTGGCTTGCGGAGTATAAATGTAGATGTAGATGTACCTCTAGTATCATGCCAGCCAATTGTAAGAAGAATTTCCACAAAAATATGTGACCAAAAGTATTCGGACATCCGCAAAAACATACGTTTTTCATGATGAGTGCATTGTGCTGAAACCTACTGCCAGGTAGTCCATTTGAGCGACCTCAGTGGCCATTAGACATTGTGAGAGAGCAGAATGGGACCTTTTGCGGAACTCACTGACTTCGAATGTCGCCAGGTGATTGGGTGTCCCTTGCGTCTTATCTGTACGCGAGATTTCCACACTCCTAAACATCCCTAGGTCCACTGTTTCGGATGTGATACTGAAGTCGAAACGTGAGGGACGGGGACAGAACAAAAGCTTAAAGGCCGACCTCACCTGTTGACTGACATCTCCGATAGTTGAAGAGGGTCGTAATGTGTAACAGGCAGACTTCTATCCAGACCGTCACGCAGGAATTCCGAACTGCATCAGGATCCATTGCAAGTACTATGACAGGGGGGAGGTGAGAAAACTTGGATTTCATGGTTGAGAGGCTGCTCATAAGCCACACATCAAGCCGGTAAATGCCAAACGACGCCTCGCTTGGTGTAAGGAGAGTAAACTGTGGACGACTGGTCAGTGGAAAAACAGTGTGTGGAGTGACGAATCACGGTGCACAATGTGGTGATTCGATGGCAGCGTGCGGGTATGACGAAATCCCAGTGAACGTTATGTGCCAGCGTGTGAAGTGCCAATTCGGAGGCGGTGGTGTTATGGTGCCGTCGTGTTTTTGACGGAGGGGGCTTGCACCCCTAGTTGTTTCGCGTGGCACTATCACAGCACAGGCCTACATTGATGTTTTAAGCACCTTATTGCTTCCCGCTGCTGAAGAACAATTCGGGGATGGCGATTGCAACTTTCAACACGATGGAACACCTGTTCACAATGCACTGCTTGTGGGGGAGTGGTTACACGACAATAACATTCCTGTTATGGACTGGCTTGCACAGAGTCTTGATCAGAATCCTAAAGAACACCTTTGGGTTATTTTGGAACGCCAGGCCTCACTGACCGACATCGATACCTCTCCTCAGTGCAGCACTCCGTGAAGAATTGGCTGCCATTCCCCAAGAAACCTTCCAGCACCTGATTGAACGTATACCTGCGAGAGAGGAAGCTGTCATCAAGCCTAAGGGTGTGCCAACACCATACTGAAGTCCCGCATTACCGATGGAGGGTGCCATGAAATTGTAAGTTATCTTCAGCCAGGTGTCCGGATACGTTTGCTCACATAGTGTAGAATCACAATTTAGTACGTCATTTGACTTTCCGTCTCAGTGCCACATTGTTCTGATTTTGGAGGAAGAGGTCCAAATGCTAGGCTTAATAAGTAGCTTTCTGTGACTTAGAATCTGCTCTCAACACACATGCAACAGTACTCCTTTCAACTTGCCACTGACACAATGCAACAAGAAAACGTAATATCTGTTAACGGGGGCACAGGAATTGACGCAGCTGATGATGTTTCCCGTTGTTATCACACGTGAAAATATAGAACGACTTTTCCGTGATTTCCCTTAACCGCTTAGACGATCCTGGGATGGGTCCACTGAAATGCACAACGTCTAAATCGTTCTCCAGTCATGGCCAGATGGTTTTTGTGCACCTTCTTTCATGACTTTATTGTCTACAAAACCTAATCACCATGAACACTGATCTGTGTTACCTCAAGTTTCGGTCACCAGTAGGCGTCATGATCTAGCTGAGACCTGTGTTGCTGTTTAGATGCGAATATCGCAAAGTCTCTTACGCTGACGCTTCACTATATTTTATTATGTTGGTGTAAGTTGTAGCCCAGCAACACAGTATTAATAACGCAACTTATCCCCTTTTAATACCCGTATTGGGGTTTCTACTTTTAGTGGTGATATTGTACAATAACATGTTAAGCCAGATCAGTCATTCTGAAAGAACTACTACTGTCCGTAATCAAACATTAAACTGTCTCCTTCTAGCATGGTTGTGCCTCACTTCAGTCAGAGGTGATGCTTAGAATGGAAGAACTACTATCTTCAACCTGAGAGAATAATCATTAGCTATTAAAATGTATTCCTCCGGCATTTTGCTGTATTTGCCTGTGTAAAGTGCATATCTTTCCACAGTATTACACCGCTAACTTTCCAAATCGGCGTCCATAACCTGTGTGCAGGTGTGTAGAGGGTTGCATACCATATAGCGCTACAGGAGCTAGAAGAATGCTGAGCTAACATGACGAGAGTTTGCATTCCAGGACTGAAGCTCACTCCCCACAAAATAGGTCCTATCACCTGCTGCTAAGGCTGCATCTCTGTCGACACACCATGATGTGTTGACTGGACCGTCGCTGTGGTGACCTGTTGGGGGCCTACGTGACCAAAAGTGACTTTCTGTTATAATAAAGCTGGGTAGAATGGCCATAACTATTGTCTACTCCATCCATGCAGTATCTGTTGTCAGCTGCAGCCTACAACAGGATGTACTGTATCACAAACCTCGACACTAGGTGTGTCATCCAGCTTCAACTAAAACCACACGCCGTCCTCACTAGCTGCAGTTCCAGAGCCCACGGCTACTGTTGATGTTGGCAGGAGTGGAGCTGGTGCCTTCCAGCTGGAGGCTTGCTGCCGGCTGACATCAGCCCACTCCAGGCCACCTTCCAGGTATCCTTCGTTCGGCCCACACTTGGGTGCCTCATTCATTGCGTCCACTGCTGGTGCGGTATTCTATTACTGGTCAAACTTGTGTCTTGTACCGCATTTCTATAGAACCCTTTCATTCGCCCTCCCAACTACTGATCGTTTCACAGTATTGTCCCTAAATATTTAACAATTGTCAGAGATTTCAAATGGTTACCACTGATCGAGTAGTTACTTTCTTCCTTCTCCATTGAGAAATCTTCACCTTCTCCTTGAAGAGACCTGCCGTTCATTATGAAATAACAAATCAGTGCATGATATTCAGCTTTTGCTCTGGAATTGCGTTTCTTAGCCTTCTCGATAGACAGAACACTTTTTAGCCCACCTTTATCGTGGAACCTTGATTTCTCTCTATAGTATGTTTTTAATGCTGAATTATATAAAAAGATTATTAGGAAAACAACTGCAATTATTTCAAATAATATTTATCTAATTCAAAAGTAATTTGAATTTTGACCTGAAAGCTCATCATACCTTACATTAAAATAACATAATCAA
Organism: Schistocerca piceifrons; assembly: GCF_021461385.2. Classification (NCBI taxonomy): domain Eukaryota; kingdom Metazoa; phylum Arthropoda; class Insecta; order Orthoptera; family Acrididae; genus Schistocerca; species Schistocerca piceifrons. Next base: position 922,689,689 of record NC_060140.1, read on the forward strand.
GCAGGAGTCCTATAGTAATATTTTAACGAGATGAACGATTTTTATTTCCAGTGATATAATTAACATTAGATTTTATGAGTGAAAGTTCGCTCGCTGAGGTAGCTGTGTACGTTAACGAGCTGCTTCCGAGATTCGAGGAGGTGAGCCTGTCCCATGTCGAATCCACCTCGTAGATTAATTACATGACCTCATGAGCCTTCCAGCCTGGACATGGTTTTCAGCTATTTAAATGTAGGGCTGCTTCGCATATTTGACCTCAGAATACACACTACATAAACATTCACTGCCAAAACCCATATAACAACACCCACCCCACTGAGAAGTGGGAACGTGCTAAGAAGATGAAGAAGAGAAGAATAAAAATTGAATTTTCACGACTGTTATTTAATCCAGTCTGTTTCAGGTGGTACAGATAATTTACTGACTGGTACCTTCATATTACCAACTTTAGTTTCTTTTTCCCTAACGACCTTCTCACAAATACGTCACAAAATTTACTGTCTGATGTTTTCTGCATGATCGTAACTCTACTGCAAAGTGGACTACGCCTGTCAGTATAGACTATGCATATAGCATCTATGCATCCACATTTCAGTACCTGACATGCTGCACAGGAGAAAATAAATGTAATGCCTTGTTCATGCCACACACACTTGGAGATACTAACCAACTTAAAAACATATTACTTGTAATAGCTACAATTATTTAGTGTGCAAATAAAGTGAAGTCATGAAACATTTTTCAATACGCTTTCTTCAGTCAGAAATATAAATGTCTGCACTTATATTCCTAACACCATGCATAAGTAGGAAGGTGTGCTGAAGAGCAATGCCTGCGAATTTGGGAAACTACACTACCGGCCATTAAAATTGCTACACCAAGATGATGACGCTCTAAAGACGCGAAATTTAACCGACAGGAAGAAGATGCTGTAATATGCAAATGATTAGCTTTTCAGAACATTCACAGAAGGTGGGCGCCGGTGGCGACACCTACAACGTGCTGACATGAGGAAAGTTTCCAATCGATTTCTCATACTCAAACACCAGTTAACCGGCGTTGCCTGTTGAAACGTTGTTGTGTAAGGAGGAGAGATTCGTACCATCACATTTCCAACTTTGATAAAGGTCGGATTTTAGCCTATCAAAATTGCGGTTTATGGTATCGCGACACTGCTGCTCGCGTTGGTCGAGTTCCAATGACTGTTAGCAGAATATGGAATCGGTGGGTTCAGGAGAGTAGTACGGAATGCCGTGCTGGATCCCAACGGCCTCGTATCACTAGCAGTCGAGATGACAGGCATCTTATTTGCAGCATGGCTGTAACGGATCGTGCAGCCACGTCTCGATCCCTGAGCAAAAAGATGGGGACGTTTGCAAGACAACAACCATCTGCACGAACAGTTCCACGACGTTTCCAGCAGCACGGACTATCAACTCGGAGACCATGGCTGCGGTTACCCTTGACGCTGCATCACAGACAGCAGCGCCTGCGATAGTGTACTCAACGACGAACCTGGGTGCACAATGGCAAAACGTCATTTTTTCGGATGAATACTGATCCTGTTTACAGCATCATGATGGTCGCATCCGTGTTTGGTGACATCGTGGTGAACGCACATTGGAAGCGTGTATTCGTCACCGCCATGCTGGCGTATCACAGGGTGTGATGCTATGGGGTGCCATTGGTTAACGTCTCCGTCACACCTTGTTCGCATTCACGGCACTTTGAAGATTTGAGATGTGTTACGACCCGTGGCTCTACCCTTCATTCAATCCCTGCGAAACCCTCAATTTCAGCAGGATAATGCACGACCGCATGTTGCAGGTCCTGTACAGGCTTTTCTGGATACAGAAAATGTTCGACTGCTGCCCTGGCCAGCACATTCTCCAGATCTCTCACGAACTGAAAACGTCTGATCAATGGTGGCCGACCAACTGCCTCGTCACAATACGCCAGTCACTACTCTTGATGAACTGTGGTATCGTGTTAAAGCTGCATGGGCAGCTGTACCTGTGCACGCCATCCAAGCTCTGTTTGACTCAATGGCCAGGCGTACCAAGGGCCGTTATTACGGCCAGAGGTGGTTGTTCTGGGTACTGATTTCTCAGGATCTATGCACCCAAACTGCGTGAAAATGTAATCACTTGTCAGTTGTAGTATAATACATTTGTCCAATGAATACCCCTTTATCATCTGCCTTTCTTCTTGGTGTAGCAATTTTAATGGCCAGTAGTGTATTAAACAAACCAAACTTAACATTCTACACCTTCTTCTATCATGTCTACATATCTGCAGCCCTTTGCCGCTAAAGACTGTCGAGCTGTAGCGTGTATCATGGGGGTGTGTAAAAGACTGTCGAACTGTAGCGTGTAACTTCGGGGTGTGTAACGTAACTACGTCAGTGTGTGAGAAACAGCTTGCTGTAATCGAGTATCGAATACGAAGAGTTGATAGACAAATTGAGCACACTCTCGTTCAGCACATCAGTGCCAGACCATACACGAGCGCAACAATCCGATAATACAACGTCTTCGGTTCACTGTCACCGACCATCCTCCATATCACCCCGGCTTCCGCTATCGTCTCTTAAATGGTTCAATGGCTCTGAGCACTATGGGGCTTAACATCGAGGTCATCAGTCCCCTAGAACTTACAACTGCTTAAACCTAACCAACCTAAGGACATCACACACATCCATTCCCGAGGCAGGATTCGAACCTGAGACTGTAGCGGTCACGTGGCCGCAGATTGAAGCGCCTTGAACTATTCGACCACAACGGCCTGCTCGGTTCTTACTGGAAGAAACGTATTCGTCGAAAGTGTGTCTATTTAGAGAAATAAAAGTGTAGACATCAAGTACAAAAATGTAGAACGTTAATGACGTTTTTTGTTTAAAATGTTTAAACAATTTTCACATAAAAAATTCGTAGATATTACTATTCAGTACGTCCTTGTGGTTGCGAATGGCCAAATTGGCAACAAAAAGTTTTTTATTTATTTATAGATTTTTGCGACCAGACAATAAATGAAGTTTATTCGCTGCTAGGATCTCAATCATACCAACTCCTCAGATGAGTATGCAGGAGGCTCATTACACGTAGCCATCAAAATGGCATCTGTAACGGAGGTACGTTCCAAGCAGAGGGCTGTCACTGAGTTCCTTTTGTCAGGAAAATCGGAGCCTTGCAGATATTCAAAGGCCCGTGCAGAATGTCTATGGAGACTGGCAGTAAACAAAAGCAGTGTGACTCGTTGTGTGAGGCGTCTGTCATCACCATAAAAAGTTCGTGCAAACGTGTCCCATCTTCTGCGAGCCGACCGGTCGCACACAGCTGTGACTCTTGCATTTTTGGAACGTGCGGACACTCCTATTCGAGGTGATCACGGATCACAATCGAAGACCTCGCTACGTAACTGGACGTCTCCTTTGGAAGTGCTGACACACTGGACCACGAGATGAGGTAGTGAAAGGTGTGTGCCTGCTGGAGTCCTCGGCCCCCTAACAAAAGACCTTAAAGAGTAAATAAGTACCATCTGTGCGGAATTCCTTGCACGTTACGAGGCTGACTGTGACTCATTTTCGTCGAACATCGTCACAGGGGATAAAAAAATCGACATCAACCCATAGTGTGGTACTTTGTGGGCACACAGTGCCTCACAGTAAGATGGCGTGAGATTGTCGCATTGAACAGAGATTATGTTGAAAAATAGGGTTTTGTAGAGAGAAAAGTGGACAACTGTACAGTGTTGGCAATCATGAATAAAACGAACTTGCTTTTAGGTAAAAATGTATTGAATTACCTGCTGAACGCCCTTCGTGCATATGTGAATGTCATATTCTGACAAACAGACGCATTTCATTATGTGGAATAATTTATACTGCTGCAGTCACCCTTTACTAATATTTTATTAACACAATGCGTTTCGGCATCCTGCTACCATCATCATGTGCATTATATGTTTACTTGTATATCAGGTGATAGGTTATGTACATTAGCTGTGTGTGCCAGTGAGTTTAAGAATCGAAAAATAAACCTGTGTGAATGGATAAATCTGTTACAGTGTGTATTGACTTTCATTTCTGCTGGCGATTTCGTTTTCTGGCACACAGATCGCAGTAACAGGTAAATCACAACTTACAATTATCTCAAACATCTCTTTACATCTTTCCAAAGAGTTTTAAAACCTGAGATAAACTAGTTACAATTTCAAAGACTGTTAACATCTTTCCAGAGACTTATAAAATCTAAGCTTACTTACTTACAATTTCAAACACAGTAATATATCCCTGTAGTCAAGATGAGGACTTTTATCTACTCCTCATCTTCACTACAGGTATGTATTACTGTGTTTGAAATTGTAAGTAGTTACGCTTATATTTTATAACTCTCTGGAAAGATATTAACAGTCTTTGAAATTGTACCTAGTTTATCTTAGATTTTAAAACTCTTTGGAAAGCTGTAAACAGATGTTTCTGGAAATGCTAAGTTGTGATTTACTTGTTGCTGTGATCTGTGTGCCAGAAAATGAAATCGCCAACAGAAATGTAAGTAAACGTATTAATATATTACCTAATCATGGTATTCACATAATGTACACACTGCAACAGATTTATCCTTCCACACAGGTTTATGTTTCGATTCTTAACACCACTGGCACACACAGCTAATGTACATAACCTATCACCTGATGTATAAGAAACTGTATAATGCACCTGATGATGGCAGCATTGTGCTGCTAAAATGTTAGTAAAAAGTGAAAGTATAAATTATTCCACATAATCTTATGATACAGTCGCAGACCTCAAACAATATCCATATAACATAGACAAATTTAAAATTAGACATATTTCAGTTTTTCATTTCTCTACATTACTCAGCCATGATACTACAAAATGTTACCCTTTTCAGATGATATAGAGCTGGACTACGAAACGCCGAGAATTTACTGTTATTGGCTGTATGAACATGAAAGGGACAGTCAAATGAAAACGAGACAAACGGAAGAAAAGTAAATAAACTGTTCATAATTTCAACAGTAATTACCACAACTATTATTGTATGTTCGATGGTGCTGAGCAACAGTCATACAATATCTTTAGAACGAATAAACCATTATTTGATTGAGTGTTACAGTATTTATCTTCTCTCTACATTTCAGCTTTTATACCATTATCGAGTACAATGCTGAAAGTTCTTACACCATCACCACGTCATATCTGCTAAGGCAGTCCAAAACAGGTAACCAATACTAACATATGCCCTTAAGATCTAACTGTCAAAGAATGTAGACGCTATAAAAATGCAGATTCTCGAGCCTGCATTCTTTGACAGTTAAATCTTAAGGACACGTGCTAGTCTTGTTCACCTGTTTTGGACTGCCTTAGCAGATACGACGTGGTAATGGTCAAAGAACTTTTAGCAATGTACTCGATCAAGGCAAAAAGCCCAAATCTACATATTACAGAAGATAAATACAGTAATACACAATCAAATTACATTTGTTTTTTTTTATTACGTTTATACCACTGTAAGAGATTGTCAATGCTCCAATGGAGAAAATCACAGAGGGAGACCAAGAGATGAATACTCTAAACAGATACAGAAGGATGTAGGGTGCAGTAGGTACTGGGAGATGAAGAACCTAGAACAGGATAGAGTAGCATGGAGAGCTGCATCAAACCAGTCTCTGGACTGAAGAGCACAACAATAACATCAGAGATAAGGATGTCGGCGACGAGAGCGTCATCATATGTCACAGGTAAAACATTGTGCATGTACAAATGAAACATTGCAAGCGCGGAGTCATCAAATCCACAGTGCTTACGACTTATGCAGTTACTTATTAAAATGGACAGACTGTATTGGAATGCCCTGAAGCGAAGATTCAGAATAGTCAGCACAGTTTGTCCGCAATGCTGTGCCTCGTGTTTCCAGTTCTGTCAGCAACTAACATCCAATATGTTGGTTGTCAGCTGAAATATAGGAAGAAGAAACATTCCTGTCCCAGATGCACACCTAAAAGATGACGGAATATTCTGTCCAGTGTAAAAAAAAAGGACGACGTTTTAGTATAAGATTTAAAGAACACACGAGATATAGCGAAAACAACCAATCATTTTTTACCCACATCTAAAAAATAAAAATTGAAAAGTGAACACACTCGAAAATGCTTTGAAAGTTTTACAGAGGGTACCAAAAGATCAAACCATGAACTTTCTGGAAGAACTTCAAATTTTTGTACACACAAACAGGTATCCAAATGACATCTCAAACATGAAAATTATTTGGAAAACTTTGTTGCCGTACTAGAAAAAGGAAAGATATGCATACAACACGATCAACAAAAAATGTAGAAAACATTGAGATCGCACATCTACGTCATGCACAATATTTGTGGCAAAAAATACCTGTCGCAAAAACTACCTCTCACTACATAAGATATAATATACTCGCTAACATAAAGTGTCATTGGAACGGTCAGTCATTTATCAACTGTCAAAGATAACACTAAATTTCAATAGCAAATACGTGGCCTATGTTAACAACGTAGTACATAAAATAATTTACGTTCTAAGGTGGTTTAAGTACGTCAATCCATCCGTAAGTAGGTACCGGTACAAGACACAATCCCACAGTACTATTGCATACGTATAGCATAAAACGATACGTAAACGTACACTTATGAACCAAAACATTATGACTACTGCCCACCGCCAGGTTGTATGCTGCCTGGTGGCGTTGAGGGCACGTGGCATAGTATAAGAAGTGTATGAGCGGAGCACAGACGAATGGGTAATCATTCTAGCGGCGGTAAGTGGCGCAAATGCGGAAATCCGCTGACTTAAGCGACTTTGAACAAAAGCCAGATTGTTGTGGCGCAGTACCTGGGAGCGAGCATCTCGGAAACGGCGAAGATGGTCGACTGTTGACGTGCTTCTGTCGTGGGAAGTCGTTCAAGAATTCTGGAACGACGAGTAGGCGACAAGAAGTTGGACGTCCATGCCACATAGCCGCTCTCTGCAGCAGGGTTGGGGTCGATCTGTGGCAGATTCGACGACGGTGAAAAAGTTCTTTCGCAGACAGAAGTGTTTTGGAGCACTCAGTTCAGCACACCGAGTTGACCTTGGTGTTCTATAGCATCGGACCTCTACGTGTTACTATGCTGACACAACAACATCGTCAGTTATGATTACAGTGGGTGTCCACCCCGGTGGCTGAGTGGTCCGCGCGCCGGAATGTCATGCCAAGGGGCCAGGGTTCGATTCTCCGCTGGTCGGAGATTGTCTCCGCTCAGGGACTGGGTGTCGTGTTGTCCCCATCATCCTCATCTCGTCCCCATCGACACGCAAGTCGCCGACCTGGCGTCAGCTCAAAAGACTTGCACCAGGCGAACGGTCTACCCGACGGGAGGCCCTAGCCACACGACATTTCATTTCATTACAATGGGTACGGGATCATCGACATTGGACCACGGATCAATGGAATCCGTAGCCTGTTCGCATGAATCCCGTTTATTGTTAAACCAGGTTGATGATCGTGTCTAGATATGCCGTCATCTAGGAGAACGGCTGCTCGAAACTCGCACCGCGCAGTGACGCAGGCCGATGGCAGCAGAATTATGTTATGAGGAACATTCACGTGGGCTTCCTTGGGACCTGCGGTAGTAATAGGAGGTACCATGTCGGCGGTGGACTACGTGGATATTGTTAGGGGCCACCTGTAAGTCTTTACCCTTGATGTCTTCCCCCAATAGCGGTGGCATCTTCCAGCAGGATAACTGTCTCTGTCACTTGGTTAGAATTGTGCCGCAATGGTTCGGAGAGAATGATAGCGAACCCATTTTTATGTATTATGCATCAAATTTGGCTTATCCGAATCCGATAAAACCCAACTGAGAGGCCCTTGGGAAGTAATTCCGCCCCGGGAAACCAACCGCCCGTAAATTATGGGAATTGTGTGACCTGCGCCTAGACATTTGGTGCTACAAACTTCTGGAAGCCTGACAAGTACAAAGGGTGTTCAAAAAGTTTTGCACAGTCTCAATTTTTTTTAATTTTTTGCAGGAGGAAAACGAAATTTTTTGTGAACATGCTTGGAACATTTAGCTATACATCGAGCCTCCATCAACTGTGATGCATCTGGCCCAACGTTCTTTCCATGATGTAAATGCACTTTGGTAAAATTCTGGGGATTGACTTTTACACCATCGCTTGACACAGGAAATCAGGTCTTTCTCACTATTAAATGTTTAACCGCGCAGGTGGGCCTTCAGACGACCAAAGAGTAAAAATCAGACGGAGCCAAGTCCGGACTGTAAAGAGGATGAGGAAAAATTTTTCAACCCAATTTCCTGATTTTCTCCTGCGTCATATGGGCTGTATGAGGTTTGGTATTGTCATGGTGTAGTCTGATGAGCTGACCCTGAAGCTGTGGCCTGTGGGTCTTGACGGCACGTCGCAGCTTGTCCAATGACTAACCGTAACGGTCCCGGTTAACTGTGGACCCAGGTTCCAAAAAGTCAATGAAAATGACACCACACTGATCCCAGAAGGAGGCCATCCCCTTTCGGCCTGATGCTCGTGAAAGTCTTGGTTTCTTCTTGCGAGGGGAACCGGGATGACGCTATTCGATCGATTGGGTTTTGCTCTCAGGTTCGGACAAAAACCACCGTGTTTCATCCTGGGTAATGACGCCGTCAAAACACTGGAACCATTCTTCAGTAAAGGTCTTCATGAGACCCTCGCACACATTCTTTTTCATCGTTTTTATTTCTCTTGTCAGTAATCTAGGCACCCAATGCGCACAGATTTTTCTGTACCCTTGTGACTGTATCAGAGGTGGACCAACAAGATTTCAAGTAGGTGGTTTAAATGTTTTGGCTCATCAATGTAATGCCAGCAGGAACGCTTGAAAATGGCCCATATTCCGAAACAATCTTATCATGAAGCTACATAATCAACAAGAAATAATTTACAGCAAGTTTAGTCAAAAGTAGAAAGAATAGAAAACACGTTTCACCAATGATCTGTACATTAGGTTTCAGGCACATGGGCGGTCTAAAGCGCTAGAAGCAAAGTAACTGATAATTTAACATGCACCGTCATATTATGTTAACTCACTGCCTGACACAAAAGTCGAAACAACCTGAAGGGGTGGAGGAAACGAAATCAAACTTCATTGGCGAGAGGTTATGTGTATTACTCCAGTGACTGCAAAACCGAGACAAATTTATAAAGACTTTGGCATTACAAGCACATTTGACAGTGTGACACGGCATCCTCCGATGGCCTGGTTGCATGCAGTGATTCGACAGGAAAGAGGGACACAAAGCCATTGTTGTCTCTCATGAGCAAGCTGACCCATAGATGTGGCAGCTGGTCACTGAGTCCTGGATGCTGGCTCGCGAGGGGGAAGGAGGGGGGGGGGGTGAATTCTCAGATGTGTTCTATTGGGAATAGATTTTCTGATCTTGCTGGCCACAGCTCATTGAGACACGTGTCGTGTGTGAACATACAATTCCCTCTTGAAAACGGCACCACGAACCAGTCGCCTTAGAGCTAACTCGTAAGGACGCAGGATGTCGGTCACCTACCATTGTGGCGTTAGAGTTTTCTCAATCATTTCTAGTCGTGAGCCTTCCGACGCCCTGACGCCATGAGTTACACTGTTGTGCCTCTCCTAAACATTGGAACAATGGAACATCAGCCAGATTACTGCCAAACTCACCGTCGATGGTAGTCCGTGGTAGAGCAGAGCCACGATTCACAGGTGAAAACATTGCGACGCCATTCATCGGCAGTGGAAAATGCCTCTTGCGGGGCAGGTCTGGCCATCTTGGTGCAGGTCGAGGCCACATTGGGCGACCTGCGGGCCGGATGGGGATGAAATGATCATGAAGATGACATAACACCCAGTCCCTGTGCGGAGAAACTCTCCGACCCAGCCGTGAATCGAACCCGGGCCCCTATGACAGCAATCCGTCAGGCTGACTACTCAGCTATCGGGGCGGACATTCACCGGTAGTCCATGCATCCCGATCACGCCACTACTCCAAACACAGCTATCGAATTTATGCTGTTGGTGACAGCATATGCATTGGTCGTTAATTTCCTAGTTCGGCTGCTATTAGTCTCCGACCAGTGGCATGGGATGACACAGAATGTTCCATGGAGAGAATTACTTATTTTCGGATCGCAGACTATTGCGTGATTTTCTTTCTTTTAAGTGATACAGGGCTATTACAAATGATTGAAGCGATTTCATAAATTCACTGTAGCTCCATTCATTGACATATGGTCACGACACACAACAGATACGTAGAAAAACTCATAAAGTTTTGTTCGGCTGAAGCCGCACTTCAGGTTTCTGCCGCCAGAGCGCTCGAGAACGCAGTGAGACAAAATGGCGACAGGAGACGAGAAAGCGTATGTCGTGCCTGAAATGCACTCACATCAGTCAGTCATAACAGTGCAACGACACTTCAGGACGAAGTTCAACAAAGATCCACCAACTGCTAACTCCATTCGGCGATGGTATGCGCAGTTTAAAGCTTCTGGATGCCTCTGTAAGGGGAAATCAACGGGTCGGCCTGCAGTGAGCGAAGAAACGGTTGAACGCGTGCGGGCAAGTTTCACGCGTAGCCCGCGGAAGTCGACGAATAAAGCAAGCAGGGAGCTAAACGTACCACAGCCGACGGTTTGGAAAATCTTACGGAAAAGGCTAAAGCAGAAGCCTTACCGTTTCGAACTCATTGATGGGGACATGCTGCGCCGAGTGTGAGAGGAACTTGATTATCGGCTTGATGTCTGCCGAATCACTAAAGGGGCACATATCGAACATTTGTGAATGCCTAAAAAACTTTTTGAGTTTTTGTATGTGTGTGCAAAGCATTGTGTAAATATCTCAAATAATAAAGTTATTGTAGAGCTGTGAAATCGCTTCAATCATTTGTAATAACCCTGTACTTAAAGTCCACCATGTGGATAAAGAGAGGACGACGGATTCATAAATGTATTCTGTAAAGAATTTCGTTTTATGTGACATTGGTACAAAATGAGAGAACTCTTTCTCCTGTAACCAGAGAAAGCATATTATTCGCGGCGAAGCTCCTAGAATTCTGTTAAACGCCTAATTTATATCGCTGGTAAATAAATTACATTTATACGCTTCGCCTTTGTGAGCTCTCATAGACCGGACGTAACTTCTGTGGTCTCTGTTTGTTAGAAATAATCACGTCATTTATTATACGTAGCCCAAGTTAGCTATTTAAAAGATTCGTCACCATCCTTATCTCCTTATCATGAAAGTAATTTTCACAGGTGAAATGCAAGGAGCAGAGGCGGATTATTGTTGAAATGACCGAACAGTGTTCGTACTTTCCCGTTAGCTCTGCGTTAAATGAAGACAGAAAACATCCGAGATTAATCTGCCGATTATTTCCATTACCTTACGTAATTTCCTGTTCTCCACTGATCACTCATGCATCATCGGACAAGGACGTCATACAACACATTAACTGGTTTGATAAAAATCCACTTTAGTTATATTGCTGATGACTTATCTGAGGTAGTTACACGTCAGATTGATAAAGTAGTTTGCACCTCTCGGTGCCTCTAAAAAGAGAAATTTATGCCATCGTCAGTGGGAGGTGCAGTCTCGTCGCGGTTATTGAATTACGAATAGGCAAAATAACGTGACAGCTGTACTTACTTGGGAATGTTTTATTTGCACGTAGTACAGCTGCGATTCTTGTTTGAATACTGACATATAATGATTGTATAGTCTCCGGTGGAATTTTATGCCACTCTTTGATCAGGAACCTCTTCTAACTCCTGCAGTGGCGAGGAAGTCCAATACCGCCCACAAGGGTTCAATAATGTTCAAGTCCGGGACTGTGCTGGCCAGGGCAGATGCTGCCGTTCAGTTTCATGCTGCTCATACCACGACTGTACTGTGATTGTGTGGCTGGGTGCAATATCATCCTGAATTATGGCTTCATTGTTGGGGAACTACATGTAAATCAGGGGGTGCACCTGATCACGTACAATGTTCACATAATCGTTGGCTATAACACGGCTTTCTAATGATGGGACCAGCAAAATACCGTGATATGGCTGCCCATACCATCACGCTTCCAGCTCCATGCTTAACCGTGGGAATCAAGCAATCAGGATTGTAGGCTTCTTTTGGCGTTCTCCAGATGTAAACCCGGCCCGATGTTGGAAATAACGAAAACGTTGATTCGTTGGACCGTATAACGTGTTTCCACTGATCAGCCGTCCAGGATTTATGTTCCTGACACCATGTTTTACGCTTCTTTGCGTTGGCTGTCGTTACTACCGGTTTCGGTATAGCAGCTCGTCAGGAATATTCGCTTTGTGGAGTTCTCAGCAGATAGTGTCGACAGATACGGGGTCTCGAAGATGGCTATTGAGCTCTGCAGTCACTTTATCGCCGTAGTTTTGTGCTGTTTCGTCACAATTAGTGTCAGCGTACGACGATCGCTGTCATTTGACTTTGGTTTTCGCCCACTATTACGTTTACGGGATGACGTCTTTCCATGTTTTGCGTAGGCTGGAATGACTGTTAAAGCAGATGCTCTTAAAACACTCAATAAGTTGGCTGTCTTGGTTACTTATGCACTAGCTAATCGGGCCCCCACATTCAGCACTCTTTTGAAATGTGTTAGGTCTTTCATTGTGTTAGTATTGCGCTATGCATTGCTTGAGGGTAAGTATTTCTAGAAAGAGAAAAATAAGGAAAAACACAATATGAAGGTGTTATGTGCAACGTTGGATGTTTTATAATCTTTATTATTATTTATATGTATAAATTTTTTTTATCAAACCTCTACTCTGTTTTATCTAAGCAATTATTCAATGTATAAAATGTATTGCATAACAGGTACTCCTTAGCTGCCTTTCAAAATAAGTATATTTTTGAAATTTCTTTAGTCTTTTTTGGTAATTTATTGTACAGTTTTATTCCTTGGTAGAAAATGTTGTTTTGAGTTTTATTTTTACTTTTTCTTGGTAAATGTAAGTTGAGTCTAGCTCTCGTTGCATGGTCATGAACAGAGCGGTTTGTGCAGTAATAAACAATGTTATTGTTGATGTGTACAACTGACTGGTAAATGTATTCACATGGAACAGTTAAAATCCCCAGGTTTTTGAACAGATCTTTACGATAAGCTCGACTAGTACTTTTGGTTACTACTTTTATGGCTCTTTTCTGGAGTTCGAAAATTGTATTTTGCGCTTTTGTTCCCGAAAAAGGAATGCCTTTGCTAAGAACTGAGTGTATATATGAATAGTATGTAACTGAAAGACACTGCATGTTACAAACTGATGACAGGATTCTAAGGGCATAGCGTGCTGATGACATTTTGTTTGCAAGTACCTTTGTGTGTTCTCACCAGTTCAACTGAGAATCAATATTAATTCCTAGAAATTTTGCATTTGTTTCACAGTTTATAGAGGTGACATCTACATTTAATTTAACATTGTCATTTTTTCTCTTCAACCTGAAATTCGTGGCATTAGTTTTCTTTACGTTCAATGTCACTTATTGACCAATCATAAACTTCCTTGAGAGTTTCATTTGCTTTCTCTGCAAGAAGTTCTCTTGTTTTCTCAGTGACTATAATATTGTTGTCATCAGAGAAGAGAATTTTTTCACCATGAGCAACACTACTGAGAAAGTCATTGATGTGTATCAGGAATAGTATTGGTCCGAATATGCTACCTTGCGAAACCCCTGTATTAATGTATTTTGTCTCTGATAACTGTTTTACTAAATGTTTATTTCTACACTCCTGGAAATTGAAATAAGAACACCGTGAATTCATTGTGCCAGGAAGGGGAAACGTTATTGACACATTCCTGGGGTCAGATACATCACATGATCACACTGACAGAACCACAGGCACATAGACACAGGCAACAGAGCATGCACAATGTCGGCACTAGTACAGTGTATATCCACCTTTCGCAGCAATGCAGGCTGCTATTCTCCCATGGAGACGATCGTAGAGATGCTGGATGTAGTCCTGTGGAACGGCTTGCCATGCCATTTCCACCTGGCGCCTCAGTTGGACCAGCGTTCGTGCTGGACGTGCAGACCGCGTGAGACGACGCTTCATCCAGTCCCAAACATGCTCAATGGGGGACAGATCCGGAGATCTTGCTGGCCAGGGTAGTTGACTTACACCTTCTAGAGCACGTTGGGTGGCACGGGATACATGCGGACGTGCATTGTCCTGTTGGAACAGCAAGTTCCCTTGCCGGTCTAGGAATGGTAGAACGATGGGTTCGATGACGGTTTGGATGTACCGTGCACTATTCAGTGTCCCCTCGACGATCACCAGTGGTGTACGGCCAGTGTAGGAGATCGCTCCAGACACCATGATGCCGGGTGTTGGCCCTGTGTGCCTCGGTCGTATGCAGTCCTGATTGTGGCGCTCACCTGCACGGCGCCAAACACGCATACGACCATCATTGGCACCAAGGCAGAAGCGACTCTCACCGCTGAAGACGACACGTCTCCATTCGTCCCTCCATTCACGCCTGTCGCGACTCCACTGGAGGCGGGCTGCACGATGTTGGGGCGTGAGCGGAAGACGGCCTAACGGTGTGCGGGACCGTAGCCCAGCTTCATGGAGACGGTTGCGAATGGTCCTCGCCGATACCCCAGGAGCAACAGTGTCCCTAATTTGCTGGGAAGTGGCGGTGCGGTCCCCTACGGCACTGCGTAGGATCCTACGGTCTTGGCGTGCATCCGTGCGTCGCTGCGGTCCGGTCCCAGGTCGACGGGCACGTGCACCTTCCGCCGACCACTGGCGACACCATCGAGCAATTCGGCGGTACGTCCACCCGGCCTCCCGCATGCCCACTATACGCCCTCGCTCAAAGTCCGTCAAGTGCACATACGGTTCACGTCCACGCTGTCGCGGCATGCTACCAGTGTTAAAGACTGCGATGGAGCTCCGTATGCCACGGCAAACTGGCTGACACTGACGGCGGCGGTGCACAAATGCTGCGCAGCTAGCGCCATTCGACGGCCAACACCGCGGTTCCTGGTGTGTCTGCTGTGCCGTGCGTGTGATCATTGCTTGTACAGCCTTCTCGCAGTGTCCGGAGCAAGTATGGTGGGTCTGACACATCGGTGTCAATGTGTTCTTCTTTCCATTTCCAGGAGTGTATTTGAAACATGTGTTATACTTACTCTTTGAACCCTATCTGCTAGGTATAATCGAAACCAGTCATTACGTACCTCTCTTATTCCTAATGCTCCTAATTTATTTGAAAGAATCTTGTGGTCGACTGTATCAAAGGTCTTAGAAAGATCGAAAAATATGCCTGTGACACACTCATCTTTATCAAGAGCATCAAGTACAACTTTTGTGAACTCTACTGTGGCTGACTCCGTATTTTTGCCACATCGGAAACCAAACTGCGTTTCGCTGAAAAGATTGTATTTATTCGGGTAACAGTGTTAGGTCTCTCATTGCACGTCGACCTCTCCTCTGAATGCAAATATGAAATGTGCGCTACACGTAAACAACCTGCTCTGATGCCTACTCTCTACTGAACACGCACTGTCCATCGCGACACTTGCCTTACTTGCGTTGTTTACCGTCAGACACATCCATCCCAGTACTACCACTCTTCACATTATTTTGCCTATCCCCTGTGTATTCTTCTCAATGTTTTTATTGTCGCTTATTGAGAAACTTTTCTTGAAATATCTCAATCCACGAGAAAGGCACGTTTATATTGTAGACGTGAAAGGGTTAGAATGTGCTTGGTGCACACAATACTGAGATAAATCATCGTGAGCGGCCAGACGTGGTCACCTTTGACGATGGATATGTCTGGCCTCATCTCTCCGTACGGTCAAACATGGGACCACTGTCACATCGGAATGCCTCACAAATGTTGATATTACTTGATTCGACAAGACTTCCAAGACCCACAATAGCCCCCCTCCAGCCGTTTGAAGCTCTTTCAGATTCTGATAATACTATCCGACACGAGTGCGACATATCTGTATTTCCCACAGTGATCTCTTAACATTTGTCGCTGTGCGCGCCTGTTGTATACCGTAGTAGGCCGTGTAACAATACTAAACGCGAACATCATAAATAAACTCTGGTGACTGTTCTGTCTGTCTAATCTAATCATTTATACACTTGCCAATAGCGTCTGCGTGTACGAAGTGATACTAACATTCGACTGTGTGCTCTAGATGGCCCATCATTTTTGTCAATCAGTGAGGCTGACCTCTTCAAAGATCAACTTATCAGAATTCAGTAACTAACTACAAGCAGAAGACTTAAGCCACAAAAGTAACTCATGTAATCGCCATCCACGAATCAACAGCAACCACATCACTGAACACCAACCAGTAGGTCAGTCTGGACACGATGAGGGAAAATAATCATCTGGGGTCCCGTTTGAATTCGAGTTCTGCTCCGGCACACAAGTTTCATTTACCAGGGAGATTCAAAATAGCGCACGTTCCACTCTATGGTGAAAGATTCATTGCGGGTACAGCCCCTTGGACTGCTGCTAAATTATTTCTCCATAATATCTATCCTTCTGAGAGTATTAGTTCCATACACAAGGTATGCGTAAGATGATCTGTGAACTTGGAAAGTAGGAGAAGAGATACTGGCAGAGATAAAGCTTATGAATCATATCTGGAAAGTTCAGATGGTAAGAACAATCCCCAGAATATCAGAAGTACTGAGATCGAGTGAAGGTCCGGTACACTATTTAATAGTCTTTCACATTTATAAATGACAGGAGACTGTAAGTGCTCACCACTACTAATTTATTTAGTGGACCCTTCGTCGGCTTATAAAGTGGTCAGTCAGTTTAGAATTGCTTCGTATGCTGAATCTGGGTTCTCAAAATAACCTAATACTGTAGAAAACCTGCAGTTCGCGTTTTTTATTGGTTAATGTTGAACTGTTCCGCCAAGTAGAAGTCAAATGGTTCAAATGGCTCTGAGCACTATGGGACTTAACTTCTGAGGTCATCAGTCCCCTAGAACTTAGAACTACTTAAAACTAACTAACACTAAGGGCATCACATACATCCATGCCCGAGGCAGGATTCGAACCTGTGACCGTAGCGGTCGGGCGGTTCCAGACTGTAGCGCCTAGAACCGCTCGGACACTCCGACCGGCCGCAGAAGTCACTAACATAAATAACTTTTGATTTTCTTACCTTATTAAATTTATATTTTTTTACTTATTCTTTAGGAAAGTAGAGGAGAATAAGCAGAAAAGTAACGCAATACTAAATAACAATTATTCAACAACGAAAATGTTAGATTCTGTTTTTCGGAGATGGATTCTGTAGCTGACGCCAGCTCTAGAATTCGTAGAAACTGTTCCGAATATTTATTTGGTGGTTAGCTTGGTGTTACGCTCTCATTATAAATTAGCGAAATGTGAAGCGCGCAGACCGTACATTGTTGTAATTTACGTCACTGCGCAACAGGAAGACAAACACCTAAATACTAGTTCCGGAATGCCGTGCGCGTAATGCACTGTAGTTGGGACCAAAATTGCTAGAACAGACCCGAATACGTAACGAGGTTTAGCGGGAGTTCAAAGCAACGTTTATTTATCCAACCCACCTTCACCCACCTCTTGCTGCATAACTTTCCTTGCCTCTCTCGCCCGCATCTCGTGGTCGTGCGGTAGCGTTCTCGCTTCCCACGCCCGGGTTCCCGGGTTCGATTCCCGGCGGGGTCAGGGATTTTCTCTGCCTCGTGATGGCTGGGTGTTGTGTGCTGTCCTTAGGTTAGTTAGGTTTAAGTAGTTCTAAGTTCTAGGGGACTTATGACCACAGCAGTTGAGTCCCATAGTGCTCAGAGCCATTTGAACCTTGCCTCTCTCTCCCACTTCTCCATTTCTTCCTATCTTATCTCCTGCTCCTATTCCTCGACTTCTCTTCCACCATTATCCGTATAGCCCTCTCTCTCTGTCTTTATTGGGAAGGTAACAATATTCACTGCAATTTATTTTTAGGGGCCCACTTGGCATTTCATTCTGCTATATTTACAATAGTTCACCGTACTCTAATAATGTTACGGCACGAACCTTTTTTAAGCCATGAAATGAGATTTTACGTTCAAACATGCAAAAATACTTCAGCAAGACGGAAGTTATGGCAGCCACAACGTAAGTTGGAGTGCGGAGTATAGTATGGCAGTCATTTCGTCGCCGATGCTGTATCAGTGTAGCATTCAATAGCATTGTAGTTTTGGTTGGTGTACTACAGTTTCGAATGCTCTAAATCCAGTTTTTCAAACGAGTTACGACTTCTTTCGCCAACAAGTGCTGAGGAGAATAAAAAGCCGAAAAATGTAGCGATTAATAAGAATGTCAGTGATTCAGTTTCATGTAAGGAAGTCACGTAAGGCGACGAGTGTCCTCAAATTTCCGGAACCGTATCGCTGCATTTTCATTGTTAATATCAGGCTTCCTACTCAGCGCAGTGTTCATTGCCGGTGGTTAACGTGTGACTATTCTTTTCTGATGTGTAATTGTTGTGTCGCAGTTGTAAAACGTTGTTGTGGGTTTAGAATACAAATGGTCATCACGTCGAATCGTGGTGCGTGTAGATAGTAGGGACTTTACAAAACAATAAATAATAGGTGCACTCCCGGTCACCTGTCACGATTTGAAGCTAACACTACAGTTTACATGACAGATTTTTTTGTCCTGAAGAGAGAGGCACTCGCAAGTTGAGCCATAAATTCTTCTGCATTGTACGTAACGGATACGAACAATGTAAAAACTCCTAGGGTACAAGTGTGAGGAAGAGTACGGCTTTCTAATTCTGTTCGTTTACATATCACGTCATTTGAGTTTCGTTATATTTTTATGAAATTGCAGCCTCGGTTTACATGTCGGTGTGCTGCTTTCTAAAATGAGAAATCACTGTGTACACAACAATTTTCTGTGACGCTAAGCGACTCATTGATGTGAAGCTAAGCGACTCATTGAAGTTAAGTAACTGTGCCACTGTTTAAGACGTTTCGTTGTTTTGAAAACTGAAAGCTGTAAGGTTAGGTTCATCATGTGTGTGTCCCCTACAAAAATCGTTCGAACGCAATTACTGGAATAATAGTCTGCGTTCTGAGTACAAGGAAAACAGTTAATGACGTGTCAATTAGGAACGAAGTGAAACGCATAATGAAAAGAACAGTAAGCGGGACTGGTTCAGTAATTTATTGCCTCCATTCGTATTAACGACTGGCACGGTTACCTCCAAGGCAAAATGTTTGCATCTGAACTCAATGTGCAAGGGGCGTTCAATAACACTGTTCTACAAAAAAAACATTTTTTCTATTTCTGATAAAAAATATTGCGATCCTAGTTGTATTTTGAGTGCTGAATTGAAAACAGTTTTTGTTTTTTTTCTGTCAGGGATAGTTTATGAGTAATCGCAATTTTATTTTTCTTTTCAGTTTCTGATATAGTGCAGCAAACGTGAGGTGAAATTCAACAAACAAATGCACATCTTTATGATGTTATAAGTTCATCACATTAATGGAGGGTGGGATCTAACATATAACACAGTAACCTTTGTGTATACCTTTGATGCATTTATGTGACATGAGAAATTACAGAAAATTGACCAACAATGAGCCACTGTTTTGTAATGCACATCACTTTTTTCTCTTGTATTGTGAATCTTTCTTCTCTCGAATGATATTCCAGCAATAATCTGCTAACATAGAAGGTACCCACATCCCTTCATAGTGCCTTTATATGGTAGAAATGTCTTTATGGAATCTTTCCCCAGATGAGAGTCCATCATATGTACCTTCAAAGACATATTGCACCCCAAATCCTGATATGCTTTGATCATATCCTTCACCATTGCTTTGTAGTTAGTAGCTCTTCTTCTTCCGAGGAAGTTTTCTGACACCATCTTGAAACAGTCCCATGCAGTTTTTTCTTTATCAGTTAAACATGCTTCAAAATTTTCACCTTTCTGCAGCTCCCTGATTTGTGGGCCAACAAATACACCTTCCTTTATTTTTGCAGCTGAAAGACGGGGGAATTTGGTAGCAAGATATGCAAACCCACAGCCTGTTGGATCCATGGCCTTCACAAATCGTTTCATCAGGCCAAGTTTGATGTGAAGCGGTGGAAGTAGTATATATTCAGGAGCTACCAGACTTTCACGTTGTACATTCTTTTCGCCAACTTTCCATCTTCACCTAGGCTATTTCTTTTTCACGTAGTGAGAATTTCGGTCTCAACTATCCCACTCGCAAAGAAAACAGGCATACTTTGGGTAGCCTTGTTGAGTTCCCAGTACCATAGCAATTACCTTGAAATCTGCACATATTTTCCATTTGTGTTCATTACCTTTTAATGAATTTAGCATCCTTTGTACGAATCCGTAATTAAAGCTACTGGAACAGAGGGTATTTTATTTCCGTTATGGAGCGAAACACCCTTCAGACTTGTTTTCGATGCATCTATGAAAAGTCTCCCCTCCTGTGAAATATAAGTGAAGTTCAGCATTTTCATCAGGCCAGCAACGTCATTGCAAAATGTCAGTGATTTGTCAGTTGAAAAATAAGAAATAAAGGCATGTTCTCTGTGCCTGAACACATAGATTTTAGTGCGTTGGTGCAGCAGATTACACTCTTGTAATCTTGAACCAAGCAGCTGCACCTTTTGTTTACTTAGTCCTAGATCACGTACTAAATCATTTAAATCTGCCTGTGTTAACAAATGTGGTGATGACTCACTTGTGCAATAATATAAAGAATCATCATCTGTGATTTCTTCAGTACTACTTATTTCACTGTCACTTGGAATTTGACCTCGAGCTCTTGAAGGTACTGGAAGGTTGTCGGAATGCTGCGCTGGCATTCTCATTGAAGGCAGATCTGGGTAAACAATGTGCCTCTTTGAATTTTTGTTTGTAAAACCCTGAATTTTTGTTAGACAGAAATAACAATCAGTAACATGGTCCTTAGGCTCCCTCCACACCTTGGGAACAGCAAACAACGCCACATTCTCTTTACCTTTCCATCACTGAATTAGTTAGCAGTAACATGTAGCACAACAGAAATGTGGTGCCAATTCTTTATCTTGGTCTCCTACCTCTACTCCAAAGTAATGTTTGTATGCTTTCTTTATGACTGAAGAAGTGCTCTTCCTATTTCTGGCAAAAGTGAACTTCCCACAGATGTAGCATAAGTTGTCTGGCTTATATCGACCTCCACGACGACATGGCATTTCCGCAAATTTAAAAATACCACTTTGGTAACACACCTGTATTAAATTAATAGAAGGGAACTAGAGGAACGCTGATGTGTAAAAACAAGCAGTCATTTTACCTTCAGCACCAGGCTCAATCAGTTTACACACAGGAACTAAAAAATTCAACCGTGTTCGGAAATATGACAGACAGTTACTTGTCAGCCAAAACACCCACTCGTTAAGACTGACACAAATTACGGCCAACACCACTGTTGTAAACTCGATGCACCTGCCCCTAGGAGGCGTGAAGCTTTACTGCCGAGGCAGCGACCTATCCGGTAGGGCCTGTGTAATGACATTGTACCACTCTATTGAACAATGTCGGAGCCAACATGTTGCTGCGTCAATAACCTCCCCATTATCCACGTATTGCTTCCCGTTGAGTGCATCTTTCACTGGTCCAAACAGATGGAAGTCGGAAGGTGCGAGATCCGGGCTGTAGGACAAAGAGTCTTGCCCAACGACTCACCATCCTTTTGTTCACAGGCAGGTCTCCGTAGACACTGTGCAAACGCATATGAACATCTGCGATGTTCTGATTTTCGCCAAAAGAAACTCAATAGCAGCTCTTTGCTTAGAACGCACCTCCCTCATAGATAGCTATTTGATGTCTAAGTATAGCGTCGCCACCTATGGCAACATCATGAAATTATAGTGGCTGAAGCGGGAATATTCCACAACAAATTCCACATTTTTCAACCTTAACAGGCCGACAAAAAAATGTGCTGTGTACTTATAGAATGTCCCTCGTGTTACTAAACATGAGATCGAAGTAGTGTCACCCAGACTTTTTGCGGATGTGTTAGGACGCAATGCTGGTAAATAGTAGTTTTCCTAGATTTCCGCATTGCAAAGAGTTATTAAGCCTTCTTACGAATGTTATGGATAACCCCCGCCCCCTATCTGCCCCCCCCCCCCCCCCCACATCTGCCGCCGTGTCGCCTCTAAAGTGCTTCCCCTGTCAGTATTGCGAACAGCCATCATACTGTCGCTAGTTGTGTTTTTATCTCATGCGAATAGAAACCAGACTGTCAACGTCTTTTTTAGTTGTGCATGTCTCCTTCCTGTGTGTTTTCATCCGCATCGTCAACGCCGTGTTGTTGTGTTTCACGTTCCGCCACTTTCCGCCATTTTACGGTTTTATTGCCTTTTTATATACTGTTTGTTCTCTCACCATTGTTTGTTTCAGTTTTCTCTCGGCTGTAGAGCAGCGTATTAAGTTGCTGTCAGCCCGACCCTACCCATGTGGGGGGAAATCGAAAATCAATAAAGGAAAAAAAATGGATTACAGGAATTTATCGGTCCTTTACTGACGTTGTAAGCTTAGTTTTGCACATAAGTGAGAACTAATTAAAACATAAATAAATAAGAAAATAAAACTTACCGAACGCAATTAACAAAATGAAATCCCTAGCGCTCAGGAACTAAGATAGGAGAAAGCGTGTATATCATCTGTTGCATCGTAATAAAAAGTGAACAGTCCCGTGTTTACGTACACGGAAATTTTGAAATTTGAAATTTGTGGTAAGGTTCTATGATACCAAACTGCTGAGGTCATCTGTCCCTAGTTTAAGTTAGTTTAATTTAAACTAACTTACGCTAAGGACAACACACACACCCATGCCCGAGGGAGGACTCGAACCTCCGACAGAGGGAAGCCACGCGAGCCGTGACAACCCGCCCAAGACCGTGCGGATACCCCGCGCGGCGCACGTGCATGGTAACACACCTTGTACACTGAATAGTATTTGTTTTAATTATGTTTCGTATCATCTCAGTGTGTTATTCGCGACAAGTTCCTCTAGTCTTGTAAAAAATTTTGGTACAGGGAAATCAAAGACGATGTGATAATTAGAGCGTGTGCTTTTCTAAAATGTGCATTTTAAAGCACGTGGATTCACCCTGCTCCATCTCAAACAATAGCTAATAACTGAGAGCTTGTCATACAGACTGTACCATACACGTAGTGTTCACAATGAGTATCAGTAAACATTGCTGCGTTCCAGTGTTCAATCAATGACAATTATAGGCAACGGAACATTGCAGTGTTCCGCTGTATGCCCTTTACCCTCGTGAGAGGACGTCCGTGCCGACACACGTCGTCATTCGCCCACTGCGTCTAATCAGCTCTGCGCCCCTGACGTGTTGGGTCATTAATGAACGAGACCGAGCCGCCGTCTGGTGGGCGCCGTCATGTCTGATCCCAGCGACTCAGTCCGCACCCTGTCCACGTCTGCGCAGTTAACGGCCGTCACTGGGACGACGGATGACAGCCCCATTACTGACGGGGACAAACGACAATACCATAGCGTGGGGCCGTGACGTATCTTGCAGCTGTCTATTACGTGTGTCCACTCACATACTCGCTGCAGCCATCTAAAAATGGTCAATAAACAGTACAGACAAACTGGCGAAGTAAAAGCCTATACCTTGCAAAAGGTGGGGTATGAGATTTTACTTTTAAACTCATTCATCTGGGTGGAAACGACAGAAAACCAAATTTTGCCTACAATATTTAGTAGTAGTAGCAGTAGTAGTAGCTTTATTCATCAGTAAATCTCTTTTACAAGGATACAAGACATGTCAAAGTACTGACAAGTTTAGACTAATTTAAAGTAAGTTAATTCATACACACATACATTTACAGACGTCAAGTTAGAGATAATCATTAGATTTACTCCTGGTATACAATACGTTTTTTACAAATAGTTTATTAAATAATAATGCCACGGTGTTCACTCATATCTCACTATCAGTCACTGCACACACTATACACACATTGTTTCATAACACTTCACTCACTACACACACAAACACACACTGGTGATCTCAGGGCCATTTTCTGTACCGCAACTTCCCACTTGCGATCATGAAAAACTGAATCAGCATCCTTCTATAATAAGTGAGATGTTGAGCTCAGAAAGAGGAAGAGGTGTTAGTATTGTGCCATGCATAGCTTGGGGGTACGAATTTATAGAAAGGAAAAAAAGAAGGAAAAAAACACAATGTGAAGATGTGATGTGGGATGTTGGATTTTTATAATCATAATTATTATTTATTTGTATAACATTTTTTTCCAACTCCTACGCTGTTTTATCTAAGTAATCCTTCAATGTATAAAATGTATTATATAACAGGTACTATTTAGCTGCCGCTTTAAATAAATGTATTTTTGCAATGTCTTTAATCTCTTTTCGTAATTTATCATACAGTTTTATTCTATGGTAGAAAATGCTGTTGAGTTTTATGTTTATTTTTTCTCAGTAAATGTAAGTTCAGTCTAGCTCTTGTTGCATGGTCATGGACAGAGCTGTTTGTGCATTAATTACTAATGTTATTTCTGATGTGTACAACTGACTGGTAAATGTATTCACATGGTGCAGTGAATATCCCCAGTTTTTTGAACAGGTATTTACAATAAGCTCAACGAGTATTTTTCGTTATTGCTCTTCTGGCTCTTTTCTAGAGTTTGAATATTGTTTTCACATTTTGTGCGTTTGTTACCCAAAAAAAGAATTCCATAGCTATGAATGGAGTGTCCATATGAATAATATGAAATTAAAATACACTGCATGTTACACACTGATGATTGGATTCTAAGGGCATAGCATGCTGATAACATTCTGTTTGCAAGTACCTTTGTGCGTTCATACAGCTGAGAATCAATATTCATTCCTAGAAATTTTGCATTTGTTACGCAGTCTATAGAGGTGCCAGGTACATTTAATTTAACACTGACTTTTTCCTCTTCAAACTGAAATTCATAGTATTAGTTTTATGTTCAATGTTAGTTCATTGCTTAGTGACCAATCATAAATTTCGTTGAGAGTTTCATTTGGTTTCTCTGCAAGGAGTTCTCATGTTTTCTCAATGACTATAATGTTGCTGTCATCAGCAAAGAGAATTTTTTCAGCAGAATAACACTACTGGAAAAGTCGTTGATGTATATCAGGCATAGTATTGGTTCTAATACGGTACATTGCGGAACCCCTTCATTAATGTATTTCGGTTCTGATAAGTGTTTTACTAAATGCGTAGATCTGTGTGAAGTATGTTTTATCTCTACTAATGTACCCTATCTGCTAGTTATGATCGAAACCAGACATTAGCTACCCCTCTCATTCCTAATGCTTCTAATTTATTTAACAGAATCTTGTGGTCGATTGTATCAGAGGCCTTAGAAAGATCGAAACATATGCCTGTGACACACTCATCTTCATCAAGAGACGCAAGCAAAACTTTTGTGAATTCTACTATGGCTGGTTCCGTATTTTTTCCACGTCGGAAACCAAACTGTCATTCGCTTAAAAGATTGTATTTTTTTAGATAATTCATTTATCTTTCATGATAGCTTCTATTATTGATGAGAATTTCCGTAAAAAAATTTTTTTTTCTTGTGCTGTCATTTGTGTTTTGTGATTTTATTACTGCAGTTCTTTCCTGCATCCAATACCAAGAACAACGTAGTTCCTCAGAAAATACCGATTTTTCAAATATTTCGAGTGCTTTACTGGCAGTACAGCACTCGTGGCTGCCGCATCGCGGTCACGAAGTGGGGTCGAGGCAGTGCCAGATAAGTTTTACAGTTCGACGATAATTTATGCATTTGTAGCTTTAGCTTGACGATGTCCACTATGGACAAACAGTAGATACCGTTATTCTGAAGAAAGTTGGGTTATCCCGACTGTAACCTAGGTAAATTCTAGGTAAACAGTACAACTGAGGCTGTTCAATATAAAAAATAAAATTAATATTTATAGAGTTGCTGACAGGGCCTCGAAATGTTAAAGATATTTAAGTTATGAAGTTATATATGCTAGGAACTTCTGAATAAACCATGATGACTGCGGCGCTCCGGACCTCGTGCATGAACAGAACGAGCTGATTTTCACTTGTTTGCCGAATATATGTTGATTTTTACAGGATTTACATGACTAGTCTGCAGTTCACACTTAAGTACCTCGTAGACGTCTTACCGAACAATCTTAAGACAATTTCTCCACAGTACCACTGCCGAATAGCGCGCGGGTAAAACGGACAGTTAAATCTTTTCGTAAGAACTCTGAATCCTCTAATTTTATTGCGACAATCGTTTCTCCCATTGTTGGTGGGTATCAAAAGAATGGATCAAATGGCTCTGAGCACTATGGGACTTAACTTCTGGGGTTATCAGTCCCCTAGAAGTTAGAACTACTTAAACCTAACTAACCTAAGGACATCACACACATCCATGCCCGAGGCAGGATTCGAACTTGCGACCGTAGCGGTCACGCGGTTCCAGACTGTAGCGTCTAGAACCGCTCGGTCACCACGGCCGGGTATCAACAGAGTATTTTGACATTCGGATGAGGAAACTAATCACTGTAATTTCGTGAAAGATCTCGCCGCAACTAAAAACGATTTTGTTTTGACAAGTAGGACCCCAGTCCGAATGTTATATCCCTGACACTCTGTCTCCTATTTTGTGGTAATACAAAACGAGATGCCCTTCGTTGAACGTTTTCGAAGTCTTCCTCCAATTCTGTCTGGTAGGGGTCCTATACCGAGCAGCAATACTCCAGAACAAAACGGAGACGCGTCTCTTTAGTACATCTGTTGCATCTTCTTGAGTCCTGCGGCTCACTCTGAAGATGGCTGAACGTTATACAGCCGAAATATTGGAAGAAGAAGGAGAATTCTTGCGGCTGCTCACCCGAAACTTAATGGAACAGTCTTTGCACCGCCAAAACCTGAGGATTCACATGTTCTATGTGTTCAACAAACAAAACGCAATCTTAGGTTCATCTAGACCATAACATTTTCAGTGTGATCGTTCGAACTTTAGTTGTTAGTATCGATAATCCCTAGTTGAACTGACCGTGTTCAGATACGTGTGATTTATCGTATAATCAAAATTTAACAGATTTAGTAGACCTACCCATGTGGATAACCTGAAATCCCTGGACTAGCAGGCCAGAGCGGATGCGGTTATATTTGTGGAATGG
Source organism: Schistocerca piceifrons (assembly GCF_021461385.2). NCBI lineage: Eukaryota > Metazoa > Arthropoda > Insecta > Orthoptera > Acrididae > Schistocerca > Schistocerca piceifrons. Next base: position 922,716,979 of record NC_060140.1, read on the forward strand.
GGCTGAAATAAGTTGCTGTCAGTTGCACTCAACAAATAAGCTTTGTTTGTTAAAGCACTCAATAACATAAGCAAGAATTAAAAACTCTCAAAATTTTAACGAAAGAGCCCCGCTGATTCAATTTAAATATGAAAATCCAAGGCCCAAGGCGTATGCAAGGAATTGAAGTACAGGAGTTCTTCTGGAAGTTTGACTTCCTTTATAAAGTTATTTTTCTTAAACAAAAATAGGCTGATGGTCTTAGCTTAAATCTCTCCCACAGAGCTCGGCTGAAGGCCGCACTTGAAGCTAGAACACTGTTGCGGCTTAAGACCAAAACAAAGATTTTCAATGTTAATTCTAAATAGGCTGAAAACTCGGCTGAAGGCCGCATGTCAAGAAAACAATTTAACGGCTTAAAGCCTAGGAAGAAGAGCTTTCAACTTAAAAATGCTGAGGGCCTTAGCTTAAAATATTTCATGTAAAACTCGGCTGAAGGCCTCATACTAAAGAATAACAATTTTATGACTGAAGGGCAAGACCAAGATTTTGAATTTTTAGTTAAGAGAGATTAAAACTCGGCTGAAGGCCACAAACACCATGCAGAAAACAATTTTACGGCGTAAGGCCTAAAAGAACAGCCTTGCACATTAAATAAGCTAAAACTCGACTGATGCCCATCACAGTACTTAAAAGTAAAAAGAAAATCACTATCTAAAACAGAAGGAGCGGCTCTCAGAAGGTTCCAGGGGTCGGCCTGGGAAGTAAGAATAACGCATGCTTAGGTGAGACAGGCAGCCAGACCGACAAGCTCTTAATCGGAAGGCAACACAACCAAGGGACGGTTCACGACCAACCGACAATCTGACCGATTTCCAACGGTCAGATCCAGTTGCACAGATAATGGAAAATATCGGCCGATGAAGAATAACCGAGATACCAGTAACTTCAAACTCGGCTTCACCAAGATCAAGGCATCAAACATCAGCCAAGACGAGTTTAAAAGAATCCGGAAACATAATTGACAACTGTTAAGTCACTACCCGAGGCTGCAGATTCTAGGCAAGAAAACACACGACTTGTTATCACACGCGTCATGGGCTGAGATGTTCAAATGTTCAAATGTATGTGAAATCTTATCGAACTTAACTGCTAAGATCATCTGTCCCTAAGCTTACACACAACTTAACCTAAATTATCCTAAGGGCAAACACACACACACTCATGCCCGAGGGAGGACTCGAACCTTCGACATGACCAGATGGTCTGAGAAAACAATTCACAAATAACGAAAAATTGCTACAGTCGAGTTTTAAGAACAGGTATCTAATTACTCAGCTTGAGGATCCTGCATCGGAAGAAGGCGGAAATTCGCTCACACAGCTGACGCCTCCAAATGCAACAGCGCGTGCCGCCCCCAAAAGCCCCGGCCTGGTTTCGCGCTGTGGAGACTGTGAAGCTGCTCAGTCCCAACGAACCAACAAGGTCCAACCACATCCCAACTCGGAAAATGGTGTTCGTCCTTATGATCCAAGACGCCGTCGACTGAGACGACTGGCCGAACAAACGACCAACGGTAGCCCACTTTCGCCGACAGCGGCCCGGCGAATACGAGCACCATACGGACCCCACTGTTGCTGGCTGCCAACTGCGAACTCTTCCCCTCAGCAGACCACATGTCGCCATCCGACGACCCTAAGACCGACAGACCAACGGCCTTCCGTCTGCGTCGGTCACGGTCCCGGCGCGTACTTGCACCGCGTGCTACTCACTGCGAACCCGGTGCCCGACTGCTGCTCCCAACTGAACTGATTTCCTTCGGACGGACGACGTCCCGGAGACACAGGCTCGGTCCCAACCAATCAGAGGGAACACAACAGACAACTCTGCACAGGAAGGAATCGACCCAAATATACGTCGTCGATTAGACGACCGGCCGAACGACCAACCAACGGTCGTCCCCACTGGTACTGGCTGTGCGGACTTCACTGGGGCTCCGTCCACGACTGCACTGCTGCTGCGTCCCGACCGCCCTCCTGGTTCGTCGCCAACTTCACTGCTGGTCCGTCTCTGACTGAACTTCAGACACACGACGGAAATACACTACTGGCCATTAAAATTACTACACCAAGAAGAAATGCAGATGATAAATTGGTATTCATTGGACAGATATACTAGAACTGACATGTGATTACATTTTCAAGCAAATTGGGTGCATTGATCTTGAAAAATCAGTATCCAGAACAACCACCTCTGGCTGTAATAACAGCCTTGTTACGCCTGGGCATTGAGTCAAACAGAGCTTGGATGCCGTGTAAAGGTACAGCTGCCCATGCAGCTACAACACGATACCACAGTTCATCAAGAGTAGTGACTATCGTATTGTTATGAGCCAGTTGCTCGGCCACCATTGACCAGACGTTTTCAGTTGGTGAGAGATCTCGAGAATGTGCTGGCCGGGGCAGCAGTCGAACACTTTCTGTATGCAGAAAGGCCCGTACAGGACCTGCAACATGCCATCGTGCATTATCCTGCTGAAATGTAGGGTTTCACAGGGATCGAATGAAGAGTAGAGCCACGGGCCGTAACGCATCTGAAATGTAATGTCCACTGTTCAAAGTGCTGTCAATGCGAACAAGAGGTGACCGAGACGTGTAACCAATGGCAACCCATACCATCACGCCGGGTAGTACGCCAGTATGGCGATGACAAATACACGCTTCCAATGTGCGTTCACCGCGATGTCGCCAAACACGGATGCGACCATCATGATGCTGTAAACAGAACCTGGATTCATCCGAAAAAATGACGTTTTTCCATTCGTGCACCCAGGTTCGTCGTTGAGTAAACCATCGCAGGCGCTCCTGTCTGTGATACAGCGTCAAGCCATGGTCTCCGAGCTGATAGTCCATGCTGCTGCAAACGTCGTCGAACTGTTCGTGCAGATGGTTGTTGTCTTGCAAACGTCCCCATCTGTTGACTCAGGGATCGAGACGTGGCTGCACGATCCGTTACAGCCATGCCGATAAGATGCCTGTCATCTCGACTGCTAGTGATACGAGGCCGTTGGGATCCAGCACGGCGTTACGTATTACCCTCCTGAACCCACCGATTTCATATTCTGCTAACTGTCATTGGATCTCGACCAACGCGAGCAACAATGTCGCGATGCGATAAACCGCAATCGCGATAGGCTACAATCCGACCTTTATCAAAATCGGAAACGTGGTGGTACGCATTTCTCCTCCTTACACGAGGCATCACAACAACGTTTCACCAGGCAACGCCAGTCAACTGCTGTTTGTGTATGAGAAATCGGTTGGATACTTTCCTCATGTCAGCACGTTGTAGGTGTCGCCACCGGCGCCAACCTCATGTGAATGCTCTGAAAAGCTAATCATTTGCATATCACCGCATCTTCTTCCTGTCGGTGAAATTTCGCGTCTGTAGCACGTCATCTTCGTGGTGTAGCAATTTTAATGGCCAATAGTGCATTATAGGTCGCTCCAGTGATGGTACGACCGTGCACTTATCGATAAGCAATGCTGCTGCCACTCAGGGGCAAGTAAGGGAGGAAGCTAGTGACGCTAGTAAATGGAATATGAAAACGAGGCGGCAGTACCACAATAAAAGATAACAAACAATAAATGGCATGAACACGAGCTGTGCTCGTTTCATAACGTAAATCGTTTCATTATTAGAGGAATTTGCCACTTATCATATCATACAAATATGTTCCCTAAATCATGTTGCGATTGGATTTGATCTTCTGATGACTTCAATAGACTTGAAGTAACGTAATAAGCTGAAAAATATCTTAGAGGGCTGCTCAGGGTCTCTCCAAAACCGTTTACATTGATAATGCTGGGAGCCTATAACACTTCCTTTGGCAACAGCAAATATCACTTCTACTGTACTCGATGACTTTTCCTCAGTTACTAGGATCTGTGAACTTTCTAACAGGAAGACCCGAATCCTGTCCCTCGACTGGGACGATATGCCACACGTATGCAATAGGATTAAATGCTTCTTCTGAGAAACGATGTCAAAAGCCTTCCAGAAATCTAGAAATAGGGGACCAATTTGAGATCCAGTATCGATCGCACCTCTTACCTCATCTTAGTAAAGAGTTAGTTGTATTTCAGAAGAACGATAGTTTCTGGATCCGTGATATATCAATAGATCGTTTCCTTCGATGTGATTCCTAGTGTTCATATATAGTGTAAGTAATATTACTGAGGCTCCTGTGTCGTTACAACACTACAGAATTTACTCATGAGCAAACATGTCGTCTGTATCGTTCTTTGGCTATATCCCTGCTATTCTTTGTATGCGTTACAATTTCCACGAATGTCAATGACGTTAATTGTTGATTTAAATAATGAACCATTTCACCATTTACGTTTCCTCATGCATAGCACGGCGCGTTTCGGTAATTTATTCCCGTTTTCGAGAGCTACTATTTACATTTGAAAAGGGTACGCAATCATCACATACAATGCAAACGTAAATCATTGCGCCAGCGCATTTACATTTAAAGAATTAATGACGCATTCGCTAGCATTTTAAAAACATCGATTATCATACAAGAAATGAAATACTTAATCGGACTTTTCCTCTTTGTGATGCGCACGTTAACAAGAATATACCGTGCATGTACGAAGGGGGTTAAATAAGCAACGCAACACATTTTGTTCTGAAACCAGGTTGGTTTTATTCAGGATTCCAATACACCATATAATTATCCACTCCTGTCGCTACAAACCCGTATTCTTCAAAAAATTTCAGTTCAATGCGACTGTCTTACCCCACCTAGGAGGGCCTGTAAGCAAGCATGGTGCCACTCTACTGGCCCACGTCGTAGCGAATCCCTTGCCGCATCAATAAAACAAGCCAACGAATTTTTTTTTAAACTTTGTTTAGTTTGATAGCTGACTCTTAAAGATTTTTATGAGGTGAATCCAAATCTAGCCTTAGTTCTTTTGTATCACCCATAGTTTTCGAGCAATATTCTTTTTATTATATAGTATAAAAATCCTGTTGTTGTTGTTGTGGTCTTCAGTCCTGAGACTGGTTTGATGCAGCTCTCCATGCTACTCTATCCTGTGCAAGCTTTTTCATCTCCCAGTACCTACTGCAACCTACATCCTTCTGAATCTGCTTAGTGTATTCATCTCTTGGTCTCCCTCTACGATTTTTACCCTCCACGCTGCCCTCCAATACTAAATTGGTGATCCCTTGATGCCTCAGAACATGTCCTACCAACCGATCCCTTCTTCTGGTCAAATTGTGCCACAAACTTCTCTTCTCCCCAATCCTATTCAATACTTCCTCATTAGTTATGTGATCTACCCATCTAATCTTCAGCATTCTTCTGTAGCACCACATTTCGAAAGCTTCTATTCTCTTCTTGTCCAAACTATTTATCGTCCATGTTTCACTTCCATACATGGCTACACTCCATACGAATACTTTCAGAAATGACTTCCTGACACTTAAATCTATACTCGATGTTAACAAATTTCTCTTCTTCAGAAACGCTTTCCTTGCCATTGCCAGCCTACATTTTATATCCTCTCTACTTCGACCATCATCAGTTATTTTGCTCCCCAAATAGCAAAACTCCTTTACTACTTAAAGTGCCTTATTTCCTAATCTAATTCCCTCAGCATCACCCGACTTAATTAGACTACATTCCATTATCCTTGTTTTGTTTTTGTTGATGTTCATCTTATATCCTCCTTTCAAGACACTGTCCATTCCATTCAACTGCTCGTGCAAGTCCTTTGCTGTCTCTGACAGAATTACAATGTCATCGGCGAACCTCAAAGTTTTTATTTCTTCTCCATGAATTTTAATACCTACTCCGAATTTTTCTTTTGTTTCCTTTACTGCTTGCTCAATATACAGATTGAACAACATCGGGGAGAGGCTACAACCCTGTCTTACTCCCTTCCCAACCACTGCTTCCCTTTCATGTCCCTCGACTCTTATAACTGCCATCTGGTTTCTGTACAAATTGTAAATAGCCTTTCGCTCCCTGTATTTTACCCCTGCCCCCTTTAGAATTTGAAAGAGAGTATTCCAGTCAACATTGTCAAAAGCTTTCTCTAAGTCTACAAATGCTAGAAACGTAGGTTTGCCTTTCCTTAATCTTTCTTCTAAGATAAGTCGTAAGGTCAGTATTGCCTCACGTGTTCCAGTGTTTCTACGGAATCCAAACTGATCTTCCCCGAGGTTGGCTTCTACTAGTTTTTCCATTCGTCTGTAAAGAATTCGTGTTAGTATTTTGCAGCTGTGACTTATTAAGCTGATAGTTCGGTAATTTTCACATCTGTCAACACCTGCTTTCTTTGGGATTATAATTATTATATTCTTCTTGAAGTCTGAGGGTATTTCGCCTGTTTCATACATCTTGCTCACCAGATGGTAGAGTTTTGCCAGGACTGGCTCTCCCACGGCCGTCAGTAGTTCCAATGGAATATTGTCTACTCCGGGGGCCTTGTTTCGACTCAGGTCTTTCAGTGCTCTGTCAAACTCTTCACGCAGTATCATATCTCCCATTTCATCTTCATCTACATCCTCTTCCATTTCCATAATATTGTCCTCAAGTACATCGCCCTTGTATAGACCCTCTATATACTCCTTCCACCTTTCTGCTTTCCCTTCTTTGCTTAGAACTGGGTTTCCATCTGAGCTCTTGATATTCATACAAGTTGTTCTCTTATCTCCAAAGGTCTCTTTAATTTTCCTGTAGGCGGTATCTATCTTACCCCTAGTGAGATAGGCCTCTACATCCTTACATTTGTCCTCTAGCCATCCCTGCTTAGCCATTTTGCACTTCCTGTCGATCTCATTTTTGAGACGTTTGTATTCCTTTTTGCCTGTTTCACTTACTGCATTTTTATATTTTCTCCTTTCATCAATTAAATTCGATATTTCTTCTGTTACCCAAGGATTTCTACTAGCCCTCGTCTTTTTACCTACTTGATCCTCTGCTGCCTTCACTACTTCATCCCTTAAAGCTACCCATTCTTCTTCTACTGTATTTATTTCCCCCATTCCTCTCAAGTGCTCCCTTATGCTCTCCCTGAATCTCTGTACAACCTCTGGTTCTTTTAGTTTATCCAGGTCCCATCTCCTTAAATTCCCACCTTTTTGCAGTTTCTTCAGTTTTAATCTGCAGGTCATAACCAATAGATTGTGGTCAGAGTCCACATCTGCCCCTGGAAATGTCTTACAATTTAAAACCTGGTTCCTAAATCTCTGTCTTACCATTATATAATCTATCTGATACCCTTTAGTATCTCCAGGGTTCTTCCATGTATACAACCTTCTTTCATGATTCTTAAACCAAGTGTTAGTTATGATTATGTTGTGCTCTGTGCAAAATTCTACCAGGCGGCTTCCTCTTGCATTTCTGTCCCCCAATCCATATTCACCTACTATGTTTCCTTCTCTCCCTTTTCCTACACTCGAATTCCAGTCACCCATGACTATTAAATTTTCGTCTCCCTTCACAATCTGAATAATTTCTTTTATTTCATCATACATTTCTTCAATTTCTTCGTCATCTGCAGAGCTAGTTGGCATATAAACTTGTACTACTGTAGTAGGTGTGGGCTTCGTATCTATCTTGGCCACAATAATGCGTTCACTATGCTGTTTGTAGTAGCTTACCCGCATTCCTATTTTCCTATTCATTATTAAACCTACTCCTGCATTACCCCTATTTGATTTTGTGTTTATAACCCTGTAGTCACCTTACCAGAAGTCCTGTTCCTCCTCCCACCGAACTTCACTAATTCCCACTATATCTAACTTCAACCTATCTATTTCCCTTTTTAAATTTTCTAACCTACCTGCCCGATTAAGGGATCTGACATTCCACGCTCCGATCCGTCGAACGCCAGTTTTCTTTCTCCTGATAACGACATCCTCTTGAGTAGTCCCCGCCCGGAGATCCGAATGGGGGACTATTTTACCTCCGGAATATTTTACCCAAGAGGACGCCATCATCATGTAATCATACAGTAAAGCTGCATGCCCTCGGGAAAAATTACGGCTGTAGTTTCCCCTTGCTTTCAGCCGTTCGCAGTACCAGCACAGCAAGGCCGTTTTGGTTATTGTTACAAGGCCAGATCAGTCAATCTTCCAGACTGTTGCCCTTGCAACTACTGAAAAGGCTGCTGCCCCTCTTCAGGAACCACACGTTTGTCTGGCCTCTCAACAGATACCCCTCCGTTGTGGTTGCACCTACGGTACGGCTATCTGTATCGCTGAGGCAGGCAAGCCTCCCCACCAACGGCAAGGTCCATGGTTCATGGGGGGGGATAAAAATCCTATGCTATAATATAAACGGGAATATTACTGAAACGCTTTGTACAACATAAGCATTGTTTGTATTTACAGTAAGCTATTTAAAACAATGATACGTGTTAACAGAGGTTTCACTTGTCAGTAGGAATTGGTTTTTATTTTCTTTCTGTTTCTTCTTTGAAGCTTCTTTTGCAGCTTCTCCTACGATGGGTCGCTTGCTGAACTTCTCGGTGGAGTGACCAACTGTAGTCCCCATCATGTTGGTGTTCCAGCGGCCTTGGTAGAGTTTTTCCATCACTTTAATGTCCTGGTGAAAACGCTCTCCTTGCTCCTCACTAACATCTCCCATATTATCCGGGAAGTAATCAAGGTGACAGTTCAAAAAGTGAACTTTCAGGCTCACGAAACATCCTATAGTTTTAAACTTCTTTGACATTGTAACTATAATAGAAACAAATTCTATGTTTTTCTCATGTCCTAAAAACTTTGTAACGACTTGCTTGAATGATACACATACTTCTGTCTCATTTAAGGTCATTGTGGATCCAAAGTTAACGTCGAACATTAATTTTGTATTGTCAGGTCCGACAAAGACGCCTTCTTTTACTCCAGGTTCTGAAAGGTGTAGACACGTTTGGCAGAGATACTTAAAACACGGTCCATCTTTAGGCAAAGCCTTTACAAACTGTTTCATTAGACCTAACTTTATACGTAGAGGTGGTAGGAGTAAGTTTCTTTGATCTACAAGGTTTTTGCGCAGAATGTTCTTCTCTCCAGGTTTTAAAGACTCCCACACAGGCCGGGTTCTTTCTGCACCAGTGTTGATCCGTTGCCCTACTGTCCCATTGACACAAGAAACATGGAAATTTGGTAAAGCCACCTTGCTGACCAAGGAGCATGCACGTTACTTTTAGATCGCCACGTATCATCCAGCCATGAGCTAGAACAGCCTATTTTATTTAGCAGTATTTTTAGGTTTTCATAGCTTTCTTTTATATGTACAGAATACCTCACAGGTATAGATGCATATATGTTACCATTGTGTAATAAAACAGCCTTTAAACTAGTTTTGGGTGAATCAATAAACAGCCACCAGCCTTCACTTTTGTATTTAATACCAAACTGATTCATCAGACCAGGAATGCCTGAGAAGCACACTAAACCATCTTCTTGTTGAAAAAACTAGGAAAATTGTTGCTCTCTCTTTCTATACATGTATATGCTGGTGCCAACTGTCAATAAGTTTTTTTTTCTTTTACTCTAGAGCCAAGCAATTCAGCTTTTTCTTTCGTTAAGCCCTGAGCCATAACCTAATCGTTAAACTCTGTCTGAGTAAATAATTTGGGCTCTAGCCTTTCTGCATTACAATGAAATTCATCATCATCTTGTTCATCTAAATCACATTGTACATCAGAAAATACTTCTGTTGGAATAGAATTTAAATCATCTGGTGGTCCAGGTATTGGCAAATCTACACCATGCCCTACTGGTCGTACGGTGAACGTAAGGTTAGGGTAGCTTATCGCCTTATTGTGTTTTCGAATTATGACCAGTAATATCAACACTGCAAAAGTTACAATCACCGGAATGATTCCTTGACTCTCTCCATATCATAGGAACAGCAAATCTAAAGGCTTTTTTTCTCCTTTTTCGACCATTTTCTCTGATCTTCAACACATACATAACATACCTTATGCGGCACCCAAGATTTATCTTGATCACCAAGTTTAGATCCACACTATGATAGATAAACCATTTTCACAAAGTCTGTAACGTTTCTTTGGTGTTTTTTAATCACAAATTCACCTAAAATATAACAAAAACTGTCAGCAGAGTTTTCACAGCCACGATTAGACATTGTACTGAGCAGATGTACAGGAAACGGAAAAGTGAGGTTAGGTTGACAGTAAACAAAACACCATCTATTAACACAAAAATAGAATCGCCCCTTTTTTGCCAGCAAATGTTTTTCAGCAGTGCTACCAACTTCATCTACATTCATTACACCTCGTTTTTAAATTATTTTAACCAAATGAAAGCTGTTAAATTCTTTAAAAAATCGTGTAATTCAAAAAAATTAACTGTAAAATATGAAGTAATTGTGGGTGATACAGTTTTTTAAGTATTATAGTTGGATTTCCCACCCTAAAAACATAACATTTCTCAGAATTCCATCGTTGGCCTATGTAATCTACCCATGATCCACGTACTGCTTCCCGTGGAGTGCATCCTTCATTTAGCCAAACAGACGGAATTCGCAAGAGGCGAGACACGAGCTGTGGGATGATGGCTGAGGAAGATCAGTCCAATGAAATATTGTGAGCGCCTCTCAGGTGCGCAGACATTCGCGATGCCTTGCGTTGTCATGGAGAAAGAGTACTTCGTTTGCATTTTTGTGGCGACGAACATGTTACTTAAATGTCCTGAGGTTTGAACCATGAGGGAGGACATCACACAGAGGAAACCCTTCCGAGTCCCAGAAGGCCGTCATCATGCCTTTGCCGGCTGATAGTGCGGCTTTGAACATTTTCTTTGGACGAGAGGTGGTGTAACGCCATCTCACGTATTGCTACTATGTTTCTGGTTCGAAGAGAAAAGCCCATGTTTCATCGCCTGTGAGGATGTTCGGCAAAAACAAAAATAGTCACGATTAGCCTCGTAATTTAATAAATTTAACTGTAAAATGTGAAGTAATGGTGGGTGATACAGTTTTTTAAGAATCATATTTGGATTTCCCGCCCTAAAAAACATAACATTTTTCAGAATAACTAGAACAAAAATAGTCACGATTAGCATCGTAATGTGCCTGGTAGGTTGCACATCTGGTCCTTCGTTGCTCTTTGTCGTCTTGTGTAAGGTAGCAAGGACCCCAGACAGTATACACATTTGCGTACTGCAACTGGTGGACGAGTGTGTCTGCACTACCATCAGAGACGTCCACTTGAGCAGCGAGGTGTTTGATTGTGATCCGTCGATCACTGCCAATGACAGTGTTTGCACGTTCCAACATTGTAGGAGTCATATCTGTGTGCGTCAGGCCGGCGCGCGGAAGACCTTACAGGTTTGCGCGACCTTGTTGCGATGATGGCAGTCGCTTTTCCCAACGATTCACCGTGCTTTTGGTCACTACCACATCTCCATACACATTCTGCAAGTAGCAATTAATATCTGCAATGCTCTAGTTTCTTCCCAAAAGAAACTCAATGTCAGGTCTCTTCTTGGAACGAACATTCGTTATGTATGGCATTTTGAAGGTTACACATCGCGTAGCCATCAGTCAGAGCTCCATGAAACTGTAGGGATTGATTTGAGAATATTCCAAGGCGTCCCACAACAAATACCACATTTTTGCTACCAAAATTGTCCGAGCACGGAAATGTGTTGCATTACATACGGAAGTTTCCATTCCAGTTAAGATGCTTTCAATCCCCAGACAAATAAATTAATACATTTTTCCTCGATTATTGCACTCCTATAATTCTCCATCGGCCTTGTTACCTAACGCACACATTTGATATGTTTATGGTGATGGTGATGTTACATAGTTCAAAAAATGGTTCAAATGGCTCTGAGCACTATGGGACTTAACATCTGAGGTCACCAGTCTCCTAGACCTTAGAACTACTTAAAGCTAACTAACCTAAGGACAACACACACATCATGCCCGAGGCAGGATTCGAACCGGCGACCGTAGCGGTCCCGCGGTTCCAGACTGAAGCGCCTAGAACCGCTCGGTCACACCAGCCGGCTCCGAGCAGGCTAAATCATACGCTTTGTTACGACATAAGCATGGTTTGTGTTTACAGTAAGCTATTTAAAACAATGATACGTGTTAACAGAGGTTTCGCTTGTCAGTTGGAATTGGTACCATCCACTCGCGACCTACTGCTTGAACTGTCACATACTAACCGATCAGAGAGTCTCAATGGTACACACTAGCAGACTCTAAGAAAACGTAAGAACGTAATACGAAGCAACTAATCGGGCTGAATGGCACAAAAAGAGTGTCGGTGTGGAAACTTTTCAAAATACGATATCTTGTAAACGACTCGCACTACAACCCTTTAACAAACACTACTGACATTCTAATTTACCCTTATTTTAGTTTGTTTATGTTAATAGGCACTCTTCCATTTAAAACCGTGTACGTTTGCACAAAAAATACACGTTCTAAGTATTACAGCAATTTGTTTATTGGTTAACAATATGAGCCCCCAACTACCAATCCATTTTGTGAAAACCACACATAAATAGCATTTTCCTTTTTCAACAATATTTGCGGTGCATGTTTCAGGTGATTCACCCTGAATACGTTACTGTTCTTACTGTAGATTTAAAACGCCCAGCGTAGTAAAATTACCTAATCGTGAGATTAGGTGTTTATAAAACAACCATCTACCTCCGAAAACGACGTCCCGCTAGAAATTCACAGCGCCCGTGTACCCGTACAGGTAAAAGACTGATAAGGTAGCTGCCTGGGGATGGAGGCAGAGAGGGACGGAGTGGTGGGGGGTTAGTGGCAGAATGTGACGGGTCAGGCCGCGGGCTACAGTGGGACCTGCCACGACAACGCGCTTCCAACCCCAATTACCTGTCAGTTGTGACAGCGCATGGCTAATTAAACGTTTACTTGCCCGGTATCTCGTATAAACACACAACGTCTTTGTTTACCTTGTAAATAAAGGAGGCTTATGTAGTCTCCTAGCGGTGCGCATCTGTTTTCTACCTGTTTTTCCCTTCAAGCCAAATTTTCCGTTGATACGAAGTACGTGGAACGCCTCGGCTTCACCGCGCGTTTACCTGGAAAATGCTGTAAGCGTTCTGAGTGCGTAGGACAATTTTCTTCATATTTTCCTACTGTTGTCTGCAGCAGAAACACGGAGCTGGGTTCATTAAGAGCTGTCTCTGTGCGTCGTTTCGCTCTGGGCTCCTAAGCCAGTTACGCAACCCAGCTCTTAAAAACGGCCGAATTTCAGCTTTTGCCTCACCTTTCCCATAAAGCGCCGACTTTTCTTCGAAGTCTAGAATTAGGAATACAAAGAGAAAATTACCTGTGGAAAAATGTCACTCTCTGGAGCATCGACGTCTCTATATGCCAATCTTGTTACCTTGCTGTTCATTTTAACGGTAGAGCTTCGTCGACAGTCGGAATAAGTTGGCCAGCAATAAAGCTACGTATGAACTGTACTTTAAAATACTAATGCATAGAACAAAGCCTGCACATTACATAAATGCACACTTTTTTTTTTAATTTCGTCTCGGACAACAAACCTAGGTTTTAACGACTATCAAAAAGCATTTGACCGCATCCGCAATAAAAAAAAATTCTCGTCAACAATGGAAAAAAAGAGGTTTCTCATGTACCTATTAAATGTACTCATAGGAAAGTAGTAGACTTCAGTTGATGTATTGTATATATATTCTATTACTTAATAAAAGAATTGAATGTGTATATACGTAAAAGAGCGTACGCAATCTTGGTGGGGAAGACAACGACTATATATATATATATATATATATATATATATGGGGTAACTCACTACCTAGACATAAAGTAGTGACTGCAAAAAAGAGAGCAGGGAGAATAATTAGTGGTGTTCAGCCAAGGACGCCATGTAAACACTTATTCAACAAGTTAGGTATTTTAACTGCACCATCAGAGTACATATATTCGCTAATGAAAGTCGTTATAAATAATCCATCTCAATTCGCGAAGAACAGTGATGTTCATACATACAACACTACAGGGAAAAATGACCTTTCCTATCCGTTATTGAAGCCGTCAGTTGCTCAAAAAGGAGTACATTATTTATATATATATATATATATATATATATATATATATATATATATATTTCCCTGTAGTGTTGTATGTATGAACATCACTGTTCTTCGCGAATTGAGATGGATTATTTATAACGACTTTCGTTAGCGAATATATGTACTCTGATGATGCAGTTAAAATACCTAACTCGTTGAATAAGTGTTTACATGACGTCCTTGGCTGAACACCACTAATTATTCTCACTGCTCTCTTTTTTGCAATCAATACTTTATGTCTAGGTAGTGAGTTACGCCAAAAAACTATTCCATAAGACATTATTGAGTGGAAATAGGGAACGTACGTTAGGAGACTGATCTGTTTATTACCATGACTAGCGATTATATGTAGAGCGAAAGAAGCTGACATTAATTGATTGAGAATATCAGTTATATGCTTCTTCCAGTTCAAGTTTTCATGAATGTGAGCACCCAAAAATTTGGAAAAATCTACCCTGTTAACTGAGCCCTGTTCATATGCTACATCAACTGTCGGTATGACTCTATTCGGTGTACAGAACTGGATATATTGAGTTTTTTCAAAATTAAGGGAGAGTCAATTTTCTGAGAACCACTTAATAATTCTTTGAAAGACATTGTTAACTATATCTTGAGCTGCTTTTTCTGGACTGGGATTTATTATACCACTCGTGTCATCTGGAAAATCTACTAGTTCTGCTTGCCGAACGTTAAGTGAGAGGTCATTCACATGAATAAGGAACAGCAAAGGACTCAAAATTGAACCCTGTGGGACTCCCTTTGTGATAACTCCCCATTCACTAGGGGAGAACTTACCACCCTTCCAACATTATTTGTGTTATTCAGCACAACTTTTTGCTTTCTGTTTGTTAAGTATGATTCAAATCTGCTGTGTGTATAGCCTTCAATTCCATAAAACCTGAGTTTTTCTAAGAGCGTGACATGATCCACACAGACAAATGCCTTGGAAAGAACACAAAAAATACCAACTGGCGAAAATTTGTTACTTATGGCTTGCACAATTTGATGGGTAAATGTGTAGATAGCATTCTCAGTCGAGTAACCCTTCTCGAATCCGACCTGTGACATGTGGAGTAAATTAGTTTCACTTAAACGTGAGACTACTCTTAAATAGACAACTTTTTCGAACATTTTAGAAAATAAAGTCAGCAATGACATTGGTCTATAATTATTTAAGTCACTGTTGTGGCCTTTCTTCAAATGGTTCTAATGGCTCTGAGCACAATGGGACAGCTGAGGTCATCAGTCCCCTAGAACTTAGAACTACTTAAAGCTAACTAAACTAAGAACATCACACACATCCATGCCGACCGGCGTCCCCTTTCTTATCAAGAGGTTTGGCTGTTGCGTATTTCAATCTGTCTGGAAAAATTCCCTGTGCCAGTGAAGCATTACATATATCACTGAGGACTCCACTTTTTAAATTTGAACAACACTTCAAATTTCTGTTAGAGACTCCATCAGCACCACATGAGCTCTTCTTTATTTATAATTCCGTCATTTTCCGTGGGGGATTTTGGTGCTATTTCTAAATGCCTAAATTTCTGTGGAATAACATTTTAACATATTTTTGCTCCTTCAACTGAACTCTTTAACCCTATTTTTATAAATAATTGAAAAGCCACAATCCCTTCAATATCCTTTACTAGATGACCGGTTTCAGCACTCTGAAGGTGCCACCATCGGTTCTGATACGTGGATTAACATTTATAAAACCATATGGGCATCATGACACATGCAGCAGACCATCTGATAAAAATCATTGTCACAACCAATAAAAAATAATAAAAAACTGCTCTAATGGTCGTCCTTTCCATGAAGTATAAAACTTTAGTCACCAGATGAAACTACCACTGTCCGCCTAACACCGGTCGGTATGATGACTGCCCTATTCCTAATAGCGAAATGACCTACTATCCTGCCACACACGAGATGGAAACTTTACAGCAGATACTAGACTGAAACAACCAAACAAAAATTCTAGCTCATTTTACCTATCTGTATCTTTTGAGAAATCTACATTAAAATCACCACAAACCAGTAAATGCTTCTTTTTGTCTGACAGGTAGCTCAATAATGCCTCTAGATTTTTCATGAATAGCTGAAAGTTACCTTGAGGGGATCTGTAGATTGTTGTAATTACTATAGCTGTATATTGCAGTAGCAACTCACATGCCCATGCGTCTAAGGTCAGATCTACACAAAAACTATTTATTTCAGTATTTTGGACATTGTGTCCAGTTTTAAGTAGCAACTCCCCCTTTTTCCATGTTGACTCTACATGAATAAGATTTTAATATGTAATCCCTTAAATTTAACTTCTCCATTCCCGCAGTTACATGGTGTTCAGGGAGACACAAAACATCTATACCTTCAGAATTTACCCCATTTTCTAGGCATAGAAGAATCGCTTCTGTATTATCTATCAATCCTCTAGTGTCCTGATGAAAAACACAAATTTTATTTCTTTGGATACTGCTACAGACATTATGGCACTGTTCTGTTTTACTCTCTTTCAATACTCTCTGTCTGTAACCTGACTCTAACCTTAAAAGTGTGTCCTTCTGACTCCGGTAATCACAGGTATTTTGCCTTGTGTGCATGTGGCCCCCCTTACATTTTCTGCAAGATGATCAACTAATTTATCCTTCGCTGCACGGGATTAGCCGATTGGTCTAAGGCGCTGCAGTCGTGGACTCTGCGGCTGGTCCCAGCGGAGGTTCGAATCCTCCCTCGGGCATGGGTGTGTGTGTGTGTCTGTCTGTCTGTCCTTAAGATACTTTCGGTTAAGTAGTGTGTAAGCTTAGGGACTGATGACGTTAGCAGTTAAGTCCCACAAGATTTCACACACATTTGAACATTTAATCTATCCTTCCCCCTTCTACTCAGGTGCAGGCCATGACTTACATTACTAGCCACCAAGGTCACCATACGTGACTGTATGTGATTATTTCTTGTCAGCGTTTATAAAAGACTCTGTTTATGCATCTCCGTTACCAGCAACAGTGAATGAATTGAGACATCGCATAACAGCAGCTGTGGAAGTTATAACCCAAGACATGCTCGCTGCAGTGTGGGAACAGTTTGGATACCGCATTGACATATGCCGTGAATCTCAAGGGTGGCATATTGAACATCTATGAAAAGCTATGAAAAAAGAACTTTTTGATTTTCTCGTTCATCAAAAAACGAAATTGATTGTATATTATTTTCAGAAATATAGATGTGCAAAATCGGATGATTCTTTTTGATACACCCTTTATTTCTGACTTTCCTGTGATCTACACTCTGCTACTCTCCCCCCTTCTTACCCCCTATTGCCTGTTGAATCAAACCCTGCCATTAGCTTCATTCATAACTAAAACTGAACTTTCGTGATCGTCCCATTTTATGCGGTCAGCCATTGCATTTGTACGACATGACTGACTACGGGGTACAACAAAAGTACGTATCGAAACATATATTTACTATTGTAAGGGGCGATCCAAAAGTTTCGGTTCGAAGACGTCGCTACAGAGTGAATGCAACTTATCGTGAATCCGATGCTGGTATATAAGTATCGACACGTAGGCAACGGATTAGTGTAGCATTCGAGACTTTACGACGTGCGTGCGGTAAATGGAGAAACGTGAACTATGGCGACGTTATTGCCAAATGCGTCCAGAAATGTCCAACGTGCTGTTATTCTTTGCCTGACTGCTGAAGAATTAACCCTGGTGGCTATCCACAGGAGAATGAAGAACGTATATGGGGCAGCAAGTCTGTCGAAAGCCATCGTTGTGGAATGGTGCACTAAGTTCCGAGAGACACCGGTCCATCTGTGAGGCCGACCTCGTCTATTGTTAACAACAACAAGATACTCGAGCAACCGTCCGATTGTTATGATCTCTTCCCAGACGATTTGCATACATTTAGTCCCTTAAAAGAGCCCTTGAAGGGTCGATAATTCCGGTCGCACTTGCAAGGTCAGCATATACTTACGGACCACTTTACGCAGCAGGAACCGTGTTTTACCAAACAGGTATCTTCAACCGGTGCTCACGTGATTTTCCCTGATTGGCTTACTGATTCTGGACTGTATGGCCATCGAGCAGAAACTTTTGATCGGTGCTTATAGAATTAAAGGCAGTCCAGTGCATTTGGCTTCATCAAATTCTCCCACGAGTGAAAGACAATGGAGACACCCCATATCTATTGTATAGCCTTCATCGGACATCGGTTTCTGATAAAGAATTTCATTGAAGTATTCTGGGCACTTTTATTACACTGCCGAATTCAGTGCAATGAGACGTTACGGTCCAAGCTACTGGTACGAGATTTCTTACCATGTTTATTGCCCTACTACCACTGGTCAACTTAAGAGTCGTACATTGCGCGACAGTAAAGAGAAATTCTTATTTAAATGACAGAATCATAAAAACGTTTTACTGCAAAAAAAAAAAAAAATATATATAGCAATGACCTGTTTCCTTACAGTATCGTGCATGAGACTATCTTGGAAGTGTCGGATGTGAGCTTGGGAGTTAATATTCTATACTGCTTCAGTATTTTGTCATTAAGTGTACATACACTCATCTAACATTGCTTCCCTCATTGTCAGCAATCACTAGACCAGTAATGTGCGCTTGTATTTCTGATGGTGGTACACCGAAGACAGAATGAATGTTTGACCAGTTATTCTATCCTTCGGCATGCTCCACAATCAAACTAAATACCAAAAGCTTCATTTATGAAGTAGTTTCCTCGAAACTAGATGGTACCCAATTTTTAGAACCCAACAGAAATAACAAAATACCGCCGTCTTCAGAATCGTGTACAATTTTACAGCACTTCTCTCCATACAGAGCAATATTCTTTAGACGTCCAACCAAAGTGTATATTTCAACTACTAAACGGGTCAGTGGAAGAAGCTTTAAAGTCTCAACTTACGAAAGATTACAGGGTTCACATTATCTGTCGTATATTCCAAAGCACGATATTCTGGTAGTAAATACTTCAATACGCAACGTTGGGATGCACTGCTTACTACAAAAAATGATCTGTCTTATGGTATCTAATCTATGGTTTTGTCTACGAATTAATTGAAGCATGTAATGTACAACATCTTAAAAAACCATTTTGTGGTTTGGCACCATCTTCTGACGACGACTTCAATTATTCAGTGACACTGCATTGAATATGTCTGTTTATGTCTCGAAATACCTGAGTTTCACACCTTTAAACTGTATCTCCAATTTCTGGCGAAACAGACCGTTTATTTTCGCTTTACGCCTTCCAGAAGCATAAAACTTGTTTCCAGACATTTCAACTGTCGAAAGTACCGAGTTAAGAAAAGCTCTAACCAAGCGTAAGTTTGTAAATAAAGGTAACGCTCCGAATACAGGATTACATTGGGGAATATTTAATAGAGTCTCTAGGCGTATCTTCTAAGGCGACTGTCATCTCCCAAAATATGTACGTACAGTTTTTTTTCTGAATGCAGGTTCTGTATAAACATTTGATGAAATATGAGCGAGGCTGCGTGATGTCAGATTTTTAAGGTAGCTCTTAAACAGCCCATAACGTCTAGCGTAGCTCGTTGACTACTTGTCTCTTCAAAAAACTCGCTTTTTGCAAACGAATTGGTTTGCAGTGAACTTAAAGCAAACAATGGGATAGTTTCTCCGAAAGGGACAGTTCCATTATCTTTCCCCAATCCGACTCAACCTGAGTTCCAGTTCTTTCTTTAATGAAGTCGCCGTAGACGGGAGTTTGACAACTGTTTTTATTAAAAATGAACTCTTAAATAGAGATACAAACCGGAAAGTAAAGAGAAATTTGAAGGTAGGAGACATTTTGGTGAATTTTATACTCTCCAGCAAAATTTTTCGGTTCCGCATGTCACACACTGTCTGATCACATGCACCCTGACAGTCCCCGTAATACGGAATTGCCAACTAGATGTGATTAGAGGCGGACCTACAATTACGATTATCAAAGAAGAGGAGGAGTATTTTGTTACCAATAGAAATCCAGTAACAGCAAACAACATCTGTCAGGAGACCTCTGTGGCTTCGAAGGTGCGTTAGTCATTGGGTGTCACCAAAAATAACTAACCCATCCAGTATATATTAACCCTTCTACAGATGCGCACGTCGACAGCTGGTAATGTGATTCTGAGATGGAAACGCGAAGGAGCAACCACGGCTAAATCGAGACCACGTAGACCTCATCTTCGGAAGAACAGGGGCTGTCGAACACTGAGGCGGGAATCTCTAGTGTGTTCCAAAGTACTACCAACAGTCCAGATGGCACAGTGACTGCTAGCGCAGTGATTGTGCAGAGGGTATCAAAAACAATGGGAGGTACAATAGTAGAGCACTTCTTCATACGACGCACATTTCTGTAGTCGATGCTAAGCGATGCTTGAAGTGGCCATAGGATACTGGATGGCTGGAAACCAGTTATTTCGAGTGATGAATCAAGCTATGCTCTGTGGCAATCCGATGCAAGGGCTTAGGTGTGGCGAATACCTGGTGAACGTTACCTGTCTTCATACACTCAGCAAACGGAGGAGATGCTATTACGGTATGGTAAAGTTGTTCTTGATTCAGGTAAGATCCGCTTATTGCGCTTAAGAAAACGCAAAATGTGGAAGTATACAAACACATTTTATAGCGTAGGGTACTGCTGACAGTAGAGGAAAAGTTCATCTCGCAACAGCTTAGATTGTTATATTAGGTATTGCAGGACCTTCATAGTTTGCTTTCGACTGACACTGGCGGCCGACATTGTCATTAGGAAGATTACTTCTTCTGCGTAGCATCTACGTCATCCTCCCGACGCTCTTTACACCTTGTCATTTCAAATGGTTTGCAAAGTATGTGTATTACGTACACTTTTACGTCTTAAACCTACCATAATTCCGTAACAATAGTATTTGACGTTATAAACCTTTCCCAATGACTTATTAACTACGGCAGGATTCAGTATAGGGACTCAGGAATAAGTGATTCATTCATACCTCTTGTGTCCTATGAAAGGTGAAGCCTAATGGCAGTCTGTTGCGCATTTCGGTGTATCAAGCAAAGAACATCCGTGCACTTTGCTGTTAACTGTAGTCATACCACATCAATCAGTACTAACAAAGACGCTATAGAGTGAATATTCGAGCTATCCAGCGATGCAAGTATCTGAAGTTAATGCAATATTGTGACTGGTAACGGATGCCAATAGGTCAGATGCCTTTTCTGACACGTATCTTTCTCGTTCAAAATTTTTCATGTTATCGTATTTATGTAAATAGTTTTACATTTTCTCCTGTCCTGAATATATTCACTCTAAAAGTTTTCGAATAGGCTACTGTACCCAAAATTGTTTTTTACATTTCTTCGTTTTCATATCCTTTCTAATACTCAAGTCTTTCTTGATTACACAGTCTATCTGTTTGTTATATTTTATTTGTAATTCGTCTCGTGCTTTAAATTAATTCTTACTTGATTTTTCCACGAAACAGATACCCTTCCTTATATGACACTGTTCTCCGCCTGCAAAGATTTTTTACTCGCGTGAATCCAATGGAACATGTAAAATATTTGTGATCTCACAGGTTCATTTGAAGATAGGAATCAGAATGTTTTGGTGTAAGTAAACATTAATTATCTATGTAGATAAATGTTCTGTGACATCGGTGTCATTGTGTAACTTACATGCCAAAGTGAACTGCTCATGTTAAAAGCTATAATTAAATCCTGTAGTTGAATCAATAACAGTACAGTGTGTAATCGCTTTTCCTTTCTTGTATCATTCAAAACGCACCAGTAAAATATGATTATCTGTAAAAACGTTACATACTGCATTAGATGGAATAATAAGTCTTTTAAATTACTGTTTAGTGACATTTTTGCGATTTTCTTTGTCAAATATCCAAGATACGAAGCATTGCTGTCTTTTCATCAAATAATACGGTACGATAAATACCAATCCGTATACGAAAAACATCCGCCTAATGTCACTCGAAAGGTAATACCTGTTTCAGACTCATGTTCAGTACTGATCTCACAACAGTTGCCACAATATGATCACCTTGATATAATGCAGTTGCGAAAGAAAAACATGTAAGTAAATAAATAAAATAAAAAAAACAACACCGTTGTAAAACTTATAGAAGTATTATACATCATTTTATCTTTAACTTCTGAAGTACACGGTATGAAATGTTTTGTAAGTCCGTTTTACACGGAGAAATTGTGCTGCGAAACGACAAGAGAAGCGAATTGCTTAGGGCCAAATTAGAATGCGCTCTGTATGACATGTGTTACAATTCTTTCATCAATAAAATTCTACAGTATATCTGAAACTCATTATTACTGTAATACTGCAATACGCTGTTGCGTTTGTTGCAAATGAAAGGTGTAGATTGCAAGGCTCCTATGTGGAATTGAATATTAAATATACATGTAGTAACTCAGTTTTAACACCAATAATTGCCGATGGAATATTTTCTAAATCTTGTGACTACGCTGTATCATTCTGAATGGACGCAGTAACCGTATACTGTTATTAGACGTGTGAGATAAAAGCAACTAATAGAAGTTGAAAATGGAATCCTTTTAGTCACTTGGTCAATTCCATTCAGTTTCCATATGTCAATAGTTCTCGAAAGGGCTGATTGCGCTTGTGTATGATAATCCGTATTAACAGAATTAGTTCTTGATCAAAATGGCACGTTTTCAAATACTATCGCGAAGGAGAGAAGATGTTCGCAATAGTGATTTTTCTTCCAATGAAGTGCACATAACAATCTAAACTGTAGGCAAAGTACAGGGTGTTTCAAAAATGACCGGTATATTTGAAACGGCAATAAAAACTAAACGAGCAGCGATAGAAATACACCGTTTGTTGCAATATGCTTGGGACAACAGTACATTTTCAGGCGGACAAATTTTCGAAATTACAGTAGTTACAATTTTCAACAACAGATGGCGCTGCAAGTGATGTGAAAGATATAGAAGACAACACAGTCTGTGGGTGCGCCATTCTGTACGTCGTCTTTCTGCTGTAAGCGTGTGCTGTTCACAACGTGCAAGTGTGCTGTAGACAACATGGTTTACTCCTTAGAACAGAGGATTTTCTGTTGGAATTCCACTGCCTAGAACACAGTGTTGTTGCAACAAGACGAAGTTTTCAATGGAGGTTTAATGTAACCAAAGAACCGAAAAGCGATACAATAAAGGATCTGTTTGAAAAATTTCAACGGACTGGGAACGTGACGGAAGAACGTGCTGGAAAGGTAGGGCGACCGCGTACAGCAACCACAGAGGGCAACGCGCAGCTAGTGCAGCAGGTGATCCTACAGCGGCCTCAGGTTTCCGTTCGCCGTGTTGCAGCTGCGGTCCAAATGACGGCAACGTCCACGTATCGTCTCATGCGCCAGAGTTTACACCTCTATCCATACAAAATTCAAATGCGGCAACCCCTCAGCGCCGCTACCATTGCTGCACGAGAGACATTCGCTAACGATATAGTGCACAGGATTGATGACGGCGATATGCATGTGGGCAGCATTTGGTTTACTGACGAAGCTTATTTTTACCTGGACGGCTTCGTCAATAAACAGAACTGGCGCATATGGGGAAACGAAAAGCCCCATGTTGCAGTCCCATCGTCGCTGCATCCTCAAAAAGTACTGGTCTGGGCCGCCATTTCTTCCAAAGGAATCATTGGTCCGTTTTTCAGATCCGAAACGATTACTGCATCACGCTATCTGGACATTCTTCGTGAATTTGTAGCGGTACAAACTGCCTTAGACAACACTGCGAACACCTCGTGGTTTATGCAAGATGGTGCCCGGCCACATCGCACGGCCGACGTCTTTAATTACCCGAATGAATATTTCGATGATCGTGTGATTGCTTTGGGCTATCCGAAACATACAGGAGGCGGCGTGGATTGGCCTCCCTATTCGCCAGACGTGAACCCCTGTGAGTTCTTTCTGTGCGGACACTTGAAAGACCAGGTGTACTGCCAGAATCCAGAAACAATTGAACAGCTGAAGCAGTACATCTCATCTGCATGTGAAGCCATTCCGCCAGACACGTTGTCAAAGGTTTCGGGTAATTTCATTCAGAGACTACGCCATATTATTGCTACGCATGGTGGGTATGTGGAAAATATCGTACTATAGAGTTTCCCAGGCCGCAGCGCCATCTGTTGTTGAAAATTGTAACTACTGTAATTTCGAAAGTTTGTCTGCCTGAAAATGTACTATTGTCCCAAGCATATTGCAACAAACGGTGTATTTCTATCGCTGCTCGTTTAGTTTTTATTGCCGTTTCAAATATACCGGTCATTTTTGAAACACCCTGTATGTGACGTGTAATCAAACCTGCTACTTACAGAAATAATATTGTTCGATATTAACATTAGCGCAAATTCCGAAATTATTGCTGTAGCCAATAAGGAATTACGGACAGCAGTGGAGCGAACAGTCTTTCAAGAAAAAATAATGACAGAAATGCACGTAACGAGTTCCTCGTGATACATCTTTTCTTTCTTTAACGAAAATAAAATAACAGTCTTGGAAGACATGCTCCTCAGCAGTACCAACAGTGAAATATACTACGAAACAGCAAACAGTCAAAATCTCATTCCTGTTTCACTGGTTTCGTTCGGAACAACAGTTTATCAAAGGATTATTTCTGCACGGCAAGTACATGTACACAGTCCGGTGACACACCATTGCTACATCAAGTTCTCAAATGCAGGTCTTTATTACTCACGGACATTTGCTGCAGAGATGGTTTCACACTCTTGTACTTGAACAATCATTCTCGAATCCATTTACCTGAAAGAAAGAAAAAAACCATGGTCATAAAATGAAAAGTTGCAAATCATTACGAAAAGTTGAGATACGTCCCATTTCAGCTGTTTTGCCGACATACAAGCTGATATACCGTTGAATACGACAGTAAAAACAACGATTACACTAGTAGTAACTGACGTGGACGAGACATGCGCAGGTAACTGTCACATGAATATGATCTACCTTGCGCTCTGTCTAGGTGACCGACTTGTGCTCACGATCTTTTATACTCCGGTTTGTTAGTCATGCTAGCACGTTACGAGCGGCAGTTTGGATACCATGTGAAACATTTACTGAGACGTATTTCGTCGAAGTGGAAGTTCTGCTGCGTTTAACTGAGCGTTGTCCATCAGCACTCACTTGTGTACACGGTTCCTTGGCTTAGCCATCTTTCCTTACCGTCTCCCATCCCAGCGATTCTATTGTAATCGTAATAGTTCATTTTGTTCATCACACTTCGAAGTACAAATGTTCTAAGACTGCCACAGTCTACACTTTTCCTTCAGCGATATTCTATATGAAAACGTTACGTAGAGTTGCATGTCCAGTTAACTTTCCTTTACGATGTTCCTCAACCTTCTATGATTTGTTGCTTTTGTTTAGTATTTGCTCACTGAATTTTCTTTTTTTTGTCTTTAAACCGCGAATCTGTTAATACAGGTATCCCAGGGAGAGTGGTAAACATTCAAGGATATGACAGCAACAATCATTTGAAGCAAAATACTTCATACACACATATCTCCTATTCGGAATGGTTTCCGAGATAGAACACATTTAATGTACGAGGGATGGAACTTTAATAGTGGCAACTCGCACAAAATAGATACGTGTTTCAAAGTTTTACTGGCCATCAGAGTAGTCACCAGCATTGTTTATAACCCGCTGTCAGCGATGTGGAAGTCGTAGGACACTCTTAGCAGTGCCAGCTGTGTTGACAGTTCCAGCTGCGCGCTCTATTGCCCGACGAATTTGTACCAGTTCTAAAGCGAATGACGTGAAGTGTTTCCTTCAGTTTAGAAATCGAAATTACGAGGGCTTAAGTCAGGGGAGTGCAGTAGGTGGTGTAACATTTAGCTGCCCCATCAGTCAAACAAATCACTAACGGCTTGCACTGTACGTGCTTGAGCATTGTGCAGCAAAATGATGGTCAGGTACTGCAGAAAGTTTCATCACTTCTGTCTCTATGCTGATCGTTTCTGGAACACAACCTACCACCAGCTTAGAGACAGAAATGGTGACAAATGATGGTTGCTGTCATAACTCCGAATATGGACCATTCCTCAGCGGTATACGCTTTTCTCGCTAGGTGTAATTGTTTGAGATCGAGTAAAAAAGAAAAATATATATGGTACGCGTGGCAACAAGTGCGATGAAAACAAACCAATTCGACAGTCATTGAATGACCATTTCTAAAAATAACATTCGAGAAACGGAGCACATAACATTCCAATTTGCAAAATAATGTATTCTGTTCTTGGTGTGGACTTCTCTCTGAAGACTGGTTTGGTGCATGTCTCCACGCCTGTGCCAGCGTCCAAGTAGTGCTGAAAGTTTCTTTCCTCCCGATTCGAATCAGTACCACAACATCTGTTATCATATGCACCCACCAGATGTACAGAGTTCCTCAGTAGTACCACATATCAAAAACTTCTGTTCTTGTCTGCACTGTTTATCGTCCATGTTTCCTCTACAAATATGTCTTCACTTGACAGAAATAACATCTGAGAAGGCTTCCTAACACTTTAATTTTTATTTCGTTCAACATATTACTCCTTTACCACAAAAGATTTTCTTACTCTTGGAAGAATGTATTTTATATTCTTTCTATTTCTAACAGCACCAGATATTAGTCTCCACAAATAGCATAACACAGTACTTCTGTCAGCGCCGCATTTCCTAATCCAAGCTCTCAGTTCACTTAATAGCATTATATTTTCTCACTTTTATTTTGTTAATATTAATGTACATCTTAAAATCTCTTTACAACACCCCATCCTTCCGTTCACCCGAACTTAAGATTTCATTGCACTCTCTGACAGAATTACGTCATTGTGCTTATTTCTTTGCCTGAAATGCAGTTCCAAATATCTGATGGGTCTACGATACTAATGAATAATATTAGTGAACATCAGATGTTTCTCATTCGTCGTCGTCGGCTGATACTCGTATCCGAGTTTTCATTCCTCTCCTGAGATTTCCTTTCTCACAGTTCAGGCGTTGAAGTGTCGTTGATGGCTTAGCAATCCAATCCTAGCGTGGAACAGGCGGTCACAGACATTACAGCTGATGGATGGTGGAGGACGTGGCTGAGCCTGGAGGAGTTTACGTCTCCACCGTTTGTCATCCTCCATTCTTCGACGTTCCAGCTCAAAGTTTTGAAGAGCATTTGAGGTAACTGAGCGCTAGCGACTTCGGTCTTTTGCTATTGTGGACCAGTTACTCGGATCGATGTTCAAGTTTTTCAGATTTTTCTTGTACTGATCCTTATAACGTTTGAGAGGGGAACCTCGTGGCCTTTTACCTGTGCTCACTTCGCTGTATAGCATTTGGCGTGGAAGTCTGTCATTTTTCATCCGCTGGACATGTCCGACCCATCTGAGTTGATGCCCATTGATAAGAGCTTCCATTCTATACATTTTTGCTTTCTCAAGAACAGCCGTGTTGGATATGAAGTCATCCCATTTCATGTTGATGATATATCTTAGTTTCTGTTGGTTGAAGCGTTCTAGTTTCTTCAGATCACAGCAATATAACGTCCAGGTTTCGCAACCATATAGCAGGGTGGAAATGATTACAGCTTTGTACACCATCAGTTTGGTGTACAGTGTTAGGTCTTTATTCAGGAAGACACGCTTTGTAAGACGTCCAAATACTACATGGGCAGCACGTAATCTATTCTCCACATCTTTTCCAGATGAGCAGTTAGATGACAGTATGCTTCCCAGGTAGAGGAAATGGTCCACTTGTTCCAACGGTGTATCATAAATGGATATGCTGAAGTCAGGAACGGAGGAGCCAGGAGTTGGCTGCGCCATCACCTTTGTCTTTGGAATATTGATGGAGAGACCAAATCGTTCGTACGCCCTGCTGAAGGAATCAACTGACAGCTGCAACTCTGCAGGTGAATGAGCTGGAGAAGCATTGTCATCAGCATACTGCAGCTCTGTCACACGAGTGGTACTGGTGAACCTTTTTGAATGGAGTCTGGACTGGTTGAATAATCCTCCATCAAACCTGTACTTTAGTTCTATTCCTGCATTGTTCACGGTTGTCTCGTAAAGCATAGCTGCCAGATACAATGCAAATAATGTTCGTGCAAGAACGCATGCCTGTTTAAGCCCACTTGTTATTGGGAATTCACCAGTAGTTTCATTCTGGCAGAGGACCTGTCCAGTCGTATCATCGTGGAGAGCTTCAGTCAGGTCAACAAAATGTTCAGGGCAGCCGAAGTGTTTTAAGACCATCCACATGGCTTCTCTGGGAACTGTATCAAAGGCCTTTTCTAGATCGTAGAAAACAAATAGTAAAGGCTTTTTCTGTACTCTGCCCTTCTCCTGTAGTTGTCGTGCACAGAAAATCATGTCAATTGTCCCTCTTCAAGGTCGAAACCCGTATTGAGACCCAGGTAGTTTAGTCTCTGAAAGCGTCTGGAGGCGATTTAAAAGGATTCTTGCAAAAATTTTGCCAGTGACCGGGAGTAAAGATATTCCCGCTAGTTACCACAGACGTTTCTGTCGCCCTTCTTGAAGATGGTGACAATTGTGGAGTTCTTCAAGTCAGCTGGTACCTTGACGGTTTCCCACATTAATAGAATGAGTGAGAAGAGTCTACTTTTTAGAGGCAAGCCGCCACCCTCAATAAGCTCCATCGGAATGCTGTCAGGTCCAGGAGCCTTCCCAGGTTTCACACTCTTGAATGCCTTGCAGAATTCTTGAAAAGTTGGAGGATCAGCCATCCAGGGTTTTGGAGGGTGCTGTGGGACATTTTTGAGAAAATCTCTAGCGGCAGTAGAAGGGCAGTTTAACAATGAGCTGAAGTGCTCTTTCCAACGATTTAAGATGTCCTGACTTTCAGTAAGAATGGAGGAGTTGTCAGCAGCTTTCAGTGTTCCTGATAAGGAGCGGATAGGTCCATACAGCTCTTTAATACCAGCGTAGAAGCCACGCAGGTTCCTTGCATCGGAAAGATTTTGGAGTTCTGTGGCTTTCTGTTGCCACCATTTGTTCTTGATTACTCGTATTTCACTTTGACATTTCTGCTTGAGTTCTTGAAAGTGTGCTTTCTTTTCTGCGCAGGACGGATCTTGAGCAAGGGATAGGTAAGCATCCCGCTTTGCATTGATGATGGCTTGGATTTCTCCATGGTTGTCATCAATCCAGTCACTTCTTTTACGTGCACCAATACCAACAACATTCTCAGCAGTTTCTTTGATGATGTTCTTTAATGTGGTCCGTTCTTGTTCGACGTCATCTGTGGTTGCTGTAGCTTTGTTAAGTTGTTCAGACAGTATGTGTTGGAAGTGTGAGCGAACGTTTTTGTTGTTCAGGTTGCTTATGTTGAATTTTCTGCGTGGTGGGTTTGAAAAGTGGGATCGTGGCTTGCGATGCTTTGGTACTCTCAAACGGCTGACTAAAAGTCTATGGTCAGTCCAGCACTCATCGGTGTTTAGTGCTGCTTTTGTGATGAGAATGTCTTTCTTGTCACGCTGTCGCGTAATGACGTAGTCTATAAGATGCAAATGTTTGGAGCGTGGGTGCATCCAGGTGGTCTTATAGCGGTTACGCAAACGGAATTGGGTATTGGAGATGATAAGCTCTTGCTCAGCACATAGATCAAGAAGTAACAACCCATTTGCATTGCAGTTTCCCACCCCTTGTTTACCCATGACCTCTCTCCAAAAACGATTGTCCCTTCCCACTCTGGCATTGAAATCACCAAGTAAAATTAATTTATCTTGAATGGGTATTTTAGAGAGAGTACTGTTCACTTGGTGGTAGAACTGATTCTTTGTGTCTTCATCACTGGCTAAAGTAGGAGCATATGCAGAGACGAAGGTGATGAATCTGTCTGAACCAATGGGTACTCTAAGAGTCATCGGTCTTTCATTAATTGAGATAGGTGTAAGTCGAAGATCTTTCACTATTTTCGTTTTTACGGCAAATCCTGCACCATGGATGTGCGGTTCTCCTGCATCCTTTCCCTTCCAGAAGATGGTGTACCCTGAACGTATCTCACTAATGTGTCCCTCACCTGAGAGTCTTGTCTCACTCAAGGCAGCTATGTCTATATCTAGCCGGGCTAGTTCTTGGGTGATAAGAGCGGTTCTTCTCTCTGGCCTGTAATTGTTCACGTTCAAGAGGGTCCCGCCATTCCATGTCCCTATTGTCATAATCATTTCATTCTTCTTTTGTTTATGTCCGCAGTTTAAGGAGTGACCTGCTGGGTGCGGATTCCCAGCACGGTTCATGTGTGACTTCCGATCTTTAGCCCACACTTTCTAGGGCCTTCCCCATTCAGGGTGGGCAGCGGTCATCCTAAATAGGCCTGCCCAGTCACAGATGCAGGACCGGGTTCCCGAGTAGTCACACTGGTTCTCAGGAAGGCGACCATCACACACCTGCCGCCAATGTGCAGGTCCAGACTAGTAGCTTCCAGCCTCACTAGGAGCCTGCTACCATCGTCCTTATCCCATCGCCACTGGTCTTTAGAAAAAATGACAGGAGAAATTGCCATTTGCGTGAATTTGTTTAAGGTGGATTACAGCTTGCGAGGAAGTGAGCCACACACTATGATTCTGGAACAATTCATCATGGCACATATGTATGTGACATGTTACTTCCGGTACCAGAACTACAACGAACTGCCGCGAGCTCAATGATGGCTGAGCGGCGCCTTTACAGCCAGTTCGTCTGGCATGACCTCTTCCGCCTCCACGATCGTTGAGAACCTGGGATATAAGATTCTTCTTCCGCTCGCTTCGCCGTTGGGTCGAAGGGTAGATAATAGATACTAGAGAGGAAAGTGAAAGACACCCTTGGGCCTCGGAAACCTAATACGGTTGGGGTCGAAGAAACCAAGAGTTGGCCGAGGGGGGCCGGATAGGAAGTGGAACTAGTGCCAGGCTTAGCTAAAGGCCCGTGTGGTTGCCACCCACATATTCCCAAGACGGGAGCCCCCTCCGCGCGATGTTTCTCATTATCCCCTTATCAAATGCACATCACTGGATGTAATACCGACGTTTTATTTGAAATTAATTTTCTATTTTGTGAGAGAGTTGTTCGGTGCCACGGTTCAGTTGTAAGTATGAGATAGTAAGAAGAAACATATGCACTAATATCGACTGGCGGTCCCGTCACCAAAAAACTGGAGCTAAAATCACAAGGTTCATAATGCAACTACACTATAGGCCATTAAAATTGCTACACCAAGAAAAAATGAAGATGATAAACGGGTATTCATCGGACAAATTTATTATACTAGAACTGACATGTGATTATATTTTCACGCAAACACAGCTTGGATGGGGTGTACAGGTACAGCTGCCCATGCAGCTTCAACACGATACCACGGTTCATCAAGAGTAGTGACTAGCGTATTGTGACGAGCCAGTTGCTCGGCCACCATTAACCAGAAGTTTTCATTTGGTGAGAGATCCGGAGTATATACTGGCGAGGGCAGCAGTCGAACATTTCCTGTATCAAGAAAGGCCCGTACACGTTCGTGCATTATCCTGCCGAAATGTAGGGTTTCGCAGGGATCGAATGAAGGGTAGAGCCATGGGTCGTAACACATCTCAAATGTAACGTCCACTGTTCAAAGTGACGTCAATGCGAACAAGAGGTGACCGAGACGTGTAACCAATGGCACCCCATACCATCACGTCGGGTGACACGTCAGTATGGCGATGACGAATACACGCTTCCAATCTGCGTTCACCGTTATATCGCCAAACACGGATGCGACCATCATGATGCTGTAAACGGGACCAGGATTCATCCGAAAAAATGACGTTTTGCCATTCGTGCACCGAGGTTCGTCGTTGAATACACCACCACAGGCGCTCCTGCCTGTGATGCAGCTTCAAGGGTAACCGCAGCCATGGACTCCGAGCTGATAGTCCATGCTGCTGCAAACGTGGTCGAACTGCTCGTGCAGATGGTTGTTGTCTTACAAACGTCCCCATCTGTTGACTCAGGGATCGAGACGTGGCTGCACGATCCGTTATAGCCATGCGGATAAGATGCCTGTAATCTCGACTGCTAGTGATACGAGGCCATTGGGATCTAGCACGGCATTCCGTATTACCCTCCTGAACTCACCGATTCCATATTCTGCTAACAGTCATTGGATCTCGACCAACGTGAGCAGCAATGTCGCGATGCGATAAACCGCAATCGCGATAGGCTACAATCCGACCTTTATCAGAGTCGAAACGTGATGGTACGCATTTCTCCTCCTTACACGAGGCATCTACATCTACACCTACATTGATACTCCGCAAGTCACCCAACGGTGTGTGGCGGAGGGCACTTTACGTGCCACTGTCATTACCTCCGTTTCCTGTTCCAGTCGCGTATGGTTCGCGGGAAAAACGACTGTCTGAAAGCCTCCGTGCGCGCTCTAATCTCTCTAATTTTACATTCACAACAACGTTTCACGAGGCAACGCCGGTTAACTGGTGTTTGTGTATGAGAAATCGATTGGAAACTTTCCTCATGTCAGCACGTTGTAGGTGTCGCCACCAGCGCCAACCTTGCGTGAATGCTCTGAAAAGCTAATCATTTGCATATCACAGCATCTTCTTCCTTTCGGTTAAATTTGCCGTCTGTAGCACGTCATCATCGTGGTGCAGCAATTTTAATGTCCAGTGGTGTATATTACATATACATACAGCATTCGTGATCATAATATATGCAGATTTATTTAATTCCTCCAATCGTGATAATAAGAGTGATTATTACCTTAACATATTGCTGACATGTATTACTTTTCATTTTAGTTCAGTCTCTTTTTCTTTGTAGCCCCATTTTACGACACACCCTCCGTTCAGTGCGACGGCCTTAAGCAATCTTACTGTTGGGGCATGTATGCAAGCATGGTATCACTGTACTAGTCGACGTCGCAGACACCGTCTTACTGCCTCAATGATCTCTCCGTTATTCATGAATTTCTTCCTGTGAAATGCATCCTTCTTTGCGCCAAACAGATGGAGGTCGGAAGATGCGAAATCCGATTTGTATGCTGGACGAGGAAGGACAGTCCAATGAAGTTTCGTGAGGGTCTCTCGGTTGCGCAGACATGTGTGAGGCCTTGCCTTGTCGAGGACAAGGAGAATCTCGTTTACACTTTTGTGGCGATGAACACGTTGAAGCCGTTTCTTCATTTTCCACAGGGAAGCACTTTACACTCCAGAACTGATCGTTGCATCATGAGGGAGGACATCAACCATAATAACTCCTTTAG
Source organism: Schistocerca piceifrons (assembly GCF_021461385.2). Taxonomy (NCBI): domain Eukaryota; kingdom Metazoa; phylum Arthropoda; class Insecta; order Orthoptera; family Acrididae; genus Schistocerca; species Schistocerca piceifrons. The sequence continues at coordinate 922,750,403 of NC_060140.1, forward strand.
TCACAGACTGAGAATGCGGCTTTCAACTGTTTCTTCCGCGGAAAGCTGGTGTGATGCCACTCCATTGATACCGTTTTGTTTCCGGTTCGAACCAATGTTTCTTAGATTTTGTCAATACGCGACAAAAATTCTGTCTTGATCAGCCTCGTAACAAGTAAGCAATTCCACACAGATGGTCATTCGTTGCTCTATGATTATCTGTTAGGCTACGAGTACTCCAGCGGGCACACTCTTTTGAGTACCCCAGCTGGTGGACGAGTGTGTCAGCACTGCTAACAGTGTCGTCCAGTGTGCAGCGAGGAGTTTGACTGGGATCCGTCGACCGATGTTCGAACATTGCAGGAGGCACAGGTTTGTGCGGTCAGACAGGTTTGCGGGAACTTGTTGCGATGTTGCCAGACGCCTCAATCTGCTTTTGTTCAGTTCCAGGTCTCAGTATACATTCCGCAAGCGCTTATGAATATCTGCGATGCTCTCGCTTTCCGCCACCATTGTTAAAGGCGCCGTTTTGAGCACTGTGTATAGGATCGCCATCTATTGGAGCTTCGTGAAACTGCTGGAGCTGAAGCGGAAATATACCGCGATGTCCCGCAACATCATGGCTGTGTGCGCCGCCATCTTGGCGGGTGACCTTGAACGAGTTTCGCTCAGCCGCCGCTAGGCCTCAGCGGATCGCGCTAAGTTTTAACTGAGCGCGATCCGCAGAATTGCTTGACTTCCGGCGCCGCCATTGCGCTACTGAGCGGGCTTACTTCCTGCCACGCCCAGATAAGCTTATCATTATGACGTCACTGGACTGTATATCGCTCTCGTGAGGCAACAGCATGCTCATTCGACTTGAGGCAGTTGAAATTTGACGAGGAGAAAAAAAGGTATTGCATTACTTATTGAATGCCTGACGTGTTACTTAGATTCTCGTTGTTGAAAAAAAAAAAAAAAAAAGAAAAAGACTGTGATTCTTCAGTTTCTCCCGGGGAGGGGATTTAAAACGACCACCTGCCCTCAGGACCTCATTTCGTCAGAGCACCTGGCGAAGGCGACATGTCTGATCGGCGAAATATTGTGCCCGTTGGACACTATTGGACCGGCAGTACACCCATGGACTGTTTGAGCAAGGAAAAAAGAAATTCATAATCGATGTAAACAAGAGCAAGGAGAATATGGACAGAGAGACGAGGGAGAGTGGCATTGAGAGATGTACAGTTTCAGGGGTCAAGGTGATGGACAGAGGATAGCACGAGGAGATGGACAAAGGGTGGGAGGGGGGACACAGAGAGGGGAGAAAAGGAGGTTGGAACGTGTATGCAGTTTCCATAAATATTTATCAATTGCGAAGCGTTACGTAGTTCGCTAGTTGTAGAACTGCTAAACCTGATTCATGTGATCCTTTATATTAGCCATGACAGTGAAATGGTGCGTCAGATCCTCGAGTGCCATGCACTCCACCTCGCCTTTCATATATGCCTCCTGTACCCCATGTGGCTCCTCTATGATCTAATTCCGTTTCCCCATCTGTTCCTTTTCCTCGAACATATCCAATTGCTCCTCACCTCCCACCGACTTGATTCCCCCCCCCATCCCCTGGTTGCTCCTTTCCTCTCCAACCCCCGCCCGCTGCCGCGCCTTCACCGTTGAGTCCCCCCTACCCTTCACCTTTACACCCTTCATCTCCTTTCCCAGGGTGGCTTCCGTCAACTCCCCCTCTCAGATGCTGCCCTCTCTCTCTCCATTTATCCCTCCTATCAACTCAGATCCTCACCTCCCCCATCCCCCGTGTCCATCCCCATTCCATTCTGTTTTTATCCCGCCTACACTCTCTTTGACTCCTTTCTCTCCCCCAAGTCCTTATATTTCCCCTCCACTGCCTTCCCCGCTACTTCTCATGTCTGCCCTGCCTACCCCACCCTTTCTGTGTCCTCTCCCTCCATCTGCTCGCCACCGTTTTTGCTTTTCCTCTCCTCCGCCTTTTTTCCCCATCATCTGTCTGGTCCCACCCCTCCCCCCCCCCCCCATATGCCTTCATACTCTCTATTGCAGTGGTTCTGTGAGTGTTCAGTGTTGTGCATCCCCTTTTTTAAGTGCTGCGAACAGCCACCATATTGCCGCTAGATGTGTTTTTAACTGTTGCGAACAGAAACCAGACTGTCGCGCGTGTTTTAATTGTGCCTATTTACTATGTGTTTTAATCAGCATCACCGACCCTTTCTTTTTATATGAATATTTTCTTCGCTACTTTTTCGCCATGTTTCAGTTTCTAACCGTCACCGTTTTATCGCCTGCTTTTATTATTATGATATCTCCTAATTCTTTTTTTAACTTTTCTGTAGGCTGCAGAGAGGAGGGGCGTAATCGAAATCCAATGAAGAAAATAATGAAATGGTGCATGTGTTCCACTCGGTTGTATGGATGGATAGTGTACAGTAAGTTGGATCGATGTGACAAAGGAGCAGAATGATAGAATGTAGGTCTTGTGTCAGGATTACAACTTGTATGAATTTTTTGATGTACGAAAATGGACTGCAGAGTTCGTATACCACTCGTAGCCATGCAATACGTCGGCGGAACTAGTCATAGAATATTTTAATACGGAGGGTCCAGAAGCGCTTTGTCAGTGACAATCTGTTTCCGAGCCGACAGAAGTTACCACGCTTAGTGAATGCAGCTCCATCAAAATGGCTCTGAGCACTATGCGACTTAACTTCTGAGGTCATCAGTCGCCTAGAACTTAGAACTAATTAAACCTATCCAACCTAAGGACATCACACACATCCATGCCCGAGGCAGGATTCGAACCTGCGACTGTCGCCGTCACTCAGCTCCAAACTGTAGCGCCTAGAACCGCACGGCCACTACGGCCGGCAGCTCCATCACAAACCATCTCTAACCGACCATATACGTAGGAGGGAGCAATATACTGGTTGACTCCTCGGTGAACGTATGTTCTCGAAACTTCAACAAAAGCCCGTAATGAGCTACTGAGCATCTCTCTTGCAGAGTCTTCCACTGGAGTCTATCTGTCATCCCCGTAACGGTTTCGGGGTTACTAAATGATCCTTTAACGAAGCGTGCTGCTCTCCATTGGATCTTGTCTATCTCTTCTATCAACCCTATCTGGTACAGATCCCACACCGATGAGCAGTATTCAAGCAGTGGTCGAACAAGTGTACTGTAACCTACTTCCTTTGTTTTCGGATTGCATTCCCTTCGGATTTTTCCAATGAGTCTCAGTCTGGCATCTGCTTTACCGATGATTAATTTTAGATGGTCATTCCATTTTAAATCACTCCTAATGACCAGTAACGCGAAGCGAAATTTAGTGTGAGGAGGGCTATGAGAGAGGCGTACAACGAATTCGAAAGTAAAGTTCTCTGTACTGACATGGCAGAAAATCCTAAGAAATTTTGGTCTTATGTCAAAGCGGTAGGTGGATCAAAACAAAATGTCCAGACACTCTGTGACCAAACTGGTACTGAAGCAGAGGATGACAGACTAAAGGCCGAAATACTAAAAGTCTTTTTCCAAAGCTGTTTCACAGAGGAAGACTGCACTGTCGTTCCTTCTCTAGATTGACGCTAAGGTTACAAAATGGTAGATATCAAAATAGATGACAGAAGGATAGGGAAACAATTAAAATCGCTCAAAAGAAGAAAGGCCGCTGGACCTGATGGGATACCACTTCGGTTTTACACAGAGTACGTGAAGGAACTTGCCCCCCTCTTGCACCTCTAGAAGAGCTCAGCGTTCCAAAAGATTGGAAAAGGGCACAGGTTATCCCCGTTTTCAAAAAAGGACGTGGAACAGATGTAGAGAACTATAGACCTATATCTCTAACGTCAATCAGTTGTAGAATTTTGGAACACGTATTACGTTCGAGCATAAAGACTTTTCTGGAGACTACAAATCTACTCTGTAGGAATTATCATGGCTTTCGAAAAAGACGATCGTGTGAAACCTAGCATGCGCTAATCGTCCATGAGACTCAGAGGGCCATAGACACGGGTTCCCGTGTAGATGCCGTGTTTCTAGACTTCCGCAAGGCGTCTGATACAGTTCCCCACACTCGTTTAATGAACAAAGTAAGAGCATATGGACTATCAGAGCAATTGTGTGATTGGACTGAAGAGTTCCTAGATAACAGAACGCAGCATGTCGTTCGCAATGGAGAGAAGTCTTCCGAAGTAAGACCGTTATCACATGCGCCGCAGGGGAGTGTCACAGGAACGTTGTTATTCACAATATATATAAATGACCTTGTGGATAAATCGGAATTTCACTGAGGCATTTTGCGGATGATGCCGTAGTATATCGAGAGGTTGTAACAATGGAAAATTGTACTGAAATGCAGAGGATCTGCAACGAATTCACGTATGGTGCAGGGAACGGCAATTGAATCTCAATGTAGACAAGTGTAACGTGCTGCGAATACATGGAAAGAAAGATCCTATATCATTTAGCTGCAATATAGCAGGTCAGAAGTGGAAGAAGTTAATTCCATAAAGTATCTGGGAGTAGGCATTAGGAGTGATTTAAAATGGAATGATCGTATAAAGTTGATCGTCGGTAAAGCAGATGGCAGACTGAGATTCATTGGAAGAAACCTAAGGGAATGCAATCCGAAAACAAAGGAAGTAGGTTACAGTACACTTGTTCGACCACTGCTTGAATACTGCTCACCGGTGTGGGATCCGTAGGAGATAGGGCTGATAGAAGAGATACAGAAGATCCAATGGAGAGCAGCGCGCTTCGTTAAAGGATCATTTAGTAACCCCGAAAGCATTACGGGGATGATGGATAGACTCCAGTGGAAGACTCTGCAAGAGAGACGCTCAGTAGCTCGTTACGGGGTTTTGTTGAAGTTTCGAGAACATACCTTCACCGAGGAGTAAAGCAGTATATTGCTCCCTCCTACGTATATCTCGCGTGGAGACCATGAGGATAAAATGAGAGAGATTAGAGCACACACTAAGGCATACCGACAATCTTTCTTTCCACAAACAATACGAGACTGGAATAGAAGGGAGAACCGATAGAGGTACTCAAGGTACCCTCCGCCACACACCGTCATTGTAGATGTAGATATAGACGCACTTCGGAAATGACCATCACTCAATGAAGCATATAAACATACACGTTCCCATTTAGCCAAACAACATTGGCTGCACCTGACTGAGGATTGTAGTGTGGTCTAAGAGACCTTTTCAAATAATGCAAGGTGTCGACTGCAATTAAGGCCAAATGCGTCGTCTAGCCCACAGTGTGTGAAGGTGTTGCTCAGGCCGAAATGTGTTGCAGACGTTTTGGGCGTGATTTTGTGTAATAAGCTCCTCAGCTTACAGTAACCATGAACCATTCTTTTCTTGAAACTTCCTGGCAGATTAAAACTGTGTGCCCGACCGAGACTCAACTCGGGACGAGATACTGGCAGAAGTAAAGCTGTGAGTACCGGACGTGAGTCGCGCTTCGGTAGCTCAGATGGTAGAGCACTTGCCCGCGAAAAGCAAAGGTCCCAAGTTCGAGTCTCGGTCGGGCACACAGTTTTAATCTGCCAGGAAGTTTCATATCAGCGCGCACTCCGCTGCAGAGTGAAAATCTCATTCCGGCATTCTTTTCTTATTTCAAGAATGTGACAAAGTGTTGCCCTTTGTCATCTTCATGATGAGGATGCTGTGTACCCTCCCTATATTCAGACTGAGATTTCTCTTATTCGTAGGGCTATACGTACACATTGCTGGCTTGAGTAACACACTGACACCACACTTCGTCCCCCTCCCCAACCCCCCCGAGTACACTTTAACTTAATCCTACAGAAAGTGTCTGGGCGTATATAGAACATCGGGTGAAGCGTATAATGAACGTCCCCGAAAATTGGTGTCTCTACAGAATCTGATCATCATTGAGTGACTTCGGTTAAATATGTCATTCCTGATGAAACTTTTGCACTCTCTCGCCCAAACAATGCTTACGATAGAACCAATCTTACACTGCATTAGCGATATGTTTCCTGGGAGCGACTAATTATTTGCTCCACGACCTCAGGCCTAATATTGATTAATCTCATTGTATGTCACCAGTTTTCCAGTTTTGCATACACGAATAAATGATTATAAAAAAGGGGTTTCTAGAAATGCCAAACGTCGTTTACGGAACACAGCTTATGCGAGGCCATCACGGCATTGGTGGGTTAATATGTATGTCACTTAATTTGGTAATCGTTGATGTGTTGTACACAGAGCGAACTCGAACGCAGTTTTATATCTCTTCAGTTTTATTACGTTTCGGAGCACATTTCCTGTGAAATACCGGTCAAAAGGTGATTAAGTATGACCCTCTAGTATTGCATGTAAGCAGTTAAATTTATTAATGGGGTGACCTTTACGATCGTGGAACTACCATCATCAGACCATTCTGATGACGATCGTACCACGATCAAAACCCGTCACGTGATTAATAAACTTATGCCGGCCGCGGTGGTCTCGCGGTTCTAGGCGCGCAGTCCGGAAGCGTGCGACTGCTACGGTCGCAGGTTCGAATCCTGCCTCGGGCATGGATGTGTGTGATGTCCTTAGGTTAGTTAGTTTTAAGTAGTTCTAAGTTCTAGGAGACTGATGACCACGGCAGTTGAGTCCCATAGTGCTCAGAGCCATTTGATTAATAAATTTAAAATTTTAACTGCTTGGATGCGATCCTAGAGCGTTTGTAGTTTTTAAACTATATTCTATATTTTTAATTTTTCTGAATTAACATTGAAAAAACAATCCTGAAACTTTGATGTGTAGTGTAGGAACAGTAACGTACACCGAAGCGCCAAAGAAACCGGTACAGGCATTCAAGTACAGACATATGTGAACAGGCAGACCGCGGCGCCGATATAACACAATCAGTCTCTGGCGCAATTGTTAGATCGGTTACGGTTGCTACTGTGGTACGTTTTCAACATGTAACTGAGTTTGAATGAGGTGCTATAGTCGGCGCACGAGCGACTGGACACAGCATTTCCGAGGTAGTCATAAAGTGGGGATTTTACCGTACCCTTAATTCGTGAGTGTACTGTGCGCGACCGGGAAAAGATCCTGCTAGAGCTGGACCAACGACGAATGAAGAGAATTGTTTAGCGTGACAGAAGTGCAACCCTTCCGCAGACTGATGCAGATTTCAGTGTTGGGTCATCAACAAGTGTCAGCATGCGGACTATTCAACGAAACATCGATATGGGCTATCGGAGCCGAAGGCCCACTCGTAAACCCTTGAGACCTGCATGACCAGAAGCTCTACGCCTCGCATGGCCCTGTCAACACAGACATTGGACTGTTGATGACTAGAAACATGTTGGCTGGTCGGACAAGTCTCAAATTGTATCGAGCGGATGGACGTATACGGGTTCGGAGACAACCTCATGAATCAATGGGCCGTACATGTCAGCAGGTAACTGTTCAAGCCGATGTAGGCTCTGTAATGATGTGCGGCGCGTGCAGTTGGATTCATATGACACCCCTGGTAAGTCTAGATACGACTCTGACACGTGACACGTACGTAAGCATCCTGTCTGATCACTTGCATCCATTCATGTCCATTTTGTAGTTCCATCACGGCAATGCGTCACCCCACACGTCCAGAATTGCTACGGAGTAGCTCCAGGAACAGTCTTATGAATTTAAACACTTCCGCTGGCCACCAAACTCCCTATATAAGAACATTATTGAGCATTCGGGGATGCCTTGCAACGTGCTGTTCAGAAGTCTCCACCTCCTAGTACTCTTACGGATTTACGGACGGCCCTGCAGGATTCATGGCGTCAGTTACCTGCATCTCTACTTCGGACATTAGTCGAGTCCATGTCAAGTCGTGTTGCCGCATTTCTGCCTGCTCGAGGGGCCCTACACGACATTAGGCAGTTTTTTCAGTGTATATAAATAAACATAAGTTGTTGCACGCATGAAAGATCATAACTTGATAACGGCTCTACCAATTTGGCTGGCCCTTTTTTGTTGTGTTCGTAATTGTCAATTGAAGGTTTGATGAAACGAAACTTCTGGAAAATCCAATGGAAAAGTCGGATATTTGGCTGGTATTTTTGTATTAAAATCTGAATGACAGAAACGTGACAATCGGGGTGCAGTTCTGCTGTCAGATACTTATGTAAAAAAAAAAGTGACGTTCAGTTTAACGGTTCTGATGTCGCTTATTTTCATAACAATAACAAATTCGGCATTGTACATTGATTTTTTTTCTAAAAATGCAACTGGAAGAGATATTTCATGGTTTTATTGGTGATGATCATATCTCTGTTGTGTTGTGGAGACTGAACTGCAGTGAGTCCTTGGTAATTTGGTGTGTCGCAAACATTCAACTGATTCCAGGTCGTGCTACCAGTGAGGCGTCGGCGTACGCATAACGCAAAGCAGCTACATGATCGTCGAGTCAATGAGACTGACGAAGAACGCAGAAAGCATCAGGAGCCTAATCCAATAAGAATTACAGAATAAACACGTTCTGCGAGAAAGAACATGAGGATGCAGAAGGCAATGGAAACCACAGCATTAGAGACACGTAACGTGTATCCACAGGACATGTGCTCTGTATCTGAAGAAGTGTCATGATGATCTCTCCATTGGCAAAAGATTCCGGAATAGTCCCCCATTCGGATCTCCGGGAGGGGACTGTTAAGGGGGAGGTTACCATGAGAAAAAGATTGAATAATCAACGAAAGGATAACGTTCTACGAGTCGGGGCGTGGAATGTCAGAAGCTTGAACGTGGTAGGGAAACTAGAAAATTTGAAAAGGGGAATGCAAAGGCTCAATCTAGATATAGTAGGGGTCAGTAAAGTGGAGTGGAAGGAAGACAAGGATTTCTGCTCAGATGAGTATCGGGTAATATCAAAAGCAGCAGAAAATGGTATAACAGGTGTAGGATTCGTTATGAATAGGAAGGTAGGGCAGAGGGTGTGTTACTGTGAACGGTTCAGTGACCGGGTTGTTCTAATCAGAATCGACAGCAGACCAACACCGACAACGATTGTTCAGGTGTAAATGCCGACGTCGCAAGCTGAAGATGAACAGATAGAGAAAGTGTATGAGGATATTGAAAGGGTAATGCAGTATGTAAAGGGGGACGAAAATCTAATAGTCATAGGCGACTGGAATGCAGTTGTAGGGAAAGGAGTAGAAGAAAAGGTTACAGGAGAATATGGGCTTGGAACAAGGAATGAAAGAGGAGAAAGACTAATTGAGTTCTGTTACAAGAATCACAAGGGGAGGAGGTATACTTGGAAAAGGCCGGGAGATACGGGAAGATTTCAATTATATTACATCATGGACAGACAGAGATTCCGAAATCAGATACTGGATTGTGAGGCGTACCCAGGAGCAGATATAGACTCAGATCACAATATAGTAGTGATGAAGAGTAGGCTGAAGTTCAAGACATTAGTCAGGAAGAATCAGTACGCAAAGAAGTGTGGTACGGAAGTACTAAGGAATGACGAGATACGTTTGAAGTTCTCTAACGCTTTAGATACAGCAATAAGGAATAGCGAAGTAGGCAGTACAGTTGAAGAGGAATGGACATCTCTAAAAAGGGTCATCACAGAAGTTGGGAAGGAAAACACAGGTACAAAGAAGGTAGCTGCGAAGAAACCATGGCTAAGAGAAGATACTTCAGTTGATTGATAAAAGGAGGAAGTACAAACATGTTCCGGGAAAATCAGGAATACAGAAATACAATTCGCTGAGGAATGAAATAAATAGGAAAAGCAGGGAAGCTAAGACGAAATGGCTGCAGGAAAAATGTGAAGACATCGAAAAAGATATGATTGTCGGAAGGACAGACTCAGCATACAGGAAAGTCAAAACAACCTTTGGCGACATTAAAAACAACGGTGATAACATTAAGAGCGCAACGGGAATTCCACTGTTAAATGCGGAGGAGAGAGCAGATAGGTGGAAAGAATACATTGAAAGCCTCTATGAGGGTGAAGATTTGTCTGATGTGATAGAAGAAGAAACAGGAGTCGATTTAGAAGAGATAGGGGATCCAGTATTAGAATCGGAATTTAAAAGAGCTTTGGAGGACTTACGGTCAAATAAGGCAGAAGGGATAGATAACATTCCACACGAATTTCAAAAATCATTGGGGGAAGTGGCAACAAAACGACTATTCACGTTGGTGTGTAGAATACATGAGTCTGGCGATATACCATCTGACTTTCGGAACAGAATCATCCACACAATTCCGAAGACGGCAAGAGCTAACAAGTGCGAGAATAATCGCACAATCAGCTTAACAGCTCATGCATCGAAGCTACTTACAAGAATGATATACAGAAGAATGGAAGATAAAATTGAGAATGCGCTAGGTGACGATCAGTTTGGCTTTAGCAAAAGTAAAGGGACGAGAGAGGCAATTCTGACGTTACGGCTAAAAATGGAAGCAAGGCTAAAGAAAAATCAAGACACTTTCATAGGATTTGTCGACCTGGAAAAAGCTTTCTACAATATAAAATGGTGCAAGCTGTTCGAGATCCTGAAAAAAGTAGGGGTAAGCTATAGCGAAAGACGGGTCATATAAAATATATACAACAACCAAGAGGGAATAATAAGAGTGGACGATCAAGAACGAAGTGCTCGTATTAAGAAGGGTGTAAGACAAGGCTGTAGCCTTTCGCCCCTACTCTTCAATCTGTACATCGAGGAAGCAATGATGGAAATAAAAGAAAGGTTCAGGAGCGGAATTAAAATACAAGGTGAAAGGATATCAATGATACGATTCGCTGATGACATGGCTATCCTGAGTGAAAGTGAAGAAGAATTAAATGATCTGCTGAACGGAATGAACAGTCTAATGAGTACACAGTATGGTTTGAGAGTAAATCGGAGAAAGACGAAGGTAATGAGAAGTAGTAGAAATGAGAACAGCGAGAAACTTAACATCAGGATTGATGGTCACGAAGTCAATGAAGTTAGGGCAGTAAAATAACCAATGGCGGATGGAGCAAGGAGGACATCAAAAGCAGACTCGCTATGGCAAAGATGGCATTTCTGGCCAAGAGAAGTCTACTAATATCAAATACCGGCCTTAATTTGAGGAAGAAATTTCTGAGGATGTACGTCTGGAGTACAGCATTGTATGGTAGTGAAACATAGACTGTGGGAAAACCGGAACAGAAGAGAATCGAAGCATTTGAGATGTGGTGCTATAGACGAATGTTGAAAACTAGGTGGACTGATAAGGTAAGGAATGAGGAGGTTCTACGCAGAATCGGAGAGGAAAGGAATATGTGGAAAACACTGATAAGGAGAAGGGACAGGATGATAGGACATCTGCTAAGACATGAGGGAATGATTTCCGTGGTACTAGAGGGAGCTGTAGAGGGCAAAAACTGTAGAGGAAGACAGGGATTGGAATACGTCAAGCAAATAATTGAGGACGTAGGCTGCAAGTGCTACTCTGAGATGAAGATGTTAGCACAGGAAAGGAATTCCTGTAGACCGATGACCACAAAAAAAAAAAGAAAAAAAAGCTGTGTTGTGAAATTGTGCAATTTTCCTTCTCGCAGTCATTTCTGACAGAAAACCGGAGAGCTGTGTTCATGGCTAACTTTTTGATGCTATCTGTTCGTAGATTAAAACCATTATAAATACTGTCATTAAAGCAGCCATTCATCCCAAATAAGGCTCCGTTTGCAGTAACAATAAATAAGATTTGAAGAGGGAGGGGTGGGGGTAGTTTTGGAGGAGAGGGACAGAGAAACAAGGAGGAAATCGATATAAACGAGAGCAAGGAGAATATGGTCAGAGAGACGAGGGAGAGTGGCATTGAGAGATGTACAGTTTCGGGGGCCAATGTGATTGACACAGGATAGGACGAGGAGATGGACAAAGGGTGGGAGGGGGGACACAGAGAGGGGAGAAAAGGAGATTGGAACATGTATCCAGTTCCCATAAATATTTATCAATTGCGAAGCGTTACCTAGTTCGCTAGTTGTATAATAAAGAGAAAAGTTTTACAGAGCCTGAAGCAGAAAAAAAGGAAACAGACTGTATTTACAAAGCGTCAATAATTATTTTAAAATACCCTGAGATCGTTGTGTGTCCCCAGCATGTCATTATGCATTTTTTGTCATGTCAGATAAATAGGAAATGGATACGGCTAGAGGAAAAGGAAATCAGAATGGATGGGAGAGAGAGAGGGGAGGGAGGAGGGAGAGAGCTGTTGGTAGCCTCACCGGAGTCAGACAGGTCGGCCGCTGGCGGTGGCGGGAGGTCATTGGTTCACGTCGAACAGAAGGAGGTGGGGGCAGTTGGCTGCCAGCCTGGCACGGCGGGTTAATTACACCGTACACCGCAGCGTGGCGCTGGAGGCTGTCGCTGTGTCCCGTGTCTCGTGTCAGCTGCGCCCCCTGCGGTACGCAATATACGCCGCTCACAACGTTCCGAAATTTCTGCCAAGCGCTGAGGTCACCGGACCACTGACCCACGGCCGACGGCCTTGTGGTATTTGACCTGCTGGTAGACACTGTCTGAGTTCGTCGTTGTAGTGACCTGAATTAACCAGGAAGCACGACTGCTGGTTACCTGTAGCAGTCCATCTAGCTGTGAACTATTCACATGTAGACGCAGTATTAATCCACCCCTGCTTATACACTAAAGAGCCAAAGAAACTGGTACACCTGCCTAATATCGTACAGGGCCCCCGCGAGCATGGAGAAATGTTGCAACACGACGTCGCATGGACTCAATTAATGTCTGAAGTAGTGCTGGAGGGAACTGATGCTATGAATCTTGCAGGGCTGTCCATAAGTCCGTAAGAGTACGAAGGGGTGGAGATCTCTTCTCAACAGCACGTTACAAGACATCACAGTTATCCTCAATGATGTTCATGTCTGGGGAGTTTTATGGCCAGTGGAAGTGTTTAAACTCATACAAGTGTTCCTGGAGCACTAGACAGGGTTATTACAAATGATTGAAGCGATTTCACAGCTCTACAATAACTTTATTATTTGAGACATTTTCACAATGCTTTGCACACACATACAAAAACTCAAAAAGTTTTTTTCGGCATTCACAAATGTTCGAGATGTGCCCCTTTAGTGATTCGGGAGCCATCAAGCCGATAATCATGTTTCTCCCACACTCGGCGCAGCATGTCCCCATCAATGAGTTCGAAAGCATCGTTGATGCAAGCTCGCTGTTCTGGCACGTTTCTTGGTAGAGGAGGTTTAAACACTGAATCTTTCACATAACCCCACAGAAAGAAATCGCATGGGGTTAAGTCAGGAGAGCGTGGAGACTATGACATGAATTGCTGATCATGATCTCCACCACGACCGATCCATCGGTTTTCCAATCTCTTGTTTAAGAAATGCCGAACATCATGATGGAAGTGCGGTGGAACACCATCCTGTTGAAAGATGAAGTCGGCGCTGTCGGTCTCCAGTTGTGGCATGAGCCAATTTTCCAGCATGTCCAGATACACGTGTCCTGTAACATTTTTTTTCGCAGAAGAAAAAGAGGCCGTAAACTTTAGACCGTGAGATTGCACAAAACACGTTAACTTTTGGTGAATTGCGAAATTTCTGCACGAATGCGTGAGGATTCTCTACCGCCGAGATTCGCACATTGTGTCTGTTCACTTCACCATTAAGAAAAAATGTTGTTTCATCACTGAAAACAAGTATCGCACGGAACGCATCCTCTTCCATGAGCTGTTGCAACCGCGCCGAAAATTCAAAGCGTTTGACTTTGTCATCGGGTGTCAGGGCTTGTAGCAATTATAAACGGTAAGGCTTTTGCTTTAGACTTTTCCGTAAGTCTTCCAAACCGTCGGCTGTGGTACGTTTAGCTCCGTCCTTGCTTTATTCGTCGACTTCCGCGGGCTACGCGTGAAACTTTCCCGCACGCGTTCAACCATTTCTTCGCTCACAGCACGCCGACCCGTTCATTTCCCCTTACAGAGGCATCCAGAAGCTTTAAACTGCGCATACCATCGCCGAATGGAGTTAGCAGTTGGTGGAGTTTTGTTGAACTTCGTCCTGAAGTGTCGTTGCACTGTTATGACTGACTGATGTGAGTGCATTTCAAGCACGACATACGCTTTCTCGGCTCCTGTCGCCATTTTGTCTCACAGCGCTCTCGAGCGCTCTGGCGGCAGAAACCTGAAGTGCGGCATCAGTCGAACAAAACTTTATGAGTTTTTCTACGTATCTGTAGTGTGTCGCGACCATATGTCAATGAATGGAGCTACAGTGAAATCACTTCAATCATTTGTAATAGCAATTCTGGACGTGTGGGGTGTCGCATTGTCCTACTGGAATTCCCCAAGTCCGTCGGAATGAGCAATGGACATGAATGGATGCGCGTGACAAGACAGGTTGCTTACGTTCGTGTCTCCTGTCAGAGTTGTATCTAGACGTACCAGGGGTCCCATATCACTTCCACTGCACGCGTCCTACACCATTACAGAGCCTCCACCAGCTTGAACAGTCCCGTACTGACATGCAGGGTCCATCGATTCACGAGGCTGACTCCATAGCCGTTCATGAGCATCCGATACAATCTGCAACGGAACTCCTCCGACTTGGGAACATGTTTCTAGACATCAACAGTCCTGTGTCGGTGTTGATGGGCCCGGGCGAGGTGCCAAGCTTTGTGTCATGCAGTCATCAACGGTACACGAGTGGTCCTTCGGCTCGAAAGGCCCACATCGATGGTGCTTCGTTGAATGGTTCCCACTCGTTGATGGCCCAGCATTGTTATCTACACCAATTTGCGGGAAGGTTGCACTTCTTGCACGTTATTTTTCCGGTGGCAGCAGTGTTGGAGATTTGATGTTTTACCAGATTCCTGATATTAACAGTAAACTCGCGAAATGGTAGTACGAACAAATGTCCACTTCATCGCTATGTCGTATTCTGCCTGTTTACGTATCTCTGTATTTCAATTCGCATGCCTATACCAATTCCTTTGGTGCTTTAGTGTAGAGTGCCACATGTAAAGTTCCTAAGACCAAGGAACCTTACATGCTGTCTATCAACGACACTGGTTTACATATTCTCCACCAACCGACTTATGGAACAATAGGGCAATCTATATTATTTCAGTTAACTGTTGACACTTTTCACTGAAGCTGCAGCGTTGCACTGTCGCTTGTAACCCACTTGCATACTCTGTAGCGGAAAACTACTCATCACAGTGGCTGGATAGCAGCCATTAAAGGAAATTAGATGCTAAAAAAACACAACATCATGCATGTCATCAGTAGATGTAGCGAAAGTACACCACTACAATGGTTACCTTTGTATGGTCTTGTATTATACTGAACCAGGAACCTAGAAACGAGAGAGAGGCTTCGACCCGCCACGGCCCACAGTGGTAAACAACCCCACAACAGGCCACAGCAGTCCACCCACCCCACCACCGCCCCACACTGAACCCAGGGTTATTGTGCGGTTCGACCCCCAGTTGACGCCCCGCCCCGGGAACGTGTCATACAAGACGGAGTGTAATCCCAAATGTTTGGTGTACGTGTAAACGATGTTTGTGCAGCAATCGCCGACACAGTGTAACAGAGGTGAAATAAGGGGAACCAGCCCACATTCGCCGAGGTAGGTGGAAAACCGGCTTAAAAACCATCGACAAACCGGACCTCGACACTAATCCTCCGGGTGGTTTCGTGACTGGGACCGGCCTTCCCGCTCGGGAAGCAGCGCGTCAGACGGCGCGGCTAGCCGGGCGGGCTATGGTTACCCTTGCTGAGCCACATTGTCTCACCACGGCTACCCAGATAGCGCTTCTTTGGCCGTTAGTGAAGCAGAATTTCCAGTGCATGACATTTCCGAGAAGGCTGAGGCACAAGAAAACCTTTATAGTCTTAAACGAGCAATCGACGACAATGGAAAGCTCACAATAGGATCCGAACCACACACGGAGTGTGACAGCACTTTCTACAAAATCGGGGCCAATCATCAAGCTCTCAGTGCGACTGCAGTGCTCTGCACAGGACAATGGACAGTATTTTCAGTGGCACAGGACCAAAAGCACATCTATATGAAGTAGAGGACGTTGCAGTTTCTTGGATAGAAGGGTTGGACATTAATATTTATGCATCAAGATTACACTCAACTTTATAGTGTAAGTTTATTGTTCACTATTATTGTTCCCTTTATTACTTATTTTGTCGTTGATTATAAAGTTCTTTCTGATGCTAATTTTCATGTTCATTCAACTTCTCATCTTACTATACAGTTTATTGTTCATTTTACTGGATTTTCTTAAAGTCTATATACAGGGTGTTACAAAAAGGTACAGCCAAACTTTCAGAAAACATTCCTCACACACAAAGAAAGAAAATATGTAATGTGGACATGTGTCCGGAAACGCTTACTTTCCGTGTTGGAGCTCATTTTATTACTTCTCTTCAAATCACATTAATCATGGAATGGAAACACACAGCAACAGAACGTACCAGCGTGACTTCAAACACTTTGTTATAGGAAATGTTCAAAATTTCCTCCGTTAGCGAGGATACATGCATTCACCCTCCGTCGCATGGAATCCCTGATGCGCCGATACAGCCCTGGAGAATGGTGTATTGTATCACAGCCGTCCACAATACGAGCACGAAGAGTCTCTACATTTGGTTACGGGGTTGCGTAGACAAGAGCTTTCAAATGCCCCCATAAATGAAAGTCAAGAGGGTTGAGGTCAGGAGAGCGTGGAGGCCATGGAATTGGTCCGCCTCTACCAATCCATCGGTCACCGAATCTGTTGTTGAGAAGCGTACGAACACTTCGACTGAAATGCGCAGGAGCTCCATCGTGCATGAACCACATGTTGTGTCGTACTTGAAAAGGCACATGTTCTAGCAGCACAGGTAGAGTATCCCGTATGAAATCATGATAACGTGCTCCATTGAGCAGTACCTACTGACGAAACTAAAATGAGCTCTAACATGGAAATTAAGCGTTTCCGGACACATGTCCACATAACATCTTTTCCATTATTTGTGTGTGAGGAATGTTTCCTGAAAGTTTGGCCGTACCTTTTTGTAACACCCTGTATACGCTGCTTATTTTACAGTCCGATGTAACGCACAGAGTGCTGTTCACTTTACTGCGTAGTTAATCGCTGTGCTGTAGCCAATACTCATGCAATTTGATGTACTTACTTTTACACTCCCCAGCTGGAATAATTTAAAAGCTCAAGGTATCATAAATGTCCATAAATAAATAAAGAAATACTGAGCGGCGTCAGTCTCGTAGCTCCGGAGTCCATTGTGACTTGAGTAAGTGGGTATTCTAACGTACTAAGTATAGAACACTTCGTTTTATATAACACTTTTATTGAACCTTGCGTCTAATGCAGAAGGCAGTCGGTATTGACGACCGATTACAAAATAGATGGAATCGGCTTCATCACATCGCAAAATTAACATAAAAATTTAATCAGGCTTTACTCTTATGTAATACCCAGTAAACCACACTGTTAACCTGCCCGGGGTAGCAGCACTGTCTTACACCTGAGAAGCAGGGAGGCAGGTAGTAATGCGAAATACTTTTGCACACGTTTTCTGAAACCTGTTTTGAGCATCTAGTTCGGCAGCCCCCACGGAATGGAAATACGAGAGTTGGAACTTAAACAGTTACAATTATTTATTCACAACCGATACAAAAGAATTACATGTTTGCACCTGTTACTGTTCTTCAAAGTACTCACCAGCGTTGTGCAGAACCCGTTGCCAGCGATGTGGAAGGCGTAGTATACCGTTAGCAGAGCCCGTTCTGTTGATGGCGCGAATGGAGCAGTCTACTGCCTGTCGAATCTCTAGAACAGTTCTGAAGCGAATGCCACGAAGTGGTTCCTTCATCTGCGGAATCAAATCAAAGTCACAAGGCCTTATGTCCGGGCAGTATGGTCGATGATACAGTTCTTCGCAGTCCCATCGACCGAACAGAGCAGCCACAACTTGCGCTGTATGCGCCCGCGCATTGTCGGGAGAAATGATGGGTGGGTTGCGCAGAAAGTGCCGCCGCATCTTTCGCTAAGACCGTCAATGCACAGTATTACTGTTCGTATTTGGAGCTTCACCTGCGACCACCTTTGCCAAAGAAGCGGCGACACTTTCTGCGCAACCCACATATCAATTTGCACGACATTACGCGGGCGCATACAGCGCAAGCTGTGGCTGCTCTGTTCGGTCGATGGGACTGGGAAGTACTGTACCATCCACCATACTACACGGACTCACGTCCTTGTGACTTCGATTTGATTTCGAAGATGAAGGTAACACTTCGTGGCATTCGCTTTAGAACGATTTAAGAGATTCTACAGGCAGTAGACCACTCCATTCCCACCAACAACAGAACAGGCTCTGCTAACGGTATACTACGCCTTCCACATCGTTGACAACGGGTTCTACACAACGCTGGTGACTACTTTGAAGGACAGTAACAGGTGCAAACATGTAACTTTTCCATCGGTTGTGAATACATAGTTGCTACTCTTTAAGTTCCAACCCTCGTATTTTAGAATCTTTAGTTACAGATATGCCGGACCTTATCGTCAATGTCTGTATAGGAACGGGGATTAGCGATCACGACGTAATTATGTCAACTATGCCTACAAAAGTTGATAAATCAGTCAAGGAGGCTAGGAGAGTGTTTCCGTGGGGTAGAGCAGTTAAGCAGTTGTTAGCATTGCACTTAGACAGTGAACTGATGCGAATTAGCTCCAGTAAGAGGGATGTAGAGGAATTATGGGCAATGTTTAAGCATACGGTATATCGTTTCTTGGACAGTTACGTGCCAAGTAAGTGGATAGACGATGGAAAAGATTCACTATGGTTTAGTAACGAAATTCGGAAGTTGATGAGGAAGAAGAGGCTGCTGCTCTCTGGGTTCCAAAGTGAACGTGCAAATGAAAAGATTAGTAGGGAATTGTGCGTCTGTAAGTGATCTAGGGGCAAAGCGTACAATAAACACCACGGTAACACCTTAGCACAAGTTCTGCCAGAGAACCTGAGAAAATTCAGGTCTTATGTAAAATCGCTAGGCGGTTCTCCGGTTTCCATCATGTCTGTTGTTGACAAGTCTTGTGGGGTAGTTGAATATAGAAAAACGAAAGCCAGTTTAAAATTTCACTTTCAAAAAATCGTTAACGCAGTAGACTCTTTGAAACACAACGTCATTTGACCAACGGGCAGACCTCTATGTAGGCTACATAGTAATAAGCATCTCTGATGATCTGAAAGATCTGAAAGCAAATAAATCACTAGATCCGTACGGAATCTCAATTCGGTTTTACAAAGTGTACTCTACTTTATTAGCCTCTTACCTCGCATGCATTTATCGTGAATCTCTCGCCCACCACAAAGTCCCAAGCGACTAGAAAAGAGCCAAGTGGCTCCTGTATGTCAGAAGGGTCAAAGAATTGACCCGCAAAATAACAGACCTATTTCCCTGAATTCTGTTTGCTGCTGAATCCTTGAACAAATTCTCAGTTCGAATATAATAAAGTTACTTCAGACTTTGACGCTTATGTTCACGAACCAGTATGGTTCTAGAAAGTATAGCTCATTCGAAACTCAGCTTGCGCTTTCTCACGTGATATACTGAGAGCTATGGATGAAGGGCAACAGGCAGATTCCATAATTTTAGATTCCCGGAATGCGTTTGACACGATGCGTCATAGCAGGCTTTTCAAGAAGATACGAGCGTATGGAATATGTTCACAGATATGTGAGTGGCTCGAAGTCTTCTTAAGTAATAGAACCCAGTATGTTTTCCTCGACGGCGAGTGTTCATCAGAGACAAGGGTATAGTCAGGAGTTCCACAGGGAAGAGTGATAGGACCGCTGCTATCCTCTATGCACAAAAACGATTTAGCGGACTGGATGGGCAGCAATATGCGGTTGTCTGCTGATGATGCCGTGGTATACGGTATGGTGTTGAAGTTGAGTGGCTGTAGGAAGATACAAAACGACTTAGACAGAATTTTTCGTTGATGTGACGAATAGCAGCCAGGTCTAAATGTGGGGAAAATGTAAGTTAATGCGGATGAGTCGGAAGAACAAACCTGGAATGTTCGGACACAACATTACTAGCGTCCTGCCTGACAGAGTCTGGTCGTTCAAATATCTGGGCGTATCGTTGCAAAGCGATGTGAAACGCAACGATAATATGAGAACCTTGGTAGGGAAGGCGAATCGTCGACTTCAGTTTGTTGGGAGAATTTTAGGAAAGAGTGGTTCATCTGTAAAGGAGACCACGTATCAGAAGCTAGTACAGCTTATATTTGAGTGCTGCTTGAGTTTTTGGGATCTGTACCAGATCGGACTGAAGGAAGACATCGAAGCAATTCAGAGGTGGACTGCTAATTTTGTTACCGGTAGTTTCGAACTACACGTAAACGTTACGAAAATGCTTCGGGAATTCAAATGGAAATCACTGGAAGCGACGTTCTTTCAGCAAACACTAATGAGAAAATTTAGAGTACCGGCATATGAAGCTGACTGCCGAACGACTCTACTCCGCCAACATACACTGCGCGTAAGGACCACGAAGTTAAGATACAAGAAATTAGGGCTTACGCGAAGGCATACAGCAGTTTTTCCCACGCTTTATTTGCAAGTGGAAGAGGAAAGGAAGTGACCGAGTCCCAGGTCCCGAGTTCGACCCTCGGTCCGGCACACAGTTTTAATCTGCCAGGAAGTTTCATATCAGCGCACACTCCCCTGCAGAGTGAAAATGTCATTCTGGAAACATCCCCCAGGCTGTGGCTAAGCCATGTCTCCGCAATATCCTCTCTTCCAGGAGTGCTAGTTCTGCAAGGTTCGCAGGAGAGGTTCTGTGAAGTTTGGAAAGTAGGAGACGGGGTAATGGCGGAAGCAAAGCTTTTTGTGCACACATTGTTCCATAACACTTTACTCACTACACACACACACCAACACATATACGCACACATAATGGTGAGCTCAGGGTCATTTTCTGTACCGCAACTTCCCCTTTGCTATCCTGAAAAACTGAGTCAGCGTCCCTCTATAATGAGTAAGATGTTGAACTCAGAAAGAGGAAGAAGTGTTAGTATTGTGCTATGCACAGCTTGGGGGTAAGTATATCTAAAACAGGAAAAAAGAAGGAAAAAAACCTGCTGTGAAGGTGTTACGTGGAATGTTGGATGTTTTATAATCATTATTATTATACGTTTGTATAACTTTTTTTTACCAAACCCCTACTCCGTTTTATTTAAGTAATCGTTCAATGTATAAAACGTATTGGATAACAAATACTTTTTAGCTGCCTTTTTAAATAAGTGTATTTTTGCAATTTATTTAATCTTTTGTGGTAATTTATTGTACAGTTTATTCCTTGGTAGATAATGCTATTTTGAGTTTATTTTTTCTTGATAAATGAAAGTTGTCTTTATCTCTTGTTCCATGATCAAGGACAAAGCTGTTTGTGCAGTAATTACCAACGCTATTTTTGATATGCACAACTGACTGGTAAATTTATTCACTTGGAGCAGTTAAAATCCCGTGTTTTGAACAGATCTTTACAATGAGCTCCATTACTATTTTTGGTTATTATTTTTATGGCTCTTTTCTGGAGTTTGAAAATTGTGCTCATATTTTGTGCATTTGTTCCCCTAAAAAGAATTGAGTGTACATATGAATAGTATGTAACTAAAAGACACTGCGTGTTACACACTGATGAAAGGATCCTAAGGACATAACATGTTGAAGACATTCTATTTGAAAGTGCCTTTGCGTGTTCACTCCACTTCAACTGAGAATCAATGTTCATTGCTAGAAATATGGTATCTGTTACGCAGTCTATAGAGGTGTCATCTACATTTAATTCAAAATTTTCAGTTTTCCTCTTCAAACTGAAATTCATTACATTAGTTTTCTTTTCGTTTAAAGTCACATTATTGCTTATTACACCAATCATAAACTTATTTGAGAGTTTCATTTGCTTTCTGCGCAAGGATTTCTCTAGTTTTCTCAGTGACTATAATATTGCTGTCATCAGCGAAGAGAAAATTTTCACCATGAGTAACACTACTGAGAAAGTCATTTACGTATATCATGAATAGTATTGGTCCTAGTATGCTACCTTGCTACCCCTATATTAGTGTATTTTGGCTCTGATAAGTGTTTTACCAAATGTTTGGAACTATTTGAAGTATCTGTTATCTCTACTCCTTGTACCCTATCTGCTAGGTATGATCCAGTCATTACCTACCCCTCTTATCCTAAGGCTTCTAATTTATTTGACAGAATCTTGTGACCGACTATATCAGAAGCCTTAGAAAGATCCAAAAATGTGGCTGTGACACACTCATATTTATCAAGACCATAATGAACAACTTTTGTGAATTATACTATGGCTGACTCCGTATTTTTGCCACTTCTGAAACCAAACTGTATTTGTAAAAGTACCTTCCCTGGCGCCGTCGCTCTTTTTCTACATCCATGCATGTTGAGTCATCGTCTGCTGTTTCAGTCGAGAATCATAATGTCAGCTCTTACTTGGAACCAGTGCCAACTGATGTTACCGTATTTTCAGTCTCCTCTTCAATGTACCGCTTCTCCAATTATCATGCACTTCTTTCCGCATAATACGTGACCTTTCTAGTCTTCTTTTATAACGAAAGTGAAATATAATGTCAAGAGAAGAGGAGTGAATACGATACAAAAACCTACACCGCGATCACACTGCCTGGCATTGTTGTTTTACAATATTCTTCGCACACAGTCACTTCGACAACATTTATTCACAATGTAGTGAGGATTAATCCACGGTTCGTATAAAAAAGTCACTGACCGCTTTATACGCGCTGTTTCATTTTTTATTGTAAAACTTAATGTAGTATCCTCTTTTTGCAACTAACTGTCTTTCGTCCGCACGTACTGATTCGGTTATTATGACACCTTTTAAATTTCAGTCGTGCAGTTGGAACAGTTTTCAGAATATCTTCGTATCTTGTGTGAAAGAAGCTGTGAAGTTTTTGCAAACAAGATATTTCCTTGTACTGTTCATAATAACGCAGGAACCACTGAAACATTTGCCTATATTTTCAATGAAACGTTTATTGTCTGCTTTTTACTTATTTTGCATTGGGCCATACACCTGAATCCTGTTCCATTCGGTATCGTGCCCCACGTTCTGTAACTTGCACCCCCCACCTATCTCGTTCTCACTGTCAGTAAAACTATTAACATTAACAGCAAGTTGTCTAGGTTTCCCATGAAGATATTTTCCACGATCACTTTTCACGATGACTTTCTGTCCTCGCACTGTGAAGAAACATGTGCGCTACTTTGAACTGGAACGTGAGTGCACATAGTCACGTGACCAAATTACTACCCACTATGGCCAGGTAATATGATAACCTTGTCGAGTAATATTACAGACCAAACTATATAATTACTGGCAGGTAACACCGAGCAGGTGAAGCTGATACTAGTTAGAAATCAATAGCCTTGCAAATAGTATCAGAGGGACAGGGGATAGGAACACCTGTATTTGCATAAGTGGGAGATGTCATCCCAATTTGGACGGAGGTAATAAAGCCGTGTACACTACAGCTGCAGTCTGTGTATGTGTTTGTTATTGCAACGGTAGGTGCGTCAACTCGGCAAAGATTAAAAAAAATGCGCCTCTTCGTACTTACTGTTTCTCACAAAATTCCACAGTGCTCAGAATTGCTCATGTATCAGGTTCTGACACGTTGTTACGGAATGGGTGTAGTAAACAGGTTATGCAGTGTAATCTTCCCTCCCCCCCCCTCCTTCTTAGTTTCAGTTATTGTCCACAATGAGCAAATTATTTTCTGAAAAATTTGAGATGAGCGGAGATTACAATAAACTTTCTAGTTTACTTAGCTTTTCGTGTAGAGTTGGCACCTTCTTGTCTAGGGGTCTGAATTTTGAAGCATAAATTCTCACATTTTAGGCCCTCTTAATTGAATTGATCTAAATAAATCTGAAGATTGTTGTTACAGAGTTTTTGTTGCTATGGTAATACGTTTTGTCACATTTTAGTATATCATACAGTCTTTTGAATTTTCTTATTAACAAAGCCGAAATTATGCTGCAAAAATACACTACTGGCCATTACAACTGCTACACCAAGAAGATATGCGGATGATAAACGGATATTCATTGGAGAAATATATTATTCTAGAACTGACATGTGATTACATGTTCACGCAATTTGGGTGCATAGATCCTGAGAAATCAGTACACAGAAAAACCACCTCTGGCCGTAATAACGGCTTTGATACGCCTGGGCATTCAGTCAATCAGAGCTTGGATGGCGTGTACAGAAACAGCTCCCCATGCAGCCTCAACACCATACCACAGTTCATCAAGAGTAGTGACTGGCGCATTGTGAAGAGCCAGTTGGTCGGCCACCATTGACCAGACGTTTTCAATTGGTGAGAGATCGGGAGAAGGTGCTGGCCAGGGTAGCAGTAGAACATTTTCTGCATCCAGACAGGCCCGTACAGGACCTGCAACATGTGGTCGTGCATTATCCTGCTGAAATGTAGGCTTTCGCAGGGATCGAATGAAGGGTAGAGCCACGGATCGTAACACATCTGAAATGTAACGTCCACTGTTCCAAGTGCCGTCAATGCGAACAAGAGGTGACCGAGACGTGTAACCAATGGCACCCCATACCATCACGCCTGTTGATACGCCAGTATGGCGATGACGAATACACGCTCCCAATATGCGTTTACCGTGATGATGCCAAACACGAATGCGACCATCATGATGCTGTAAACAGAACCTGGATTCACCCGAAAAAATGACGTTTTGCCATTCGTGCACCCAGGTTCATCGTTGAGTACACCATCGCAGGCGCTTCAATCTGTGATGCAGCGTCAAGGGTAACCGCAGCCATGGTCTCCGAGCTGATAGTCCATGATGCTGTTGTCTTGCAAACGTCCCCATCTGTTGACTCAGGGATCAAGACGTGGCTGCACGATCCGTTAGGAACATGTGGATGAGATGCCTGTCTTCTCGACTGCTAGTGATACGAGGCCGTTGGGATCCAGCACGGCGTTCCGTATTACCCTCCTGAACCCACCGATTCCATATTCTGCTAACAGTCATTGGATCTCGACCAACGCGAGCAGCAATGTCGCGATGCGATAAACCACAATCTCGATAGGCTACAATCCGACCTTTATCAAAGTCGAAAACGTAATGGAACCCATTTCTCTTCCTTACACGAGGCATCACAACAACGTTTCACCAGGTAACGCCGGTCAACTGCTGTTTGTGTATGAGAAATCGGTTGGAAACTTTCCTTATGTCAGCACGTTGTAGGTGTCGCCACCGGCGCCAACCGTGTGTTAATGCTCTGAAAAGCTAATCATTTGCATATCACGACATCTTCTTCCTGTCGGTTAAATTTCGCCTGTGGTGTAGCAATTTTAATGGCCAGTAGTGTACGTCCGATCACATCAGAGGCACACGTACAACTACTTCACTCTGCGCAATAACCATACTTCAAAGGGTTTACAGTTTTTCTTGACAAATTAATTTCTATTAATTTCGATTGTTATTTCATAAATGAATCTAGAAATAAACATAGTAAACAGTACTAGATTGCGTAATTAATAATGGAAATTTTAAGTGTGGCAAATAATTCGTAATCCTAAGAAAGTTTTAATAACTGTACATTCAGAGCTACTACTTATCGATTGCAATATCGAAAATAAAGTAATTCCTTTTCATATATTTTAGCTTGAAGTATAACATACTGTGTATACAATTATATGAAAGTTTTCGGAAAAGCAGCTGAGATAATACTGACTTGTCCGAAATTCCAAAAATAATACTGGTATCGACAACTACAGTTGAGGAAAGCTAATGTTACAGGAGGGTGTTGCGATACTTTTCGTTCAAGTTAATAAACGAGGTAGACAACATCGAAAGAAAGATATTTAGTTATGGTACACATGGTCCCTAACGGCAGTATCTGATGCTAGGAACGATTTATACAGAAGGTAGTGTAGCATTATAATTACAGCAATAGTATTCACAGGAATTGGTCGTATGCGCGACCAGTTGGCCTGTATGCATGTAGTTGGTCGTCGGACCATTGGTTGTTGTGTCCGATCGAAGATTCCTGTCACGTCGGTTTGCAGTAGGGTTTTGGAGAATATACTGTATTCAAACATTATGAATCACCTCGAAGGGAACGATCTATTGATACGTAATCAGCATGGTTTCAGGAAACATCGTTCTTGTGTAACACAGCTAGCTCTTTATTCGCACGAAGTAATGGCCGCTATCGACAGGGGATCTCAGGTTGATTCCGTGTTTCTGGTTTTTCGGAAGGCTTTTGACACCGTTCCTCACAAGCGACTTCTAATCAAGCTGCGGGCCTATGGGGTATCGTCCCAGATGTGGGACTTGATTCGTGATTTCTTGTCAGGAAGGTCGCAGTTCGTAGTAATAGACGGCAAATCATCGAGTAAAACTGAAGTAATATCAGGTGTTCCCCAGGGAAGCGTCCTGGGACCTCTGCTGTTTCTGATCTATATAAATGACCTGGGTGACAATCTGAGCAGTTCTCTTAGGTTTTTCGCAGATGATGCTGTAATTTACCGTCTACTAAGGTCATCCGAAGACCAGTATCAGTTGCAAAGCGATTTAGAAGATATTGCTGTATGGTGTGGCAGGTGGCAGTTGACGCTAAATAACGAAAGGTGTGAGGTGATCAACATGAGTTCCAAAAGAAATCCGTTGGAATTCGATTACACGATAGATAGTACAATTCTGAAGGCTGTCAATTCAACTAAGTACCTGGGTGTAAAAATTACGAATAACTTCAGTTGGAAACACCACATAGATAATATTGTGGGGAAGGCGAGCCAAAGGTTGCGTTTCATTGGAAAGACACTTATAAGTTGCAACAAGTCCACTAAAGAGACAGCTTACACTACACTCGTTCGTCCTCTGTTAGAATATTGCTGCACGGTGTGGGATCCTTGCCAGGTGGGATTGACCGAGGACATCGAAAGGGTGCAAAAAAGGGCAGCTCGTTTTGTATTATCACGTAATAGGGGAGAGAGTGTAGCAGATATGATACGCGAGTTGGGATGGAAGTCATTAAAGCAAAGACGTTTTTCGTCGAGGCGAGATCTATTTACGAAATTTCAGTCACCAATTTTCTCTTCCGAATGCGAAAATATTTTTTTTGTGTCCAACCTACATGGGTAGGAATGATCATCAAAACAAAATAAGAGAAATCAGAGCTCGAACAGAAAGTTTTAGGTGTTCGTTTTTCCCGCGCGCTGTTCGGGAGTGGAATGGTAGGGAGATAGTATGATTGTGGTTCGATGAACCCTCTGCCAAGCACTTAAATGTTAATTGCAGAGTAATCGTGTGGATGTAGTTGTAGACGTCCGCAGTAGTACCAGCAGCGATGGCAACTGTAGCAACGAGTTCTATTTCTGTTATCACAACAGTTTCATACGCCAGTTGCTTCTTATGCCCCCAGGGGAAGAAATCCAGACACATGGGTTCAGGCGACGTGAGTGGTCAGACCACACGGCCACCTCTTCTGACGCACCAGTTCCCGAAGGTGTCTTTCCGATGATTCCTGACAGCAGCGCTGAAATAGCCTGGCGCCCCATCGTTCTGTAAGTACATCTTTCACCTAATTTTCAAAGGTACACCGTCCAGCGGTTCTGGCAACACATATTCCATTAAGATGCAATATTTCCGTCTGTTGTGGTGGAATGGAAGAATGTCTGGAACACATGGTCCAGTCAGCACCACTAACAAAATATTGCCTAACATTACAAAGTGACTTCAGAGACCGTATTTTCCATAACGAAATATATTTGTTGTGATGTTCTCTGACTGCTGCGTTAAATTGAATGAATAGTTCCGGAACATGCCGTAAATAGAATCCTTACAAGACACCCGATTAAGAAAACTTATCACATCGCATGGTCTCTTTGACTTTTCTTAAATATAATTGTGCGGTAAATCTATTTAGTAAACCATGTCAACATAACATTAATTTGAAATTTTACAGCTTTAAAATACTTTTAAAACAGTGATTTGGTACAACATCCGTGAGTCACTTTATTAAGGCATCAGTTTCTGTCAAACAACGGACTATCCGCAGTTAGTGCAGTGGGAAACACAATAAACAGGTACACGGGTCACACATCGAACACCAAAATCAATCATCTTATATCCATAAATCAGTCATCATTGGACACACGTGTTATTGTGCAATAATATTATTATTACATTTTTTAGCACAGGATATGTTTTATGCATACGAAGCTGATTGGTTTTCGTCTTGAACCACTGTATCCTTTGCGTATACATATCTCAGGATGGTCTTACGTGTGACCGAAAGTGGCAGTTTCAATGAAGTGACCATCTGTAAAATATTACAGCCCATTCTACGAAAACTATTCTTTGCTTAAAGAAATACTGCGCCCTTTACATAACAGGAGCTTGATTCAGTTTCTGAATTTCAATAGTTATAAATTTTTAATAGTTACTAAAATACTAAAAAATAGTAAGGAATTCTCAAGCGAAGAAATTAATCTTGGTATTTCAGTTGCCTTCATCACTGTTTGTAAGTGATTCATCGTGACGTCACATGGTTGAAACGTTCTTATGGGTACTAAATATTTCGTTTATGATACACTCTGACACACAAGGTAAGTCATGAAGGTAAAACGATTATAGATTCCAAGCTCATGGAAACTGACCTATATAGGATTAACGGAGTACATTGAGAGTTCAAAGAAGGGCAGCACGTTTTATACTATTGAGAAATAGGGAAGAGAGTGTCAGAGACATGCTTCAGGATTTGGAGTGGACGTCATTAAAACAAAGGTGTATCTCGTTGCTGCAACATCTTCTTAGGAAAATTCAGTCCGCAACTTTCTCCTCCGAATGCGAAAATATTTTGTTTACGGCGACCTACATGGGGAGAAACGATCATCGTATTAAAATAAGGGAAATCAGATCTCGCACAGGAAGACATAGGTGTTTGCTTTTTCCGCCCGCTGTTAGATAATGAAATAATAGAGAATTATTGTGAAGGTGGTTCGATTAACCCTCTGCCGTGCATGAAAGTGTGGTTTGCAGAGTATCCATGTAGATGGAGATGTAAACATGGCTTGTTTCAAATTTTTTGAGTCATACGTCTTCGGGTGACAAATAAAATCTCGGAGAATAACATATGTGAGAGGCAATACTTTCACTGACGCTTCCCTGCGACGCTAAGAGTCTTTGTACTGAATTCGCCGGCCCTGGAACGACAAGATTTCAGCGTACTACCTGCATTAGCTGTGCTGCATCTGAATACCCCACTAAAGCGACAGAGCGATGTTCAACAATAAAATCTTGAGAATTAGTGTCTCTAAGCAGAGAAATATATTTCAGAAATGAGACAGAAAATTTAATTTTGCTGGGATGAGTGTATTATACATGACACACACTGCATACATACGGCGCAGAAAGCCGACGTCCTGCCATCTCCCAGGGGCATAACCCATAGTAAGTAGCGTCTAGCACCATCGAGAAGCGTGAACTATCACTTGGTCTTTAACAAAAATTGTTTCTCATAATGTCATCTACCACTGCTAGATGTTTTCTGCAAAAGATTTGTAACACTCTGGATATCGGCGTTATTAGCTGACTGTAGTTTACTCAAATTGTCAGTAGTATCTGATGTTACCAAGGACAAAAACTATGATCGGGAGAAATGAGTATCCTTACAGACGCATGTTGAACATAGGCTTGTAATTTAATAGTGACACAGTCATACATTTATAATCAGAACACAACAAACGACTTCAGGGTGGCAGCAGACACAGAATTCCCTTCTTGAAAATATTTAAACATCATATAAGTTTAATCTAACCACTCTAACGCTCAAAAGATTTTACTAGTATAACTTTTCACCATTGAGCCGTGCTGACCCGGCTTATGAGTTGCTTTAAGACTTCGCTGTTACCCTGCATTTGGTTTCCCTTGGTTATTGCGGTTATGCCATGGTTCTTCCTCTTTCTGCATGTGGCAACAGCGGTATGTATCAATATTTGCACCGTATACCATGTTTGGTCTGGTGCTTATAGTTCCGGCTTGGCGGTGTGCAGCCAGTCGGTAGGTTGGAACATCAGCAAGCAAGTCTTGACGCAGCGCCATCGGCTGCGTCCGCTGGCAGTCTCTACGCAGTGTCAGAGCGTGTGGGGGCTGTTCCGACTGCTACGAGGTTCATGGATCACCGACCCAGGACATGAAAGTTGAGTGGTGATTAATTACCGAAGCCACGTCTGTTCACGTTGTCCCCTTGGTTGGTGGTTCACTGTTAGCGGTATTCCTGGGAGCGAGAGTTCGAGTTGGTGAAGATCTAGCCGATAAGTGGAGGAATTAACTATATTTGTCGGTTGGAAATTCAAGTGCACCAGCGAAATTTTCTGCCTTGTGGCGTTTAGTGTTCCGGTTGCCTTCCCTGGTCACTGACGTACATTCAGGCACTGTCCTTTCCTCACCTGTTGTCGCTGTCCAACGTGATGTGTAGTTTTTGACAGCTTAATGCATTTTTGGTCGTGGGCAGCTATGTCTGTAACGTTTTGGCTTTGGAATTCTCGTATACTGGTCAGTGGTTAGCAAGTCGTCTTGTCGGTGGGTCTCTGACTGTCTCTTGGTTGTGCTGCAAGTCTTACGTTGTCTGAAGGTAAAGCTGTGGACCTTCTACCTGTTGAAAGTTTATTATAGTTGTGTTGTTGTTAAAATGATGGGCCTTCAGCTACTTTAAAATTTTGGATTCTTACTTATCAAGTCTTACATCACTTGGGCTTAAATACTATTTAAGGTTAAAGGCTTTAGGCCTTCAGCCGTTTTGAAGTAAGGTTTCTTATTGGCCATACCGCTTGGGCCTTCTGCCTATTGAAAGGTTAATGTAGTTATGTTGTTTTAAATCTATGGGCCTTCAGCCGTTTTGGAATTAAGGACCTTTTCTGTCGATAGTCAAGCCTAGAAGTTGCACTGTAATGTTTGGGCAACTAAATAAAGTGTTATGTTTGGAGTGTAGCTGACAGCCGCTCATTCTGGCCCGCTTCCACAATTCCTACTACTTGTACCGTCCTGTGGGTTTAGCAGGGCGTCTCAACCAAAACCTAGGGAACTGCATTGGAGCCGATCTCATTACTGTCAATAAACGACTTTATGGTAAATGATAGCATCTAATTATAAACTCTACTTGGTGCTTTTCAGGAGGTCGTTCACTAGTTATTCGAAGTGATCTAGTTTCAGATAACAATTTTCATTTTATGGCTAATTTCGATAAATGACCGTCAACTGACAGATCTGCATGCAAATAAACATTGTGAAAATTTCCAGAATAAACTTCAGTCTGCAGTGGGATGTGCGAGTATCTGGATAGTACAGTCGACAGAAAAATTGCCTGCTAAACGTTCCTAGTTCGAGTCCCGATCTGTGGTATAGTGTTGTTTGCCAGGTTGTATCATTGTGAAAAATGTTACTTTTAAGTAAACAGGAATAACGTAGAAACATTTTCTCATTATTAGAAGACCGAAGGGGCGATCTGTTTACTTGCTATAAACATTCAGCCAGCCGCTGTGGCCGAGCGGTTCTAGACGCTTCAGTCCGAAACCGCGCTGCTGCTACGATCGCAGGTTCGAATCCTGCCTCGGGCATGGATGTGTGTGCTGTCCTTAGGGTAGTTAGGTTTAAGTAGTTCTAAGTCTAGGGGACTGATGACCTCAGATGTTAAGTCCCATAGTGCTTGGAGCCTTTTTTTTTTTTTTATAAACTTTCAGTTGCCTACATCCCACGTTACGACACCTGGTTTCAACAGACTTTGCTGTTATGTTCAGGTCTTCAAATATGTCTTTGTTATGAAAAGTGTTCATTTTACGTTGAAGCTCACGCCAAATTATCATGTGGATAAAAATCAGCACATTTTAAAAGGTTCGTCATGATGTGCTGATTTTTATCCACATGACAACTTGGCGTGAGATACAACGTAAAATAAACACTTTTCATAACAAAACGAGTTTTTTTAGACCTGAAGATTACAGCAAAGTCTGTCGAAACTGATTGTCTTAAATAAAAAAATATTTTTGCGATCTAGGCTGTTGAATATCTTAGCAATGTCTTTATAAAAATACCGCAAGATACATTTTCTTTCATTACATGTCATCATTTAAAGCAATATGATACCGTAAATGGTGGAGGACATCTGTATAGCTCCATATTCTATTTTGTGTTAATGTATGTACTGTCTGTCCCCTTTATTGGAGTACACAATGCTGAAGAGAGAAATCGTGAACTTGGAATCGTGGTGTGCCGCACTAGTTGCAGGTTTTCAGCGGCATCCTAAGTTTGATTTTGGCTAGTTCGTATAATTATTGATCGTATTTAAAAATTTAAATGCTGTCGTTTTCTACAGTCTTATGTTAAAGCCTTAACACATTACATTCCTACAGTAATTCAGAATGAAAACACATAGCGACTGTAAATAAACTTTGCAAGAATTTCAAAAAATTACGAAACCCTTTTTCGCTGAATACCCCTCCCCCCTGCCCAAAATTCTGGAAGGGAAAAGGTTTATTGCTTGATATATTTTCGTTGTTCATGCAATAAAGGTTCTACTTTAACGTACTATTTTTTTCTACTTACTCTGTTCGCAGCAAATTTTCAGACAGTATCTACATATACCATTGAATGTAGCTGCAAAATTGTAACATCGTACAACATATAGATCAGGAGACGTAAGTCTGAGATGGCTCAGAAACCAGCTGTTGCTTAAAACGGAAGGAAAATTACCCAGAGTAGACACATCCAGTGTTTCATAAAGAGAGCAGTTAACAACTTCCAACAAACTTTAAACATAATTTTAAAGCATTTCTAAACTTTTTGTCGTTTATACACTTAACATCACATATTTCATACATTAAAGTAATTGAATGTTTGAAGCTGTTTTATTCATGGAAATTCACTTTCTTAAAGAATAGACTACTAGTCAGTTCTAATCTGTTGCAGTCTGAGAGCGTGTCACGGTCAGTTGTTTCTACAAGAAACCAAAAAATTCAAAGAATGTGGAATAACTGATGTTGATGTAAAGATGTTGAGAAGGAAGATCAAACAATAATCCGTAGGCACGTAAATTCCAGCACGTTTTGTGATCATCATGTGTTACGCTACCATATTTGCAGAATTGGAACATTATACGAAACAACCACTAGGTAATATAAGATATGTTTACGAGGCGAATATAGAACAGTTTGCGTGTATAATCAGTGACAGTCCGGAGGTCAACGTAAGTATCCAGATCGATTGTCCCACATTCTACACTCTTTGTGCCTGATTTCGTCAGATGTTCAGACCGCTATCGCTAATTTTGGTTTTTATTTCCTTTCTATGAACTTACGACTGAATAACAGAGCAATAAATAAGGAAAAAATTTCATTATACTGAGACGTACTTAAAAGAACTTTATAAACTTCTTTCAGCCTAAAGAAAAACACAAGAAAGAACAAATGTATTGCTTTATGCGAGATATTATCGACGCCTTTCACTGTTAATATAATGTATGTAGAGAGCCCACTATTGCAGTATCGTCCGTCTAGCAAATTCCATTTGGTATACAGGGAAAATTCAATATTTCGGTACAATTAAAATTTTAGAAAACAAATTATCACCTGCTTATATGAAGTTTTTAGATATTTTTTAAATACTGGCGTGTGCTGAAGCACAAAATTTTCTCTGTACTGTACTTGGAAATAGTTAAAATGCAATAGAGGGATATTGAATAAATTGTTTTAGCAGTCGATAACCACCGTGTTGCCTTTAAAAAGCCTTTTATGACTGTGAGCTCCAACTAGTAAATTACTTATAGAGGTGTTTTTCTTATAAGAACGTTGACACTTCCATACCAATGTTCTTTGTCTAGTACAAAACTTAGGCATAAATGAATAACCTTGTTTCATTCATGCCGAAACGTGATTGTGAAACTCATTACAGATGAATAAGAACAAAGAAACTGAAGTTGTACGGTGAGTGGCTTGAATTCAAATAATAATCGGTTAAACCGCAGTGACGCGACATTAGGTTCTTTCGCCAAACAATTACATTAAGAGATTTTCTGCAGAAGCAGCTACTAATGTTAATGATCACGGCACCCATATGAATAAGATGATCGGCAGGAGTTTAATAAATTGAGTGCTGAAACCCAAGCGTAATCTATATTGAAATATTGGTGCCGACTTATTAGTTTTTCCGATATCTTTATTTCCGTATACTTATTAATTACACGTTCACACGATGTTAGCGTTTGTATCCGGATACTCGACGCATCTCATGATTATATTTGAGGCATAGCGGTTACCTAGGAGTCGAACTCCGCTGTAAATACCGAAGCAACATCAACAATACTTCACAGGTTATTTGGAAGCCACGCAGCGAGTACACATCAAAACACAGATCGCAGCAACTGAAGAAGACAAATGTGGCGGGCGTAGAAATATTGTGTATAAAATTCGAATTAAAAAGTTGGCTGAACACTATTAATCACTCATGTCGGTAAAGCCTGAAAGATCAGGGCTGGAATGATTTAATGATAATTTCCTGAATACTGGCAAGATTAACTGCTGAGGCAGAAATAGCGACCCACATCTGTTACTTAGACTGGCAGCCGCTGGTCAAAGATAAATCTGTTCAAGATGGACTCCGGCAGGTGTTGCATGTCTCCACCGCTATCTGTCGTCCCCTATTGCTGCCAACTTCGCTGGTAGTAAATTAAAGACGCAGAGCTTCCTGTCCATATCTCAGTGCAGGAACATATGTTTCACCGCTTTGACATCCAAGAGGGCTACTTTCTGGTGGCTGATGTTAGCGGTCGCTAGACTCTCTGTATACTGCATCGTCCTCGTATTCGACAGCACAACAGATACTGTGCGATCCTCGTGATCATTTAATGGAATTTCTTAGACATTAAACTAATACAGCCAGTGAAAGGAATATAATGATGTTATGCGTTAGTTCAGCCATTTACCTGTATCTTGACACTACGCTGCGTGTCTACTACAATATCCTGTTGAAAAATATCCGGACACTCCTATGTAGTGAGGAACTGAACACTAAGTACCAGGAGGAGCGGACCCGCTAGCGTTAAAAGGCGACAGACAGTATTACGTTGTCGGTACAGAAGCAGTAACTGCAGAATGGGCGGTCAGAGAGTTGAGTGACCTTCAACATTGACTGGTCATTAAGTATTTCCTAATTAATCTAGTACGGCAAAGTCAAGCCTTCCAAAAGATGTCGGTGATTTGACTGCGAAGCATACAGGCGAAAGGACAACCACTTCAAAACCAAAATCCAGCAAACCTCACGTACTAGCGGATAGGCAATGTTGAGCACTGCAGAGGGTGGTCGTAACAGACTGGATCAAGTCTGCGGAGGGAATCACTCATGAGTTCCAGCAGTCCAGTAAACACAGTAACTGAGCGTTATGAGTTCGAAGAAAGGGGTTCGGTAGTCGAGCAGTTTCTCATTAGCTTATCTGTAGCCAATCATAAGCGACGCTTGAGATTGTGTACGGATTGATGCCACTGGATAGCACAATCTGGATGACTCAAAACGAGTTATTTGGTATGATGAATCACGCTATTCGGTGTAGCAGTCCGATGGAAGGGTTGGGCTTTGGTGAATGCCTAGACAACGTTACATGCCAACTTGTGTAGCTCCTACAGTAAATTACGCAGGAGGTGTTTAGATATAGGGGTATTTTCCGTGGCCAGGGTCTGGTTTCCTTATCGCGAGTGATGATGTTATAGGCGACATGGCTTCGTCACAAAATCCGAACAAAGTGCGCCAGAATTCCCCGCATAATATCGCGTAGGGCTCCCGCGAGCATACAGAACTGCCGCAACAAGACGTGGCATGGACTCCTAATGTCTGAAGAAGTGCTGAATCGAATTGACACCATCGGTCCTGCACGGCTATCCATAAATCCGCACGAGTACAAGGGGGGTGGAGACCTCTTCTGAACAGCACGTTGCAAGGCATCCCAGATATGCTCAATAATGTTCATGTCTCGGAAATTTGGTGGCCAGCGGAAGAGCTTAAACCCAGAAACGCATTCCTGGAGCCACTCTGTAGCAATTCTGGGCTTTTGGTGTCTCGCATTGTCCTTCTGAAATTGCCCAAGTCCGACAGAATGCAGAATGGGCACGATCGGTTGCAGGTGATCAGACAGAATGGTTACGTACGTGTGACCTGTCAGAATCGTATCTAGACGTATGGGGGGTCCCATATCACTCCAACTGCACACGCCCCACATCATTACAGAGCCTCCATCAGCTTGAACAGTCCCGTGCTGACATGCAGGACCCATGCTTTCATGAGATTGTCTCCATACCCGTACACGTCCATCCGCACGATACAATTTGAAACGTGACTCGTCCGACCAGGCAACGTATTTCCAGGCATCAGCAGTCGAATGTCGGTGCTAACGGGTGTTGACGGTTCCAGGCGAGGCGTAAGGCTTTCCGTCGTGAAGTCATCAAGGGTACATATCGATGATGTTTCGTTGAATGGTTCGCTCGCTGACACTTGTTGATGGCCCAGCATTGAAATCTGCAGAAACTTGCCGAAGGGATGCACTTCTGTCTCATTGAACCATTCTCTTTAGTCGTCGTTGATCCCGTTCTTGCAGCATCTTTTTCCGGCCGCTACGATGTCGGAGATTTGTTGTTTTACCGGATTCATGGTGTTCTTGGTACACTCGTGAAATGGTCGAACGGGAAAATCCCCACTTCATCGCTACCTCGGAGATGCTGTGTCCCATTGCTCGTGCGCCGACTATAACACCACGGTCAGACTCACTTAAATCTTAATAATCTGCCATTGTAGCAGCAGTAACCTATGTCATAACTGCGCCAGACACTTGTTGTCTTATATAGGCGGTGCCGACCGCAGCGCCGTATCCTACCTGTTACGCATGATTATACCAGTTTCTTTGGCGCTTCAGTGTACACAGTTTATACTATTTCACGGCCATTCAATGCTGTGTTTCAGGAACTTTATGGAAGTCAAAACAGCCTTTGTTCGTAAAGTTTTTTCGTTTATTCTATAACGGTGTCAGATCTATAAGACCATCAGATATGTCTGTCTTCCTAAACTTATAAGGAAGTCTTTTAGCCTGGGTAACACCATCGAAACAAGGAGAAAACGTAATGAAACTGTGATACAACACAAGTGACCACTAGTGTAGGTTCCCCGTCAGCACACTCCCACTTCAGGAAATTCTTCGTCAATTTTGTGTGAATATCAGACATCGATAGACCCCACTTATTGAAGAAATCTGTGCCCGTCTACTTCTGATATGTTCCTTACCTCAAACCATCTTCTCTAATACCACTTTCTAAATATTGGTCATTCTTTTCTTTTCTTTTTCTTTTTACTATGGGAGAGAGTTGCACCATGCGGATCGTGTATCTATGAATAAAGGTTGTTTCTTGGTAGGCACTTCAATGTAGTAACCGAAGCAAATCAAAGAGTGAGTGCTACAAAGCACTACAAGCAGCTTCCATCATTTTCTACAGTTTTGTCATTGTGAGATATGACGAATTTGCAAATATTTTGAGATCCACACATACAGTTCCCGTATAATTGTGATAATTGAAGATATAGTTAATTCTTCAGTAACAGGTTTTTATGGCAGTTAAGTTTCTGTATGTTTTTAAAACCAGTTGTACAGGTGTTCCGAAACTATTGGTTCCACTTAAGATAGGAGGTAGACAACAAAAATATTTTTTTATAATGAACGGATGTTCTCCGAATTTAACTTATAACGTGAGGGAAATTTTGTTACTGTAGCTGTTGTGTCGGTGTAGGTGGTTGAGAATACTAGCTTGCTATGGGAAGCCCTCTCTCCCCTCTGGTAGCTAATTTATTCGTGGAAGGCTTCGAGAACAGGGCACTGGGCTCTGAAAGTTTTAAACCAACGGCCTTCTCGAAGTACGTGGACGACAGATTTGTAGTTTGTCCTCACGGGAAGGATGACTTACTGCAGAAATAGAAAAATATATATGCTTTCCTTTTTTGAATGTTTTCGTCTGTCGTAAAGTTGATGGCGTATTAGAACATGCTGTGCATCGTAAGCCAACGCGTACTAATCTATATTTACATGCCAGTTGCTGCTATCACCCTTCACAAACCGTAGATGTCCATAAGACCTTAGTGCACAGGCACACTGTATATCCGATAATAGGTTGCAACAAGAGCTCACACACCTCAAGAGCATCTTTAAATCGAATTGATGTTCCCAGCACCAAATTCAAAGAGCATTCAATCCTAGAATGCAAGTACATGGTACGGAACAAGAAAGTAATATCTACAGATCAAGAGCATTTTTGCCTTATATGGTTGCCCTTTCCTCGAAGATAACCCGTATTGTCGAGAAACAACATGTTAAGGTGATTTTCTGGCCGGCCTCCTACGAAGAGTGCAGCTCCACCCGGTTCTCTGAAGAATGACTTATTGCGTCGTAACGCTGGTCCGTATGACATTCATTACGGGAATTGTGGTACGCCATATATGGGTCAGACAACACACACCGTTCTTAGAGGTGTGTCGAACACAGAAATAGGCGCACTTACTACAGCCAGACAAGTAAGCCGTGGTAGAACATTGTACACGTACGGGTCATTCGACAAGCAACAGTGATGTAAAGATTTTGACATTTACCTCTTAGTTTCAAGATTCTGTTTTAGTCATAGATATTATATTAACCAATAACTTAATAAACATGGATAATGGTTTTAATCGGCCAGAGAGGTTTCACAACAGCGCACACTTCGCTGCAGAGTGAAAATGTCATTCTTTTGCTATGTATGCGCTATATGTTACATTTATTTACGTTCAGGGTCACCTGCCAGAGCCTCCACCACTCATCAATTCTCTGAAGGTTGTAACCTCCCCACAAAAATAAAAAAATAAATAATATGAATATGATTCTAATTTAGTGTAACCTCCCCACAAAATTATTTCTCATTTGACCTCCCTACAAAATTCTTTTCACGTTAACCTCCACACAAAATTCTTTCTGATTTAATCTAAGCTCAAAATTCATTCACATTTAGCGTAAGAGCAAAACAGAAAAATTCCTAAACCTCTCAACAGTAATAATTATAATTATGTCGTTCACATTCAGTGTAAGGTCGCAATAATAAAAAAAATAAATTCAGTAACCTGGTAATAAAACAATGTAACTAACCTCTCAATTAAATTGTCGCTCACTTATGGCTTTTCTATAATTCACTGTGAATTTAACCTGGGAAATTTTGGACGACAGCAGTGCTGCGTCATGGCCCTGAAAGATCATTCTCAATAAAGAAAGGAAAAATTCTTACCTCAATGAAGTCGCCGGATATATCTGCTCTTACAATAAATTTTTCCGGCACAGCTCTGTGCAATGCTGGCCGACCTATCTGTCATTTATGAAAGGAAGCAACTGATTTTTTCTATTGCAATAATCGGGATGATCATGGATGGGAGAAATTAGTAAATTCTTTAAATTGAAATGAATGGTTGTTAAAAGTTACTTTTTATGAGGAAGATTATTATTACAAGAGTTTTAAAACATTTACATGGGACTTGAGATAACATCACTAGATATGCGCGAGGCTGCTTTTTACCTTATACAATAATGCTCAGGCTCCGGCATCGCTGCACCGCGACCGGTCAGCCAACACGACACACCAGACCAGACCAGAGCAGACTCCAGACTACACTAGCAACTACTTACTGCTACAGCTACACAGTTCCTACTGCAGTCAACACTGTTCTCTGGTCAGAGACCTTGCATATCGCAGGCAGCGCATGAGCAATACATCGAAATTACATCTGCTCGGACCTCTTACAAGGTCATTGTGCAAATAGTTACTGTCTTCTGGCGTTACTGCTTTGTTATAGACAGCCATATCATCTGCAAACAGCCTTAGAAAGCATCAAACACTTTCTTCTAAATCATTTATATTTATGGTAAACATTAACGGTCCTGTAACACTTTCTTGTGGTTCACCGGAAATTACATTCGTCGATTTTGTTCCGTTAAGAGCGAAGTGTTCGGTTCTGTCAGTAAGGAAGTGTTGAATCCAGTAGTAAATCTTCTCCGATACTCGATAAGCTTGTACCTTTCGCTAAACGGCAGTGCGGGACGTTGTCAAATGCCTTCCTGAAGTCAAGGAACACGGCATCAACCGAATGCCATTGTCTACGGCACTGTAGATCTCATGGAGGAAAAGATCGATCTGAGCTACACATGAACTTTGTTTGCGGAATCCGTGTTGATTTTTATAGAGGAGATTTTTCCTTCTCCAAGAACGCCACAGTTCCGCTCCCGAATTTTCTTTCACTCGTTTCTTCGATGTAAAATTTGAACATCAGTGGTCATAAGCTGCAGTCCTGGTTCACACCCTTTTTAACACGAACGTGTATTTCTTGACTTGCCACTCATTGTTCTGAACTAGTCAACAGCCATGCCGAGATAAAGTTAAGCATCGCCGGACGTGGTCAGTACTTGAATTGGTGTCCGTCTGGGCACGGCGCGCGCTGTTGACAATTTCCTCTTTGCCTTTACGGCAGAGAGGCAGTACAGGTGGTGACGTAAAGTCTTTGATCACCATCTTTGCGCAAGTGTCCTCCACAGTGCCCCATGAAATTAGAGCATGCGACCCTGCTGACGGTGATCCGTCCGTGGATGGAGACGTTAAGATCGCGTGTGGTCTTTGGTGCACCTCGAAAGGGGTAGGTTATGTGCCGGCACGGGGTTTTACCCTTTCCCCTCACCCGTCAACACAAAGACACCCGTTACAGTCACCTACACTTAACACACTTACGCACCCGGCTCACATTGGTTGCGAAGGAAAGGTGCCAACGGCCGCGGAGGATAGGGAAAACCTATCTAATTAGGCGGCTGAAGTAGCCTTTCGGTGTTTTCCAACCATTCATGCCACACGACTTTACATTACTCCCACTTGATTTTTGGATATATTGTAGATTATCCGCCTGTCTCTGTACTTAAGCACCAAGCTCTTAAAAGTTTTCTTATTCCATACCCTCTGAGAAATTATGCTGGGTTCCCCCTCCACCCCCGGCATAAATGTTAAATTTTCCACTCATGACCTCGAACTGACCTTCGTTCAGTACATCTTCCGCTCTCCTATTTTCTCTTTCCGTATATATTATAATAGTTAGGAGTACATAAGCGTCAGACCAGCCGTATTATAGGATTCACGTTTTAATGCGATTCTGTCTGTTTTGATTATTCGGGAGTTGACCGTTTGGTTTTAAAGTTTCTTTGCTTTTTATGTTTCATCTGATTGGGAAACCGTTGAGATTGAACTTAACATATACATGGATGGACATGAGAAGTGAAAGGTTGCAATAAATTTTTCATCTGTGATTATTACTTTACGTATGAAATATTCTGTTGCAGATTAATAAAAATGAATTTCTTTGAGTATTCCAAAATAATTATTCAAGTTTTTCTTTTATCCAAGTACTAAAGCTGTTTGTGCAAGAATGAAAATATTATTGTCCATCGGATTTAGCAAACATTTTCACGTTGCTGTGGATTTTTGTTTTACTGAATATACCCCGACTAGCTTTGAAGCATAGGACTATCTTTACTATATGCAAATGTTTTCTTTTTTATATATTGCTGAGCTCTCATGACAATTATCCATTTTTAAATACACTTTACGATATGTTCAGAATTTATCACTTTTTTGAATGGAAATTTACAATTTACGAAAGCTGCAGCTTGTATCCACATGTGAATGCACAAGATAAAATCTACTATCTCTTTTGATTCTGCGTCTGGAGTGCTGGAAAAGAAACACTTTATTATTTTCGTTCACCTCTACCTGTATCCTTTTTTAGAATGTGGTCGTTATTGCGATCGTATTTTTAAATCTGCCGCTGCTGCAGACTGCTCGCTCGCCGCGCAACTCCGCACCGCCAGCGAGATCCAATAAAATGCAGAAATTCCTTAAATAAAATGGGTAATGTCCGGTGCGAACTCTGCAGTAATGGTGACAAAAGATTTTACTAGATAAATATACTTGAACAGAAACAATTAAAATCTTTAAACACCTTTTACAATCCCAGCTACAAATGGCGTCGATCATCGACTTACGACAAATGAAGATTACGTAAGAGCCTAATGCAACGTCACGGGTTCCTCTCCCATTAAGTCCGTGCAGAAGACATGCGATCTTATTACAATATATTGCCTATTTATATCTTAACTAATTCTTGTACAGTCTGTGTCATTACATATCGTTTCTTCTGTGGCGGTTTTCACATCCTCCGCCACAGATAGTATTTAACACTCTCTGAATAATCATATATAATAGCAAAATTCGTAATTACCTTTTTCCTCACAAAATTATGTGTCCTTTTGAAATTCAGTTAACAAAAACACATATAAATTATTTGTTACAGTGAGCATTATACACTCCTGGAAATTGAAATAAGAACACCGTGAATTCATTGTCCCAGGAAGGGGAAACTTTATTGACACATTCCTGGGGTCAGATACATCACATGATCACACTGACAGAACCACAGGCACATAGACACAGGCAACAGAGCATGCACAATGTCGGCACTAGTACAGTGTATATCCACCTTTCGCAGCAATGCAGGCTGCTATTCTCCCATGGAGACGATCGTAGAGATGCTGGATGTAGTCCTGTGGAACGGCTTGCCATGCCATTTCCACCTGGCGCCTCAGTTGGACCAGCGTTCGTGCTGGACGTGCAGACCGCGTGAGACGACGCTTCATCCAGTCCCAAACATGCTCAATGGGGGACAGATCCGGAGATCTTGCTGGCCAGGGTAGTTGACTTACACCTTTTAGAGCACGTTGGGTGGCACGGGATACATGCGGACGTGCATTGTCCTGTTGGAACAGCAAGTTCCCTTGCCGGACTAGGAATGGTAGAACGATGGGTTCGATGACGGTTTGGATGTACCGTGCACTATTCAGTGTCCCCTCGACGATCACCCGTGGTGTACGGCCAGTGTAGGAGATCGCTCCCCACACCATGATGCCGGGTGTTGGCCCTGTGTGCCTCGGTCGTATGCAGTCCTGATTGTGGCGCTCACCTGCGCGGCGCCAAACACGCATACGACCATCATTGGCACCAAGGCAGAAGCGACTCTCATCGCTGAAGACGACACGTCTCGATTCGTCCCTCCATTCACGCCTGTCGCGACACCACTGGAGGCGGGCTGCACGATGTTGGGGCGTGAGCGGAAGACGGCCTAACGGTGTGCGGGACCGTAGCCCAGCTTCATGGAGACGGTTGCGAATGGTCCTCGCCGATACCCCAGGAGCAACAGTGTCCCTAATTTGCTGGGAAGTGGCGGTGCGGTCCCCTACGGCACTGCGTAGGATCCTACGGTCTTGGCGTGCATCCGTGCGTCGCTGCGGTCCGGTCCCAGGTCGACGGGCACGTGCACCTTCCGCCGACCACTGGCGACAACATCGATGTACTGTGGAGACCTCACGCCCCACGTGTTGAGCAATTCGGCGGTACGTCCACCCGGCCTCCCGCATGCCCACTATACGCCGTCGCTCTAAGTCCGTCAACTGCACATACGGTTCACGTCCACGCTGTCGCGGCATGCTACCAGTGTTAAAGACTGCGATGGAGCTCCGTATGCCACGGCAAACTGGCTGACACTGACGGCGGCGGTGCACAAATGCTGCGCAGCTAGCGCCATTCGACGGCCAACACCGCGGTTCCTGGTGTGTCCGCTGTGCCGTGCGTGTGATCATTGCTTGTACAGCCCTCTCGCAGTGTCCGGAGCAAGTATGGTGGGTCTGACACATCGGTGTCAATGTGTTCTTTTTTCCATTTCCAGGAGTGTACATCGAAATGTTCTTTTAAATTTCACTTTGGATGCGTAGTGCCAGAGAATGTTACATTGCCCCCTGGCAGCATTTGGCAAACAGTTTTTTTTTTAATTTTTTTGACACGTTTGATACAATGCTGCCATTAACGTTCGTACTACCGTTGTCCCTTGGTTTATGAACACTTATACTTCACTTATGACATGACCATTTCTTAACCCAGGGTTATATTAGCTTTTACGGCTCCCTCAGTCTTCTTTGATGATGTTGCTGTAATGTAGGCAAATTTCCGTGCAGTGACGTCATACTTCTTTCTGCGCGTGTGTGGCGCACTGCGCTGGTGGGCAAAACCGAGTCGTGTGACTGCCCACGGCAGAACAATCTGGGTTAATCAGATGCGTGGAATTTGTAATTACGTCAATACCGTTGTGAAATGTTACCGTGTTATTAGTTTTCAAATGTCGCGACTGTCAGGTACTCGGCTCGCAGCGGAGAGGACTTATGGTCCTATCCCTTCCAGGCGAACAAGATTTCAGTTTACTGCAGTTTGTAAAAATTAAGAAGAACGTACATATGCTTTGTCTTATTATGGCTCTGCATCAGATAGAGTAGCCAGTGATTTTCGTGAAACAAACAAACGATTCCGGTTCCGCACCGACAGGAAGACAGAAAAAATGCTTATGCACGCCACAAAAACAAAACCATTCACATAATGAGCAATTATCAAATGTAGTGATCTGAGAGTATCTATGGGAGTTAAAACGGCAGGTGTACCTAAACCAGAGAGTGCACAATAGCAAGAAATGTAAATCATCATAATTACAGTCATAACAGTGGCAGCATTGAGGAATCTTTGAAGGTGTTGTTTGTAGTGGATAACAGTAAATTAATTTACAATCTAGAGGAATTATGATTTAGAGCGCCCTCAAAAAGAAATCTAAATATATACTCAGTGAACAAACGGTCTCTAAAATAAGAGATCTGTAAGCTGTTTTAGGCAGTCTCCCTAATGAGTCATCAGTACACACTTCTATCTAAGTAAATCCACGATGTGATG
The DNA here is from genome assembly GCF_021461385.2 of Schistocerca piceifrons. Taxonomy (NCBI): domain Eukaryota; kingdom Metazoa; phylum Arthropoda; class Insecta; order Orthoptera; family Acrididae; genus Schistocerca; species Schistocerca piceifrons. Next base: position 922,795,401 of record NC_060140.1, read on the forward strand.
TACGTGATCCACTCAAAACAACCTTATATCAAATGGAGTATCACAATCGATAATGCACTGCTGACTACCAACTCTTTGATGTGCACAAGTGTTATGTTATATCTGTTCCCCTTTGACTGACTTCAGCCTGAAAGTGAATTACACGGATACACATATCATGTTCCTCGTGGCATTGACGACAGCCGTTGTATCTGTTACATCAAATATACACATAACCAATTTCTATGCTGTAATATGACATCGAATCTTATACGTAGTAGTAGCTGTAGCAGTAATAGCAGTAGCAGTATGGTATTCTGCCTTACGGCAGGTCTTGTCATGGGTTAAGCTTCTTTCTACTTTTGACTGTCCATAACTAGTCTTTTCATTTCTGAATATTTATCTTCTTTTATATTTTCCAGAATTTTATATATTCTTTTCCCTCTTCCCATTTTTCCCCTCCGCCATTCCTTCTATTCCTTTCTTCAATAAACAGTCCCTCCTGAAACAATGTCCAGTCCCGTTCCGATTTCTCTTTCTGATAACCTGCAGCGTGTTTCTTTCTTCTCCAACTCTTCTTAATACTTCTTCATTCCTTACTCGGTATTCTCATTTCACTTTTTCCGTTCTTCTTCATATGCACATCTCTAGTGCCTCCAATCTTCTTTCATCCTCCTTCCTCAATTTATTCGTAAATGCATCTTAATAAATTCTCTCACATACTGTTCTTCTATTACGTTATTTCAGCTGCTGACAGGGTTGCTAAGGATTTCAGTCCCCTTCAAGAATGGAAACGTCGGTGGGTAGCAGTGACAGATGTGCGCCTGTGTAACATCTTCTCAGGTGCTAAACTTCCAAGTGGATTCGACCTACCGCGCAAGGCCTGGACTACTCTCAACAAAATCCGTACCGGCCATGGCCGATGCAGGGATGCTCTCGTTAAGTGGAAGGTCTCATCCAGCCTCTGACTGCGGGGGTTCCATACCAGACTGTTCACCACATTGTCAGTGAATGCAGGATTCGACCCTATCTGGAGCCGAAGAGGACTTCCTGCTAGCAACTCCAGATGCAGTGCGCTGGATTGAAGGACTGGATATTCAATTGTAAAGCCAAATTTATGTTTCTTATATGTAAATATGTACATATGTATATCTAATTTTATTTTATGATCTGTCTGTATTAGCCATTTGTTAAAAAATACTTTCTTGGTTATATCTCTGTAAATGCTACACAGCAGCGCATAAGGCGAAATTGCCGAAACTGCAATAACGTAATAAACACAGTTACAGCAGAAAACAGAAAGTGGCGCCATTGAAGGAAATCACAAGGTATTTGCTGTCGCCTTTTCATTCCGTCGGAGGGCGTTCTGTGTGTTTCGGTGTACTGATACAGTCCTGGTAAAGCGTATCACACATTTAACTGTGACCTCTCTGACAAGAAACCACGAACCGAGTCACTTGTTTTCTAAATTCGTGTTGACTGTGTGTCAATAGACCGTTCACTTCGAGATAATTCACAATGTTCGAACACATATTCTTATTACCAGGTTGTACACGAAATGAATGTCATTTATTTTTACGGTTGTTTTATTTGATTTTCGTGGGAAGCAAGCAGTTGTATATGATTGTTAAGTAATGAGCTGTTGCAGGGGCATACACTGAAGGAACCTAACTGGTATACAGTCTGGATCGGAAGATTTGCTTTAATTAAGTGATTTAAGTTGCTTCTTTGCTCCGAGGATATAAAAATATATATAAATATAAGTTACTCATGCTGCCAGCCGTTCTTGATTTGAATTCTGGAATATTTACTTCGTCTTATTTGATAAAGGAATTTCGGAACGCTGTGTTTAGTAACTGTGCTTCAGTGGCACTATCATCGATAGTATTTCCATGTCATTGCGCAGAGGATATATTGATTGTCTTTCCGCTAGCACACTTTACATACGATCAGAATCTCTTTGGATTTTCTACCAGTTTTCGTGACAAAGTTTCGTTGTGGAAACTACTATAAGCATCTCGCATTGAAGTCTGGCCAATATTTCTAGCTTCTGTCAAATATCGCCAATCAGAGATTTTGCGGTCGTTTGAATTTGGCATGCTTTTTTCGTTGTTCCTGACCTGTTTTGTTTAGCAAGGAGAATCAGACCTGTCGTTTGTTGATTTATTTGCTATATATCAATTGCTATCTATACTGTTTCTTTGAATTCATGCCACAGCTGATCATCACTTACTGGTAGATTGATAATTTGGAAGGAGTGGAGATTGTCTTTCAGGGAGGCCACAAGTGAACTTTTATCTGATTTGTGAATAGGTACTACGTGCACGACCGGACCTCGAACCTGGGCTGTGCGTTTTGCGAGCTTGCGCTCTATCGACTGATCTATCGAAGCACTTCTCGCGACCCTCCCTCACAGCTCTACGACTGCCAGAACCTCATTTCCTACTTTTCAAAGTCAACAGATGTTTCTTTCGTGAGTGCTATACTCACGATGTAAGCACGAGAACTAGAGAGAAATAAAATAAAAATTCTGTTTTGTGTAACTCCTATTTTACTTTAATGTCTGTGCTTTACCTTCAAATCTGACACTGGATTAGTTCCACAAATGAACAGTGACACTTATTTATAGCCTTGAGTAGAATGAACTTCATGGTTTTCAGAAAAACTGAGAAATTGATATTTAGATGCAATTATATATGATTGAGATTACCTGTTCAGATTGGTTGTTATGAATTGATAATGCAAGATTTTACCACCAGCAAGCCAACTCATTAGCTTCCTTATACAAAACCTGGCATTTGTGTGCAGTTGTTTACTGTCATTCCTATACTTCAGACAAAAAAAAATCATAATTATTGCAGCGCATCACACTTAGGTCTTGTAACACACCTCGTTTCGCCTTGACGGGTGATGCAGTGGGTAATAACCTGACACGACCTCTCGTCTCCTCTGTACTAGAGATGGGCAAAACTGTTCTTTTCAGAGATCGGATCAGGACTGTTCACTCCCTTAAATGAACTAGCTCTTTTTCATGACTCACCACTCATTCACAATAGAAAATAAATGGAAGGCACATTGCCCTTTAAACTTGGTTTATTCCAGTACTATACCTGTAATTTGATCTTATTTGACCCTATTTTGAAGTAACACAGATAATGAGTAAGAATTTTGAATTGTTTATTTCCACAATATGGCAAAGTTTTTGATTATTGATTTATTTTACACTTTCGTGGTTTTTTGGGTGATCGGAAAATGTTGTAACTTGAGATTTACATTAACAATATATTTGTCTATAATGTACTAAAATTTCTTTAACCTTGAACAAATACATCGCAAGCCATGTATTTTTAAAGTGAATGTTTCATTCTGAAGACGCCTAAAATCGCAAAATCCGTACCAGAATAAGAAAAAAATATACATAAATTTGACTGTAAGACTAAAGTGCTGCATATAGCCTTACGCAGAATAAGACAAGGAAAATATTGGCGTATCACATTTTGTGATATGTTTATCGGTTCGCTCATAATTAAAGTGTATATTCGAGTGTCCATAATAAAAAAATCCTACAGTAAGAGGAGTCATCAGGAACCTAATCTGATCTGTTTAAACAAATAAAAACAAAATAAAAACAAATGATGTATACATAACATAATATTGTAATATACATAGCGGTATTACTACAAAGAACAATATCCAGTAGAAACGAACTCTGATGCAGAGGCGCTGAGTCAAGCAGGTCGAGCCGCGAGCTGTATTACTGCGTGAGCTAAGACCGCAGAGACCAGAGTGACACCTGAGTTGCTTTGCTCAACGCTCTTGCTAGAGTCGAGAACGGTGGGGTGAGCGTTGAGCGGGCGAGTTCCGAGGGTGGGGGAGCGGTGAACGGCCACCAGTCACCCGCTCCGAGACAAATCGTCCGTTCTCTTGCGAGCAGGTTGTTGCAAGTAGTTCTTATGTTCTCCGCTAGGAGGCTCTCTGTACTGTTGCTCGCATCAACTGCCCAGAGGGCAGGACGTGCGACTGAAACGATCGCCGATGGAGTGCGATGCCAAGTTAAGCTGCGCCAGACACTGCACGCGGCAGAGGAAGCACAGAGACAGCACGGCATATGTGAAACACAAAATCCAATGGGGCACCGCTCAATGCGGGCAGCCAAGGTAGAAGTAGTGCAGAGGCCGGCGCTGGCTGTGTTGTGTGGCGTGCAGTGTGCTCTGACCAGTAGAGGCCCTGCTGATATGCTCCTTCTCTCTCTCTCTCTCTCTCTCTCTCTCTCTCTCTCTGTCTCTCTCTCTCTACTGTGGGAAACGTTTGGAGCTACCGCTCTTTTTTTCTGAATCAGTGATTGTTCACTCCTTTGAAAGATTCAACTCCATGAATCAGTTCAGGAGCAGATCCCCCATCTTTACTCTGTAGCTGAGTTGATGTGATCTTTTGGTTTCAATTCGTACTCAAGCGCTACTGTTAGATATTTAATGTATGACTGAGTCAAAATGGATATCATTAATAGTTAATTCGAACATTGCCGGAATGTTTCTCCCACTCGTCTGGATAAACGATATTTATCTGCGATGGATGTGACCTACTATTCATTATAACACAGAAATTTTGCCCAAGTCATACTGTACATCTCAGGAGTCGCATAAACCTTCAGGGTATAACGGGAAGAGGAATAGGGGAAAAAAATAAGATAAAAAATGAAAATATCAGCTTACACAAAATCTAAAGATATTTGTGCTCTTCATGAACAGCAAACAAAGTATCCATAAAAATAAATGACATCCGTTTCGAATATGACACGACACTAAGAAGAATTCATCAAGGAGACGGTTCTCTGTAGTAACACTATGGTGAAAGAAACAGTATTAGCGGAAGTCTCTATGTGCTGCAACAGTAGTCTGTAGAAGACATGGCACTGAATCAAAGATGATGTGACTGTTTCGTTGGGAGGGAAGAAACGATGGACGAAAGTTTGTTTACCGTTCTGTAGCCGACCACGTTATTAGTGGAGAGTGCAGTTGCACTCAGTTGGGTGATTGTCGTAGTGACGGGTTGGAGGACACAGTGGAAACACTGCTGACAGTAAAGAGTGCTTGTTTCAACTTCGGTACACGCTTTGTCGTAGCTCAGCGATGTGTAACACGCCTCACCCTGCTGACGTTGGCTAGCGCTGGGTGATGGTTTACTCCCTGGCGAGAGAATGCTACGTAGGCGCTATGCGCAGGATTCGAACCTCTGCCCTCTGGCAGGAGTCCGAAGGCGCTTGGTGCTGAGGCACCACGTCCCGTGATAAAGTCAGTGCTGGTATTGACAGGCGCAGCCTGGTCTCGAACCTGTGTGTGCTGCTGGCGGTGCCCAGTCGTCTCGCTGGCTCCGATGTCGCGGTGGCGATGGTGGACTCTGGCGAAAGGAAATGTCGCTGCCTCGAAATTCATATTGATATCGCACGTTTGCTTTAGTGAAACGTCGCACCTAGTTACATCGCTCAAAACAAGATATTTGCCCTGCTGTGGTGACCCCGATCCACCTGCTACGGTTATTACAACTACAGTTGTCCGTTTAGTGTAGCTAGCCTTACTTTGCAATCCCATGAAGTGCATGCTAATCCTTAACACACAGTTCAACACACTGCAGCTACTCGCCTGCAACAGTTCATGGCAACTTTCTCACTATGTCCTATTTCTTTCCTAAAAGACTCCTTAGCAACATTACGTTAGAAATAGAGTGCTGAAGAATGGGATAGGAGGAAGTCGCCATGCCAAACGACCATCCAGGAGTTATTTTATCGTAAATTATTTAATAAAATCACACAAAACAAATCTGGATAACCAGACGCGGACTTGAAGTGTGTCGCATATCTTACCATTGCACCACCTAGTCAGTGTTTCCATGAGAGAATGACACTTTAGACACCATCCACCTAAGACCAAGATTATACACTGTTCGTTGGCTGATGAGCATAAGTAATGAGTCACAAACGGCAAAAAAATTCATGCAGCTTCAAAAGGAGACATGGTGGACGAGAGAAGTTCTGAATATAACATCGAAATATATAAACTAATGTCATCCTGTTGGAACACGGCTCTGAAAATATGTTCAAATGAAGAAAGGTGTCGCTTCCAGCTCTCCAGGTTCCACTGACGGGGATCACAATAAACAGTGATCCATTCCAGCACTACATATACAGTGTTGAACAAGGCAGTCTGGAGGTCTGTGTCTGCAGTCATGTATTTGTCATCTGCCGTCAAACTCCAGTTCAAAACGAACTGACACTCACCAGTTGAAACAACTTGTTGGCATGCAAGTATTTATACAAATGGTTCAGTTAAAGCTGAGGAAGCTTTTGATTTTATGCCTGAGGTATTGCTTGCAAATAGATATGCGCGTGCCGTTCACAGGGCACTCAAGGGAAGACTGCAGGTGCACAAACACTGCCCAGTAGCAGAGCTGCAGTGGTGAGCCCCAAAACAGAGTCCTGGCGCCAGCCATACGACTAGGTCAGACTGTGCTTACATCACATAAAAGTTCACAGTAAAACAAATTGCTCCTTCCCATTTCTCGATAGGAGACAGCTGACAAAGAGATCGTTCGCTATAGAGCTAGAGATCAGTCTGGGAGATTGACACACAGCAGAAGCTAACATAAAGTAGTTCCACAAAACCGCATATTTGCATCGTAGATAAGTAATAAATCAAAGTCTCCAGAATATGATATTCTGAATGTGTAAATATCAAAATTGTATAAGATTTGCACAATTGGTGTACGAAGTGTGGCCACCAATGTATTACGAGTGCATACAGTCACAACACACTGTAACAGCAGTGCTCCAAGTGCGCAGAAAGCTACACTTCTGTGTACAATATCGGATGAGTGCCAATAGTAGTGTTTATGCTGATTTGTACCATAGTTTTTACAATAGTGAGCTATGTCATGCCATAAAAACCAGCAATAAGTAGGAAATCTGTCTTTCTTTAGTTTGTTAAGGGCCATGAGAGGTATGGAACGTTAAATTACGGGACTGTTTAGGGTACTCTTGTAATACAGAGGTAATGAATGAAGACTGTCGTTTTCTTTCAATAACAGGGATATTGTTAGTAAACTGACGGAGACCTGATCTATTGCAGAAATACGTCGTATATGTACACAACGAAGTGAAGTTTTCTTCAGTATACTACCGGGTAAATCAGTGAATGTGGAAAATAGGAAACTTGTGTAGACTGCAATACCTATGTTATGTAACTTACCAGATAAGCCAAGACACGTGTAGCTGAAGGGAAAACCTCACAGACGTGATAATAAAACGTCAAAGTCAATACAACTGTTTCCCATTTCAGAAGTAATCAATTCCACGATTTTGGTTACATCTGAGCCACAAACGACAAAAATATTCAACACAACTTATTAAAAGTTATTACATTTTCAACAATATTCGTGTATTCGAAAATTTAGTGAAGTGTAAGAATGTGCGAAGGATAAGACGCCATACAAAACTTTTGTGTGTCAAGGAAAGTACCTATCATAATAAGCAATGGCCAACAACAGATGTATATGTTTCGCATGCATTTATATTCTCTTGTGTGCAGCGGAGTAAGCAGCAATCATATGACTATTCAAAAGCATTTATTCATGAGTACGTTATAGTACGCTACACTGAAGCATTGATATTTGGCTGTTTTTACGTTTGTTTCACGATCATTCCTGACTCGTTGTCATTTACTAATGTTTAGAACGCATAAATATAATAACTATTCCGTAATTTAAGTAGGACAATAACTAATATCATATAGTCTTACGGCTGACTTTCTCGCCGCTATGGGCTCTAGTGTCACTTCAGCTGTCAAACGCTAACAGTTTTCACATGTTTTCGTTCATTAATTTTCACCGCAGTGACCGTCGTGACTGTATATGTTAGACTACAGTATGGCTATGAAGTACGGAAGTGCTGTCCCAGAGTAGGAACGCGTGCGCCAAAGACGAAAAACCAGTAGCTGTGAAGCGTGAACTTTCCTCAGTCGAATGTAGCATCTATGGTGTCTGCAAACAAATCACTGTGGGCCTGGACTTCGTTGATGTAAGAGCTATTATTTTGTTATGATAAGTGTAATAACAGAGCAACAAATTGTCATGAAGTTTCACATGAAATTCGAATAAGCAACTTTCTCTTACTAAGAGAAATGTATGACGAAAACTGTTTGTCATGTAGGCGAGTTTTTGAGTGGTTCACGCGTTTCGAAGATGGCCGACATTGAAGATGATTCAAGTCCAGCATGCCCTTCAACAGCGGAAACTAATGAAAATATGTATGAAAAACTAGGCAATCTGATTCGATCTGACCGTTGGTTGAGTATCAGATCGATTGCTGAAACTGTAGGAATTAACGAAGAATACGGAAGGTAGATTTTGTAGAACGTATTCAACACGAAAATTGTGTGTGCGAAACTGGTGCTGAAAATTCTGACGTAGGAATTAACAAAGAATATGGAAGGCATATTTTACACAACATATTTAACATGAAAAAAGTGTGTGCGAACTGGTGCCGGAAATTCTTACGATCGAACGAAGGGAAACTCGAGAAAATGTTTGCACAGACACTATGAATACCATCGAAAATGGTCCTAATTTCTGGGAAAGAGTGACAACATGTGACGAACCTTGGCTTTTCACTTATGATCCAGAAACCAAGCGCCAATCGATGCGTTGGAAGGGCCCAATTTCACGGGAAGGTAAAAATCTCGAATGAGCACATCAAGATTGAAAGTGATGAACTTTTTTTCTGTTTTCATGGAACTGTGTATCTGAATTCGTGAAGGGCAAACTATTAATCGACATCACTTCCTGGAGGCTCCTGCTGGACTCCGCGAGAAAATAAAGAAAGGAAAAAACCGACCCGACTTGTGGAAGAACAAGTCGTGGATTTTGCATCAAGAGAACGCTCCGATTCATATCGCATCGTGTGTTAAAACGTTTCTAGCAGAATGCAGCATCCCATGTTAATTACTCACCTTATTCACCTGACCTAGCACCATGTGACTTTTACCTATTCCTCAGGGTCAAACCTCCATTAAAACTAACAAGATTTCAGTCCTTTGAAGCAGTGGAAGAAAAAGCGGCATGCGTCACAAAGAAGCTGACAGAGAAAGTCCACCAACACCAGTGTTTCCACCAATGGAATATGCAGTAGAGCATTGTAGAGATACATAAGGGGAATATATTCAGGGTGACAATAACTAAATGTGTACGTTCCAGACATAAAATTCCTTACAACAATAGAATAGTTAGGAGGATCTGCAGCGAATTGACGCATGGTGCAGGGAATGGCAATTGAATCTCAATGTAGACAAGTGTAACGCACTGCGAATGCATAGAAAGAAATATCCTTTATCATTTAGCTACAATATAGCAGGTCAGCAACTGGAAGCAGTTAATTCCATAAATTATCTGGGAGTACGCATTAGGAGTGATTTAAAATGGAATGATCATATAAAGTTGATCGTCGGTAAAACAGATGCCAGACTGAGATTCATTGGAAGAATCCTAAGGAAATGCAATCCGAAAACAAAGGAAGTAGGTTACAGTACGCTTGTTCGCCCACTGCTTGAATATTGCTCAGCAGTGTGGGATCCGTACCAGATAGGGTTGATAGAAGAGTGACAGAAGATCCAACAGAGAGTAGCGGGCTTCGTTACAGAATCGTTTAGTAATCGCGAAAGCGTTACGGAGATGATAGATAGACTCCAGTGGTAGACTATGCAGGAGAGACGCTCAGTAGCTCGGTACGGGCTTTTGTTGAAGTTTCAAGAACATACCTTCAACGGGAGCCAAGCAGCATATTGCTCCCACCTACGTATATCTCGCGAAGAGACCATGAGGATAAAATCAGAGAGATTAGAGCCCACACAGAGGCATACCGACAATCCTTCTTTCCACGAACAATACGAAACTGGAATAGATGGGAGAACCGATAGAGGTACTCAAGGTACCCTCCGCCACACACCGTCAGGTGGCTTGCGGAGTATGGATGTAGTTGTAGATTTTACAGCCACATCTCGTAGATCTTCATTAAGGTTTCAAATGCCGGAGTGATGCGAGAGAAATCTACCGTGCCAATGACTATCATCCATTAATAAGATAATGGTTGTACCACCATTTACAGTGTATCAACGTCGATGAAGTCCACTAATAAAGTGTATACTACTTTAATAAACAAATAACTGAACTAAGATAATTTTGAAGTTCACGACGAATCTCCAAATGCAAACTAAGAAGAATATAACAAAATACCGTTACCACCCAACTATCCTGCCATAATTTGGATGCCATATGGAGAGCGATGTGACCGTCACGACCATCTTCCCGCCGTTGGCGGTTTTACAGACGCTCGAGCCGCTACTTCTCTTTCAAGCAGTATCTAAATTGGAATAACGAGGTAGAATCCATTTCGTTACAGGCCTTTCACCATAGGATAACTGAAGAGCGGAAATGTCGAAAACTGTAAGTAGCATTATTTCACTGAACGCGTTTTAGTGCTGTGTTCTCAGTGCTCTGTCACACGTTCATACAATTGCTCTAAGCGCAAAATCACGGATAAAATGTTTTAAACACTTATTACTAGACGGCACGTTGTGTATGTGCCAACAGTCGTCCCCACAGGAGAGCCAAGTGCTATCCGTCTAGAGTAACCTAGAGTTATGTACTAATTCTATGTAATTACTGCTTTGATTTTAAGGATGCTGCTGAACCATTGCTGTCGATGCAAACTTGTAAGATCTCCAAATGCTGTATGGTCAAAGTGTCTTATATTCATCAATTCATAAGAATGGAAAACAGTCAGAGTATGAAACCGAGGAAAGACCATGGGTGATATATACCATGCCATACTTCACCGAAGGATCAACCATGTTTATCAGCCGCAAAACACAAATACGTTGGATGTTGTGTGCTGTCCTTAGGTTAGTTAGGTTTAAGTAGTTCTAAGTTCTAGGGGACTGATGACCATAGACGTTAAGTCCCGTAGTGCTCAGAGCCATTTGAACCATTTTTTGAACAAATACCTGTTGTCGATGTTGTTATTTCTTCCGCAGAGAATTTCACAGTAAGGTTAGCGACTTTTGATCCCAAGAATGGAGTTGCGTAAGAAACTGAAGTCAGTATTAAGAGACGATCTTCTGAAATTAATTTTGGTCTTCTTTTGGAAAACATAGGAAAACAAAGGTACGGGAATTGGTTATTGTTGACCGCAGTTCTACTACAAGGGGCGTTCAAAAAGAAACGAGCCAGAGGCATATTTACAGAAAAAAGTACCTGTTTGTTAAAAGTATAGACTCTGGCTGTTGAGACACTTATCCCACTGCGACACAAGTCGGTGAACGGCTGTCTCATAAAATTCCTGGGGCTGTGATGCTAACCAATTCCGCACATATAGCTGGACGTCGTCGTCCGAGGTGAATAGTTTGCCCCTCAGAGCCTTTTTAAGGGGACCAAAAATGTGATCACAGGGACAACAATGAATGCCCAGCTTTACCCGAAAACCTTGACCACCCTTCGCCAAGCGATCAAATCAAAACGACTAGGCAATCTCACCCGTGGGGTCATTCTGCTCCACAACAATGCAAAGCCTCAAACGGCCAACACAGTCGCGGCACTCTCGCAGAAATTCAAATGGAAGGTTCTCGGCCACCCTTCATACATTCCGGACCTCTCTCCCTGTGATTACGCCATTTTTCGTCCCCTTAAAAAGGCTCTGAGAGTCAAACTATTCACCTCGGACGACGACGTCCAGCTGTACGTGTGGAACTGGGTAACATCGCACTCCCGGGAATTTTATAAGACAGCCATTCATCGCCTTGTGTCACAGTGGGACAAGTGTTCATCAGCCAGGGTCAATACTTCTAACATACAGACAATAGTTTCTGTAATTACGCCTCCGGCTCATTTCTTTTCGAATGCCCCTTACATTACACTGCATTTCTCTACTTGTGTTAGCACAAGTAAACCTGACCTGAGCTGAGGAGCACAATTCTGCGGTATCAGAATACTTTCAACAATTTTTTTTTTTTGGATACAGATAATTTACTCGAAAAAACAGGTGCACTGTTTTCGGTTCTGATGACAAATGTTAATTTTGTCACTTAGATTGTCTGGCGTTTCCGGTCCTCAGTTCTTAGCAGAACAGTAAACAGAATCACAGATCTTATGTTCTCCACAAGACAGTCCGGCAATATGACACATGAGTAGAAAAATGGCCTGGTATTTTTTGAAGGACTGTGTCAAGCGCGTTTCTATCAAATATATTGTTTGCCTCACAAATTAACGGGTTCTTTGTAACTGTTAAGTTAAAAAATACATATGATTGGAAGAAGAAATATGCAGCAATCTTTTCTGAAAATATTCAGTACTAGTAACAGATTCATACAGCGATCACCGAAGCAATATTTAACACTACTTATTAAAATTCTGTGGACATATAAATTGAAAATCCTAGAGAACAAAGTGGAAAGCTGTCAAAGAAAAATGACAGAGATCTAAAGTAGTAGCAAGAATGGAACAGATAAATTCTTTTAAATAATTGGATGCATCTGGGAACTGGAAGATGATTTGCAGGAAAGCATTTGATGCATTCTTAGAGGAAGAAGCAACATCTGAGAATTGGTTTTGGAATGAGAATGAGTAATATCACACCAAAACCTGCAGTTAGTTTTTGATACTTACGAACTCCGATGGCAGTGGCACTAACCATAATTACAAGTAATCTTATCAGATGATTGACTAAAATCCGACAGCATAAGCGTGGAAGTACTGTCACATCGCCGGCCGAAGTGGCCGTGCGGTTCTAGGCGCCGCAGTCTGGAACCGCGAGACCGCTACGGTCGCAGGTTCGAATCCTGCCTCGGGCATGGATGTGTGTGATGTCCTTATGTTAGTTAGGTTTAACTAGTTCTAATTTCTAGGGGGCTAATGACCTCAGAAGTTGAGTCCCATAGTGCTCAGAGCCATTTGAACCATTTTGAACTGTCACATCACATTCACAACGGTGACTAAATGAAAAAAAGACGAAATACTAACATATCCTAGGTAATAAAAAGCCATTGATTCCATTTATTTCGGATGTTCTTTCACTCAGAATTACGTGGAAAATGAATGAGACAAGAAAGTATTAGCGCTACACTGGAGCCTCCTTTAATAAACTTCGAAATACGATTTTTTTTCATTTCAATCATTTCCGTTTGCGTTCTGATGTTTTGGTATTAACACTTCAAGTGATTTCCACTTCTTGTGTTTCGCGTAGCTCTGCCCCACATTCTTAATTCCTTTTTTAGCCTTCTCGACTTTAAACAGTTGTGTGTGGCGTTACCGCTGCTAGAGGTCTATAAAAGGATGCTGCTGCAACACCGTAAAAGAGAAATCCAACATACCGATTTCACCAAAGTAATGCGATAACTTTCATGGCTATAGTCTATTCCCAATTCCATGTCTCTGATATCGAAGTCCATTTGTGCTGTCAGATTGCTGTAGCTATGTGCGATTTGAATATTAATAAATCGAAACATGTCTTCATAGTTCAGTAAACAACTCACTATGGACGCTCACGATTGAAACTAGACACGTTTGTGCACTGTTCTCAGCCTCCATTTGATTGGTATTCACAAATTAAAAAGACAACAGTCTTGGATGGATTATTTAAAGACACGTTTCACCCTTTCTGTCCATCATCAGATTACGTAGTATGCTCCAAATAAGCATTCCCCAAAAAACGTGCGAGATTGGGCGTTGGCCTTAATCACACCAGCATCCACAGATGTAGAAGCTCAGAAGTAGGACCACGCCTACAAATCAGTATAAATGTGGCGTCATTTTGTATACACAGCTGCAATTTCATTACAACAGACATGTAAACATATTCTTCGAACGTGTGTATAAAAGTTCCACGTGTACGTTTACATGTCTGTTCGGAGAGAATTACCACTGTGTGTACATATGGTGCCACATTTGTACAAATTTGTAAGCGTGTTACTATTTCTGAACCTCTAAGAATGCGGATGCTGGTGTGTTTAAGATCCGCGTCCTACCTAACATGTTTCCTGACGAATGTGCAGACTACTACATAATCTGATGATACCCCGAAAGGGTGAAACGCGTCATAAAATACTCATTCTTTTGCAACCAAATTACTTTTTTCTCATAACTTGTAGTGGTTGCTGTACCAGACAGTCAGACACTAATAGTATGGCTGCGCCACATGACATACCACAATGTCTCAGTTGGCTCTTGGCATTTTTATATCTAATATATTTAAAGACGTCCCTCTCCGCACCAGTTTACTGAATGTGATGTCGTAAAGCTAAGTATAACCATCTGTTTGAAAATAGAATTAAGTTGTCTGAAAGCTAGTACCAGGTGATTCTAAGTCAGAAGTTGAAAATATTTTTAATAATCATTTTCTAAATGTTTTGGATATAGTAGGATCCAGGTGTTCATTAGAAGATGCTAGGCTGTTAATGGAAGAGGCCATACCTATGCAATTTGATCCAATTGGAATCTCACCCACTTCTCCTTCTGAAATTAGGAAAATAATAAACTTGCTGAAAAGCAAAAACTCACATGGAATTGATGGCATTTCCAGCAAAATACTAAAAGCTTGTTCTCAACAGGTAGGTAAGATTCTCAGCCACCTGTGTAATAGCTCTCTGGAACAGGGCATTTTCCCTGATAGACTGAAATATGCTATTGTTATACCTTTGTATAAAAAAGAGGATAGATCTGATGTCAACAATTACCGTCCAATCTCCCTTCTAACAGCTTTATCCAAAATTTTTGAGAAAGTAATGTATTCAAGAGTAGCTTCACATATCTGTAAAAATGAAGTACTAACAAAATGTCAGTTTGGTTCCCAGAAAGGTTTTTCAACAGAAAATGCCATATATGCTTTCACCAAACAAATTTTGAATGATCTGAATAACCGAACACCACCCATTGGGATTTTTTGTGATCTCACAAAGGGTTTTGATTGTGTAAATCATGAAATTCTGCTAGACAAGCTCAAGTATTGTGGCATGAGTGGGACAGTGCACAAATGGTTTAATTCACACCTAACTGGAAGAGTGCAGAAAGATGAAATAAGCAGTTCTCATAATACGCAAAGAGCAGCACATTCCTCAAACTGGGGAACTATCAAGAATGGGGTTCCACAAGGGTCGGTCTTGGGTCCTTTGTTGTTCTTATTATATATTAATGACTTGCCATTCTATATTCATGAAGAGGCAAAGTTAGTTCTCTTTGCTGATGATACAAGTATAGTAATCACACCTGACAAACAAGAATTAACTGATGAAATTGTCAATAATGTCTTTGAGAAAATTACTAAGTGGTTCCTTGTAAACGGACTCTCACTGAATTTTGATAAGACACAGTACATACAGTTCCCTACAGTAATTGGTATGACGCCATTAATAAATATAGACCTTAATCAGAAGCATATAGCTAAGGTAGAATATTCAAAATTTTTAGGTGTGTCCATTGATGAGAGATTAAATTGGAAGAAACACATTGATGATCTGCTGAAACGTTTGAGTTCAGCTGCTTATGCAATAAGGGTCATTGCAAATTTTGGTGATAAACATCTTAGTAAATTAGCTTACTACGCTTATTTTCACTCATTGCTTGCATATGGCATCATATTTTGGGGTAATTCATCACTGAGGAATAAAGTATTTATTGCACAAATGCGTGTAATCAGAATAATAGCTGGAGTCCACCCAAGATCATCCTGCAGACATTTATTTAAGGATCTAGGGATATTCACAGTAGCTTCTCAGTATATGTACTCTCTTATGATATTTGTTATTAACAACCAAACCCAATTCAAAAGTAATAGCAGTGTGCATAACTACAATACTAGTAGAAAGGATGATCTTCACTATTCGAGATTAAATCTAACTTTGGCACAGGAAGGGGTGAATTATACTGCCACTAAAATCTTTGGTCACTTGCCAAATAGTATCAGAAGTCTGACAGATAACCAACAAGTGTTTAAGAAGAAATGAAAAGAATTTCTGAATGGAACTCCTTCTACTCCATAGAGGAAGCTTTAGATAGAAATTAAGAAAAAAATAAAAAAAAAAAATAAAAAAGTTGTTATATTAACTTAATTATGTTGTTAATTAACTTAATTATATCATGTACTGGAAAATTTGACTCATTCCACATCATTACGAAATATCGTATTCATGATCCATGGAACTAGTATTAATCTAATCTAATCTAATTAATGTGCAGCTACTCACGAAGGTGCAGTGTGGGCTGTAATTATCGTTTGCCAGTGAAACATGGTAGATGCGCTAATGCATATATTCAGAACTGATTTACACAGGAAGAAATTAGATCCACTTGTTTACACCATGTGCCTTTCAGGCTCTATACACTATTTTTAAGACGAAATTCCATCAGCACCGTCATTTGACAAGCCATAATATGAGTGAACAGTATGGCTTTCAAGGAGAGAGACCGTGAACTGTTAATACAATTGATATGCATTGTGAGATTTTCGTCGACTGAGCCGTCTAAAGAGCGGTACAATGTCGTTAAATGGTTTGAAGAAGGTGATAATGAGCTTGTTGTGGCACGTGGAAGAGGGAGGCGTCCTATCCCTGTTAAAGCTATTGATGAGGTTGCTGTTGGTGTAACTGACCATGCAGCACAAGCCGTGGGTAGAGCTAGCGCTGAAGCAGTGCCACAAGAACTGCCCATCCCATGGTCAATAGTACGGGAAATTTTGTGGTCTGTTTCA
This sequence comes from Schistocerca piceifrons, assembly GCF_021461385.2. NCBI lineage: Eukaryota > Metazoa > Arthropoda > Insecta > Orthoptera > Acrididae > Schistocerca > Schistocerca piceifrons. The sequence goes on from NC_060140.1 coordinate 922,812,160, forward strand.
TAATGGTATCCGTACAACATGTAGACGGTGCAGCAACCGAAACTTTATGATCCGCAGCAACGTTTTGTATTTGATCTTCGTTTTCTGGCATGGATCGAAGTTGATGACGTGTGTCCTGGTAATAATCTATGTAGTGATGAAGTGCAGTTTATACAACAGAGTGCAGTATATACACGCAGCTGCCGAATTTGAGATGTTGTTAAACTGTGTGTTAGGTACGAAAGGCTACTGAACTCGTCGTATATCACTGTGTGGTGCGAATTCAAAGCTGCCTTTATTTTCAGCCCTTTCTTCTTTGGAGAGAATACACCCCGAGGTTCTGTCAGGTGTACCGTCACATTTTACGAGTCCCTAACCAGAAGCAAAATGTAGTTTCATCTCTGTGCTTTGTTACCTTAGTTTCTTGAATTTCTGCATAATAATTTAATATTTGATAGACACAGTTCTCGCGTTTACGCTTGTGTAGGAAAGTAAACAGTCTTGGTGAAATATAACAAGTCCCTAATTAGGGGCGAATCATTTAGCCTCACCAAAGTGCTTTGGTAGTTTAGTTTCTGAAGCTCTGATTTTCAATCTACACTACTGGCCATTAAAATTGCTACACAACGAAGATGACGTGCTACAGACGCGAAATTCAACCAACAGGAAGAAGATGCTGAGACATGCAAATTATTAACTTTTCAGACCATTCACACAAGGTTGGCACCGTTGGCGACATCTACAACGTGCTGACATGAGGAAAGTTACCACCCAATTTCTCATACACAAATAGCAGTTGACCGGCGTTGCCTGGTGAAACGTTGTTGTCATGCCTCGTGTAAGGAGGAGAAATGCGTAACATCGCATTTCAGACACTGATAAAGGTCGGATTGTAGCCTATCCCGATTGCGGTTTATCGTATCACGACATTGCTGCTCGCGTTGGTCTAGATCCAATGACTGTTAGCAGATTATGGAATCGGTGGGTTCAGGAGGGTAATACGGAACGCCGTGCTGGATCCCAACGGCCTCGTATCACTAGCAGTCGAGATGACAGGCATCTTATCCGCATGGCTGTAACGGATCGAGCAGCCACGTCTCGATCCCTGAGTCAACACATGGGGTCGTTTGCAAGACAACAACCATCTGCACGAACAGTTCGACGACGTTTCCAGCAGCATGGACTATCAACTCGGAGACCATGGCTGCGGTTACCCTTGACGCTGCATCACAGACAGGAGCGCCGCGATGGTGTACTCAATGACATACCTGTTTGCACGAATGGCAAAACGTCATTTTCTTCGGATGAACCCAGGTTCTGTTTACAGCATCATGATGGTCGCATCCGTGTTTGGCGACATCACGGTGAACGCACATTGGAAGCGTGTTTTCGTCATCGCCATACTGGCGTATCACCCGACGTGATGGCATGGGGTGCCATTGGTTGCGCGTCTCGGTCACCTCTTGTTCGCATTGACGGCACTTTGAACAGTGGACGTTACATTTCTGATGTGTTACGACCCGTGGCTCTACCCTTCATTCGATCCCTGCGAAATCCTACATTTCAGCAGAATAATGCACGACCGTATATTGGAGGTTGTGTACGGGCTTTTCTGGATACAGAAAATGTTCGACTGCTGCCCTGTCCAGCACATTCTCCAGATCTCTCACCAATTGAAATGTGTGGTCAATGGGGGCCGAACAACTGACTCGTCACAATACGCCAGTCACTAATCTTGATGAACTGTGGTATCGTGTTGAAGCTGCATGGGCAGCTGTACCTGTGCACGCCATCCAAGCTCTATTTGACAGAATGCCCCGGCGTATCAGTGCCGTTATTACAGCCAGAGATGGTTGTTCTGTGTACTGATTTCTCAGGATCTACGCACCCAAATTGCATGAAAATGAAATCACATGTCAGGTCTAGTATAATATATTTGTCCATTGCATACCCGTTTATCATCTGCATTTCTTCTTGGTGTAGCAATTTTAATGGCTAGTAGTGTAATTTATTAGGCACTGTTCTCGCGTTTTCGTTAGTGTCTACGACACAGTTCCGTAGTGAGTGTCTATAGTGGTTTGTGTAGTGTTTTCCAGAGTCTTTGGTATGGATAAGGACTGTGATTGCCGTGTGTGGATGCGAGCCGAGCTGTTGACACTTCGCTTTCAGTTACAGGCTCTGATGACTTCGCATGCACAGTTTGAGGCTGCAATGGATGGACATCACTGTTGTGGATCGGCCGTGGGGGTCCAACGGACGTCCAGCACGACTCACAAGTCCACCGATCGGTCCTCGCGCTGAGGTTGACCCCTCACCTGTGGTCGAGTGGGAGGTCGCCCCGCTGGCCTGAGAGGCCGAGCGGTTCTAGGCGCTTCAGTCTGGAACCGCGTGACCGCTACGGTCGCAGGTTAGAATCCTGCCTCGGGCATGGATGTGTGTGATATCCTTAGGTTGGTTAGGTTTAAGTGGTTCTAAGTTCTAGGGGACTGAGGACCTCAGATGTTAAGTCCCATAATGCTCAGAGCCATTTGAACCATTTGGAGGTCGCCCCGGGGCGTAGCGGGCGGCGAAAGACTTCCCAAGCGGCCGCACATAAGGCGGCCTCGGTTTGTCTGACAAACAGGTTCCAGGTGCTCCCTGTGGCTGACACCGAGCCAATTGGTGTCACCTATCCTGTTTCAGAGGAAACCTCTCAGAATGCAAGATGAGGACAGAGGGTGGCATTATTGCTAGTTCGGAGCTCCCACGTTAGGCGTGTTATGGGGCCCCTTAGGGACATGGCTACCAAGAAGCGAAAGAAAACCAATGTGCACTCCGTGTGCATAACGGGTGGAGTCATTCCAGACGTGGAACGGGTCCTTCTGTTGCCATGCAGAGCACAGGTTCCAACCAACTAGAGGTGGTCGTTCACGTCAGTACGAATTACGTGTGTCGCTTTCGATCGGAAGAGATTCTCTCTGGTTTCGAGCGGCTATCTGAAATGTTAAAGATCTGCCAGTCTTGCTTTTGACATGAAAGCAGATCTCACCATTTTCAGCATAATCGACAGGACCGATTACGGACCTCTGGTAGCCGAGTGTAGAGTCTGAAGCTGAAGCTTAGACGGTTCTGCGGCCGTGTATGCTGCAGATTCCTGGAATTGCGTTGCAGGATGCTCGGGTTTCGGGTTCTGCTAAACAGGTCGGGAGCCTATTACACGCAGGAGGCGGCTACCAGGATAGCAGAAGCTGTGTGGTGTGATATGGACGGTGGTGTTTAGATTACACGATGGCGGAGAAATGCTGGGCTTCAATCTCAAAGGGTGCAGGTCGAATACGTCGGAAAGTAAATCTAGGAACCATCGGTATAACACTTGTATATCGTCGTAGCGGTATTGGGAAAGCACCAGAGCTCCAACCGTTAATAGAAAGCCCTGATCTTCAAATCGTTATAGGCACCGAGATAAATTCAGCAGAAATTTTTGCGAACGACCTAACGATGTTCAGAAAAGACAGGCAAAAAAACAGTTAGCAGCGGCGTGTTTGTTGCTGTCAGAAGTAGTTCATCTTGCAGCAGCATTGAAATAGATAGTTCCTGATGTGAATCTTCAGGTTTTGGCGGCGCAAAGACTGCTCCGTTAAGTTGCGGATGCGCAGCTGCAAGAATTCTCATTCTTCTTCTAATATTTCGGCCGTACAACGTTTAGCCATCTTCAAAGTGAGCCGCAAGACTGCCGCTCCGTTTTTTTTTTCTTTATTGAATTTCGATTCCCCCCGAAGGGGGCCGGCTGGCAGCAGCTTAGTATGCCGCTCTTCAGCCTACATACTTTGTTTTAAGAAGGTGAAGATAATATATAATAAAAAAGAACAGGCGAGAAAATCGAAGACTTAAAGGGTAACTTAAAACATAGAACAAATGGATGATGATGCTAATAAAAATACATACGAAGCAGACAGGTTAAATAATAGACAGACAATTAAAAAACATGGTGACAGTCTGGTTTCTTTTCGCAAAGGACATAACATTCACACCCAGAGACAGCATGGTTTCTGTTCGCAACACGGGAAAAGACGAAACAACACTGAACATTCACTGGAACACTGCGCTAAAGTATGACATACCACAGCCGAGAGCACGTGGAGGGAAACTGGACAGATGAGGGGATGATAAAAAAGGGGGGAAGGTGAGGAAAAGCGGAGGGGGGGAGGGGGCAAACGAGCAGATGGAGGATGAGGACCCATAAGAGGGGTGGGGGGTGCTGGGCAGACGCGACAGGAAGTGGGGAAGGCAGAGGATGGAGAGGATGGGAAATACAAAGTGACTCGGGGAGGGGGGGGAGAAGGGAGGTAGGGAGAGGTTAGGCAGGGAGAAACACAGGATGGAAGGGGTAAGAGGGAGCCCAGGGAAAGGATGGGGGAAAGGAGGGAGGGTGAGGAGCAGAGTTGATAGGGGGGATAAATGAAGGGAGAGAAAGCATCATCCGGGAGGGGGAGTTGATGGAAGCCACCTTGGGGATGGAGATGAAGGGTGTAGAGATGGAGGGTAGTGGGGACACAACAGTGAAGTCATAGCAGGGAGCGGGAATGGGAGAGGAGAGGAGCAACCAGGGGGTGAGGGGGATCAAGGCGGTGGGAGGTGTAGAGTATGTAGATATGTTCGAGGAATAGGAGCAGATGGGGGAAAGGAATGAGGTCATAGAGGATCTGCGTGGGGGACGGGAGGCATATACAGAAGGCGTGGCGGAGTGCATGACGCTCAAGGACCTGGAGGGAGTTATAGAATTTGGGGGGGGGGGGCAGATGTCCAGGCAGGACTGGCATAACAGAGGATGGGACGGATTAAGGATTTGTAGATGTGGCAGATGGTAGAGAGGTGTCCGGCCAGAGAGTAGTTTGAGGAGTCGGAGGCAGTTGTGGGCCTTGGATTGGATGGAGCGGAGATGAGGGACCCAGGTGAGGTGACGGTCAGTGGTGAGGCAAAGGTAGGTGAGGGTGGGGGTGAGGCGGACAGGACGGGCGCAGACAGTAAGGGAGAAACCCAGGAGCCGGAAGGAGCGAGTTGTACAACCTACGAAGATTGCCTGGGTCTTGGAAGGATTGATTTTCAGGAGCCACTGGTTTCACCATGCGGCAAAAAGGTCAAGGTGATTCTGAAGAAGGCGTTGGGACCGTTGGAGGGTAGGAGCGAGGGCGAAGATTGCAGTGTCAACGGCATATTGCAAGAGGTGTACTGGAGGGGGGTGCCGTTCCAGTGCTCGCTTCGTCCCTTTATACTCGTGTACCGCGCAACTGCGCATGCAGCCACAGATGCAAGTGCACCAGAGACGTTGGTCGGCGGCAGAGACGTGCACAATGCGCGAGTTACATCTATAACTCCGCAATCGGTCTGTGTTGGGATGCCGATATATCATTGTGAGCTGCACTGTACCGGCGCCTTTGAGAGTTTATTCCAGCAAGTGCCGGATTCCATGATTTATCAAGGTTGAAACCACCATCTCTATTAATTAAATTCGACGTGAAGAGAATTTAAATTGCTTCCTTGACTATTGAGGCTCAAAAAGATGATATAATTGCCAAAATTTCGACGTTGTCTGACAACATACTGTGACCAGTGTCAATACAGTGCCCTGCCACTGCCGAGTTGTTAGGTTGTAAGAGTCCTATGTACCTCCAGTGTTCTGTACATCTTTCTTGGACAGTACATGTTGTTTGTCCAATGTAAGAAAGGCCACACTCCCATGGAATATTGTAAACTCCAGATTTTCGGGGCAGCAAATCATCTTTGACGGAGCCCACGAGTGCAGCAGTCTTGGGTGGAGGACGAAAAATCACTTTCACTCTGAGTCTGCTGAGAATCCGTCCTATTTTTGATGAGAGGCTACCCACATATGGCAGGTAGGCATCGATTTAAAGGTTTCTTCTTCTTCTGCTTTCTTTGTGGCCTCTTTCGGTTTCATTTCCAGTGTCTTCTGTATTTGCTGTGAGGAGTATCCATTTTCTTCCTGTGAGTTAGTATGGGCAGACGTCATTCTTGGCAACCGGAATAAATTAATAATTGCATACTTTTACCGACTTCCCAACAGATTTTACAGTTGTTGAAAGGGTCAAAGACAACTTGCCGGCCGCTGTGGCCGAGCGGTTCTAGGCGTTTCAGTCTGGAATCGCGCGACCGCTACGGTTGCAGATTCGAATCCTGCCTCGGGCATGGATTTGTGTGATGTCCTTAGGTTAGTTAGGTTTAAGTAGTTCTAAGTTCTAGGGGACTGATGACCTCAGATGTTAAGTCCCATAGTACTTAGAGCCATTTGAAACATTCTGAAAGAAAACTTGAGCCTAATTTCAAACACGTAACGAATTCATAAAATTATTTTCGCGAAAGTGCACGATTTAATTCTAATTTCATAAACACACAATATTAAAAGGGTTTAAAAAAATTTCACACGGTAAACCACTTAATGCTGGTTTATTCTGTAGTATTCACGTTCTATTATGGTATTAAGGAAGTAACTTTTCCCGAAGTTGGGTGGAATTAGTTACGTTTCCGTCAAGGAGTCTGTAACAAGATCCAGATTTTATTTGCTACTTTAACGAAACTTCAGTCCTTTCTCACCTGCCTCTGAGCACTAAGGGACTTAACATCTATGGTCATCAGTCCCCTAGTACTTAGAACTACACTCTTGGAAATTGAAATAAGAACACCGTGAATTCATTGTCCCAGGAAGGGGAAACTTTATTGACACATTCCTGGGGTCAGATACATCACATGATCACACTGACAGAACCACAGGCACATAGACACAGGCAACAGAGCATGCACAATGTCGGCACTAGTACAGTGTATATCCACCTTTCGCAGCAATGCAGGCTGCTATTCTCCCATGGAGACGATCGTAGAGATGCTGGATGTAGTCCTGTGGAACGGCTTGCCATGCCATTTCCACCTGGCGCCTCAGTTGGACCAGCGTTCGTGCTGGACGTGCAGACCGCGTGAGACGACGCTTCATCCAGTCCCAAACATGCTCAATGGGGGACAGATCCGGAGATCTTGCTGGCCAGGGTAGTTGACTTACACCTTCTAGAGCACGTTGGGTGGTACGGGATACATGCGGACGTGCATTGTCCTGTTGGAACAGCAAGTTGCCTTGCCGGTCTAGGAATGGTAGAACGATGGGTTCGATGACGGTTTGGATGTACCGTGCACTATTCAGTGTCCCCTCGACGATCACCAGTGGTGTACGGCCAGTGTAGGAGATCGCTCCCCACACCATGATGCCGGGTGTTGGCCCTGTGTGCCTCGATCGTATGCAGTCCTGATTGTGGCGCTCACCTGCACGGCGTCAAACACGCATACGACCATCATTGGCACCAAGGCAGAAGCGACTCTCATCGCTGAAGACGACACGTCTCCATTCGTCCCTCCATTCACGCCTGTCGCGACACCACTGGAGGCGGGCTGCACGATGTTGGGGCGTGAGCGGAAGACGGCCTAACGGTGTGCGGGACCGTAGCCCAGCTTCATGGAGACGGTTGCGAATGGTCCTCGCCGATACCCCAGGAGCAACAGTGTCCCTAATTTGCTGGGAAGTGGCGGTGCGGTCCCCTACGGCACTGCGTAGAATCCTACGGTCTTGGCGTGCATCCGTGCGTCGCTGCGGTCCGGTCCCAGGTCGACGGGCACGTGCACCTTCCGCCGACCACTGACGACAACATCGATGTACTGTGGAGACCTCACGCCCCACGTGTTGAGCAATTCGGCGGTATGTCCACCCGTCCTCCCGCATGCCCACTATACGCCCTCGCTCAAAGTCCGTCAACTGCACATACGGTTCACGTCCACGCTGTCGCGGCATGCTACCAGTGTTAAAGACTGCGATGGAGCTCCGTATGCCACGGCAAACTGGCTGACACTGACGGCGGCGGTGCACAAATGCTGCGCAGCTAGCGCCATTCGACGGCCAACACCGTGGTTCCTGGTGTGTCCGCTGTGCCGTGCGTGTGTTCATTGCTTGTACAGGCCTCTCGCAGTGTCCGGAGCAAGTATGGTGGGTCTGACACACCGGTGTCAATATGTTCTTTTTTCCATTTCCAGGAGTGTACTTAAACCTAACTAACCTAAGGACATCACACAACACCCAGCCATCACGAGGCAGAGAAAATCCCTGACCCCGCCGGGAATCGAACCCGGGAACCCGGGCGTGGGAAGCGAGAACGCTACCGCACGACCACGAGATGCGGGCTCCTTTCTCACAAGTCAGTACGAATGTTCACTTCCTATGTCGGTAAATTGCGAACAGTTTATTACTTTGGGGCAAAGTTCAGTCTTCCCTGTGTGATAATCAATTCAAGACAAGGTCGGATCTTTTCCTCCCTTGGCTTTACGTAATGATATATTCAGGGTTGCTGATCTATCTATTTCAAGTTTAGTGATTCATAGCAGATTCAAAAATTTCCAAAAATGCACCAAAAACAATTTCGTCGCGCCTACGTGCAAGAGCATACGTTGAGATACGACCTGATCCAGCAAGCGCTAGCAGCACATTAACAATGTATAACTTTTTTCTTCTGTATTACGCAGTGTCCTCAAAGAATACTCACAGGGAGTATTCTTTGAGTTCACTCGTTCTATTCCGTGACGTGATCTATAAGTACACTACTTTGCGATCTACTATTATATTAATTTGTAAATAATGGATTCTATTTCTTTTCTTTCCTTTTTCCAAATCATTAAGTCAGTTTGTACTGGATTTCTTATCTATGTACTTTCTACTATTCAAATGATGCTATTCCAGTGGGACTTGAAATTTCGATCTTGGATTCTGGCACTTTTATTGGGTTTCGGATACTATTTTATATTTTCAATTTTGCGTCCAAAGGAAGCGGCGTTGGAAGCGGCGTTACAAAGAGCAATGGAAATCCTATCGATGACAGTGCTGCTAAGGCAGAGTTGCTAAGCACAGCTTTCCGAAACTCCTTCACTACGAAAGACGAACTAAATATTCCAGAATACGAATCAGGAACAGCTGCCAACAGTAGTTACTTAGAGGTATATTTATCCATTGTGAAGTGAAGTAGGTAAAAGCAGGTCTTTCGGTCGAGACTGTATACCGATAACTTTTCTTCAGAATATGCCGATGCAATAGTTATGCACTTAACAACCATATACAACCGCTCGCTAGACGTAATATCCGTATCCAAAGACTGGAAAGTTGCACAGGTCACACAAATATTCAAGAAATGCAATAGAAGTAATCCACTAAATCATGGGCTCATATTATTAACGTCGATATGCTGCAGCATTTTGGAGCATATATTGTGTGCGAACATAATTACCACGAGGAGAATGGTCTATTCACACAGAGTCATCACGGATTCAGAAAACAACTTTCTTGTGGAACACAGCTACCTCATTACTCGTACCAAGTGTTCATTGCTATTGACAAGGGATTTCAGGCTGATTACGTATTTAGAGGTTTTCAGAAGGCTTTTAACACTGTGCGTCACTAGCGGCTTGTAATCAGATTGCTTGTTTATGGAATATCGTCTTAATTACGAGACTGGATTCGTGATTTTCTGTCAGAGAGGTCACAGTTCATAATAACTGATGCGAAGTCATAGAGTAAAACAGATGTGATTTCCCAATGCAGTGTTATACGCCCTTTGCTGTTCGTTATCTACATGAAAGACTTAGGAGACAATATGAGAATCTGTCTTAGGTTGTTTGCTGATGACGCTGTCGTTTTTTGTCTAGCAAACGCAACATAAAATCAAAACAAATTGCAAAACGATTTTGAAAAGTTATCTGTATGGTGTGAAAATAAGTAGTTGACTCTAAATTACGAAAAGTGTGAGGTCATGCACATGGGTGCTAAAAGGAATCTGTTTCACTTCGGTTACACGATAAATAATTGAAATATAAATGCCGTAAATTCAATTAAATATCTCGGAATTACTATTACGAACAACTTAAATTGGAAGTAACACGTAGAAAATCTTGTGGGGAAGGCAATTTATTGTGAGAGCGCTTAGAAGATGCAAGATCTACTAAAGAGACAGCCTTCACTACGCACGTCCGTCCTTTTCTGGAGTAACCTACTGCTGCGCGGTGTGGGATCCTTGCCAGATAGGATAACGGAGTACACCAACGAATTTCATAGAAGAGCAACACGGTTTGTATTATCAGGAAATAGGGTATAGAGTGTCACGGACGTAATATAGGATTTGAGTTGGCCATCACGAAAACAAAGGCATTTCTCATTGCGGCGGGATCTTCTCACGAAATTTAATTACCAACTTTCTCCTCCGAATCTGAAAATATTTTGTAGATGCCGACCTGCCTAGGGAGAAATGATCATCATAATAATTTAAGGGAAATCAGAACTCGCACGGAAAGATGTAGATGATCGTTTTTCCGCACAGTGTTCAAGAGTAGAATAATACAGAATTATTGTGTGAGGTTCAATCAAATCTCTGCCAGGTGCTTAAGCGTGATGTGCGAGGTGTTCGTGTAGATGTATATTTACATGCACGTTATCGAAATCTCTTTGGACAGCATGCGATACCTGCTTTGGAAGAAAGCGTATTTGTGGAAACCAGTTTTTTTATGCCTAAGTGGTACCACTCCATGTGTCGTTGGCTAGTGACAGATCTGCTTAATGGCATCTTCCGCAAACGTGTTATTTCCAGAAATATTCAAGATATATGGCCCGCAAGATTATCTGATCTGAATCTATGCGACTATCGGTTCTGTGGGTAGCTAATAGAAAGAGCTTACCAGGGACGCGGTAGGTCTGTGTTTGATCTGAACGCCAGTATACATACACACGTTGTTGAGATTCCTCTGGAGCAGCTGCGAGCTACTGTTGATCATGTCGCTTTATGGATGCACCATTTCCTCGACGCGTCCGACGCTCGTACTAAACAAAGTGTGTGGGCGGCTGTTAATAGCAAAGTCAACATTACGCCTTTCTCACTTGTTTGACCTGTTCTGCCCAAATCCCGTTCCTAATCCATTACATATGGAAACATTGTTGCATATCCTTCTTGCATTCAGAGCTACGTATTTGTACCTGGTGGCCAAAACTGGAGCTAATTTTTTTTCAGCATAAATCGTTTCCTCATTGGGAAAAATTTGGAAATTTGTGGTAAGTTCCTATGGGACCAAACTGCTGAGGTCATCGGTCTCTAGGCTTACAGACTACTGAATCTAACTTAAACTAACTTAAGCTAAGGACAACACCCCACTCACACCCGACGGAGGACTCGAACCTCCAACAGGGGCAGCCGGGTGAACCGTAGCCGCTCTCCGCATTACCAAATTAGAATATCTATTTTAATAATAACCACCTGTAACTATTTTAATTTATGTTAGCATTAAGTTAAAGCAGATTGTCTCTCGAAGCTAAAATTTGTTTGAAAGTATATTAATGTCTGGCGTCCATGCTTGAATCCAGTATTACAAAGACCAGTGAATGTAGGGCATGACTTTCTGGAAGGAATTGTCATTGGTGACGAGTCGTGAGCGTCCACATTGCGCCCGATACCAAGCAGCTCTCTATGGAGAGGAAACATATTGGCTTTCCAGTAGGAAACATGTCAGACTCATTCTGCTAGGAAGGTGGTTGTGACAATGTTCTGGAATATGCATTGTGTGCTGCAGTTGGACTTTGCTGAACATGGGTCGACTGTGAATGTTGCAGGCTACATTGAACTTTGGTTAAGCTGCGTAATGCCCTCTGTGACAAACACCACAACATTAATGCTAATGGTGTCAAACTTCTTTATGACAGTGCTCGCCCCCAGTTTCGGTTTGCCCTGAACGTAAGAATACACTGATAAACGCTTATGACGGTGTTTTTCAATTTTTAAAGTTCGTCAAAAATTATATAGCGTACTGAAAATTAAGTTTTGTAGCAGAGGATTAGTCCCCAGTTCGATTCTCCGGGAGGGGACTGCCAAGGGGTAAGTGACCATGAGGAAAAGATTGAATAACCAACGATACGGTAACTTCTACGAATACAGGCGTGAAATGTCAGAAGTTTGGATGTGGTGGGGAAGGAGAAAATCTGAAAAGAGAAATGCTAATGCACAATATACACTGGTGTCCAAAATTAAAGCAACAAACACAAATTTTGCAAGTTTGCGTTTATTTTGGCGCAAACTACTATCAGCAGGTGATAGCAAAGTAGAAGCAGAAAAAAGAATATAGAACGAAAACAAAACCAACATGCTTAACAGTAAACTTAAAAGATTTGCACACATTGTCCGGCAACTGGTTGGTGTGCTCACTATGGAGTGTGATCACCTCTGGCAGCAATAGTGGCATGACAAAGACGGAGCATGCTGTGAATAACGTCATCAATATGTTGAATCAATAACGCCCGTTCATCATGCAGAGCTGCTCTCAAGTCTTGGAGAGTGGTTGGTGGATGTTGAAGTGAGGCACTCCGTCTCCATAGTGTATCTCAGACACGCTCTAATGGATTCAAATCGGGAGAGCGAGCATGTTACGTCATGCGTGCAATATCTTCTGTTTCCAGGAAAACATTAATCATTCGGGCTCTATGAGGTCGAGCATTATCGTCCATCAACCCGAAGTCTGGGACCACAGCATCTCGCAACAACCGTACGTGAAGTCCCATGACCTCGTCAAGGTACCCGACATACGGTAAACTTTTCCGATTCACCCGTACAATTTCATAAAGAGGTGCTCAAGTGGTCAACATAATCCCTATCCACGTCATTAGCGATCCTCTACGATACCGGTCTCGAAATCGTGTTACACAGTCCCTTCAGATGCGAATCCGTCGAGAGTCACTCTCCAGACCAAATCGAGACTCATCCGTGAAAAGAAAATGTTAGATACAGGCTCCCAGGTAGATGCCATTTTCCTTGACTTCCGGAAGGCGTTCGATACAGTTCCGCACTGTCGCCTGATAAACAAAGTAAGAGCCTACGGAATATCAGACCAGCTGTGTGGCTGGATTGAAGAGTTTTTAGCAGACAGAACACAGCATGTTGTTCTCAATGGAGAGAGGTCTACAGACTTTAAAGTAACCTCTGGTATGCCACAGGGGAATGTTATGGGACCATTTCTATTCACAATATATATAAATGGCCTAGTAGATAGTGTCGGAAGTTCCATGCGGCTTTTCGCGGATGATGCTGTAATATACAGAGAAGTTGCAGCATTAGAAAATTGCAGCGAAATGCAGGAAGATCTGCAGCGGACAGGCACTTGGTGCAGGGAGTGGCAACTGACCCTTAACATAGACTAATGTAATGTATTGGGAATACATAGAAAGAAAGATTCTTTATTGTGTGATTATATGATAGCGGAACAAACACTGGTAGCAGTTACTTCTGTAAAATATCTGAGCGTATGCGTACAGAACGATTTGAAGTGGAATGATCATATAAAATTAATTGTTGCTAAAGCGGGTACCAGGTTGAGATTCATTGGGAGAGTCCTTAGAAAATGTAGTCTATCAACAAAGGAGGTGGCTTTCAAAACACTCGTTTGACCTATACTTGAGTATTGCTCATCAATGTGGGATCCGTACCAGGTCGGGTTGACAGAGGAGATAGAGAATAAGAAGAGCGGCGCGTTTCGTCACTGGTTTATTTGGTAAGTGTGATAGCGTTACGGAGATGTTTAGCAAACTCAAGTGGAAGACTGTGCAAGAGAGGCGCTCTGCATCGCGGTGTAGCTTGCTGTCCAGGTTTCGGGAGGGTGCGTTACTGGATAATGTATCGAATATATTGCTTCCCCTTACTTATACCTCCCGAGGAGATCACGAATGTAAAATTAGAGAGATTCGAGCGCGCACGGAGGCTATAGGCAGTCGTTCTTCCCGCGAACCATACGCGACTGGAACAGGAAAGGGACGTAATGCAGTGGCACGTAAATTGCCCTCAGCCACACACCGTTGGGTGGCTTGCGGAGTATAAATGTAGATGTAGATGAACATTTTCCTACTTTTTGACCGTCCAGGTGGCATGTTGACGACTCTGCTCTAGACGTTCCCTTCTGTTAAAATGCGTCACAGGCAGACGTGCAGCAGGTCTTCGGCAATAAAAGCCACTCTGTCTACGACTTCACCTTTGCCACGATACAGCACGTCCAGTGGATGCTGCGAGGTCCGATGGTAGTTGCTACGCAGGCCGTACCATCGTGACCTTACAGCCAAATAACGGTCCTCTCTTTCTAATGTCACACGTGGGCGGCCCTGGCCTGGTTTTCAGGATACAGCTTCGGTCTCTATTAACTGTCGCCACATCCAAGAAACAACAGAGCGACTCACGTTAAGCCATCGGGCCGCACGAGTTTACGACTGTCCTTCCATTCTTCCTATGGCCCTCCAGCGCAGAGAGTCTGGTAGGGGTCTTGTCTGTGCCATACTGCACCGTCTGCGACTGTGTTCACATCGATTATGGCTTTGGGATTACCCTACAAACTGTGCTCCGTCTGATAGTTGCCCTGACGTCATCGTTGGATTGGTTTTCCGTTGATCGAAATGCCATCTTCCGTGCAGAAAACGATCGTACGGACGTCTGTAGCCAGTTTGTATGATTATATCGTGAATTAAACACAGTACGGGGAACATAGCAGTCTGTCGCTCTAATTTGGGACGCCAGTGCAGGTATAGTGGTGATCAGTGAAGTGAAGTGAAGTGGGAAGAAGATAAGGATTTATAGTGAGACAACTATTAAGTATTATCAGCAGCAGCAGAAAATGGTATAAAGAGTGAAGAATTAGATATTAATAGGAACGTAGGGCAGGAAGGGGGTTGCTGTGAACAGTTCAGCAATAAAGGTGTTCTCATCAGAGTCGACAGCAAACCAACACCCACAACGATATTTCAGGTATAAATGCTGACGTCGCAAGCCGAAGAGGGAGTGAGAATATTGAACGCGTAATTCAGTAGGTGAAGGGAAATGAAAACCTAACAGTCATGGTGGACTGGACTGCAGGTGTAGGACAAGGAGTAGAGGATACAGTTACAACAAAGAGGAGAAATACTAATTTAGTTATGTAATAAATTTCAGCTAGTAATACCGAATACTCTGCTCAAGAATCACAAGATATACCTGGAAAGGTCGTGAAGTACGGACGGAATTCGGTTAGTTTATATTACGGACACGCATAGATTCCGAAGTCAAATACTGGATTGTAAGGCGTACCCTGTAGCAGATAGAGACTCAAATCACAATTTACTAGGCTGAAATTTAAGGGCCTGTTCAGAAAGAAGCAATGCGCCAAGAAGTGTGATACGGTAGTACTAAGGAGTGGAGATACGTTTGAAATTCTCTAAGGCTATAGATACTGAGGCAAGTAATAGCTCAGTAGACAGTTCAGTTGAAGAGGAATGGACAGTCTAAAAAGGACAATCACTGATGCTGGAAGGAAATACATAGGTACAAAGAAGGGATCTGTGAAGACACCACGGGTAACAGAATAAATACTTCAGCTGCTCGACGAAAGGAGGAGGTACAAAAATGTTCAGGGAAACTCAAGAATACAGAGATACAAGCCATTCAGGAATGTAATAAATAGCAACTGCACGGAATCTAAGACAAAATGGCTGGCGAAGAATGTTAAGAAATCAAAAAAGGTGTGATTGTCGGAAGAACTGAGTCAGCATGCAGCAAAGTCAAAATAATTTTTGACGAAATTAGGAGTGCAATGGGAATTCCACTGTTACATGGAAAGGAGAGAGCGTGTAGGTGAGGAAAGAGTTCACTGAAGGCCTCTAAGAGGGGGAGGACTTCTTTGACGACTTGAATGAAGAGAAACAAATGTCGATAGCGAATAAATAGGTTATCCACCATTAGAGCTGGAATTTAGAAGAGTTTTGGATGACTTAAGATCAAATAAGGCGATACGGACAGATAAATTCCAGCGGAATTTCTAAGTGGCAAGAAAAAACAATTCATGTCGATGTGTAGAATATGTGAGACTACTGATATACCATCAGACATACCGTAAAACATCATCCACACAATTCCGAAGACAGAACGAGCATAACAGCTCATGTATGCAAATTGTTGGCAAGACTAACATACAGATGACTGGAAAAGAAAATTGAGAAGTTTAGTTTTAGGAAAGCTAAAGACACCAGGGAGGTAATTCTGACGTTGCGGCTGAAAATGGAAGCAAGACTAAAGAAAAGTCACTATCATATGATCTGTCGATTTAGAAAAAACGTTCGACAGTTCAAATGGTACAAGAGGTTCGAAATTCTGAGAAAAATAGCCGTAAGATATAGGGAAAGACGGGTAATATGCAGTGTATACAAGAAGCAAGAGGGAACAATAAGAGTGGAAGACCAAGAACGAAGAGCTCGGATTAAAAAATAGGTGCTAGACTTGGATGTCGTCTTACGTCCCTTATATTCAATCTGTACGTCGAAGGAGCAATAACGGAAATCAATGAGAGGTTCAAGAGTAGGTTTACAATTCGAGGTGAAGGGATATGAATGCTAAGATTCCTGTGGACACTGCTGTCCTTAGTGAATGTGAAGAAGAATTAATGAATGGAATCAACAGTTGACACGATGCTGTGGCCCGTTATGCTTACTACCTGAGCCCCCATCTTACTCTCTTACTCGCTGATGTGAACGGGGACGCGTTATGCAGATCTTGGTGCCCCTCGCGTCCATCTAGAAAAGATAACCTGAAGATGCCTAAATAAGGCGAAACGCGTCGTTGAAAAATAAAAAACTAAAATTGCAAGCAAGACTGTTTTAACCAATAATGAACAGTTCAGTGTGTACAGAGAATGCCTGAGAGTAAGTGGAATAAAAACGAAAATAATGAGAAGTTGCCAAAATGAACAGAGCGAGAAACTGAAGATCAGAAGTGTGAATCACGAAGTTAAGAACTTCTGTTACCTTGGAAGCAGAATAAACAATGATGGCCGGAGCAAGGCAAAATAAATGACTGACTAGCACTGCGAAAAAGGGCATTCCTACACAAGACAAATCTACTGCTATCAAACACTGGCCTTAGTGTGAGGAAGAAATTTCTGAGAGCTTACGCTGCTAGCACAGCGTTCTATGGTAATGAAACACGGACTGCTGGAAAACCGGAATACAAGCGAATGCAAACATTTGAGATGTGGTGCTAAAGAGGGATATTGCCAATTTGATGGGCTAGTAAGGTAAGGAATCAGGCGTTTCCGCGCTGAATCGGTGATGAAAGGAATGTGTGGACAAAACATGACAAGAAGAAGGGACAGGATGACAGGACCTGTGTCAGGGAATAACTTCCAAGGTTTCCAGAATGAGATTTTCACTCTGCAGCTGAGTGCGCGCTGATATGAAACTTCCTGGCAGATTAAAACTGTGTGCCGGACGGAGACTCGAACTCGGGACCTTTACCTTTCGCGGCCAAATGCTCTACCAACTGAGCTACCCAAGCACGACTCACGCCCCGTCCTCACAGCTTTCATTCCGCCAGTATCTCGTCTCCTACTTTCCAAACTTAACAGAAGCTCAGTTGGTAGAGCACTTGCCCGCGAAAGGCAAAGGTCCCGAGTTCGTGTGTCGGTCCGGCACATAGTTTTAGTCTGCCAGGAAGTTTCAAATTCCAAGGTAATAGAGGGAGCTGCAGAGGGTAAAAACCGTAGAGGAATACAGAGACTAGAATAGATCCAGCAAATAATTGAGGACGTAGTTTGTAAATGCTACTCTGAGATGAAAAGGTTGGTACATGTGAGGAATTCATAGTAGGCAGCGTCAAACTTGTTGCGAGACTGATGGCTCAGAATCAAAATAAAGAAACGAATAAAAATTAAAGCCCTTAGAAGTGACGAGTAGTGCGTTCCTGTCGTCACACTTTTTTCAGTACGAACTTGTGTACCTAAGCTTTGCCGTATATGTTTACTCTTAGTTTCTTAGAGAAAAGTCCAACTGATGGAGCAGTAAATACAGCAGTACGCTGTAAGGATACCCAGCGGCAGGTACGTGCTCGCGGTAGGGTGTAGCTGACGCAAGCGAGGGACGAGTCCCCCATCAAAAACACAGAGCACGTGTCCGGAGCCTGTGTTTACAGAAGCCACGGAACAGAGAGAGAGAGAGAGAACGGTGGGTGTTCCGCTGGCGTGGCACGTACCGTATCGGCAGCGTGGGCGGCCGTTAGGCTGCCGCCTGCTTGCGGAGAGTTGTCGGCAGCGCTATTTCAGCCCGAGGCTTACACTATCACCCCTCCTGCCAGCACTGTGTGAGCTGTGGGCTGCTGCTAGATACCCATGATTGGCCGCCTCTGCTCCTTTATTACTGGCGTTTAATTTACAGCTTCGTTCCTGAATCGTTTCTCTTTCCTATTGGACACGCAGAACACAGATACAGCCGTGGACTGTACTTCGAACAGTTTGTGCTCCACACAAATGCAAACATGCAAATGTTGCATGTGTGGAGAGCACAAACTGCTCGAAATACTTGTACGGGATCCATTTACTTCAATGGTTCCTGTATTACGTACATAAACGACTGGAATATTCGGGATGTTCGATGTATTGGGGCCTCAAGAATACGCTACAAAGGCGTTGAAACTCGTAGCATAAATAAAGTGTTCAAAAATAGCGGCTGATACCATATACACTACTGGCCATTAAAATTGCTACTCCAAGAATAAATGCAGATGATAAACGGGTATTCACTGCACAAATATATTATACTAGAACCGACATGGATTACATTTTCACGCAATTTGGGTGCATAGGTCCTGAGAAATCAGTACCCAGAACAACCGCCTCTGGCCGTAATAACGGCCTTGATACGCCTGAGCATCGAGTCAAACAGAGCTTGGATGGCGTGTAAAGGTAAAGTTGCCCATACAGCTTCAACCACAGTTCATCGAGAGTAGTGACTGGCGTATTGTGACGAGCCAGATGCTCGGCCACCATTGACCAGACGTTTTCAGTTGGAGAATATGCTGGCCAGAACAGCAGTCGAACATTTTCTGTATCCAGAAAGGCCCGTACAGGACCTGCAACATGCGGTCGTGCATTATCCTGCTGAAATATAGGGTTTCGAAGGGGTCGAATGAATGGTAGAGCCACGGGTCGTAACACATCTGAAGTGTAACGTACACTGTTTAAAGTGCCGTCAATACGAACAAGAGGTGACCGAGACGTGTAACCAATGGCACGCCACACCATCACGCAGGGTGATACGCCAGTATGGCGATGACGAATACACGCTTCCATTGTGCGTTCACTACGATGTCGCCAAACACGGATGCCACCATCATGGTGCTGTAAACAGAACCTGGATTCATCCGAAAAAAATGATGCTTTGCCATTCGTGCACCCATTGTCGTCGTTGAGTACACCATCGCAGGCGCTCCTGTCTGTGATGCAGCACCAAGGTTAACCGCAGTTATGGTCTGCTGCTGCAAACGTCGTCGAACTGTTCGTGCAGATGGTTGTTGTCTTATAAACGTCCACATCTGTTGACTCAGGGATCGAGACGTGGCTGCACGATACATTACAGCCATGTGGATAAGATGCCTGTCATCTCCACTGCTAGTGCTACGAGGCCGTTGGGATCCAGCACGGCGTTCCGTATGACCCTCTTGAACGCATCGATTCCATATTCTGCTAACAGTCATTGGATCTCGACCAACGCGAGGAGCAATGTCGCGATACGATAAACCGCAATCGCGATAGGCTACAATTCGACCTTTATCAAAGTCGGAAACGTGATGGTACGCATTTCTCCTCCTTACACGAGGCATCACAACAACGTTTCACCAGGCAACGCCGGTCAACTGCTGTTTGTGTATGAGAAATCGGTTGGAAACTTTCCTCATGTCAGCACGTTGTAGGTGTGGCCACCGGCACCAACCTTTTGTGAATGCTGTGAAAAGCTAATCATTTGCATATCACAGCATCTTGTTCCTGTCCGTTAAATTTCGTGCACGTCATCTTCGTGGTGTAGCAATTTTAATGACCAGTAGTGTATTTATACAACGGTGTTTTGGTCAGTTGCTGGAGTGATTCGAAGAAGCAAGTCTTGGGCAGAGCCAAGTCTGAGGGTTCCTCCACAACTGATATCTGAGACAGTTGCCGAACGAGACGTCGGGCAAAAAAATGGTTCAAATGGCTCTGAGCACTATGGGACTCAACTGCTGAGGTCATTAGTCCCCTAGAACTTAGAACTAGTTAAACCTAACTAACCTAAGGACATCACAAACATCCATGCCCGAGGCAGGATTCGTAGCGGTCTTGCGGTTCCAGACTGCAGCGCCTGTAACCGCACGGCCACTTCGGCCGGCGACGTCGGGCAGATGTTGGCGCTGCCGTGTGGACAACATAAGGCAATGGTTGTTACCTTTAGCTGGTCGGGCCCACAGCAGTTCCTGAGGAGACTGAGAAAAGGCTTTTACTGGTCATAAGCAGCGTTTCTGAGCGCCTTTCCCATCTGATAGTGGCAGGCCGGAGGCTGTGTCATTGAAGCGGTCAATGTGTTGTGTGCGAATGGGCTATGGTGTTGCCACTTGTAAAACAACTTCCTGAACGAAGATTTGTGACTGCCGAGAAACGCCTTGTCCGTGTTCAGGACACAAGGAGCGTGCAGCAGTGTGGTGTGGTATGGAGTAGCATTATTATATTGGCTCTATGAACCTCATTTAAGCAACTTTCTTTCTTTCTTTCTTTCTTTTGCTACTGCCTTTATCCCGCATTGTGGGCAAGGTCGGCAGGGTTAAGTACGAATTTGGCATGGTTAATTTTAAGGGGTGGCCAGATGCCCTTTCTGCCGTCACCCCATACACCCCGGGACGATATCAGAGTACCCCAGCTGTCTGGATCTAGTGTAAATCGTGAAATAATGTGAATGTGTTTCAAATGTCTGCAAGTCGTGTAACTGAGGCGGGACGTGGGGACCAGCCCGGTATTCATCTAGTAGGATGTGGAAAACCGCCTAAAAACCACATTCGGGCTGGATGGCACACCGGCCGTCGTCATTAATCTGCCGGTCGGATTCGATCCGGGGCCTGCGCGGCTACCCGAGTCCAGGAAGCAGCACGTTAGTGTTCTCGGCTATCCTGGCGGATCAACCACATTTAAGCATCTACGAACTCCTCTTGCAGTTCTATCGTTTTCTTATTTTCTCGTCGTTCTTCTGATTTGTTAGATGTGATCCACCACGAAACTGCAACCTACGTCCTCAGTTATTTGCTGGATGTATTCCATTCTCTGTCTTCCTGTATAGTTTTTACCTCTACAGCTCCCTGTAGTACCACGTAAGTTATCCCCTGATGTTTTAACAGAGTCCTATTATCCTATCCCTTCTTCTTTTCTGTGTTCCATATATTACTTTTCTCGCCGATTCTTCGGAGAACCTCCTCACTACTTACCTTATCAGTTCACATAATTTTTCACATTATTCTGTAGCACCATATCTCAGGTGCTTTGATTATTTTATGCTCCGGTTTTCCCACAGTCCTTGTCGCACTACCATACAACTGTGAGTTCCAAAGCAATTTCTTCCTATTTTTGATCCTAACAAACTTCTCTTAGCCAAGAATTCTCTTTTTTCCAGGGATACTTTTTTTATGTCCTGATCGCTCGGTACGTCATGGGTTATTTTGCTTCCTAGGAAGCAAAATTACTTGACTTCACCTACTTCGCCACAAATTGTGATCTGGAGTTTCTCCCTGTTCTCATTTCTGCTTCTCACTACTTCCACATTTCTTCACTCTCGATCCATGCTTTGTACTCGTTCACTGACCTTCCATTCAACACATCCTGTAGTTCTTCTACACTTTCACTTAGTATAGTAATGTCATCAGCGGATCATAACATTGATACCCTTTCGCCTTCAACTTTAATCACACTCTTGACCCTTTCTTTTATTTCCGTCATCGTTTCATCGACTTATAGATTGAACAGTAGGAAAAAAACTACAGTGCTACACGATTTTTAGTCCGGGCACTTCGTTCTTGGTCTTCCATTTCCATTCTTCCCTCTTGGTTCTCGTGCATGATGTATAATGAACATTTCTGGTGCTACATAAAATACATGAAAATATATACTTCCTTGAAGGCAGTATTAGCCAGGTGTGGGGTGGGGGCCAGAGGTTAATCGGGCCATACTTGTATGAAGAGACTGTCACGGGTAACTCTTACCTAGAGATGTCGAAGAAGATAACACCAAGTCCAAAAGACTTTTTCGACAATGAAGATTGTTACTTTCGGTAGGATTGGGTGCCACATCACTTTCCAATTGCTGTGAGGGAATTTCCCAGTCGCACATTCCCTTTGAAATGGGCAAGAGGAAAAGAGGTGCTGTGTAGTATCCAGTTCAGTCATCGGATTTAACCCCTATGGATTTCAGTCTTGGAAGTACTGTCAAGCACACAGTGCGTGCCGTAAAGCAACAAACAACGGACGATATAAGTGATAATAGTGAGGAAGCAAGCGATGCTAATTCATTAGAAATAATACAGTTTTCACAGGGAGTAGACATATATATCGGAACATCAAAAATGCAACACAGTACCACGTATCACACCGTGTACACGAAATTCTTAGGCATTCAAAACAGCTTCCCGTGGTCTCTGAATATATGAATACACGTCCTGTGTGGCTTTGAAGGAAATCTTATTGTAGTATCCTCGTCGCCACTTTAGCGTCTTGAACCTTAGGAAGCAACGGAGAGGCTGTTATGGGTGGCCGGTATCCTCTGTCTACAAGACAAGTGCAAACTTGGATTTAAACAGTTCTTTATTTACAAGAACAGAAAGCTACTTATCTTTAATAGAGACCATGTGTTGTGATACAAGCTGAGTAATGATCGTCCTCTTGCCGACAGTATTGGTATTCTTGCTATAATATGATGCTGTGTATCGTAGTCTAAGACGTGAACGGACAGTCGCCAAAGTGGAGTTTGAGTCAGTCAGTTAGGGAGTGAGAGTCAGACTAAGAGACTGAGCTTGTACCACAACACATGATGTTTATTAAAGTTAAGTAGCAGCTATCTGTTCATGTAAATAAAAAAAAAACATATTAACTAACGCGTGCATTTGTGTTGTAGAAAGAGGTTACCGGCCACTCATAACAACATCCACTGCCTTGCTGCTGTAGTGGCAAATTCTGCCACCGAATGTATCAGGATGACCAAATGTTGCGGGAAGAGGTAGAAGGCACCATATTAAAACTCGTCCGAGAATTCCAAGTGATTTATTGTTTCCACCTACAGTGCCCCCATTCCTCTCAATCTGCATCATTTGGTCCCGCAGTTCCGAGGACACCACTTCACTGTCTGCGAAACGGCTCGGCGCGGAATGGCTGCCTCGGCGACCCCTGCACGCACCAGGTGTCCGCCTTGTACGCCAGCGGCGTTGGAAGTCAGGACGACTGCCCGCGGTAGCACGCCGTGGAGTGACCCGCTGCTGGCTGGCTACAGACCCTGCATCCTACTTATACTCAGCTGTGCACCTCTGTTTTGCCATACACGCTGCTTCGCGTCATGTACTCATAACTCGCTAGGTTGGCCAGTGCGCCCCTTATGCCTGTGGTTTGCGACATGCAAAACCGCTATGTATACTCTTCCAGAAATTTGACAGCCGTGTGGCCACAGTCTATTTATTTTCTATTTGTTCTTTGAGCTTTTTTCTTTGTTTTTGTTTTTTCAATAACTGTAATCTTTATTCTACAACACAACTGTTGGTATGCGTAACTCACTGCAATCCGACCCACACATGGCTGTAACATGTGCTCAGTATATTGCACAAAACTAACTTTCCCAGTCCTAAACGGTGGTGCCGCTACACTGCCTTGGTACAAGACTCAACAGTTATAGCGTTTTTCCTGCAAAACCGAGGTAAGTTAAGGTAACGATGATGGATAGCGATTACGCACACTTCTCTCCAAAGCAGATCACAAAGACTCAATAATATTAATATATGCTGACCATAGTGGCCAGGCGAGATGCAGCAATTCATCCTCGCGCTCACAACATCAGTCCTGGACGATACGAGCTGTCTGAACAGGGACTTGTCCTCTTGGAACACAGCCTCACCATAGGGGAGAAACATTGTACCATGGGATGGAAAATCAGTCAAAATGGCCACACAGTCCTTGTTAGTAATGCGGCCTTTCAGAGTAACCAAGGTCCTATGAAACACCACCATGTTGTTGTTGTGGTCTTCAGTCCTGAGACTGGTTTGATGCGGTTCTCCATGCTACTCTATCCTGTGCACGCTTCTTCATCTCCCAGTACCTACTGCAACCTACATCCTTCTGAATCTGTTTAGTGTATTCATCTCGTGGTCTCCCTCTACGATTTTTACCCTCCACGCTGCCCTCCAGTACTGAATTGGTGATCCCTCGATGTCTCAGAACATGTCCTACCAACCGATCCCTTCTTCTAGTCAAGTTGTGCCACAAACTTCTCTTCTCCCCAATTCTATTCAATACCTCCTCACTAGTTATGTGATCAACCCATCTAATCTTCCACATTCTTCTGTAGCAGAAGCTTCTGTTCTCTTCTTGTCTGAGCTATTTATCGTCCACGTTTCACACCACCATATGGCTACCAAACTCATCACCAAAACTTAAGTTTCACTCTTGGAACGCAAACTTACCAGAAGTTGCAAATACCAGGTGAATAATCACGGAAAAATGTAGATAGAGAGGTACAAATTGACACACATGCTTGGAATGACATGGGGTTATATTAGAACCGAAAAGTACAAAAGTTCAAAAAATGTCCGACAGATGGTGCTTCATCTGATCAGAATAGCAATAATTAGCATAACAAAGTAAGACAAAGCAAAGATGATGTTCTTTACAGGAAACGCCCAATGTGCCCACCATCATTCCTCAATAATAGCTGTAGTCGAGGAATAATGTTGTGAACAGCACTGTAAAGCATGTCCGGAGTAATGGTGAGGCATTGGCGTTGGATGTTGTCTTTCAGCATCCCTAGAGATGTCGGTCAATCACGATACACTTGCGACTTAAGGTAACCCCAAAGGCAATAATCGCACGGACTGAGGTGTTGGTACCTGGGAGGCCAAGCATTACGAAAGTGGCGGCTGAGCACACGATCATCACCAAACGACGCACATCTGTAGGAGATTTTGTGAACTTGGTTTTTTTTTCTGTTCTAATAAAACCCCGTGTCATTCCAAGCATATGTGTCAATTTTTACCTCTCCATCTACTTTATTCCTTGGTTTATTAAGTTTTCAAATTTATACTGACTTTTTGATCACCAGGTAGTTTAAAACAAAACTCATCACACCAAATGACTTCCTTCCATCGACTCACAGTCTAGCTTTTATGGCTTCGGCGCCCGCCTACTTAGCTGCGTGGTAAGGTGTTTGACTACCCTACAGAGGGCCTATGTTCGATTGCCGGCCGGGTGGGAGATCTTCTCCGTTCGTGAACTGGGCGTTGAGTTGTCATCATCATTCATTATCACCGACACGCAAGTCGCCCCATGTGGCCTCACCTGAAATAAGATTGTAACCCGGCAGCCGAACTTCCGTGGATGCGGCCTCCTGGCCAGCAACACCAGACGATCATTTCCTTTTTTGTGGCTACAGCGCGACGTTTTCCTGTTACGGGAATTTGTATGACTCAAGTGTAGTTTTGGATTTTCAGCTCGTCCTGCATTTCCCTTCTTACGGACCTCACTTCGTGTAGTTTTGGTGCTGACTGGGTTCAGTGGTGTGACATTCAGTTTTACATTGACTTTTGCAGCAGCCGTCCTTTTCGTCACGATCATTCATCGCGCAGTTCTGTCCACCTTTTGACTTTTCCGATTATGTTTGTTTTCTCAGTATGCCATATAAATCATTGATACGGTGCCTCTTTAAATACTTAATACTTCGGCTACCTTGATTACCGAGGCACCTGCCATATGAGCACCAACAAGTGGTCCACGTTGCAATTCACTTAGTTCCGGCAGAACGCAGTCACAATTACACATAACAATGTTCTGACCACGACTGATACTCGTGACGTATTGAGGAAATAGTACAACTGTCGTTCATAGTCAAATACAGCAGCGCCATTGGCGTGCACCTGCATTTATGTTCGAACAGGCATTTCTCGCGGCGTCTCTTTTTTTTTGTGCAAACCCTGTATTGTCACTCTGCTCTAAGTCGTTGTCTACATCTACACATATACTCCGCTAACCACCAAACGGTGTGTGGCGGAGGGCACTATTCGTGGCAAAGTCATATTCCCCCCCCCCCCCCCCCCCTCTGTTCCACTCGTGGATCGCGCGAGTGAAAACTGACTGTCTGAAAGCCTCAGTACGAGCTCTAATTTCCGTTATCTTTGAATGGTGATCATTGGGCGATATGAAAGTTGATGGTAGTAATATATGCTCTACATCCTCGGCGAGGATCGTATTTTGGAATTTAGTGAGCAAGCCCTTCCGTTTAGCGCGTCGTCTACCTGCAAGTGTGTCCCACTTCAAACTTTCTATGAGATTTGTAACGCTCCTGCGATGACTAAATGTACCAGTCACGAATCTTGCCGCTCTTCTTTGGACCTTCTCAATCTCTTGAATCAATCGCAGCTGGTAAGGGTCCCATACAGACGAACAATACTCTAAAACTGGGCGAACTAAAGTATTTTAAGCAATTTCCTTTGTTGAAGGACTGCATCGCTTCAGGATTCTATCAATAAACCGAAATCTAGAGTTTTCCTTCCCCGTTACTTGTGTAATCTCATCATTCCATTTGAGATCATTTCGAATAATCACACCCAGATACTTGATGAATGTTACCTCATCGAAAGACTGGGAAGAGGTACTCGTACATTAATGGGGATTTTCGCTTTGTTACACGCAGTAGGTTACACTTACGAATATTGAGAGATAACTGCCAGTCATTACACCACGCATATATTTCCCGAAAATCCCCACTGATTTGACCACAACTTTCGCATGATACTACTTTCCTGTAGACTACAGCATCGTCGGCAAACAGTCTAACGCCGCTGTCAATACCATCAACCAGATCGTTTATGTAAATCGTAAAAAGCAGCGGACCTATGACGCTGCCCTGGGGCACACTTGAAGTTACGCTTGTTCCTGTTGAAGTCTCCCCATCCAGGACGACACACTGCTTTCTTTCTGTTAGAAAACTTTCTACCCAACCGCATATATCGACGATGAACTGCGGCGGAATGCTGTCAGTTTGGACATAAATCGTCTTACATTACACCTTAACGTGAACGACCCCAGAAACGTTTCACTTCTGTCGGCTTCAATTAAAGAGATATACAATATCGAAGAGTGTATACATTATTTTGGGACATCCTGTATTTACAATTCTCCAAGGAGAAGGGGCTACGAAACTGACGTATGTAGAAAACTCACTCACGTTGGAATAGAAAAAATTAATGTATATTAATGGGCACTACGTGGAATGAGGAAAACCACATAAAAGGTAGTGCTTATCAAGGAGAAAAACTGTGTACCACAATGCGAACGCTGCGTGCGGTCATGGTCAGTTATGGCATTTCCTCAGAGCGTCAGCTAATATTAGCCAGTATTTGTGTGAGTCACAGTGGTGCCGGTATTTCGGAAGTGCAGCGTCGTGTCGCTCAAGCGCGCACAGAAGGATCTGGCAGGACAGCGGTGCGGTTCGGGCAAACTTTTAAGAATACGCTCCAGCAATAAATCAGTCCGTGACGCGGTACTTGTTGGATGGCGTACTCGCTGGAAGGCCTTTGGCTATTTCGGACGTTAGTTGTAACCTCCAGTCTGCCTCGCCAAGAGAAGTGATCAGTGGCGCCCAAAATATGTCACTTGATGTAAATTTGTAAAGGAAGCGCGGGACTGGATTTAATGCGCTCAGCGCCAGAGCAACTGTCAGGTGGCTTTAATATACGAGTATCCGCTGTTGTCCAGGCTGAAGAAAGTGCGCTACAAATGACCCATCATGGACGAAGTGGCAGCTCGTTAATAAGAGTCAGACACTCTCTAGAAAAAAGAGCCGAGACGCAAGAACAGCAATAAATTTTACATAGACTTTAGGGATGAATTTCTCTCACTGCATATTTAAATTGACATAAACTTGTGGTTCAGTTTCAGTGCACATGATCAAATCAGTACCTTCAGTACAGGCAGAATACACAGTGTATCTGATTACTAAAAACTATATAAACAAACTATTCGTAACATTTTTTTATCATTTCAGTGCAAAGTTTAAAAATATTTCGACTGTATGCGACAGCTTCAGGTAAATTTTCTAACGGTAGCACACCCTTCCGTCTCAGACTGCGACAAAAATTGTGTCTTTAATAAGGGATTGTGTTACACATTAGGTAAGAAGCGAAATGGTTAGATAACAGCCATAGGTTCAGTGTTTCATTGTTTCGAATGAAAAACAGCCCACATTTGCCCTAATTATGTTTATACTAAATCTTGTCCATGGTTTCAGCTATAATAACATAGCCTTCCTCAGAAGTCATAAGCTTTTAAAAACGATAACCGTCTTACCCAAACGGCTGCGTCACGATCAATGAAATAAAGTAACTTCAACAGAAACAAGCCTGTTTCGGTCATAAGTAAAACTACATATTGCACCGTATATCCTCCGCCACTATATCTGTTATACTAGGTGCACGGTCATCATTTGATGTACAACAGATGTAGTGGCGGAGGATATACGATGCAATATGTAGTTTTACTTATGATCGAAACAGGCTTGCTTCTGTTGAAGTTATTTTATTTTACTGATCGTGACGCAACCGTTGGGCTAAGACGTTTTTCATTCTTAAAAGCTTATGACTTCTGAGGAAGGCTATATTACTATAGTTGAAACCATGGAAAAGATTTAGTATAAACATAATTAGTGCAAATGGGGGCTGTTTTTCATTCGAAACAATTTCGTAACGGTTGCTGGTTTTCACTCCATGATGAAAATAAGTCAGTGTTTTATGTGGCTTATGAATTAAAATAGTATTCCCAGAAACAAGTGTTGCAAATACGCCACGTTTGGGTTTCAGGAAATATGTACAGTGAAGATACTATATTGTGTCAAATGGCTTTGCCGTATAAAAGATGTTTCCGTGTCGCCTCCAGCTACTGCACAGTCAAGTGAGGAAACAAATAAGAAAAATTTTGTAAGGGAAATACGTAAAGTGGTAAGTGAATAGTTGTCTAATCAATCGGTGTAAATATGTTGTATAAGCTAGTTCGAGGATGGCTCTTCGTTGGCAGTGATGCAGTAAAACAATGCATCCCATACAGCTTTTTCCAGAGATCGCACACTGGCACCGCAGTCTGGCCGCTACATGGAGCTGCGAGAGCCATCACCTACAACGATTCCATTTAACTAACATTACAAAAGTGATTAACATGGAGAGATTGGCAGTTCCCTTTTTGTCACAACCAAGACAGATCGTCTTGTAGAGAAGACATGGGTTACGTGTTACTCCTCTCTAACTGCACATAATGAATGCGGTTAGAACTTTTCGAGCGATAACGATAACTTGCAATCTTGTTATGTTCCAAGAAATTTGGATCCAGTTATCTGTTTGTAGGGCAGTGCTTTTGAAACCACTAGCGAGATCCACTAGCTGAATGATCATGATAACTGAATTTGAAGGAACGAGTTAGCTTATGCAATACCTCTTGAAGTTTATTTGATGGACTGTAGTTAAATGAGTTTCATTTTGTCTAGCGGCGGATCCGATAGTTTCCTACGGATAAAATTAGTGGAACTGTTGGCCCACCCTAAGATACGTGATGCGAGCTACATTTTGTTTAATGATTGATGGGGATTTGTTTCAGATGATGATGATGATAATGTTGGTTTGCGGGTCGCTCAAAATCGTGAACATCAGTGCTCGTACAAGTTCCAAATCTTTCCATTTCCTGCCGCCTGGGGTAGCCATGCCGTGCCGTGCGCAGCTACCCCTGTCGGAGGTTCGACTCCTCCCTTGAGCATGGGTGTGTGGTGTCCTCAGCGTAAGTTACTTTTAGTTAGATTAAGTAGCGTGTAAGCCTAGGATGTACCCGTGGTCTAGGGGTAGCGTCTTTGATTCATAGCCAGAACATCTTCGGTCCAGGGTTCGATTCCCGCCACTGCCCAAATTTTGATAAATAATCAGCACTGGCGGCCGAAGACTTCCGGCACAAGAAGTCAGCCTCACTCTGCCAACGGCCTTGTCAAAGAGGGCGGACGAGCGGATAGAGGTTCAGGGCACTCTCTTGTCCTAGGGGTGGGAAACTGCCCCTAAAGACGGAAGAATCAGCAATGATCAACGACATGAGGATGCAGAAGGCAATGGAAACCACTGCATTAAAGACACGTAAAGTGTATCCACAGGACATGTGGCCTGCAATTAAGAAGTGTCATGATGATCTCTCCATTGGCAAAAGATTCCGGAATAGTCCCCCATTCGGATCTCCGGGAGGGGACTGCCAAGAGGGAGGTTACCATGAGAAAAAGATTGAATAATCAACGAAAGGGTAACGTTCTACGAGTCGGGGCGTGAAATGTCAGAAGCTTGAACGTGGTAGGGTAACAATAAAATCTGAAAAGGGAAATGCAAAGGCTCAATCCAGATATAGTAGGGGTCAGTGAAGTGAAGTGGAAGGAAGACAAGGATTTCTGGTCAGATGAGTATCGGGTAATATCAACAGCAGCAGAAAATGGTATAACAGGTGTAGGATTCGTTATGAATGGGAAGGTAGGGCAGAGGGTGTGTTACTGTGAACAGTTCAGTGACCGGGTTGTTCTAATCAGAATCGACAGCAGACCAACACCGACAACGATAGTTCAGGTATACATGCCGACGTCGCAAGCTGAAGATGAACAGATAGAGAAAGTATATGAGGATATTGAAAGGGTAATGCAGTGTGTAAAGGGGGACGAATATCTAATAGTCATGGGCGACTGGAATGCAGTTGTAGGGGAAGGAGTAGAAGAAAAGGTTACAGGAGAATATGGGCTTGGGACAAGGAATGAAAGAGGAGAAAGGCTAATTGAGTTCTGTAACAAGTTTCAGCTAGTAATAGCGAATACCCTGTTCAAGAATCACAATAGGAGGAGGTATACTTGGAAAAGGCCGGGAGATACGGAAAGATTTCAGTTTGATTACATCATGGTGAGACAGAGATTCCGAAATCAGATACTGGAATGTAAGGCGTACCCAGGAGCAGATCTAGACTCAGATCACAATATAGTAGTGAAGAGTAGGCTGAAGTTCCAGACATTAGTCACGAAGAAGCAATACGCAACGAAGTGGGATACGGAAGTACTAAGGAAGGACGAGATACGTTTGAAGTTCTCTAACGCTATAGACACAGCAATAAGGAATAGCGCAGTAGGCAGTACAGTTGAAGAGGAATGGACATCTCTAAAAAGGGCCATCACAGAAGTTGGGAAGGAAAACATAGGTACAAAGAAGGTAGCTGCGAAGAAACCATGGGTAAAAAAAAGGCATTTCTGGCCAAGAGAAGTCTACTAATATCAAATACCGGCCTTGATTTGAGGAAGACATTTCTGAGGATTGTACGTCTGGAGTACAGCATTGTATGGTAGTGAAACATGGAATGCGGGAAAACCGGAACAGAAAGGAAACGAAGCATTTGAAATGTGGTGCTATAGACGAATGTTGAAAATTAGGTTTACTGATAAGGTAAGGAATGAGGAGGTTCTACGCAGAATCGGAGAGGAAAGGAATATGTGGAAAACACTGATAAGGAGAAGGGACAGGATGATAGGACATCTGCTAAGACATGAGGGAATGACTTCCATGGTACTAGAGGGAGCTGTAGAGGGCAAAAACTGTAGAGGAAGACAGAGATTGGAATACGTCAAGCAAATAATTGAGGACGTAGGTTGCAAGTGCTACTTTGAGATGAAGAGATTAGCACAGGAAAGGAATTCGTGGCGGGCCGCATCAAACCAGTCAGTAGACTGATGACCAAAAAAAAGAAAAAAGCCTAGGGACCGATGATGTCGGCAGTTTGGTCCCATAGGAACTTACCACATATTTCCAAAATTTTTTCCGTTTCCAGTCTCGACACTTTCCGAATGATGATGACATGATGAGGACAACACAAACACGCAGTCCCCGGGAGGAGAAAATCCACGACCTGGCAGGGATTTGTTAGATCCGACCTCGGTCAAGTCTTGGGGTGTAGTGCTTATTATTGTTGTGGCAATTTCCAGCGATTAGTACTTAGGAAACACTATTATTTTGTCCTGCATACGGCGTCTGGCATTTGAAAGTTGAGATCTACACTAGCGTATACAATAATGTAGACCCTGGAAACTTGGAACCTTATTGACTGACGACGTACGGCTGTTTCGTAATTCTGGGAATTAACTGGGACGACTCACCATTATCTGGTTAGATTGTATTTGCAGGTTCGTGATTTGTCAACGCCTGAAGAGGAGGAGCTTTGATTTTCGTTGTATAGTCGTCAAAAAAGGCGAATACACAAAGGGTTTTAGTTTTATTTTTGTTGTGTAATTCGATTACAATGAGGGGAATTAGTCTCTTTGTTGGCACTCGATCACATTCATTGTGAGAGTTGTACCTTTATCAGATGAATAATCAATAAAGCATACAAAATGATATGCCAGGCTGAAATCAAAGGAAAACGTAAAGACACCGTTTTCTGTTGTTGTGCCTAGAATCACTGGATTTAAAAGACAGGGGTTATAAAACTGAGACCAGGTGTATGTTTGTCGTATCCAACTTTAACTAAAGACGAACGTGATAACTGAACAGCTTCCGACGATGTGACCAGCCTACACTAGGAGTGGCAGCGAGTATTTCAAGTGAGAGCAAAAGTCAGAAAGGAACCTTTTATGGTACTTGCAATCTAAATTTGGTAAAAGAAAAGAGAGGAAAAACGGAAGGAAATTTAACGAGTGCGTTCGTGGTAAAGTACAATACTTAATAAAAGTTGAAGTCGTTTGGATACTCTGTATTTACGACTAACGGACTCAAAAAAAATTACATAAAATAAAGTAAAATAAAATAAAACAAATGCAAAGCTAAAAGCAAATATTAAGGAAAGTCTAATGACAAAAATTAATTCCGTTTAGCACAGAAAGTCTAACTTCACGTAATTTATTTAAAATTGCGTTTATCGATCATAGATAAGGTTGACAGACTTCCAGAAGTGGTATTACTAGTGCAGGAATAAACAGCGCCAGAGAAATATTTTCTACTGAAATAACTAGATACTTTTATACACGTAGCGTAATCTTAATCCACAATCTATATACCAAAATATGAAAGACAGAGATAGATTTGATCCCGGCAAATAACTGAAAGAAGAAAAACGATTTATTATTTGGTATGTTGCTATAAATTATTGAGTATTAGTGACCTGACAATGCCGAAGCATATAGGTAGTCTAATCTCATTACAGTGGGTTATCATTAAGGATACATGGAAGAAGCCTGGAGATATTGACAGGTTTCAAATAGAGTATATAATGGTAAGACAGAGATTTAGGAACCAGGTTTTAAATTGTAAGACATTTCCAGGGGCAGATGTGGACTCTGACCACAATCCATTGGTTATGAGCTGTAGATTAAAACTGAAGAAACTGCAAAAAGGTGGGAATTTAAGGAGATGGGACCTGGATAAACTAAAAGAACCAGAGGTTGTACAGAGTTTCAGGAAGAGCATAAGGGAACAATTGACAAGAATGGGGGAAAGAAATACAGTAGAAGAAGAATGGGTAGCTTTGAGTGATGAAGTAGTGAAGGCAGCAGAAGATCAAGTAGGTAAAAAGACAAGGCCTAGTAGAAATAATCGGATAACAGAAGAAATATAGAACGTAATTGATGAAAGGGAGAAATATAAAAATGCAGTAAATGAAGCACGCAAAAAGGAATACAAACGTCTCAAAAATGAGATCGACAGGAAGTGCAAAATGGCTGAACAGGGATGGCTAGAGGACAAGTGTAAGGATGTAGAGGCTTACCTCACTAGGGGTAAGATAGATACTCCCTACAGGAAAATTAAAGAGTCCTTTGGAGAAAAGAGAACCACTTGTATGATTATCAAGAGCTCAGATGGAAACCCAGTTCTAAGCAAAGACGGGAAAGCAGAAAGGTGGAAGGAGTATATAGACGGTCTATACAAGGGCGATGTACTTGAGGACAATATCATGGAAATGGAAGAGGATGTAGATGAAGATGAAATGGGAGATATGATACTGCGTGAAGAGTCTGAGAGAGCACTGAAAGACCTGAATCGAAACAAGGCCCCGGGAGTAGACAACATTCCATTAGAACTACTGACAGCCTAGGGAGAGCCAGTCTTGACAAAACTCTACCATCTGGTGAGCAAAATGTATGAGACAGGCGAAATACCCTCAGACTTCAAGAATAAAATAATAATTCCAATTACAAAGAAAGCAGGCGTTGATAGATGTGAAAATTACCGAACTATCAGTTTAATAAGTCACGGCTGCAATATACTAACGCGAATTCTTTACAGACGAATGGAAAAACTTGTAGAAGCTGACCTCGGGGAAGATCAGTTTGGATTCCGTAGAAATATGGGAGCACGTGAGGCAATACTGACCCTACGACTTATCTTAAAAAATAGATTAAGGAAAGGCAAACCTGCGTTTCTAGTATTTGTAGACTTGGAGACAGCTTTTGACAATGTTGACTGGAATACTCTCTTTCAAATTCTGAAGGTGGTAGGGGTAAACCACAGGGAGCGAAAGGCTGTTTACAATTTGTACAGAAACCAGATGGCATTTATAAGAGTCGAGGGACACGAAGGGGAAGCAGTGGTTGGGAAGGGAGTGAGACAGGGTTGTAGCCTCTCCCCAATGTTAATCAATCTGTATATTGAGCGAACAGTAAAGGAAACAAAGAAAAATTCGAGGTAGGTATTAAAATCCATGGAGAAGAAATAAAAACTTTAAGGTTCACTGATGACATTGTAATTCTGTCACAGACAGCAAAGGACCTGGAAGAGCAGCTGAACGGAATGAACAGTTTCTTGAAAGTGGGATATAAGATGAACATCAACAAAAGCAAAACGAGGATAATGGAATGTAGTCGAATTAAGTCGAGTGATGCTGAGGGAATTAGATTAGGAAATGAGACACTTAAAGAAGTAAAGGAGTTTTGCTATTTGGGGAGCAAAGTAACTGATGATGGTCGAAGTAGAGAGGATATAAAATGTAGACTGGCAATGGCTAGGAAAGCGTTTCTGAAGAAGAGAAATTTGTTAACATCGAGTATAGATTTAAGTGTCAGGAAGTCGTTTCTGAAAGTATTTGTGTGGAGTGTAGCCCTGTATCGAAGTGAAACGATAAATAGTTTGGACAAGAAGAGAATAGAAGCTTTTGAAATGTGGTGCTACAGAAGAATGCTGAAGATTAAATGGGTAGATCACATAACTAATGAGGGGATATTGAATAGGATTTGGGAGAAGAGGAGTTTGTGGCACAACTTGACAAGAAGAATGGATCGGTTGGTAGGACATGTTCTGAGATATCGAGGGATCACCAATTTAGTATATTAGGGCAGCGTGGAGGGTAAATATCGTAGAGGGAGACCAAGAGATGAATACACTAAGCATTCAGAAGGATGTAGGTTGCAGTAGGTACTGGGAGATGAAGAAGCTTACACAGGATAGAGTAGCATGGAGAGCTGCATCGAACCAGTCTCAGGACTGAAGACCACAACAACAACAACATCATTAAGGTTCCACTCTTAATACTTATCGAGTAAAATCATTTGTTAGACAAAATACCTTGGCGATAATGATCGTAGGTTATTGTCGTAAATACTGTCTGTTCAAATAACCGCTCGTACGATGCATTAGCGTTCGAGTCTGTACAAGAATTTGACATTCAGAAACACCTGGGACTCGAAGATGCCACGTCTGGTATACATACATTTACGGATCCATATTAAAGGATATTAATTCACGTAAGAAGGGAAGATATTTTGCGATCCTCGGTTAATCCAATCTCGGCGTTATTGAATAGCTTTACTACGTTCTGGAGTGGCGAAAGAGGTCACATGCGTCTGCTCAAAGTGGTTGGTGTGATATTCTCTTTTGGTGTCCATGTTGCGTTACACTGATATTGTATCATAGTCATTGTTTGGTAATACCGACATTAAAATCAGAATTCGGTACGTCACCCGATCATACCAAAATTAAGCAGGGGGTAAAAATACTACTCAGTACACAGGGCAAGTGTTACGAACACGGCACAATGGTTGCAGGAGGCATGTGTTGTGAAGATATGTGGATAAATTATTTGTAGATCGATCTGGGGTAAAATGTAATTGTTAATTTCAATAGGAAATTCGGAATAGGCAACAGTAATAATAAAACAATAAGTAATTTAACTTACGAAATTAATATCACGGTACTAACCGTGTAGAATATTCAGATGAGTAATAATAAATCTACATCTACATGGTTACTCTGCAATTCACACTTATTTGCATGGTAGACGGTTCATCGAACCATTTTCATACTACTTCTCTACCATTCCACTCTCGAATGGCGCGTGGGAAAGAGGAACATCTTAATCTTTCCGTTCCAGCTCTGATTTCTCTTGCTTTATTATGATGATTATTTCTCCCTACGTAGGTGAGTGTCAACAAAATATTTTCGAATTCGGAAGAGAAAGTTGGTGAATGAAATTCAGTGACACTCTCACCCATATTTCGCGATAACACGGAACGAGCTGCCCTTATTTGCACTTTTTCGATGTCCTCCGTCAATCATACTTGGTGAGGATTCCACACCGCGCAGCAAAATTCCAGCAGAGGACGGACAAGTGTAATGTAGGCTGTCTCTTTAGTGGGTTTCTCGCGTCTTCTAAGTTTTCCGCCAACAAAGCGCAGTCTTTCCTTCCCCACAATTTTGTTTATGTAGTCTTTCCAATTTAAGTTGCTCGTAATTGTAATTCCTAGGCATTTAGTCGAATTGACAACCCTTAGACTTGTGCGATTTATCGTATAATCAAAATTAATTGGATATCTTTTAGTATCCATGTGGATGACCTTGCCCTATTCGTGCCATTCAGAAATTCTCTCTAGATCATTTTGTAATTGGAATTGATCACCTGATAATTTTATTAGACGGTAAATTACAGCATCATCTGCAAACAATCTAAGGGGGCTACTCAGATTATCACCTAGATCAATTATATAAATCAGGAACAGCAGAGAGCCTATGACACTACCTTTCGGAACACCAGATATTACTTCTGTTCTACTCGATGATTTACCGTCTATCACTACGATCTGTGACCTCTCTGAGAGGAAATCACGAGTACAGTCACACGAATAAGACGATACTCCACTTGCAAGCAATTTGATTAATAGACGCTTGTGAGGAACGGTATCAAAAGCCTTCTGAAAATCTAGGAATATGGAATCGATATGAGATCCCTTGTCGACAGCACTCATTACTTCATGGGAATAAAGAGCTAGCTGCGTTGCACAAAAACGATATTTTCTGAATCCGTGTTGGTTATGTGTCAATAAGCCATTTTCTTCAAGGTGATTCATAATGTTCGAGTACAGTATATGCTCCAAAATCCTACTGCAAATTGAGGTCAGTGCTATGGATGTGTAATTCAATGGGTTACTCCTATTTCCTTTCTTGAATATTGGTGTGACCTGTGCTACTTTCCAGTCTTTAGGAACAGATCTCTCGTCAACTGAGCGGTTGTATATGATTGCTAAGAAATCCATAAATAAGCTATTACCACAATCATGATACATAAGGGAGGTCGTTACAGAAGGGAATTTGTCCCCTATAAACCTAGATGGCGGGTCATGGCCCATCGAACATAGGCCGGTGTGAGGTGGAGCGTAGACTACTAAGTTAAGTAGTGGTTTTGACTGTGTACATTTGTACTGTTTGTGTTTCCTTTTCTTTTTCGTTTATAAATGTATAGCTATGGTGTTCTTTTAATCATTGACAAAGGTTTTCTTAGGCACTTATGGGTTTTATTGTTGTTCTGAAGAAGGTGTAGTTATCTACGCCGAAACCTGGGTTAACACTACGTGCTTTTCTCGCAATCGAGGCGGGTTTTTGGTTTTTTAATATATTAAACAACGATTGCTGACGCGCTGCAATGTTCAAGGTTCTCATTGATTATTGGTTCAAATGGCTCTGAGCACTATGGGACCTAACATCTAGGTCTTAGAACTACTTAAACCTAATTAACCTAAGGACATCACACAACACCCAGTCATCACGAGGCAGAGAAAATCCATGATCCCGCCGGGAATCGAACCCGGGAATCCGGCTTATTGATTATTAGCGATGTGACAATACCGAAGCATACTGGTAGTCTAATCTCATTACAGTGGTTATCATTATGGCTCCACTCTTAATATTTATCGTGTGGGACAACGATCTATATGAAGTGACGCTGAAACCATCAGCTTTACACATTGTACATTAAAACGGACATTAGTATTAACAACTTGGAAACCTCGTCTCCTACTTCCTTCCCAAACTTCACAGAAGCTCTTCTGCAAACCTTGCAGAACTAGTTCTGTGAAGTTCGGAAACTAGGAGACGAGGTACAGGCAGAAGGGAAGCTGTGAGGGCAGTGAGTGAGTCGTGCTTGGATAGCTCAGATGATAGAGCATTTGCCCGCAAAAGACAAAGGTTCCGAGTTCGAGTCTCGGTCCGGCACACAGTTTTAATCAGCCAAGAAGTTTCATATTAGCGCACACTCCGCTGCAGAGTGAAAATCTCACTCTGTTCAATCAATGCTACAAAGCCAGCTTAAAGATTCTGGGCGAATGTAAACTTCAAAACTATCTGTTCATGACTAAATCCAGATTCCAAATGAGTCTGTAAACTCACTCATATGGAAATCAAATTTTCTTGTGATACAGTTGTCAGAATTGCAACCCGTGATTCAGTTCTTCTTTAAACAGGAAATCTCACTGAAGACATCATGAATGAAATAGTTTTGTAAAGCCTCCCTACAGCCGAAAAGACAATTGAAGACCTCACAAGGCAAAGAAAGCAGAAAACTGGGGACCACAATACAACCCTTGAAGGAAAGAGGGCTCTGTGTACAAATTAGGGTCCTCCTGAAAAGGTCACAAAAGAACAAACATTAGGTTGAAGTTTAAAATGCAATTTCTGAAAATAATTATTTTTAAAGTTTATGTATCTTCTTCTCAGAATCTATGAAGGCTACAACTATGAAATTTTGTTCACTTATCTCTATAAACCCAATAAATTTTGTCTCAAGAGTAAATGTTAAAATTTTTGCATGAATTATTTATTATACCTATAAAATTATAATAAAAATTATTAAATATCTCCTATTTGATATATTTAAATAAGCTCATGACAGAAGCTCACTATACATAGTAAGATTAAACGGAGAAAATTTATGCAGAAATCTCTTGAATATTTTCCGAGGAAATGGTACACAAATTATTTTTGAAAATAAAATCGGTAAGAAAAGCGGTCAGGACACTGTTGCAGAAACAACGAAAACAGTAGGCCAAATATAAACGGACACTAAATCTCCAAGATTCGAGATCTTTTACACAAAGTCGAAATTAAGAGCGGATTCGAATGCGAGATTCTTATAATGCTTTCCACAACGAAGCAATTCCTAAGAGATTCTGGTCTTCTGTGAAGTATGCAAGCGCAAAACACAATCAATGCCTTCTCTGCCCGATAGCAATGGAAATACTACCAACGACAGTGCTGCCAAAGCAGAGTTATTAAACATAGCCTTCCGGAATTCCTTCACAAACGAAGAAGAAGTAAATATTCCAGAATTCGAATCAAGAACAGCTGCCAACATGAGTAACGTAGAAGTAGATATCCTCGGAGTAGTGAAGCAACTTAAATCACTTAAGAAAAGTAAGTCTTCCGGTCCAGACTGTATATCAGTTAGGTGCCGTTTAGAGAATGCCGATACAATAGCTCCATACTTAAGAATCATATACAACAGTTCGCTCTACAAAAGATCCGTACCCAAAGACTTGAAAGTTGCACAGGTCAAACCAATATTGAAGGAAGGTAGTAGGAGTAATCCACTGAAGTACAAGCCCATATCATTAATGTCGATATGCAGCCGGATTTTGGAACATATATTGTGTGTAAATATCATGAATTACTTCAAAGAGAACGGTCAATTGACACACAGTCAACACGGATTTAGAAAATATCATTCTTGTGAAACACAACGAGCTCATTACACACACGAAGTGTTGAGTGTTACTGAAAAGGTATTTCTGTATTCCTAGATTTCCAAAAGGCTTATGACCCAGTACCACATAGATGGATTGTAGCGAAATTGCGTGCTTATGGAATATCGTCTCAGTTATGTGACTGGATGCGTGATTTCCTGTCAGAAAGGTCACAGTTCGTAGTAATTGATCGGAAGTCATCGACTAAAACGGAAATGATATCTGGCGTTCCCCAAGGTAGTGGTATAGTCCTTTTGCTGTTCCTTACTTATATGGATGATTTAGTAGACTATCTGAGGAGCCGACGTACATTCTTTGCAGATGATGCTGTCGTTTATCGTTTAATAAAGCTACCAGAAGATCAAAACAAATTTCAAAACGATTTGGAAAAGATATCTGTATGGTCCACAAATTGGCAATTGACCCTAACTAATGAAAAGTGGGAGGTCATCCACAAGAGTGCTAAAAGAATCCGTTAAACCTCGGGTACACGGCAAATCAGTCAGATCTAAAGACCGTAAATTCAACTAAATATCTAGGAATTACAATTAAGAACAACTTAAACTGAAAAGTACACATAGAACATATTGTGGGAAGGCAAAGCAAAGACTGCGTTTTATGAGGAGAACACTTAGAAACTATAATAGATCTACTAAGGAGACTGCTTACACTAATCTTGTCCAGTCTTCTTTTGGAGTACTGCTCCACGATGTGGGATCCTAACCAGATAGAACGGAGTACATCAAGAATGTTCAAATAGGAGCAGCATGTTTTGTATTAACGCGAAGTAGGGGAGGGAGTGTCACTGACACGAGAAAGGATTTGGTGTGGACATCATTAAAGCAAAGGCGTTTTACGTTGCGACGGAATCTTCTCACAAAATTTCAATTACCAACTTTCTCCTCCGAATGAAAAAATATTTTGTTGATGACGACCTATTTAGAGAGAAACGATCATCATAATAAAATAAGGAAAATCAGAGCTCGCACGTAAAGACGCGCTGTTCGAGATTGGGATAATAAAGGATTATTGTGATGGTAGTTTGATGAATCCTCCGCCAGGCACCTAAATGTGATTGGCAGAGTATCGATGTGGATGGACATTCTGTTACGTCATCATTAATACATGAACAAAAATCTCATATTTCTGTACTGGTTCTCAGTATAGACGAACACAATTAGCTTCTAAATATGTACTACACATTCTGTTACCAAAGCTTACCTTTCTGCTTCATATTCATGTTCTGATGGCAGTGGTTGGAAACCGGCAAGCCATCTGGTGCGCCATTTTCATTTAGTACGAGAATTACACTGGAGCGCCCGCAGATGGGGGCCAGTGGGGTAGCAGCCTGTACTGAGAATTTATTTAGTTTACGAATACGTAAAGCGACCTGCAACAGCAGGTTCCACATTCTTGGGACTCAAAGTAGGTGTGAAATTATCCCTGTAATGACCTGAAGATATGGATAATATGATGAAAAAATTATGGAAAAAATATGTAAAATTAGTTATAAAATGAACTAGAGCAATGGAAATTTTTGTATAAGAACGTTGCAACTGAACTTAGTGAATGGTTAATTGATTTAAAATCCCAGTGTTTTTCTTTAAGAAACCCCATTCTTTGAAGATAGAGGAAAACTGTTTTGGAAATTTGTGAAGTTCCTGCGGGACCAAACTGCTGAGGTCATCGGTTCTTAGTCTTACACACTACTTAATCTAACTTACTCTATGGACAACACACACACACACACACACACACACACACACACACACACACACACACGCGCCCGAGAAAGGACTTGAACCTCCGACGGGGGAAAGCCACACGAACCGCGGCAAGGCGCCTACGATAACGCGGCTATGCCACATGGCGGAAAATTGTTTCATAATGATTTTAGAGCTACTGCAGTGGGAAAGTGCTTGGAAAGTCAGAGAACATCTGTTGTCGGATAACACTTCCTTGTAGTTGGACAATCATTTTCAACATTTCCTGAAACACCTGTTGTGTGCACTTAGATATTATCCTTTAGTTTCAAAAACGAATAAAAAAATCGGCAACGAATATCGATATTTTACAAATAATGGATTTTAATGTTGGTAGAATATCAATATTTTTCTTTCAATACCCATATCTGGTACAAGCTACCGACGTTAGTCCATACTTTTTTTGTTGTGGTGTTTTTTCTATAAGTACGAACACTATTCGTTCTTGGCAACGTTAAAAGAATGAATGTGATGCCAGTATGGCTTTAAACACAGATATATAAAATGAAGTAAAATATTAAGAGCAACATCTGAAAACCAAACTCCGGAAGACAATGCGATGTCGACCGGCTGCTGTGGCATCTCTGGCATCTGGCGTCGTGCGGATGTGGTATGACTTCATACCGCTCTCCAAGATGTTATCGACTCTTCAGAAATTGGAGCCGCTACTTCCCATTGAATGAGCTCGTCAATCGGCATCACTAGACTGAGTGCGTCCCATTTGTCCTCCCACAAGGGAAAAATCTCTGGCAGCCTCAGGAATTAAAACCTTGTCACCCAAATGAGAATCAGACGCTCTGAACAATCGGCTACGGGGCACAGAAAAGTGGCCAAAATACATTAAATTTAGATTTTTATAGCCATAGTGAGCCACTTCCGCATCCGAGGTCGTCAACGCATGCTTTTGTCTTGGTGCTCGACTCGGAGTGAAGCTGACTCTACTCCTGCTGGAAAACTTTTACTGCCACTATTTGTGCCGGTAAGTGGAAAAGAGTTGGTGCCGTGAAGATTCGCTAATCTTAGCGCCAATCTCCTTGATTTAATTCAAATAGTTCAAATGGCTATAAGCACTATGGGACTTCACATCTGAGGTTATCAGTGCCCTAGACTTAGGACTACTTAAACCTAACTAACCTAAGGGCATCACATACATCCATGCCCGAGGCAGGATTTGAACCTGCGACCGTAGAAGCAGCGCGGGTCCAGATTGAAGCGCCTAGAACCGCTCGGCCACAGCCGCCTGCTTTGATTTAATTCCAAACCACTCTGCGGAGTGTGTGAGTGTGACCATCACCCCCACCCCCACCCCCACCACCACCACCACCACCACCACCACCATCTGTGGTGGTGTAACGCTGTTGGAAAGTGGTGTGATATTATTGACGGTGATCCATCCGTCCGGAGCAGACCGTAAAGTCGGTGGGCCCCTTGGTGTTTTTCTTGAGCAATAGGTTATATGGCGACACAGGGTTTCACCCTCTTCCTTCCTTTCAACCATAACAACACAAGTTCAACCCCTGCTCTATATAAGCATTCATAATAATGGTCATTGTTCTTGAACATAACAGGGTTGAAACATCACTTAACACTTCCGGGCTGAGATGCCGTGGTCCATACATAAAACTCTCCCCTGACGTTTCGCCTTCGACTGCAGAAGCCATAGGACAAATTGATAAATCGACTGTAGC
Source organism: Schistocerca piceifrons (assembly GCF_021461385.2). Taxonomy (NCBI): domain Eukaryota; kingdom Metazoa; phylum Arthropoda; class Insecta; order Orthoptera; family Acrididae; genus Schistocerca; species Schistocerca piceifrons. The sequence goes on from NC_060140.1 coordinate 922,855,733, forward strand.
AGATCATGTTTTTCAGGTAGGTGATCATGAAATAAAGTTTAGTGAGACGACCGTCATAGCAAAGACGCCGCATTATTATGCGCGAATGTACAGAGAGGCTATTGAGATTGCCAAACACAGCAATAATTTTAATAGAAAAGATCAAGGCATTATGCAGGATAAGATATGAATGTCAACATTGCAGCAACAGCGTGACAATGATTAATTTCACTTGAGAAAGTTGGCAATATCATAGATTACAGCACAGCCGACGTCACGTGATTGACAGGGGCGCCCTCTGGATGGCTTATATATACGGTGCTCACTCGTGCTCTCGTTGCAGTTCGCCGCTTGTCCTCGGAGGATGCCTTCCGCAGTCGAAGTCGAAACGTCAGGCAGAGTTTTATGTATGGACCACGTCATCTCAACCCGGAAGTGTTGATGACAACACCTGCCCCGAAAGCCTTCATTCTATGAGGTTTGAAACAGGTAACGGCAAACTGCCTCCAGTAGAACCTCGCCTAAAATAGTGATGCAGGATTCCTGTACGTCCTTCCCTACACTAGTTCCACGAGTGTGGACTACTTTCACTTCGACTGGCAGAACATTATGGATTTTAGTACTTGTAAACAATGTATACCTCAAATGGAAAGGAAGATTACATGTCAAACAAATCCAGCCATTACTAATAAGGTATCATAATATGAATTGATGCTCCCAGTTGACTGATTGACGGAACTACTACATGTGGAAACCCCCTCCACTAAGAAGGATGTACATAGTGAGAGTTCCGAATTGAAAATTTTGCCTTCCTATGGACCGAAAAAAGTCACACTCCCAGCTCCCACATCACTAGATTCGCAGATCTCCATAGACCTCAACTGGTTATTAGTGTAACAAAACTGTTACACGACAAAAAAGTCGACAATAGCTTCCTCTTTCAAACTTAAAATAATGGTTACCAACTGTCAGGCGCTAAATAGAAGTACATAGCGTATTGTGTTACATTTCTTATCATTTGCTGAAAGGGTGTTCACTTCCGCGAGCTGTGTAGCCGCTAATTGGTACTTGTCGGTAAAAGTAGGATGCCGTCGGCGTTGAAACTACTGTCAACCTATGAAATGGACAGTGGATGGTGTTTATTGAGTAACTGTTGTACAACAGTCTTCATTTCATTAATGCCACTATCGCAAACAAGCACCACATTTGAGCATGAACATCTCTATGACGGACTGACAGGAAACTCAGCTGATCGGTAAGAAGCAAAGATGGTGTTGGCTGTCTTAATTTTTCCGTAGCCAAGAATGACTTGTATGTGAGAAGTGATGGATTAAGGCAGTTTACTTATAACTATGTGCGTTGCAGGATGTAAAAACAAGTTATCTGCACCTTATGAAGGAATGGAAACCGAATGTGAGAGAATCGAAACTCATAAAATACGGTACCCGCGATGAAATGTCACAAGAAAAGGGCCAGTCAAACACAAATGTCTCATTTAAGAAAACAAGTAATAGGAATCAGTTATTTCTTTAGTATTGTTTTCTTCATTACATGACTGGTCCGTAAGCGGATAAACAATTTCAGATACTGTTTTCGATTATTTATTGCATTAGACACATGACCAAAATGTGAGTTGCATTTCTTACACGACACAAAATGATTTAGATTCTGAAACAACTCTATAGTGTTATCCATTATCTGAAGGTGCGTTTACAAAGCCGTACTTTACGGCAATATTTGGTAGAAATAGCGTTGCCGTAAACATTTCTATGATATGGCGCCGGCCGGAGTGGCCGAGCGGTTCTAGACGCTACAGTCTGGAACCGCGCGACCGCTATGGTCGCAGGTTCGATCACTGCCTCGGGCATGGATGTGTGTGATGTCCTTAGGTTATTTAGGTTTAAGTAGTTCTAAGTTCTAGGGGACTGATGGCCTCAGATGTTGAGTCCCACAGTGTTCAGAGCCATTTGAACCATTTTATGATATGCCGGCAATGTACTGCAGCAATGCGATATGGCTGGGCAATATTGCTCATGTTACAAGCTGTTGCAGGTAGTTGCCCAATGTTGCGTACCAAGGGTTGAGGCTATTCGGTATTGCAGAATAATACATTGAGGTAACTAAAGTCAAAGGGTAAGTCGTAATATCGTGTCGGATCTCCTTTTGCAAGGCTTAGTGCAGCAATTGGATGTGACATGGAATCAAAAAGTCGTTCAAACTCTCCTACTGAAATATCGAACCACGCAACCTATATAGCCATCCCTACTGACCCCTCGATTACATCCCATAAATGTTCGATGCGATTTATGTCGGGCTATCTGGTTGGCCAAATCATTCACTCGAAATGTCCAGATTGTTCTCCAAACCAATCGCGAACAGTTTTGGGCCGGTAACATGGCGTATTCTTGCGTATAAATATTACGTCGTTGTTTCGCAGCGAAGTCCACGAATTGTTGTAGATGGTCTCCAAGGAACCGAATGCAGCTGCCTTGTCACTGCCCCACTACATTCCATATAGACAGCTCAAATCCTTATGGCCGGCCGGGGTGGCCGAGGGGTTCTAGGCGCTACACTGTGGAACCGCGCAACCGCTACGGTCGCAGGCTCGAATCCTGCCTCGGGCATGGATGTGTGTGATGTCCTTAGGTAGGTCTAAGTTCTAGGGGACTGATGACCTCAGCAATTAAGTCCCATAGTGCTCAGAGCCATTTGATCCAATTGAAATCTTTATGGAGCCACCATCGGCTTGCACACTGCCTTGTTGACAGCTTGGGCCCATGGCTCGAAGGGTCTGCGCCAAACTCGAACCCTTCCATCGGCTCTTACCAACAGAAACCGAGCTTCAGCTGATTAGGCCTCGGTCTCCCAGTCGTAGAAAGTCCATTCGACACGGTCACGAGCCTAGAAGAGGCACTGCAGCCGATGTCGCGCTGTTAGTGAAGGTACTCGTCCCGATAGACTTCTGCCATAGTCCTTTAACGCCAAATTTCGCCGCACTGTCCGAACAGATACGTTCGCATACGTCCCACACTGGCTCCTGCAGTTTTGGACGCTGTGAAGCTTGTCTGTTAGCACTGATAACTCTACATAAACGCCACTTCCCACGGTAGTTACGCATAGGCCGTCGGTCACTGCGTTGTCTGTGGTGAGTGGCAATGCCTGAAATTCTTTAGATACTGAATTCCCTAACGATTTCCGAAATGGAACCACCCAGGCTCCTATCTCCAACTATCATTCCGCGTTCAAAGTATGCCCATTCCCGTCCTGCGACCCTAATCACGTGGGAAACCTTTTCATATAAATCACCCGAATGCAAATGATAACTCCGCGACTGCACTGCCCTTTTGTACTTCGCGGATGTAACACTACTGCCATCCGTACATTTGCATATCGCTATCCCATGACTTTCGTCACCTCAGCGTACCTACCTGTGCCATCGTCTGTAAATGCTTCCCTCTGGCTCTCATCCTTGTTCCTACTAGTTTCACCGACAGAGCAATGTTGCTTAGGTTTCGTTCGAACGATGCACACAAATATTTAGCCTATCTTTCGAAGTTGTTTGTTGTCATGAGTTTCTTTTGTAAAGCAATGGAGAAATCGATGGGAGAACTGCGACTTTTCTAAATGCGACTCATCTACGACCAGAGGTATGGGACGTGAAAGTAATTCTTACAAAGATACCAATTTGAAAATAAAAAAAAATAAGTGTCGTGTGACTACGGCCTCCCGTCGGGTAGACCGTTCGCCGTGTGCAAGTCTTTCGATTTGACGCCACTTCCGTGATTTGCGCGTCGATGGGGATGAAATGATGATGATTAGGACAACACAACACCCAGTTCCTGAGAGGAGAAAATCCCCGACCCAGCAGGGAATCAAACCCGGGCCCTTAGGATTGACATTCTGACGCGCTGACTGCTTTTTTTTCCCTTTAATCTCATTTTGTTCGCTTTCGTTCCTTGCATCTGCTCGGGGCGGACGCCGTAAGACATCCGTTTAAGTTCGTTGTTGATCGATTAACTCAGTTTTTTTTTTATTACAGAGAGCTGCTAACCCTCTGACCGAACACGCTGAGCTACCGTGCCGGCTACTACTCAGCTACCGGAGGCGGACAACGTGAAAAGAAATAAATAAAGATCAATCACGAAGCTGTTGCCGATGCGCTCTGAATCGCTCTTGATGAAGCAAGCATGCAAAAAATTCCGAAGTCTTCGAATCTATGCCAAATGAGGAGCAAAATCTTTGCATAAGAGGAGTGGAAGCGCAGGTGATACTTCATCCGCGTCGCACGCATTAGCTGCCATAAATGTGATACTGTTGGGACATACCTGAAGCGAAATTTTATAGTGGAAACAGTGGCACGTGCTGTTGAACAAAAATAAAATATGACTTTCGTTTACGTCTTAGTTCGAATTTCTCTAAATAAAGTCAATCAGTCCTACCACAGTATTTCAGACTTCTGGCATTATGAAGCTTATTAATGCACAGTGAACTTCAAAGAGAGAATGACACCAACTTCACGTAACGTAAATGGCGAAAAAGCCTAAACTCTGAGAATGTAAAAAGCAGGTTTCATTCTGATACACTCTTAGCCTCGTTTATAACATTCAACAGGTTCACTATCGAAACCAAAAGGAGAAAACAAAAAAAAAAATGGTTCAAATGGCTCTGAGCACTATGGGACTCAACTGCTGAAGTCATTAGTCCCCTAGAACTTAGAACTAGTTAAACCTAACTAACTTAAGGACATCACACACATCCATGCCCGAGGCAGGATTCGAACCTGCGACCGTAGCAGTCTCGCTTTTCCAGACTGCAGCGCCAGAACCACGCGGCCACTTCGGCCGGCCAGAAAACAAAGAGCAGATAACATTCTCGAGTGCGAAAAATGCCTTACCCCTACTGACATGAACACTTGCGGGTTCCGCTGTAATTATATGGAGCTAAGAAGAGAAGAGGAGAATGGGGAGGTGGAATTTTAAAATAATTGCAACTTCCTGGTAGATTAAGACTGTGTGCCGCACCGAGACTCGAAATCGGGAGCTTTCCCTTTCGCGGGCAAGTGCTCTACCTTCTGAGCTACCGAAGCACGACTCACGACCCTTCCTCACTGCTTTAATTCCACCAGTACCTCGTCTCCTACCTCCCAAATTTCACAGAAGCTCTCCTGCGAACTCGAGTCTCGGTCCGGCATACAGTTTTAATCTGCCAGGAAATTTCATATCAGCGCACACTCCGCTGCAGAGTGAAAAATTCATTCTTTAAAATAATTGTTTAGGAAAGCAAACTGCCCTGTAATTTCTGTACGTTCTATTCCCCAACAAACTTCGTGTCTTAAGTATATTTAACAGGGTGTGCGTCTCCTTTCTCTTTGCTTTCACAGGGTACTTGGAAACATGTCGGAATTCTTCACCTTAAGATTCACAGCAAGGGCCGTAACATTCGATTACGTTGGTCGCTCAGCAATTCAGCTTGGATCTTCCAGGTGTGTCTGTCTCCTAATTAATTTATTATATTGTACCGTACTGCATGGTCTTCGATGACATTTCATGTTGACCGTATTTTACGACGAAGCCAGGCACATCGTTTGCACTGTAGTGCGAAATAATTACGTAACATCTTCAACATGTATAAGCTACATGAATACAGCGTGCAAGCAATGCAGTCTATAAGAAACAGTCAATAAAACGAAATACACAATTTATCGCTGTGGTTACTTATTATCCTGTTTGCTGGTCAGCTTATTAGCAAGCTATGATTCGTGAAACTTTAGAATTATTCTGACATCAATCAACACTCAAACAGACGCCTTATCACACGTATTCTTAACATTGATAATATTGCAGAAGGGTGATGTAAATACAGTTGTAGCGATATGATAGACGTCAGTCGGTAACTGCTAGTCCCTCCCAAAAATTTTGTTGCCACCTGTGAGTACATTCAAAATCATGCAAACTTGCCAATTGTTCTGGCAACACTGAGAAAGTAAGTACACTTCCTCGCAAAGTGAAGTACCACAAATTACTTTACAAATACCGCTGGCAAACATTCTTGTAGATATTTATATCGATATGCGAAGAATGAGCTCAGAACTAGACTCTTAGTGTTTAGACATTCGAACACTTAATGATCACTAAGAAGACCTAAGTACATTTCAGACCAGTGAAGGATTAAGCGCGCTGAGATTTAGCATGCTGATGATGCTGTAAGACGATTACTCGTAGCGTTATCGTTTATTTTGAATAGCAAGTGACTGTGTGGTTACTTAGGAATTGACAAATCCTATTTGCATGTTAAACAGAATTACGGAATCAGTAATTCAGTGATTCGGTGGATTTACATTAATCTGTGTACCTGATGCGTGACAGCATCCCCCAGTCAAACAAAGAGGACTGCCGTAATCTATTTACAATGTAGATGTCGTGAATGCTTTCCCACGGCTGTCGAATATCAGTGCGATTTACAACAGATTTACGTCGGATTTTTCTTGTGCTCCAAATTAACAACAGAAGCAGGAGAGACACTTCCGCTGTGACAGATACAGAGTGATTTTGTGTGCAATCGTTCTGTAAAAGGTAACAGACATATCTAGCAAGAGAATAAGCAGTCACATATAATATCTGATAGTGTAGGCCGATACACTTTTTAATTTATCTGTTACCTTTAGGTATGACGGATATGGAGTAAAAGGTGTTTGGATTTTACTTGTTGGCAGTATCTATGTCTTCAGACAGGCAGCTGTAAGCCGTATGGAAAAAGATTAGGCTAGTGACCTTTCGAAACATCTTAAACGTCAGTGATGGCATATTGGCAACACAGACTGCAATATCCAGCAATGCATAATTACTTGATGTGACTTGTTACCCACTGCAATTCAAGTTGCATTGGATCGTACTATGAGTCAAGTCAACTGACACCAAATCCATGATGTGTTGGATGAAGAGGAAGAAGAAGTTGAGGAACTGCTACACCTATAATAAAAGCGGAAGTACTCGGAGTTCTGGTGAAAGTGCTACTTAATGAGTGTACAAGTGAATTCGGTATCATAACATATGTTAAGAAGCGGGAGTCTTCCACTAAATGCATGTATTTTGTAGCTGCTGTTGGATCCAAAAATAAATCGGCGAAAGAGCAAGTGCTTGTAACCTCCCCCTCACTTATTGACCTGAGTGACAGTGAAAAATTAAACCGCGTGCACCTAATGGAAATTTGGGAAAAGTAATCGTCACCGAAGTTAATTTGTCTGTAAAGATGGAGGAAAGGGTTACATCTAAATGAAAGGAAAAATACAAATGAAATTGGTGAAAATTAATTTAGAGAAAAGGGTAAAACTAATAAAGAAAGTAAATGTGCGGTCGTTACGTTAACAATTAATTGGCGTTAATTAGATATTTGAGATTTGGGGAAAATTACGGTCGCCAGTCCTATCGACAACTACTATAATAAGTGAAAATGAATGATTAATGCACATATATTTGGCAATGAAAGCGTGGCAACTGAAGGTTGACACATGTTGTGTGAAAACTGAATGTCTGTCAGAAGTAACAAATTTCTCAACACTCTCACTTAATTTAGCAAAAGAATTAATATAATGGGAAAATTAAAAGTTAATTTAGTGACTGCAATTAATAGTGAGCTTTGTTTCTGAAGCACTACGAAATACAGTAAAATAAGGTTAGTCTTGGGGTACCTCAACAATTATTTCAAAAGCTACTTGAATCTACACAATTTAGAAATAAGAGATTTAACTTTGAACTTGAATTAAATGATTCTGAACAATTAACAATAGTAAAATTTAGTACGTACCAAGCTGAGCTGCAGTCACAGGTAAGCTAAAATGTGGTAACAAAACTTGCACTCTTACTTTCTGCTTGTGTAATCTAAATATTGTAGCCAGCTATAAATACTTTAACTGAACTTTGAAATTAAGGCAGTGAAATGGAATGATATTACTTTAATGCTGGCGTATGAATTTCAACGACACTCGGATTCATTCCAGAAATGGAAGGGACCCTGCTTGGTAATGCAATTGGGACAATGAGCAACAAAGGTTCATGCTAAGTTGCTGTATTTTTGTGATGCAAACAGTTCTGAAACTTTACGTGCTTTTAGTCTTGCTTGTTGGTTGATTGAGGGTTTGCAGTCGTCGATAGGGGAGGTGGCGACAGTCACTCATTGTCGGCCATCGCTGTTGCAGAATCTGGATGTTGGCGTGCCTTGTTCTCGACACGGTCACCAGACGAAACAGGCTCTTGATGTGCGCCAGCCAATGCTTCCCATCAGCGACACCTTGTCAGAAACTGTCATAGCAAGTCGAGCCAATTACATGCTGCCAAACCCCGAAAGCGCGGCAACTGGCGGGAGCGTGACACAACACACCTGCTCCACTGCCCCACCCCAGCCAGACTCTCCTCTGCTCTGCCCGCGCTCCACGCGGCCGAGTTCACACTACTAAAGATCCTAAACACTTTGGTTCGCCACACGATCTATCGATGAAATCGTTCGATAGCATAGTTTTCCCTATGCCAGACTCAACATACAAATACAAATAATATTTACAAAACAAACCAATACACCAATTATACATCTACATAAATGCATATATATACGAATAGTAGAACAATTGTAATATATAAAGACACAGAAATGTCATATGTTCAGGTAACAAAATAAGGAAAAAAATTTATAGTACAATAGATGGAAATAGGAGGATATGCATTTCCGGCATTACATGCTCTCTCTTATCAATATAAATGGCAAGAACTATGATAGTTAGGCTCTAGTTTTTCGTAACTTCAGATTACCTTGAATACTTGAAACTGGATTGTTGACAGAGAACAAACCTGGTTTTCAGTTCTGACAAGGGTACCCATACTAGACAAAGGAGAAAATGAGAAACTTTTTGAATTAAAAGCAAACATGAATTTTCAAGAGTTTACCGGTGCAATAGAAGTATGCCAGTTCCGGGGGAATATGTAGCTCCTGAGGAGAGAGCTTTAATTGGAAGAGAAAATAGGAAATTGGTGGTAAGGTCTTATGGGACTAAACTGCTAAGGTCATTGGTCCCTAAGGTTACGCACTATTTAATCTAACTTGAACTAGCTTACGCTAAAGACAACATACACACATGCCAGAGGGAGGACTCGAACCCTTCGACGGGGGGAGCCACACGGACCGTGACAAGGTGCCTTACACCGCACGTTAATGGGAATAAAGTATTAGACTGATCACAAGGAACCCCTTGTGTGCAAGGTCAAAGATGTTTACGTCATTCAATGCCTGAAATAGTCTTCCATGCAACCACAATACTGGCCGCTAACAGAAACAGGGGCAAGACTGGAAGTATCCGATGATGAGCACAGCTAGAGACTATGAAGTGTAGCTGAATTGCTTACTCTACGAATAACTCATAACAGTGCTACTACACTAGCAGCGTTAATACAAAGCACAGCAATGTCAACGACGAACAAAACAAATCTTGCATCATATCTACTACAACAGTTGCCGAGCCGGCCGAAGTGGCCGTGCGGTTCTAGGCGCTGCAGTCGGGAACCTCGAGACCGCTACGGTCGCAGGTTCGAATCCTGCCTCGGGCATGGATGTGTGTGATGTCCTTAGGTTAGTTAGGTTTAACTAGTTGTATGCTCTAGGGGACTAATGACCTTAGAATTTGAGTCCCATAGTGCTCAGAGCCATTTGAACCATTTGAACAGTTGCCGAAGTTGACATTTCGTCAGAAAGAAACCCAACCAATTTCGCAAAATGAGTCAGAGGAAAATGTGGTATCACATACGCTCGACTGTGCGGACAACGTGCATGATGAGTACAATGATGACGATACGTTCTTAACAAGTGTAAGTGATATTGCACCTAGTGTCACGCCGTGTTGTTCAACACCCTTGTCGAACAGGAGCCACAAATCCCGGCTCCAGTGAAACGTAGTGAAGGACAATCGTTGTCGACGGAGCGGGTACTAAACACAATTACGTACATAGAAAATAAACCGCAGCATAGTGTAAAAAATTAAGGATGAAAAGTTTCGAATAATTCAACACGATTATGACTGTGTAACACACAATGAAAACCACGGATATTCATGACACAACAAGGTGCACTTGTTACAAAAATTGGTAAACCGGTGCTTGCGCTTTTCAAGGATGCTCGATATAATTTATAAGATGTGCATGAGAGTGACCTATTACGTTGTTGTTGTTGGGGTCTTCAGTCCTGAGACTGGTTTGATGCAGCTCTCTATGCTACTCTATCCTCTGCAAGCTTCTTCATTTCCCAGTACCTACTGCAACCTACATCCTTCTGAATCTGTTTTGTGTATCTTAGTCTCCCTCTACGATTTTTACCAACCACGCTGCCCTCCATTACTAAACTGGTGACCCCTTGATGCTTCAGAGCATGTCCTATCAACCGATCCCTTCTTCAAGTTGTGCCACCAAACACCTCCCCAAGTCTATTCAGTACCTCCTCATTAGTTATGTGATCTACCCATCTAATCTTCGGCATTCTTCTGTAGCACTACATTTCGAAAGCTTCTATTCTCTTCTTGTCCAAACTATTTATCGCCCATGTTTCACTTCCATACATGGCTACACACCATACAAATACTTTCAGAAACGACTTCCTGACACTTAAATCTATACTTGATATTAACAAATTTCTCTTCTTCAGAAATGCTTTCCTTGGCATTGCCAGTCTACATTTTATATCCTCTCTACTTCGACCATCATCAGTTATTTTTCTCCCCATATAGAAAAACTCCTTTACTACTTTAATTCCCAATCTAATTCCCTCAGCATCACCCGACTTAGTTCGACTACATTCCATTATCCTCGTTTTGCTTTTGTTGATGCTCATCTTATATCCTCCTTTCAAGACACTGTCCATTCCGTTCAACTGCTCTTCCAAGTCATTTGCTGTCTCTGACAGAATTACAATGTCATCAGCAAACCTTAAAGTTTTTATTTTTTCTCCATGGATTTTAATACCTACTAAGAATTTTTCTTTTGTTTCTTTTACTGCTTGCTCAATATACAGATTGAATAACATCGGGGAGAGGCTACAACCCTGTCTCACTCCCTTCCCAACCACTGCTTCCCTTACATGTCCCTAGACTCTTATAACTGCCATCTGGTTTCTGTACAAATTGTAAATAGCCTTTCGCTCCCTGTATTTTACACCTGCCACCTTCAGAATTTGAAAGAGAGATTCCAGTCAACATTGTCAAAAGCTTTCTCTAAGTCTACAAATGCTAGAAACGCAGGTTAGCCTTTTCTTAATCTAGCTTCTAAAATAAGTCGTAGCGTCAGTATTACGTTATGCACATCAACTTGCGCGCGCCATAGATTATAGTGATTTGAAGGGAAGCAGTGGCTCGTTGCATAAATTCAAACAGTGCTACGAAATTGTAAGACGTAAGACAACGAAAGCGTCAACTAAATGATGTAAAGCAAACTGCAGAATGGGCCCTGATATCTGTAGATGAGATTAACAAACTTATCGCATCGTTCAGGACACCTCCAACTTCTTGGAGCACAATAAATAACTATTAAGTCAATTTAAAATCAAGATTAACACTCGGCATAATTGTTTACGAACTGATGTCAGTTGATGTAGATACAACGCTTTTGGTAACTCTGATTTCCAACATTTCTTTCATATATATTTCCTTAAATCGCATATCTTCATTCCTAAGTACTTGTATATTCCACTTCTCTGCGCATTTATTCTTCTTGACTAGTCTCTTAAATTTCAGCCTACTCTTCTTACCTACTAAATTGTTATCTGCGTATATATACGCTCCTGTGTACGCCTGGCAAACCAACATCTAATTTCGGAATCTCTTCGTGACCACGATGGAACCTGAAATCTTTCCGTACCTCCCCGCCTTTTCCAAGTATACCTACTTCTCCTGTGTTTCTAGAACATAGGATTCCCAATTACTAGCTAAAATTTATTGCTGAACTTAATAAGCCAAGATGGCCGCCGAGTAAGTGACGCCAGAAACCATTCCCAGAAAGTTAAGTGATTTAGACAGGAATATAATCTATTTTAACGCCGACAACAAATTAAATACGTGCATTAGTGTATCGTTTAGTCTTGCCATTAAAGGTTTGACTTTTCTTCGCGTATTTTTTCAGAAAACACGAAAAGATCGTAACTTCGCGAAGTCGCGCTTAGGCTTAAATTTTGTAAACGTGTTTGTTTCTTGTTTCACGGTAATTTAACTAGTTTCTCGGTAACAAATAAGTAAAATACCGTAAATAGCGTATAACTTCATTGTTTTAATACAGATTTCAGAAAAACAGCGTAACTTTATATCAGAAACTTGCCTATACACATTTGTTTATAGGCCTAATTCTTGTAACGTTTTTGGAGAAACAAAGTTAAAGTATCTCGTTTAACTGTCCTTTTTTTTCTTTCCGTCGAGTGAAATATATAATAAATAGCGTATACCTTCATTGTTTTAATACAGATCTCAGAAAAACAGCGGAATTTTAAATCAGAAACTTGCTTATATACATTTGTGAATAGGCTTAATTCTTGTAACGTCTTTTTTGACTTTCGGTAATTTAATTGATTTATTCTAGCTAAAGTATTATTTTTGCCATGAGTGAGAAGTGCCTGACTTGCCGTAGAATTGTTAGTTCCGGGGTTTGGTGTGATGGATGTAGTAGTTTTTTCACTGGGGGGACTGCAGTGGCGTGGGTGTTGGGAAAGTGGATCAGGCTAATCAGTGGTTATGTAGGATTTGCAGCAGAGATAGGAAGATAGTGGAACAGGAGGGGAAAATTTCTGCCCTTCAGGCTGAGCTAGATCTGGCTAGGGAAGATCTGTACAGGTTAAGGAGGGAGATGGGCAAAGAGAGGTGGGAAGTGGCAACAGGTAGCAGAAGGAACAGGCCTAGAACTAAGTCTGACAGTTTTGTGGTGAATGTCAAAAATAAGTTTGACCTGTTGCTTCAGTTAGAAACTGATGAGCCTCAAACAGAGGTAGGTGTAGACAGGACACAACAAACTTTCAATAGGAAATTGAAAAAGAATGTAGGAAAGTCATCGAAAAGGAACAAAGTTCTGTTGTTAGGCAGTTCTCATGCCAGAGGTGTAGGCCAACTTCTGCAGGAGGAATTAGGACCAGAATACCAGGTCACAAATTTTTTCAAACCAAGTGCTAGTCTGGATCAGGTGACAGAGGATTTAGATTCACTCTGTAAAGAATTTACCAGGGAAGACACCGTGGTTATTGTGGGAGGGCCAGGGAACAGCATCGACAGAGATCCTGGGTACAGTATAGAGTGTGACCTGGTAAAGATTGCGTCGGCATCGAGACACACCAATGTTGAATTTGTATCTGTCCTGAGACGCCATGCCCGGCCTCATTTGAACTCTTCTGTTGGGAGAGTTAATTTGGAGTTGGAACGGCTGCTTGGGTCGGGTGCGGGGGCTCATATTGGTGTGGTTCCTGTTGATTATCTCAGTAGGTGGGACTATACCAGGCACGGCCTACATCTCAACAGGAAAGGGAAGGGGAAACTGGCTGGGGTAATAGCAGGAAATTTAAGGGGAGGAGGCACTGCCATGAATGGTAAAATACCAGTGGTTACAGGTTGTGGAGCAGCACCTTTTTTAGGATAGGTAAGACAGAAAGATGTCAAGTTCTACGAGAGGTCAGGATTGATTCAAATCTTCAGTTTAGGAAAGAAATTAAACAGCACAATTCTAGCACATTTGATCACCAATCACAGCTATCAATTATAAATTTTCACCGATCACCAGAAATTTTATCTCCACCAAGTTGTATCTCAGTCCTAGGTAATTGCATCGATGAATTAAAGTCACCCAACCTAGTTGACATAATCTGCCTCTCTGAACACCATGTGACCACTGGTATAGGAACTAGGCCAAAGCACAATGAGAAACTCAGACAGGAGAGTACTGCAAATGTTAGAATAAGGAAAGGTTCTCATAAAAGTATAATTAAAAATAATGTAAGTATATTTCATCAAAATATTGGGAGTTTAAAGAATAAAGTAGATGAGCTTCTGGTTTGTTTAGAAGATTTAGAAGCTGAGAATGTAATAGATATACTATGCCTGTCTGAGCATCACATTGTTACTGATATGGATAAGGTATTTGTAAGTGGATATAAGCTCTCTGCACATGTAATGAGAGAAAATATGGAGAAAGGAGGAGTTGCCATATATGTCAAAAGTTATCATTGTGCAAAAAGGATAGAAACAAAAAAGTTTTGTGTAGAGAAACATATAGAAGCATGTGCCTGTGAGCTTAAATTAAATAAAGGCACATTTATAATTGTAACTGTATATAGGTCCCCATCAGGAAATTTTCATATATTTGTGAAAAATTTGGACTCCTTGTTGTGCTATCTGTCAGACAGGGGGAAGCAAATTATTATTTGTGGGGACTTCAATGTAGACTCTCTGAAAGAGGGTAATAGGAAAAATTACCTTGAAGTATTACTCGGTTCTTTCAACTTGACACCCGTTATTGATTTTCCTACTCGGGTGTTAAAGGATAGCAGCTCACTGATAGATAACTTCTTTATAGACCAAGATAAGTTTAACCAGATAAATGCTCAGCCTGTTGAGAATGGTCTTTCTGATCATGGTGTACAGCTAGTTACAATATATGACATAGCTCCATTCAGCAATACTAAACAGTCCTCCAAAGTAGTACGTTCAGTCAACGATTTAAAAATTGCAAATCTCAGGGAAAGCCTACAGCAGTTAGACTGGGATGAGGTGTACCGTGAACCTGATGCCAGTTTAAAATATAATTTATTTCATGACTTTTTGTAAATGCATTTGAAAACTGCTTCCCCAAGAAAATAGTTACATATACTCATTAGAAACCTTGTAACAAACCATGGCTTACTAAGGGTATAAAATTATCTTGTAACCGGAAAAGGGAAATGTATCTGAGAGCAAGAAAGAGTAGTGACCCAGAAACTATCAAAAATTATAAAAACTACTGTGTTATATTAAGAAAAGTTATAAAAAATTCCAGGAGTATGTGTATCATGTCTGAAATCAGCAACTCTGATAATAAAATTAAAACAATTTGGAATATTATTAAAAGAGAAACAGGTCAACCAAGAGCAGAGGAAGACAGTATTACCATCAAATGAATGAAAACTTTACGAGCAAAAAGTCAGAAGTTGAAAATATTTTTAATAATCATTTTCTAAATGTTGTGGATATACACTCCTGGAAATTGAAATAAGAACACCGTGAATTCATTGTCCCAGGAAGGGGAAACTTTATTGACACATTCCTGGGGTCAGATACATCACATGATCACACTGACAGAACCACAGGCACATAGACACAGGCAACAGAGCATGCACAATGTCGGCACTAGTACAGTGTATATCCACCTTTCGCAGCAATGCAGGCTGCTATTCTCGCATGGAGACGATCGTAGAGATGCTGGATGTAGTCCTGTGGAACGGCTTGCCATGCCATTTCCACCTGGCGCCTCAGTTGGACCAGCGTTCGTGCTGGACGTGCAGACCGCGTGAGACGACGCTTCATCCAGTCCCAAACATGCTCAATGGGGGACAGATCCGGAGATCTTGCTGGCCAGGGTAGTTGACTTACACCTTCTAGAGCACGTTGGGTGGCACGGGATACATGCGGACGTGCATTGTCCTGTTGGAACATGAAGTTCCCTTGCCGGTCTAGGAATGGTAGAACGATGGGTTCGATGACGGTTTGGATGTACCGTGCACTATTCAGTGTCCCCTCGATGATCACCAGTGGTGTACGGCCAGTGTAGGAGATCGCTCCCCACACCATGATGCCGGGTGTTGGCCCTGTGTGCCTCGGTCGTATGCAGTCCTGATTGTGGCGCTCACCTGCACGGCGCCAAACACGCATGCGACCATCATTAGCACCAAGTCAGAAGCGACTCTCATCGCTGAAGACGACACGTCTCCATTCGTCCCTCCATTCACGCCTGTCGCGACACCACTGGAGGTGGGCTGCACGATGTTTGGGCGTGAGCGGAAGACCGCCTCACGGTGTGCGGGACTGTAGCCCAGCTTCATGGAGACGGTTGCGAATGGTCCTCGCCGATACCCCAGGAGCAACAGTGTCCCTAATTTGCTGGGAAGTGGCGGTGCGGTCCCCTACGGCACTGCGTAGGATCCTACGGTCTTGGCGTGCATCCGTGCGCCGCTGCGGTCCAGTCCCAGGTCGACGGGCACGTGCACCTTCCGCCGACCACTGGCGACAACATCGATGTACTGTGGAGACCTCACGCCCCACGTATTGAGCAATTCGGCGGTACGTCCACCCGGCCTCCCGCATGCCCACTATACACCCTCGCTCAAAGTCCATCAACTGCACATACGGTTCACGTCCACGCTGTCGCGGCATGCTACCAGTGTTAAAGACTGCGATGGAGCTCCGTATGCCACGGCAAACTGGCTGACACTGACGGCGGCGGTGCACAAATGCTGCGCAGCTAGGGCCATTCGACGGCCAACACCGCGGTTCCTGGTGTGTCCGCTGTGCCGTGCGTGTGATCATTGCTTGTACAGCCCTCTCGCAGTGTCCGGAGCAAGTATGGTGGGTCTGACACACCGGTGTCAATGTGTTCTTTTTTCCATTTCCAGGAGTGTAGTAGGATCCAGGTGTTCATTAGAACATGCTAGGCTGTTAATGGAAGAGGCCATACCTATGCAATTTGATACAATTGAAATCTCACCCACTTCTCCCTCTGAAATTAGGAAAATAATAAACTTGCTTAAAAGCAAAAACTCACATGGAATTGATGGCATTTCCAGCAAAATACTAAAAGCTTGTTCTCAACAGATAAGTAAGATTCTCAGCCACCTGTGTAATAGCTCTCTGGAACAGGGCATTTTCCCTGATAGACTGATATATGCTATTGTTATACCTTTGCATAAAAAGGGGGATAGATCTGATGTCAACAATTACCGTCCAATCTCCCTTCTAACAGCTTTATCCAAAATTTTTGAGAAAGTAATGTTTTCAAGAGTAGCTTCACATATCTGTAAAAATGAACTACTAACAAAATGTCAGTTTGGTTTCCAGAAAGGTTTTTCAACAGAAAATGCCATATATGCTTTCACCAGTCAAATTTTGAATGATCTGAATAACCGAACACCACCCATTGGGATTTTTTGTGGTCTCTCAAAGGCTTTTGATTGTGTAAATCATGAAATTCTGCTAGACAAGCTCAAGTATTGTGGCATGAGTGGGACAGTGCACAAATGGTTTAATTTGTACCAAACTGGAAGAGTGCAGAAAGTTGAAATAAGTAGTTCTCATAACATGCAAAGATCAGCACATTCCTCAAACCGGGGAACTATCAAGAATGGGGTTCCACAAGGGTCAGTCTTGGGTCCTTTGTTGTTCTTATTATATATTAATGACTTGCCATTCTATATTCACGAAGAGGCGAAGTTAGTTCTCTTTGCTGATGATACAAGTATAGTAATCACACCTAACAAACAAGAATTAACTGATGAAATTGTCAATACTGTTTTTCAGAAAATTACTAAGTGGTTCCTTGTAAACGGACTCTCACTGAATTTTGATAAGACACAGTACATACAATTCCGTACAGGGAATGGTTGTTGTTGTTGTGGTCTTCAGTCCTGAGACTGGTTTGATGCAGCTCTCACAGGGAATGGTATGACGCCATTAATAAATATAGACCTTAATCAGAAGCATATAGCTAAGGTAGAATATTCCAAATTTTTAGGTGTGTCCATTGATGAGAGATTAAATTGGAAGAAACACATTGATGATCTGCTGAAACGTTTGAGTTCAGCTACTTATGCAATAAGGGTCATTGCAAATTTTGGTGATAAACATCTTAGTAAATTAGTTTACTACGCCTATTTTCACTCATTGCTTTCATATGGCATCATATTTTGGGGGAATTCATCACTGAGGAATAAAGTATTTATTGCACAAAAGCGTGTTATCAGAATAATAGCTGGAGTCCAACTAAGATCATCCTGCAGACATTTATTTAAGGATCTAGGGATATTCACAGTAGCTTCTCAGTATATATACTCTCTTATGAAATTTGTTATTAACAACCAAACCCAATTCAAAAGTAATAGCAGTGTGCATAACTACAATACTAGTAGAAAGGATGATCTTCACTATTCGAGATTAAATCTAACTTTGGCACAGAAAGGGGTGAATTATACTGCCACTAAAGTCTTTGGTCACTTACCAAATAGTATCAAAAGTCTGACAGATAACCAACAAGTATTTAAGGAGAAATTAAAAGAATTTCTGAATGACAACTCCTTCTACTGCATAGAGGAATTTTTAGATATAAATTAAGAAAAAAAAGAAAAAATATTTAAAAAATAAAAAATAAAAAATAAAAAATAAAGAAAAACAAAAAACACAAAAAATAAAGTTGTTATATTAACTTAAGTATGTTGTTAAATTAACCTAATTACATCATGTATTGGAAAATTCGACTCTTTCCACATCATTACGAAATATCGTATTCATGATCCATGGAACTAGTATTAATCTAATCTAATCTAATCTCCTCTCTCATCCCTATCACCTAGCAAATATTCTATCGTAACCGTTTCTTCTTCTCCTTCCCCTACAACCACATTCCAGTCTCTCATGTCTATTAGCTTTTCATCTATCTGTACGTACTGAATCATCCGTTCAATATTCTCGTATACTTTCTCCACTTCTTCATCTTCGACTTGCGATGTGGGCATACGTACCTGAGCGATAGTTGTCGGTGTTTGTTTGTTGTCCATTTTCATGAGAACGACCGTATCACTGAATTGTTCAGAATAACTCACTCTCTATCCTATTCATAACGAATCCTACTCCCTTTACAGCACTTTCTGCTGGTGCTGGTACTACCCCGTACTCATCTCACCAGAAACCTTTGTTTTATTCCCATTCCACTTCAGTAGCTCCAATTATATCTAGATGGAGCGTTTGCGTTTCCATTTTTAGATTTTCTAGCTTCCCTACCAGGTTCACATCTCTGACGTTCCACGCCCCGACTCGTGGAACTCTATCTTTTCGTTGCTTATTCGATCTTATTTTCATGGTCACCTCCCGCTTTGTTGTACCCTTCAGGAAATGCGAATGGGGGAGTGTTCCGGAATCTTTTGCCTGTAGAGAGATTATTCATGACACTTTTTCAATTACAGGTCACGTATCCTGAGGATACACATTATGCATCTGTAATGCAGTGGTTTCCATTGCCTTCTGCATCCTCATGCAGTTGATCATTGGTAAGTCTTCCACTTTTTAGGGGCAGTGTCCCACCCCACGGGCGACATAGCATCCTGAACCTCTGTCCGCTCCACCACCCATTTTGACAAAGCCGTTGGCAGCACGATGGTGACGTTTTATGCCGGAAGTTTCTGTGGTGGGGTTCGAGTCGGATGACGTTTTGATGATTATACGCTTTACATTATATTAAATAAGAAAAATGCTCTTTCCCAAATTGGTTAAGAGACTGATCTGACAATGCTTATAGCTGACGATCAGAGAAAGGAACGCTCCATTATTAGTAGTGTACTATATTTGGATGCAGTATCCGAAAAAAACAGACAGATATATGAAACTTAAGAACATCATTACAACGTATTTCACTTCCTCGGATCTAATTACTATAGTAAACTCAGGTAGAAGTTGAAACGGTATTGAATAAATGTAATGGGGTGGGTGTATAGTGCATTACATGCAATGACTTCCCTAATAAATATGTAGAGCAAACCTGCAGGTCATTACAAAAAAGATTTGAAGTACACCTTTACTTGAATAATCCCCGATGTGCATGAACAATTCACATACTGAAGGGGGCAGTCAGCGACAGCATCACAAGTCTTCGAAAAATTTAAAAATACTTCATAAAATAGAAGAAAAATAATTTTGAATATATTAGAGGTAGGAGGAAGTTTTAGATTTTAAAAAGTGCACAATTCATGTCCAATTATATCACTACTGCCTGCTACTGTTATATGATAACCTTAAAGTTCTAGGCAGATCGGATAATGAAAGTATCTTATTAAAGTAATTATGGTATAAAGCAACAGCGCAGTGTTACCCTCTGAAAGGAATTTAGTTGTGCTGACAATGATGTACCTAACGAAGGTAGCTTATCGGATGTGAAAGTCAGAATTACGTAAATATTTAAACAGTAACAAACAATAATTTGCTTATCCTCATTGTCCAAAATGATAATAAAAACGGTCGCCAGCCTAATTAGGCATAAGAATAAGTAACATTTTTTTTTTGTTCAAGAAACTAATTATGAGTAACTTTAATGGACAGATACAGCCTATACTTTATCACACGAGAGTGCAATGAACTCTGCCACCTGCATATGTTCACGGTAAGGTTGGAGCTGACAGAGCAGAATAAACTATTTGCATAAATATAACAGATAACGAAACACACTATTACTTTGAGGACTTAGTCAAAATGAATGGTCTCAATAACGTTACTATTAATATTCACTATACAATCATAAATTCGACATACAATCAATATTACTTTTCAAACATATTCCTATCTGACATGAAATATGGATATGGTTCACAGCAAAATTGGTTATTGTGGATAGATTAAAGTCTGTCACTAGTAAACACCTTTCTACTAAGAATGAAGATTAAATGGAGTTCACTAACAAATTACTTCTCACTGTCTTTTGAATAAAGCAGTTATTATTGTCATAGATAGTGGTCTTTGTGTTACTTGTAACCTAGCATAAGCACAGTAGACAAACTGTGGATCCTGTTACACTATTAATATGCACTTTGTAATGGTCGCCTAGTCATAGATATTGCTAATTGCTATAATCGCACTATTTCACTCCCATTTACAGAGCTTGTTAGCACTTGATGTTAGGTTGGCGCCATTAAAATGCATTGTGGTAATCGCTGCTGCTTGCTGGATCGCTGCTGTGTCTCGATGCTGATGCTGGCTCTAAATCTGGTTGTCTAGGGTTAAAAAGATGAGGTCCCGTGTATTTGATGTGCTTTTGACGATAAAGAACGAGCGAAACCAACAAATATGTAAACTTCAAATATTTATTACTCTGGTGGCCATCTTAATTCCACTGTCCACCAAAGACAATGACACAACACAAATTAGTACTTCTTTTACATGTTCTTTGCATTATTTATCCACCTCAAACAATAACACACATAGTACACTTTACCAAAGTGACATTCCGACTGCACTCTCAACCATTCTTGCTGCTTGTATTTATAACCTTGTCAAATAACTACTAAAAAGAGATATAGTTTATAAGTCAATGTACATCTGTTATCGTAATTTGTGCAGAAAAATTATTAATTTATATCAAGTGACATAATTTAACATGCTATTAAAATGACAGACAGATTTGTTGACTTGGCAGAATAATTCTTTGGTACAAAAAGGCAGTTTTTTAGAAGTTTGTCAATTGACTTCTCTAATTTGCATAAATAAGTAAATAACATGAATTATTAAGAATTACATTGGTTTTCCTCTAAAATAGGAGTGATTACGTGAACACTGAGTGAAAACGCTCCTAGTGAACAAATAGGTTTCACTGGGTGATATTTATTTAAGGAGATCCAAAATACCTACGTTGGCCACTATTTTTCGTACTTCATATTAATTATTTAAGATGAACTCAGTGTTTTTACATGATTACATTTGCTATCTCAGTGATCGAGTGATATTAACTTTTGTGTGGGTCAGTTATTCAGTATAATTTAATGGGTTGACTGTTTTATGGAGACATGTTATGCAATCATTGGTAACATACACAATAAATACTCTTTAAACTGGTTGAATTTGGAGGGTATCGCATACTTCGGTAAAGTAAAGCATTTAATATGTTCCGTTACAACTTCCAATACACAAGAGAGACAAGCATTTAGCAGACATGAGTATATAACTTTCCACAAGTGCAGTTCACGACTTTTACTGCAGTGAGACACAATATTGGCAAATTTGTAAAAAACTGACTCACCTTTTAAAATTTAAAACAGGCAGCTCCACGATCATTAACTAAGCAAAACTGTATAAGCTTCAGTTTTAAGAACTTTTGATTTTTAAAAGTAACAGCAAATTGTCTTTATTATTACAGTCATCTACTTTCAAGTCAATGATTGAATAAGTAACTTTGAAAGTCCACAATACTTTAAATTGGACTGTGTCAATTACTGGGAGGCTTTCACAAAGGTACATTTACTACCTCCCACTATTTTACCAAATCCACAGTAAATCTGAATATTCCCTTCTTACCAAATCTCAAACAACGTTATTTAATTAAGTGTTTGGCTTTAAGGCTTTCATTTTTTGCACAATAAGGACACTTGGTAATCATAGTTCAAATTGAGAGGAACTGAGAGGTGTTGTGATAAGGAAAAAATCGTGGTAGGTACATAAATTCAGTTATAAGTTAGCTTATATTTGAGCACACATCCAATGAGCTGATCCTTCATTTTACATGTTTACAATTCCTTGGTTCCATTTCAGTGGTTGCGCAATGTGGTGACGAGTGCATTTTGGTAGGGGAATATGCGGGTAGAAATGCTAGACTCTGTCATTTCTTGGTGGCGATGATAGGTACCAATTCCACAATAGTTCCAGCTATTTATCCGTCCATCCGAGGCATTAGAAATCGGCACTTAAAGCCTCTCTCGGCACCAGCACAATACCCAACTATTGCATGAACAGTTGACAGTTTGGTAGCTCGTCCCCGACTGACTCCTTATTCCAGCTTTCTATCCATGCTAGCCACATTTTGCGCGCGCTACACAGTTCTGTTCCCGAGGGGAACCACACAACCTGTTACATACAAAATAACTAAGAACCCTATGTGAGGATCAGCAATTACATAACAGCAAACAATCACTTTAAACAAAACATATTATTTGTACATATTGGTAGTTCTACACAAAATTATTTAAATAAAATTATTAAATTTTAAAGACAACCAAAGAGTTTATGTGAGAAAGAAAATTCATATCATTTGCTCATATGGTGCATATTACAGATATTACACTTCATTACAGTATCGAATTAATCATACACTAATTACAGAAGTTCAACGATGGGATGTTGAACCAAACAGAAAGACAAATGAATCAACAAAAGGTATGTAGTGTCTAAGCTATGGTGTTACACAGTAATCAATTAGAATTAAAATAACAGTGTATTCTGGCTAATTTTGATTGTTTATACGATTAAGTATTAGTGCGTAATAAAATTTAGTACTGTTGTGTCATGTAAAAGGAACGACCAAGAGCTCCTTGTCGTGAGTAAATGTCATCACAACGTCCACAAGATTCTGTTTCATCAGCCTCCATGCCCGTCTTAGTCGCTTCTGCGGCCAGTTCTATCATTCCCGACGCCGGGATGCCCTGTTGTCACACTGGTACGAAAGTGCCACCCTATACCTCACCGCACAGTAATTTGCAGTGCGTCCCGACTAATCACGTTACTAGTGACTGTTTTGTGGACAATCCAGATTTTCTTTCTTTCTTTAAAAAAAGAAGTAGCGTCCTCGCACTATAAAATATTTCGTTTTCTCTTAGATGCAGGAAACTTTTAAAACAAATCTCTATAATTACGTGGTCCACCCACCAGTAATTCTTGTGGAATTAACGGATGATGTCTTGGCATTCTTCCTTCGCCCAAGCAACATAGACAATATTCACTTATTATTAAGTCTAGCCTAGGAGCAATGGCTACACCCATGTCCTGTGAGCATATTTTAGATATTATCCTCAGTAACTGTAACATCCACAAAGTTGAGACACTGAATATTACTCTACCATGTAGGTTGCACATGATCATGCTACTCTAGGCCGTGTAACCTTTTCTGTGTGAGTAAAGCAACAATTTTACCAGCTGTGAGCGGAATTCCTGTTAACATCAAGCCTTTCAACAGCTGCGAATACCCTTTATGTACAATACTTAATGACATTTCGTGTCGTCAGCATTCACACACTTTGTAATCAGTGTAACGCTAAGTTTTGAAGTAACGTATGCACCGCAAATCATTTGATCAAATTCCGTACTATTAGATGAACAGCAGTACCTACGACAGCAAGTTGTCATTCTCAGAAGAAATCCCGGTCCATTCTATTATCTGTATTTGGATTATTTTGAAAGTACGTTATATAGTCTTGCAATCGAAAATACGATAAAGTTCTCTTAAAATAATTTTGTTTATGTGATAACAGTTTTTAAAAAAGTTTTTGAAGGGAAATGAAATATGAAAGGGTAAGGGTCGTGCGATCGTCGTAAGTTCACATTTAAGGATGCCGATTTTTCAGACATTTAGGGAATTCTGATTCAACGTCACAAACATACCTATAGCCCACAAAAGTTTCATCTCCGTGAAAAAAATTCATCGCTTAGTTATGAGATATTTCCAGTTTGTAACTGATTGATGTACGCTTCGTTGCAGATTAAACGAAATGTGGAGAGCAAATATAAGCATACAAACGGCTGTGCCATGAAAAAGTTCCGCTAATATTTTCATTCCTCAGTGGCACATTCGGGTCAGAGATTCAGTTCCAATATTATCCACACGTTCTAAAATTTTACGCTGACATGATATAGTGGTACCAGTTGAGTTGAATTTTGTTTCTCTATTGGCCAGCTACGTTTATGGCAGAGCGATGTCCGTGCTTGAAATCGTAATACGTTCGATCGGATACGGCAGTAATTACTGCCGCGTTGCACTGTCCTCTCAGGCATAAATTTACGGTGCCATTGAATTTAAATATTAATAGTACCAAAATTTTGTTCCCTTATCCGAAAGATATTAATTCCAGCGTAGTGCATTCTACCGAGAGAAATACGTGCTTCGTGAAAATCTTTATTCCCAGTAACATTCGACAGATATTTATGGTATAGCATATTCATTAAATAATTACTGCGTGACGCATTGTTTCTCAAATCAATTGCCTGACTGTTACTTTGGAAAATGATAACTTCGAAAATAAAACACTTGACGACAGTTCTTATCACGGTGTTACAACTTTTTCAGCTGATGGCGCCTTAATAACTTAGTGATGACATATATGGCTGCAGCTGCTAATTATCACATTCTACAAAGACATTCGATTAAACTCTTTCAATCCTGCGCGTACCCAACTTTCCCGCATACGTGTTATTACGTATGCAATGTCCTCTTTCATTTTCTTTGATGAACCCTTCTGTTCCAGATTTTCAATTCGCAAATTGTACAGAATATATCCAATTTACGTTTTAAAGTGTCGGCTGTTTCAGGCTTTTCTCCTCACAGTTTATGCTATTGCGTTCAGAAATTGCGTCCGTAATTCCTCTGCTTCATTTACATTCCGATGCACATTTTACTTGTCAACTTTTCACCCATATTACGTGCTGATTATATGAATGGTTAGGAAGCAGCTTGTAGCAATGTAGGTAACCCACTTCCCTATACCCAATCTAACATCTCATTCCTGTAGTAATTTTTCCCTTAAATGCATGTTGTGTTGATCAGGGGAATTCCGTTTCCCTGGGCGAGAACAAGTGGAAATTCATGTTCCAGAACAGCTGTTGCTCACTTAGAGTGAAGGATCTCATGCTAACAGGCTGCATGGTCAGTTGTGAGTTCGTCAGGCCATCCTCATAGCTCAGCTTCCGCAGACAATGAGCCGTGGAATGGGAGACGATTGTCGTCAATAGTAGAACGGGAAATCTCTGGCGGAATCGGTGAGAACTCTGCCTGTTAGTAAACTTTGGGTGGTCTTCTCAGCTATTCGCTAGCTGTTATCGAGTTGTGTGCGATCTCCAGATAATTTTCGACAAGCAAAATATATAGCCACTTGTGTATCTGCGCCGCATGGGATTAGCCGAGCGGTCTTAGGCGCTGCCGTCACGGACTGTGCGGCTGGTCCCGGCGGAGGTTCGAGTCCTCCCCCGGGCATGGGTGTGTGTGTTTGTCCTTAGGATAATTTAGGTTAAGTAGTGTGTAGGGGTAGCCGTGGTCTAGGGGTAGCGTGTCTTCGGTCCCTGGTTCGATCCCCGCCACTGCCTAAATTGTGATAAATAACCAGCATTGGTGGCCGAATACTTCCGGCATAAGAAGTCAGCCTCATTCTGCCAACGGCCTTGTCAAAGAGGGCGGAGGAGCGGATAGAGGTTCAGGGCACTCTCTTCTCCTACGGGTGGGAAATTGCCCCTAAAAGCGGAAGAATCAGCAATGATCAACGACATGAGGATGCATAACGCAATGGAAACCTCTGCATTAACGACACGTAACGTGAATCCACAGGACATGTGGCCTGTAATTGAAGAAGTGTCATGATGATCTCTCCATTGGCAAAAGATTCCAGAATAGTCCCCCATTCGAATCTCCGGGAGGGGACTGCCTAGGGGGAGGTTACTATGAGAAAAAGATTGAATAATCTACGAAAGGATAACGTTCTACGAATCGGGGCGTGTAATGTCAGAAGCTTGAACGTGGTAGGGAAACTAGAAAATCTGAAAAGAGAAATGTAAAGGCTCAGTCTACATATAGTAGGGGTCAGTGAAGTGAAGTGGAAGGAAGACAAGGATTTCTGGTCAGATGAGTATCGGGTAATATCAACAGCAGCAGAAAATGGTATAACAGGTGTAGGATTCGTTATGAATAGGAAGGTAGGGCAGAGGGTATGTTACTGTGAACAGTTCAGTGATCGGGTTGTTCTAATCAGAATCGACAGCAGACCAACACCGACAACCATAGTTCAGGTATACATGCCGACGTCGCAAGCTGAAGATGAACACATAGAGAAAGTGTATGAGGATATTGAAAGGGTAATGCAGTATGTAAAGGGGGACGAAAATCTAATTGTCATGGGCGACTGTAATGCCGTTGTAGGGGAAGGAGTAGAAGAAAAGGTTACAGGAGAATATGGGCTTGGGACAAAGAATGAAAGAGAAGAAAGACTAATTGAGTTCTCTAACAAGTTTCAGCTAGTAATAGCGAATACCCTGTTCAAGAATCACAAGAGGAGGAGGTATACTTGGAAAAGGCCGGGAGATACGGGAAGATTTCAATTGGATTACATCATGGTCAGACAGAGATTCCGAAATCAGATACTGGATTGTAAGGCGCATCCAGGAGCAAATATAGACTCAGATGACAATATAGTAGTGATGAAGAGTAGGCTGAAGTTCGTCATTAGTCCGGAAGAATCAATACGCAAAGAAGTGGGATACAGAAGTACTAAGGAATGACGAGATACGTATGAAGTTCTCTAACGCTATAGATACAGCAATAAGGAATAGCGCAGTAGGCAGTACAGTTGAAGAGGAATGGACATCTCTAAAAAGGGCCATCACAGAAGTTGGGAAGGAAAACATAGGTACAAAAAAGGTAGCTGCGAAGAAACCATGGGTAACAGATGAAATACTTCAGTTGGCTGATGAAAGGAGGAAGTACAAACATGTTCCGGGAAAATCAGGACGCCGGCCGAAGTGGCCGTGCGGTTAAAGGCGATGCAGTCTGGAACCGCAAGACCGCTACGGTCGCAGGTTCGAATCCTGCCCCGGGCATGGATGTTTGTGATGTCATTAGGTTAGTAAGTTTTAACTAGTTCTAAGTTCTAGGGGACTAATGACCTCAGCAGTTGAGTCCCATAGTGCTCAGAGCCATTTGAACCATTTTTGAAAATCAGGAATACAGAAATACAAGTCGCTGAGGAATGAAATAAATAGGAAGTGCTGGGAAGCTAATACGAAATGGCTGCAGGAATAATGTGAAGACATCGAAAAAGATATGATTGTCGGAAAGACAGACTCAGCCTACAGGAAAGTCAAAACAACGTTTGGTGACATTAAAAGCAACGGTGGTAACATTAAGAGTGCAACGGGAATTCCACTGTTAAATGCAGAGGAGAGAGCAGATAGGTGGAAAGAATACATTGAAAGCCTCTATGAGGGTGAAGATTTGTCTGATGTGATAGAAGAAGAAACAGGAGTCGATTTAGAAGAAATAGGGGATCCAGTATTAGAATCGGAATTTAAAAGAGCTTTGGAGGACTTACGGTCAAATAAGGCAGAAGGCATAGATAACATTCCATCAGAATTTTTAAAATCATTGAGGGAAGTGGCAACAAAACGACTATTCACGTTGGTGTGTAGAATATATGAGTCTGGCGATATACCATCTGACTTTCGGAAAAGCATCATCCACACAATTCCGAAGACCACAAGAGCTGACAAGTGCGAGAATTATCGCACAATCAGCTTAACAGCTCATGCATCGAAGCTGCTTACAAGAATAATATACAGAAGAATGGAAAGAAAATTGAGAATGCGCTAGGTGTCGATGACTTTGGCTTTAGGAAAAGTAAAGGGACGAGAGAGGCAATTCTGACGTTACGGCTAATAATGGAAGCAAGGCTAAAGGAAAATCAAGACACTTTCATAGGATTTGTCGACCTGGAAAAAGTGTTCGACAATATAAAATGGTGCAAGCTGTTCGAGATTCTGAAAAATGTAGGGGTAAGCTATAGGGAGAGACGGGTCATATACAATATGTACAACAACCAAGAGGGAATAATAAGAGTGTGTAACCTCCTCCTCACTTACCGACCTTAATGACAGTGAAAAATTAAACCGCGTGTACATAATGGAAATTTGGGAAAAAGCAATCGTCACCGAAGTTTATCTGTCGGTAAAGAGGGAGGAAAGGGTTACATCTAAATGAAAGGAAAAATGCAAATGAAACTGGTGGAAATTAATTTTGAAAAGGGGTAAAGTTAATGAAGAAAGTAAATGTGCGGCCGTTACGTTAACAATTAACTAGCGGTAATTAGATATTTGAGATTTGGGGGAAATTACGGTCGCCAGTCCTAAGGACAATTACTATAGTAACTGAAAAAGAAAGGTTATTACACATATAATCATCATTAGAAACGTGGCAACTGGAGGTTGACACGTGTAGTGTGAAAACTGAAAGTTTGTCAGAAGTAATAAATTTCGCTACACTTTGACTTAATTTAGCAAAAGAGTTAACAAAACCGGAAAACCGAAAGTTAATTTAGTGACTGAAGTTAATAGTGGCCGGCCGAAGTGGCCGTGCGGTTAAAGGCGCTGCAGTCTGGAACCGCAAGACCGCTACGGTCGCAGGTTCGAATCCTGCCTCGGGCATGGATGTTTGTGATGTCCTTAGGTTAGTTAGGTTTAAGTAGTTCTAAGTTCTAGGGGACTAATGACCTCAACAGTTGAGTCCCATAGTGCTCAGAGCCATTTGAACCATTTTTGAAGTTAATAGTGAGTTTTCTTTCTGAAGCACATCGAAATTCAGTAAAATACGGTTAGTCTTGGACTACCTCAACAATCATTTCAAAAGCAACTTGAATCTACGCAATTTAGAAATAAGAGATTCAGCTTTAAACTTGAATTAAATGATTCTGAACAATTAACAATAGTAAGATTTAGTACGTACCAAGCTGAGCTGCAGTCACAGGTAAGCTAAAATACTGTAACTAAACTCGCACTCTTAATTTGTGCTTGCGTAATCTAAATATTGTAGCCAGCTAAGAATACTTAAACTGAACTTTGAGATTAAAGCAGTGAAATGGAATTATATTATTTTAATGCTGGCGTTTGAATTTCAACGACACGCGGGTTCATTTCGGAAAGAAAGGGACCCTGCTTGGTGATGCACCTGGGACAATGAGCAACAAAGGTTCATGCTAAGTAGCTGTAATTTTGTGATGCAACAATTTTAAAAGTTTGAAAAGCTGAGGTCTGCTATACAGTTCTAAAACTTTACGTGCTTCCAGTCTTCCTTGTTGGTTGATTGAAGGTTTGAAGCCGTCGATCGAGGAGGCGGCGACAGTCACCCATGGTCGGCCGTCGCTGTTGCAGAAGCTGGATGTTGGCGCGCCTTCTTCTCGACACGGTCACCAGACGAAACGGGCTCTTGATGTGCGCCAGCTAATGCTTCCCGTCCGCGACACCATGTCAGAAACTATCATCGCAAGTCGAGCGCAATTACATGCTGCCAAACCCCGAAAGCGCGGCAACTCGCGGGAGCTACACACAACACACCTGCTCCACTCGCTACTCCAGCCAGACTCTCCTAGCCCGCGCTCCACGCGGCAGAGTTAACACTACCAAAGATCCTACACACTTTGATTCTTCACACGACCTATCGATGTAATCGTTCGATAGCAGTTCTCCCTAGGCAAGACCCAGCGTAAAAATACAAATAATATTTACGAAACAAACCTATTATACATCGACATAAGTGCATAAATATTTATATACAAACAGTAAAACAATTACAATGTATAAAGAGACAGAAATGTCATATCTTGAGGCAACAAAACAAGGAAAAAAATAATAGTACAATAGATGGAAATAGGAGGATACGCATTTCCGGCGTTACAAGTGGACGATCAAGAACGAAGTGCTCGTATTAAGAAGGGTGTAAGACAAGGCTGTAGCCTTTCGCCCCTACTCTTCAATCTGTACATCGAGGAAGCAATGATGGAAATAAAAGTAAGGTTGAGGAGTGGAATTAAAATACAAGGTGAAAGGATATCAATGATACGATTCGCTGATGACATTGCTATCCTGAGTGAAAGTGAAGAAGAATTAAATGATGTGCTAAACGGAATGAACAGTCTAATGAGTACACAGTATGGTCTGAGAGTAAATCGGAGAAAGACGAAGGTAATGAGAAGTAGTAGAAATGAGAACAGCGAGAAACTTAACATTAGGATTGATGGTCACGAAGTCAATGAAGTTAAGGAATTCTGCTACCTAGGCAGTAAAATAACTAATGACGGACGGAGCAAGGAGAACATCAAAAGCAGACTCGCTATGGCAAAGAAGGCATTTCTGGCCAAGACAAGTCTACTAATATCAAATGCCGGCCTTAATTTGATGAAGAAATTTCTGAGTATGTACGTCTGGAGTACAGCATTGTATGGTAGTGAAACATGGACTGTGGGAAAACCGGAACAGAAGAGAATCGAAGCATTTGAGATGTGGTGCTATAGACGAATGTTCAAAATTAGGTGAACTGATAAGGTAAGGAATGAGGAGGTTCTACGCAGAATCGGAGAGGAAAGGAATATGTGGAAAACACTGATAAGGAGAAGGGGCAGGATGATAGGACATCTGCTAAGACATGAGGGAATGACTTCCATGGTACTAGAGCTGTAGAGGGCAAAAACTGTAGAGGAAGACAGAGATTGGAATACGTCTAGCAAATAATTGAGGACGTAGGTTGCAAGAGCTACTCTGAGATGAAGAGGTTAGCACAGGAAAGGAATCCGTGGCGGGCCGCATCAAACCAGTCAGTAGACTGATGACCAAAAAAAAAAAGTGTGTATGCTTAGGGACTGATGACCTTAGCAGCTAAGTCCCATAAGATTTCACATACAGTTGAACTTTTTTTTTGTGTATCTGCAAATTTTCAAACTTTGCTCGTCTACTTTATCCTTCTCATGGGAACGCTGTGTGAAGTTAGACAAAATTTCCAGAATTTCCGGAAAATGTCTGGACGTCGGAATGGAAGACATTCGTTTCCTTTTTCCTCGTACAGGTACGTCATTGGTGGATACATGTTCACGGCGGGAGGTAGTGGACAGACTTCCAGATCTCTGATAGGAAGAGCATCTAGGCCTTTTCCGACATTAGCTAGAAAAGATTGTTCCCGGCTCCTTTCCAAGGGCCGAAGAAAGCCTATCAACCCTGAGAGAAAGAAACAGATTCGAACTTCTACTTAGTGATTGTACTCCTGAACCCATTCTCGTATGGGTTCTTGTTGACGTCAGCCTTCTGCCAAGTCTTTGAAGATTCAAATTGTGACTTACCCTACATGCGTCCAGCAATCAGGAAGATGATGAAATCAGCGATTCCCAGTCTCATCACATCAGCTCACCGTCACAGCAATTATCAGCAGCAGCAGTTGGGGGGGGGGGGGGGGGGGGACCGCGACTTCGCATCAGCTTCCTCAACGGCAGTCACAGTAAGACCACATTTGCAACGTGCGCTCTCGACTTCGAAAATCGCGATATAGTGTGAGAAGAGGAGTTAATTCACGTTTTCTTTTTTTTTTGCCGTCTAATTCTTGCTTGAAGGAGATCTTTTCGTTATCGAATTGACTCACTAGAGCTTACCCACCTGCTGATGTTTCCTTCTGATTCTAGGTTTATTCGTTAATCTGTTATGTGCTAGTCGGGTTCATACTTTTTTGTGTGTTTAGATTTTCAATCACGAGTGGAAAGGTAATTCCTGTTCTTTACGTTTCTGGGCACCATGGCAACGGTAATTTTGTGGCAACATGCTGGTGGTGACCCAAAAAACTTTATTATCATTGTTCTATTTTAATTATGTACATCCATTCTCAGACTGTTTTATAAATGGTTCAAATGGCTCTGAGCACTATGGGACTTAACATCAATGGTCATCAGTCCCCTAGAACTTAGAACTACTTAAACCTAACTAACCTAAGGACAACACACAACACCCAGCCATCACGAGGCAGAGAAAATCCCTGACCCCGCCGGAAATCGAACCGGGGAACTCGGGCGCGGGAAGCGAGAACGCTACCGCACGACCACGAGATGCGGGCGACTGTTTTATAACCTCAAAATTTATGCGTCCTGAATAATTTCTACGTACTGTTTGGATAAATATTAATATACCAGATCAAACTCTGTCATTCAGCGACCTTTAAATTATTCGACTGAAACACCCAGATTCTCCATCCACAAGCAACAGGCGAGGCCGCTGATGAATTCAGGAACTAATCAAATAACGTTTTTTGATGCGCGCGGCAACTGATTTTTCGAGTAGCCTGTTTGGTTCATGGGGGCAATCTAGCTCCATTGGGGTAATCTATCATTTTACACTGAAGCGCCAAAGAAACTTGTGTAAGCATGCGTATTCAAATACAAAGTTATGTATGCAGGCGGAATACGGGGCTGCGGTCGGCAGCGCCTCTGTAAGACAAAAAGTGTCTCGTGCAGTTGTTAGGTCGGTTATTGCTGCTACAGTAGCACGTTATGAAGATTTAAGTGAGTCTGCACGTGGTGTTATAGACTGCGCCTAATCGTTGGGACACAGCATCACCGACGTAGCGATGAAGAGGGGATTTTCCCGAACGACCATTCCACGAGTGTACTTTGAATACTAGGAATCAAATCTCCGACATTGCTGCGGCCGGTAAAAGATCCTCCAAGAACGTGACCAACGACGACTGAAGAGAATTGTTCAACGTGAGAGAAGTGCAACTTTTCCGCTAATTGGTGCAGATTTAAGTGCTGGTCCACCAACAAGTGTCAGCGTGCGAACCATTCTACGAAAGATCATCGATATCGACTTTCGGAGCCGAAGGTTGACTCGTGTACGCTTGATGACTGCCCGAGACAAAGCTGTACGCCTATGCTATGCCCGTCAACACCGACGTTGGAGTGTTGACGACTGGAAACATGTTGCCTGGTCGGACGAGTGCCGTTTCAAAATGTATCGAGCGGATGGGCGTGCATAGGTATGGAGACAACCTCATGAATCCATGGATCCTGCATGTCAGGAGGGGACTGTCCAAGATGGTGGAGGCTCTGTAATGGTGTGATGCATGTGCAGTTGGAGCGATATGCGATCTCTGATACGTCTAGACGTGTCAGGTGACACATACGTAAGCATCCTGTCTGATCACCTGCATCCATTTCCACTGTACATTCCGACGGACTTGGGCAATTTCATCTGGGCAATGCGACACACCACGCGTCTAGAGCTGCTACAAAGTTGCTTCAGGAACACTCTTCTGAGTTTAAACATTTCCGCTGGCCACCAAACTCTCCATAGCTTAACATTATTGAGCATATCCGGGATGCCTTTCAACGTGCTGTTCAGAAGAGATCTCCACTCCTTCGTACTCTTACGGATTTACGGACAGCCCTGCAAGATTCTCCAGCACTACTTTAGTCGAGTCCATTCCATGTCACGTTGCGTCACTTCTGCGTGCTCGCTATACGACGTTAGACAAGTGCACCAGTTTCTTTAGCTCTGCTGTGTATATGATCGATCGTGATGGAGTGAACATCAGTCTCTTCTGACAACAAACAGAGCACCTGGTGAGCAAGAGACCTTCTGCACAGCACACCCGGCTTCTGGCAACATCCTGTCTCGTTTATGTTACTTCATGGGCTATTTACCCTATTATAAATGATATTGTCCAAAAGTCTCACCTGTGACAACAACGTTTAGATAATTAAACACCCGACAGTTACGCTTTATTCATGCAATAACTTAACGCGGTTCAGGAATTTATTCCCATATTGAGGTGCTGTGCGGGTTTAGTACTGCACGCGATATCTGCATCTTTTCTTTTCTTTTTTATTTGCGTACGGACGTCTATTTGGGGTACGAAAATGACCCGCAAAGAATCACGAGGACTCATCAAGCCTGCAGTGTAAACGACTCATTAAGCAGTCAGTACAGCCGTTGCCATCCGTCATTCGAAAAGAGCGAAAAATGCGACTCTTTTGGCCTACACCATGCGCCACCTTTCAGCTAATGCCCAATTTCTGTTCGTATTTTTAGGCCCACAGAGGGCGTTCAACTCATGTTCCCCTTTGAGTAGCGACATTTCGAGTGCTGCTCAACTCCAGATATCCTCTGTATGCAATTTCCTAAAGGATGTTCGCTATGTAGGGCCCAGCAATCCAGCTAGGAGTACCTACTGTTCAAGATGGTCGGGGTAGGTTTATGGACGCGTCGGTGGACCCAGTAACAGAAGAATCAACTGTAAGACAAGTTTATTCAGTAATTTTGCAATCCAGGCAGCTTCTTACGTCCTCTGCTACGTCCTGCGGGGTGAACCCTCACGTACATTACGTCTACTGATGTGATGTTGTCGGGTACCGTGATGCTCCACGCTATTGCCCCATCAGAAACTTGCCGTGTTGTCGGTTGCTGTGATGGGCGAAAGCTACTGCCCATCTGCTGACTGAGTTGTCAGACTGTTCACAGAGCCTGACCAGCCCTTCAACAAGCCTGTGGTAGATCAGAGGCTGTGACGTCATAGCAGTTCGTGCCGCACCTCGGTGTAGTGGTGACAGTTTCCTGAGAGGTTCTGGAAGGTGAATCCTGGCAGCATCGTCAGCTAACAGTGTGGCGGAGATGTTCTGGAGGAATGGAACAATCCTGCACAAACTGTTAGCCAACAGTAATCAGTGCATCAAGTGCAAACATGAGGAACTCCATCGATACTTCTGATCGAGGTCTTACTGGCCTGTCGGCTGACATATTATTTACGACTTAAGAAGGAGTTTTGCTGTTAGACGTCGTTTGTAATGGCCGAACTGTTCTCCTTTATTCCTAGCCGTCACCAGTTTTTCCAACTATTACATTTGCTGAAGGATTTGTTTTGGTATGTCAACCCTCTTGAAACCGCACACTAAGTGAAGCTGCCAAGCGAATTAAGTTTTTTGTGTAATGTTACGGATGCACGCCGAGGCTCATCTAGCACTGTCATTGCCGTAAATTTCCTACTGAACCGCTCGCAGTCACGCACTGCCTCACTGAGCTTACTGTTCTGCTAGCCTGCTCGCCAATCGTACTCCCTAACGACACACGCCTCGGTTGCTGACATACTGGCCGCGTTGCGAACGAAATACTGGGCCGAAGAACTTAGAATTTTTTTGTCTTCCCTAATTGAACTGTCCACCCCATTAGCCATAGAACTTGTCGTGGGTGGGGAGGCTTGCGTACCTCAACGATACAGATAGCAGTACCGTAGGTGCAACCGCAACGGAGGGGTATCTGTTGAGAGGCGAGACAAACGTGTGGTTCCTGAAGAGGGGCAGCAGCCTTTTCAGTAGTTGCAGGGGCAAAAGTCTGGATGATTGACTGATCTGGCCTTGTAACACTAAACAAAATGGCCTTGCTGTTGTGGTACTGCGAACGGCTGAAAGCAAGGGGAAACTACAGCCGTAATTTTTCCCGAGGGCATGCAGCTTTACTGTACGATTTAATGATGATAGCGTCCTCTTGGGTAAAATATTCCGGAGGTAAAATAGTCCCCCATTCGGATCTCCAGGGGGGGGGGGGGGACTCAAGAGGACGTCTTTATCAGGAGAAAGAAAACTGGTTTTCTACGGATCGGAACGTGGAATGTCAGATCCCTTAATCGGGCAGGTAGGTTAGAAAATTTAAAAAGGGAAATGGATAGATTAAAGTTAGATATAGTGGGAATTAGTGAAGTTCGGTTGCAGGAGGAACAAGACTTTTGGTCAGGTGAATACAGGGTTATAAATACAAAATCAAATAGGGGTAATGCAGGAGTTGGTTTAATAATGAATAAAAAAATAGGAGTACGGGTAAGCTACTACAAACAGCATAGTGAACGCATTATTGTGGCCAAGATAGACACGAAGCCAATGCCTACTACAGTTGTACAAGTTTATATCCCAATTAGCTCTGAAGATGGTGAAGAAATTGATGAAATGTATGATGAGATAAAAGAAATTATTCAGGTAGTGAAGGGAAACGAAAATTTAATAGTCATGGGTGACTGGAATTCGAGAGTAGGAAAAGGGAGAGAAGGAAACATAGTAGGTGAATATAGATTGGGGGAGAGAAATTAAAGAGGAAGCCGCCTGGTAGAATTTTGTGCAGAGCATAACTTAATCGTAGCTAACACTTGGTTCAAGAATTATGAAAGAAGGTTGTATACATGGAAGAACCCTGGAGATACTAAAAGGTATCAGATAGATTATATAATGGTAAGACAGAGATTTGGGAACCAGGTTTTAAATTGTAAGACATTTCCAGTGACAGATGTGGACTCTGACCACAATCTATTAGTTATGAACTGTAGATTAAAACTGAAGAAACTGTAAAAAGGTGGGAATTTAAGGAGATGGGACCTGGATAAACTGACTAAACCAGAGGTTGTACAGAGTTTCAGGAAGAACATAAGGGAACAATAGACAGGAATTGGGGAAAGAAATACAGTAGAAGAAGAATGGGTAGCTTTGAGGGATGAAGTAGTGAAGACAGCAGAGGATCAAGTAGGTAAAAAGACGAGGGCTAGTAGTAATCCTTGGGTAACAGAAGAAATATTGAATTTAATTGATGAAAGGAGAAAATACAAAAACGCAGTAAATGAAGCAGGCAAAAGGGAATACAAACGTCTCAAAAATAAGATCGACAGGAAGCGCAAAATGACTAAGCAGGGATGG
The DNA here is from genome assembly GCF_021461385.2 of Schistocerca piceifrons. Classification (NCBI taxonomy): domain Eukaryota; kingdom Metazoa; phylum Arthropoda; class Insecta; order Orthoptera; family Acrididae; genus Schistocerca; species Schistocerca piceifrons. Next base: position 922,892,942 of record NC_060140.1, read on the forward strand.
CTACAGGACAAATGTGAGGATGTAGAGGCTTATCTCACTAGGGGTAAGATAGATACTGCCTACAGGAAAATTAAAGAGACCTTTGGAGGAAAGAGAGCCACCTGTATGAATATCAAGAGCTTTGATGGAAACCCAGTTCTAAGCAGAGAAGGGAAAGCAGAAAGGTTGAAGGGCTATATAGAAGGGCTATACAAGGGCGATGTACTTGAGGACAATATTATGGAAATGGAAGAGGATGTAGATGAAGATGAAATGGGAGATATGATACTGCGTGAAGAGTTTGACAGAGCACTGAAAGACCTGAGTCGAAACAAGGCCCCCGGAGTAGACAACATTCCATTAGAACTACTGACAGCCTTGAGAGTGCCAGTCCTGACAAAACTCTACCATCTCGTGACCAAGATGTATGAGACAGGCGAAATAGCCTCAGACTTCAAGAAGCATATAATAATTCCAATCCCAAAGAAAGCAGGTGTTGACAGATGTGAAAATTACCGAACTATCAGTTTAATAAGTCACAGCTGCAAAATACTAACGCTAATTCTGTACTGACGAATGGAAAAACTGATTGAAGCCAACCTCGGGGAAGATCAACTTGGATTCCATAGAAATGTTGGAACACGTGAGGGAATACTGACCCTACGACTTATCTTAGAAGAAAGATTAAGGAAAGACAAACCTACGTATCTAGCATTTGTAGACTTAGAGAAAGCTTTTGACAATGTTGATTGGAATACTCTCTTTCAAATTCTGAAGGTGGCTGGGGTAAAATACAGGGAGCAAAATGCTATTTAGAATTTGTACAGAAAGCAGATGGCAGTTATAAGAGCCGAGGGGTATGAAAGGGAAGCAGTCGTTGGGAAGGGAGCGAGACGGGGTTGTAGCCTATCCCTAATGTTATTCAATCTGTGTATTGAGCAAGCAATAAAGGAAACAAACGAAAAGTTCGGAGTAGGTATTAAAATCCATGGAGAAGAAATAAAAACATTGAGGTTCGCCGATGACATTGTAATTCTGTCAGAGACAGCAAAGGACTTGGAAGAGCAGTTGAACGGATTGGACAGTGTCTTGAAAAGAGGGTATAAGATGAACATCAACAAAAGCAAAACGAGGATAATGTCAGGTGATGCTGAGGGTATTAGATTAGGAAATGAGACACTTAAAGTAGTAAAGGAGTTTTGCTATTTGGGGAGAAAAATAACTGATGACGGTCGAAGTAGAGAGGATATAAAATGTAGAGTGGCAATGGCAAGGAAAGCGTTTCTGAAGAAGAAAAATTTGTTAACATCGAGTATAGACTTAAATGTCAGGAAGTCGTTTCTGAAAGTAGCCATGTATGGAAGTGAAACGTGGACGATAAATAGTTTGGACAAGAAGAGAATAGAAGCTTTCGAAATGTGGTGCTACAGAGGAATGCTGAAGATTTGATGGGTAGATCACATAACTAATGAGGAGGTATTGAATAGAATTGGGGAGAAAAGTAGCTTGTGGCACAATTTGACTAGAAGAAGGGATTTGTTGGTAGGACATGTTCTGAGATATCGAGGGATCACCAATTTATTATATTAGGGCAGCGTGGAGGGTAAATATCGTAGAGGGAGACCAAGAGATGAATACACTAAGCAGATTCAGAAGGATGTAGGCTACAGTAGGTACTGGGAGATGAAGAAGCTTGCACAGGATTGAGTAGCATGGAGAGCTGCATCAAACCAGTCTCAGGACTGAAGGCCACAACAACAGCAACAACAATTGAACTGTTCTAATGTGCAACGGCTGGAGGACTGGTTGAGATGTTCTATCATGCTCAAAAGTATCCTAACGGTCTGAATTCCGTGTCGCTTATTTTGTACGTTACTCACGTAATGCAACTGTCTTACATTTCCTCTGCTCTCCTTTCGGTACAGACTATACAAAATGGTTACTTCAAAAGGCCACAAGAGATAACTGCCCTCTTTGGTTATCATTCCAGATGGAAATCGATATCACGATAGTGCAAATATCGGAAAACACGTTATTATATGAGACACAATATCACGCTTGTAAACTCAAATTTATTACAGTAAATGTATGGCTCTGATTCCAGATGCTAATTAATGTCACCATAATGTAAACATCAGAAAACATGTTATTAGACTGACACAACCATTACGCTTGTAAACTCAAATTTACTGCAGTAAATGAAATTTCAAAAAGCAATTTTCAACTTGAATCTCATTTAGGAATATTTTTGCACTGGACTGAGACCCGGCTGTTGAATCCAGTAACTATTTTTCCTGTTAACTAAGAGAAATCTTAAATATGGCTTCAATCACAGGTACTAAGTGTGCTAAATTTGAACTTCAAATGACAAGACATAAAGTTTTGTGTTGGATGGTATTCGAACCCAGCACCTAATCGGACTGTTGACTAAGCACGATCAGATGTTAGAAATCGTAATTTTTGGCCAATACTGAGCTGATTGAAATTGAAATGACGAAACGAAAAAGTTTTCACCTGAAGGATTCGAACCCTTTACCTATCGTCTTTGACTTCTAGTCACGACAGACACTTAAATCGGTTTATTTCACAAATCTATATTTTAACCCTAAAAATATAAACAACAGTTTTAACCAATAATATTCCCTTGTATCAATTGTGTACGTGTCTGAACCGGAAGAAAACATGACAAAGTTCTGTGCTGACTAGGAATGGGGTCCTGGATATATCGTTGTAGTTCGCTACACACGAAGAAAAGATGACTATCGAATTCTCTTTCATCAGTCACTAAGAGCGGAATGTCTTAACTTGAAAGCCGTATAAACTTGTTGATAACAATAACTGTTATACAACAGATGCTATTGAGTTCACACCCTCAAATTTATCTGCATTTATAAATTTGTGAACACCCGAATATACACTGACGATCTACCACTACAGTGACTCGCACTGTAAACAAGTTCACAATGAAAATGATACCGCCAAGACCATCAACAAACGAGAAAGCAAACAGCAAGGGGAGAAGTTGAAATTTCGCTATATTATTCGCGCAGGACATACATTAGTGGACATTAAAATTGCTACACCAAGATCAAATGCAGGTGATAAAAGGAGTATTCATTGGACAGATATATTCCACTAGAACTGACATGTGATTACATTTTCACGCAATTTGGATGCATAGAGCCTGAGAAATCAGTACCCAGAACAACCACCTCTGGCCGTAATACCGGCCTTGATACGCCTGCACATTGAGTCAAACAGAGCTTGGATGGCGTGTACAGGTACAGCTGCCCATGCACCTTCAACACAATACCACAGTTCACTAAAAGTAGTGACCGGCGTATTGTGACGAGCCAGTTGCTCGGCCACCGTTGACCTGACGTTTTCAATTGGTGAGAGATCTGGAGAATGTGCTGGCCAGGGCAGCAGTCGAACATTTTCTGTATCCAGAGAGGCCCGTACAGGAACTGCAGCATGCGGTCGGGCATTATCCTGCTGAAATGTAGGCTTTTGCAGGGATTGAATGAAGGGTAAAGCCACGGGTCGTAACACATCTGAAATGTAACGTCCACTGTTCAAAGTGCCTTCAATGAGAACAAGAGGTGACCGGGACGTGTAACCAATGGCAACCCATACCATCACGCCGGGTGAAACGCCAGTATGGTGATGACGAATACACGCTTCCAATGTGCGTTCACCGCGATGTCGCCAAACACGGATGCGACCATCATGATGCTGTAAACAGAACTTGGATTCATCCGAAAAAATAACGTTTTGCCATTCGTGCACCTAGGTTCGTCGTTGAGTACACCATCGCAGGCGCTCCTGTCTGTGATTCAGTGTCAAGGGTAACCGCAGCCATGGTCTCCGAGCTGATAGTCCATGCTGCTGCAAACGTCGTCGAACTGTTCGTTCAGATGGCTGTTGTCTTGCAAACGTCCCCATCTGTTGACTCAGGGATCGAGACGTGGCTGCACGATCCGTTACAGCCATGCGGATAAGATGCCTGTCATCTCGACTGCTAGTGATTCGAGGTCGTTGGGATCCAGCACGGCATTCCGTATTATCCTCCTGAAACCACTGATTCCATATTCTGCTAACAGTCATTGGATCTCGACCAACGCGAGCAGCAATGTCGCGATACGATTAATCGCAATCGTGATAGGCTACAGTCCGACCTTTCTGTAAGTCGGAAACGTGATGGTACACATTGTTTCTGCTTACACGAGGGATCACAACAACGTTTCACCAGGCAACGCCGGTCAACTGCTGTTTGTGTATGAGAAATCGGTCGGAAACTTTCTTCATGTCAGCACGTTGTAGGTGTCGCCACCGCCGCCAACCTTGTGTGAATGCTCTGAACTGCGAATCATTTGCATATCTCAGCCTCTTCTTCCTGTTGGTTAAATTTCGCGTTTGTATGACATCTTCGTGGTGTAGCAATTTTAATGGCCAGTAGTGTATATTGAGAGTTCTTTGCAAATCATCACTAGAACGGCGGAAGTGGTCAAAATGACCTCTTTCATATGTCTTCCTTTATTGTCATATTCAATTTATTTACTTCGTTAATGAAGTCATATGACTTTTTCTATTTTCCTCCTCTTTTTGGTGACGTAATACGATTTAGAAAATATTTATATTGTCCACGATATTTCATTCGATATACATGGAACGGTGGAAGGCGTCAATTTGACGCCAGTGTAATTTCTCTTCTGAATACATGCCAATTATCCAATAATGGAGCAACAACTCAGAGGAATTGTTTCTCATTTTTGCAACCTGGCACGTGTAAATTCCAATCTACCACAGTCTATATCGTGTCATTCACAAGATTTCGTATCTAGGACATCCCCAACTGAGAGGCATGGTACTACTAATATTATCGTGTCATTTAGGTAATAGTCTTTGTCCGCGAAACACGTTTCCGAACATGTATCGTCAACGTGAAGTTTCTAATGAAGAAATATTACATCAGTCAGAGAATTACGAAGCTAAAACAGAAACTGACTTCACTGATGAAGATGATGATGCACCTGCAACAACTGAAAATGAAGACATTGTGAACGAGGAGCGATTAGTGTAAGAGGATTCATATGCTGATCTACTTCAGTCTTCACCTCTTTCATCTCAGCAGGCACAGTTGGAAGCGTCTACAATGATGATTGTTGAGAATGGAACATTGTGGGAGATTGCCGATTTTTCATCGTGTGGAAGAAGATCGGCTGTGAACGTTCTGAAGGCTAGAGGAGGTCCCACTGTTTGTGTTTGCCAACGAGTAGACGATTCTTTGTGCCTTCCGTATTATTTTTGACAAAGCGGTGCTACGTCTCATGAAGAAATACAGAGAATGAAATGTTCGAAAAGCACTAAAAACAATGGCTTTACTGTGTCACTTGGAACTGGAGAAAATGATAGCCATCATGTACGTTCGAAGGTCATGTCTACAAAAGGTATACCTGTGGATGATCTCTGGTCGCACTCTTGGGACCCTACTTTTGTCAGAGACATTATGCCAAGGAACAGATTTCAGAAGATTCTCAGATTTCTCAGTTTCGATGAAAAATCAACCTGACCCGATGGCTGGCAAAACAAGACGTAGGTTCAGTAGCAAACCAGACAAATATGGTTTCAAATTCTGATTGGCTGTCGATATAACGACAAAATGATTTCCCACAACTCGACAGAGAGGACAAGCATAGAGAGAAGCAACCACTTGGAGAGTGTGACGTTCTACGTCTCTAGGAGCCTTTTTGAAAACAAGAAAGAAATGTAAGAAAAGACAAATTCTGTACGTCTCTTCAGCTTGCTAAGATACTGAAAGATAAAAAAAAGAACTTGATTAGTTGGTAGAATGAACTGGATCGGCCGTAAAATCCCCGACGAGGTAAGGAAGCACAGAGCTGAAATACGCTCTATCACCATCTTGTACTATAGTGGAAACACAGACTGCAACATGACTGTATACCAAGGAACGAAGGATAAAAATATCACTCTTTCGAAGCAGCAATAAGCAAGGAAGGACAGAAGTAACTTGAAACCGTAACATTATACGATGCAACAAAGTATTGGGTGGACATGCTTGATCAAATGACCCTTAAATATACTGCAAAGATTGCATTTAGGATATTGCCAAAACGTCTTCTACAACATCGTGGACATGGTGTTGGTTATCTAGAACGTAGTAACGTACAAAGAAATGGAAAGGAATAAGTTCATAATTCAGCTGGGGATTGTACTCAAGTGAACGACAGAGCAAGAACATCAGGCAAAGGAAGAGGATACGGAACTGAAATCATAGAGAAAACGAAGGAAGTGTCAAATCAGCCTCTGCAAAGGCAAAAAGATCAGCGAAAACGTTGTAAAGTGCTACAAACCCACGTGCGGAAACTGTGGATATAAAGCAGATATCACCTGTGCAAAGTGCGTCCAGCAGATTCCAACGACTTGCGTGAAAATTAATACAAAGCCGTGTGTAGAACACATGCGAGAGTAATACGGACCAAATGAACTAAATGTGTTTACAAGGTTGAACATATTTAATAAGTGATAATCTACTGTTTAGGAGATTTGTTAGCATATGATTCAAATGGCTCTAAGTACTATGGGACTTAACATCTGAGGTCGTCAGTCCCCTAGAACTTAGAACTACTTAAACCTAACTAGCCTAAGGACATCACACACATCCATGCCCGAGGCAGGATTCGAACCTGCGACCGGAGCGGTCGCGCGGTTCCAGACTGAAGCGCCTACAACCGCTCGGCCACTTCGGCCGGCTGTTAGCATATGATACTATAAATTTGTAAGCTATTTTGTTGCTGAAATAAATAATTAATTTTTAATTTTCGCCTTAAATAATTATTCTGAGCGCTAGAAAAAAAGGTATGCATTAACAAACACTAAAAACAAAATTCGTTTTCTGGTAAAATATGAAAATATAAAATGTGAGATCAGAATGACTCCCACCATTTTAGGTGGTCAGATATTGCGCCATTTCTGGTGCTATAACTGTGTGTCAGACCTAGACTCGGATCTGGAACCTTGGTCTTTCGGTAGATCATTTGCCTGCAGAATGTAAAATATCCACGTTCGAAGCTCTATCCAGCGCACAGTTCTTATCTACCAGGAAGTTTCAAATCAGCGCATACTCCGCCCCAGAGCGAAAATTTATTTTGGAACATATGTATTATGTTATGTTATGTTAACCAGAGACCTAGAAACGACGGAGAGGCTCTGTCCCCATCGCAGCCGCAGTGGTCCACAACCCCACTTCACCCCTCCGCCGCCCCAAACCGAACCACTCTTTCAGGGTTATTGTGCAGTTCGGCCCTCGGTGGACCCCCCACACCAGACGAGTGTAACCCCTATGTTTGCGTGGTAGAGTAATGGTGGTGTACGCGTACGTGGAGAACTTGTTTGCGAAGCAATCGCCGACATAGTGTAGCTGAGGCGGAATAAGAGGTACCAGCCTGCATTTGCCGCGGCAGATGGAAAACCGCCTAAAAACCATTCACAGGCTGGCCGGCTCACCGGACCTCGACAAAAATCCGCCGGGCGGATTCATGCCGGGGACCAGGCGCTCCTTCCCGCCCGGGAAGCCGTACATTAGACCGCACGGCCAACCGGGCGGGCTAATACATGTATTAATTCTATGAAGCGTAAAAGTAGCTTTAGGTGTACGTTAAAGCAATTTCTCACTTTTTTAAAGGCCATCAAACTAGATAAAATCCATCCATGTTAAGTGAAGGTATCCACAGCACTGGATTCTAGCATCAGATTAAACCATTTCCTGCATGAATAATTAACTGTGTTGACTTCTGAAGACTGTACCATAGTAGTGCGTTTCTTGATGTGGAGAGGAATGTTGCGTTAGTTTGTCACAACACTACAGATCGCATACGTATCTGGGGTCCTGCCCACTTGTATGGTATACAATGCCTAAAGGATGCTGCGTTCTCGGAATGCCATACAACAAATCAAGCAAAATCACATTAATAGTTTTCATTACATAAGAAGAAGATTGACAATACTTAACTTGAATTAACAATGGTGTCGCAAGCGATGGGCGACATGCAACATAAATCCGAATCCTTTGCTGTATACAGTGTTCATGCAAGTTTGACACACAGTTTGTCGATCACTGATAACTGCTATTGTAGCGTTCTCTGCTAGGCCTGTCCGTATACTGTCCAAATACTATGCGAATACTGAGTCGATACTGAGCGACCGAGGCTGGCAGGAGCGGCCCCTATATTCTCCTGTCGTAGAGGTCGCTCCTGTCCTGATGCGGTCCTAATCAGCGCACCATTGGCTGACATCAAATCACCGCCTTCTCTTCTCTTGCGTTCTTCATCTTCGTTCCGGCGCTTGTTGTTATGCCAGAACTGCATATCTCATTAATAACAGAAATATACAATCATTAATGAGGGGCTATTGGTTGTTGTTTATTACATTTATTGTAAAATTGGATAACAATCTTTTCAGAAACTTCAAATTTATGGAGAAAAATTGTTCACGAACGAATCAGCTTTCCAAATGTTCATTCAGGAGTCAACAACGCTGAAATCATTCTAAAGTGAATTCTATGCATTTTATACGTCGCTTTTAATTTTGCTACCCATTTTGTCCCTACCATTTGAAGTTGGTCGCTCTTTCGTTCTCTCTCTCTCTCTCTCTTTCTCTCGCCTCTCGCTCCCTTTCGTTCTTCCCTGTCATTGTCTCATTGATAACAGAGTAATATAAAGATGAGACTTACAGAGGACCACATGCAACAGCTGATTACTTAACAGTGGACCACTCGGGAAACTGGAAAACAGTGGTCATTTGGAGATCCTGCTCGAATATGAAATACAAATGCACTTAGTTTCACTGTAAACCGAATCCTCTGCCAGAAGTGTAACACAATTTCACCAATCGAAGGTGCTGCAGCTGACTATTTGCTTCCGACAAACGAATCCGCTAAATACTTCCACAGACAAAAATCTACAGTTCTAGTTATGAACATGCACTCTTTCGTATAAAGACACGATAGACCGCTAGACACTTTGATATACGCCAATGATAGCTATCATCAACCACAATTCAGCATCACCAGCAGTTCTGCACTTGGCAGTACATTGTCAGTCACCAGTCATCACAACAACGCTGTGCTCTGTCCTTTTACTAATACCATTATACATGGACTGTTTCAAACAAAGCGTTGAAGATGAAAGCGCGCTTTGCACACTTACCTGGAAGTGCAGTAAGTGGGTGAGGGAGGCTTCGAAGACAATTACACATCGCTACTGTGTGCTACCCAGATAGCACATCTTGGAGCCTATGGTGCCAGTCTGTGAATTTCTTTGCCACCTTCGACACTTACCTGCAAATAAAAAAAAAGACAGCAATTAAAAAATAGCTCTCCATTTACGACTACAGTGTGACGAAGAAATTCTATAGGTAAGAACAAAGGAGCTACGCCTTTACTTACTTAATAAATTTACATTAGATCTCCAAAAATGAAATAATAAATCTGTGAAAACGACGGTTAACTGCGATGCTTCATTTATTGGGGCCTAAACCAGATGGTATGTATCAACTCAGTGCCTGTCATTCTAGGTTGAATGGAAACAGGGAAATCTGCTATCTCGGCGGAATGTAGCATTTCGCTGGCTAATGGTCGTTGATGAAATCAAATAACCTGCGTCTATTGTGCAGTGATTTGTTGGAACCGGAAGGTGGGCATACCTACCCACTCAGGCAAAAAAGTATCTAAAGACACCTGAACGCGAGCACTATAATGTTAACCTATTCACAGTAATGTATGTTACGAAGCTTATTCGATAGCTGCAGTAGTTACGGAACTGTAGCGGCTCGAGAAATCCGGAACTACCTGTTAACAGAAACTGTATGTGGGTCATCAGCTGAAGCATAGGTTTTCTTTTTAAAGTTCCCTGACGGTAGCTATATCGGGAAATTCATCTCGAAGGACCTAGCAAGGTAGCAGGGTTGAATGGAGCCGAATGACCAGCGGGAGTTCGTCTTCATGAATCTTTATGAGACACGTAATCAGAGAAGACATACTTCGAGATTTCTTTGTATTTTTGGGCCTTAGTCATGTTCTGTACGGTGCGGAGGAGAAAAGCGTTTCGTCACCTGTGGCTGAAGACCGTCTATACAAAAAGGAGACTACAGTTTCCTTCTGGTCCTCAACTTTTTCATAAAGTGACCCATATGCGATCGCCGTTTAGACGTATCGACAAATATTTATTTTCTCGTTACAAACAAAACAATAATTTGATATAATGTACTTTTACAAGACGAATGAACGAGTTAGACGTGCCTGATACTCTCTACGACACGGGAAGTACACTGGCCACCAAGAACTTGCTTATTAGGTTGTTTGTCCAACTTTTGTAGCAAGCGATTCCTTCGGTTAGCCGAGACGTTTCCATTAACTGACTGTCCAATCTCGACGATCCAATCTCCAATGTATTAGTAGCAGATGGTATTGTTGGACTCACATGGGAACATAGAGGAGTCACCTGTTGCAGAGATCCGTATGAAACACCCTGCGCTCAACTATGTGCTTCATAACACTTCACTTGCGCCTGTGCCAACATTTTACTCTGCTGTCAAATTTACCGCAGATCACTACCTATCCTGATTTAACGAGTACGTCTCCGACTCGACGAGGGTATTTCTTTCACTGATCGAGTATTAAATGCTTTCCATAACCTAACATCGCCATTTGGGATTTTTTGTGATTTCTCAGAGGCTTTTCACTGTGTGTATCATGAACGTCTTCAAGGTAAGCTCAAGTATAGTGCTGTGAGTGGGAGATTGCACAAGTGGTTTACTTCGTATTTAACTGGAAGAATGCTGAAGGTTGAAATTAACAGTACAGTTAGTAAGACCTTTGTCAACCTCAGCCATTTTCCATATTTACACATAACTTGTGCTTTACCTTGGAGAAGGAATTGTGTAGTGTGTAAGTGTTAAGTGTGTTCTTGTGTGTCCTGGAAATTTAACGAAGCAAGCCTTCTTTCGATTAGAAGTGCCGTGTTTGATGAGTTTCGTACTTATACTTGGTTATTGCGCAAATATGAACTTAAGATGCAGCCGCACCAACTCGTACTTATAGGAGCCTGGTACATGATTTAATAAACGTCATTATCGAATATTTAATTTGAACTCCGCGAAGAAAATAAAACATAAACATAATGCGAGGTTCTACCACAGAAATATAAATGTTTCTTGCAGCTTTATTCTTCATTCGGACAGCAAAGAAAAGCAGCAATAAGAAAATAAAACGCGAGATTTTTGTGTCTAATCCACGTATCGATGTAAACATGAGTGGAATGAAAGCTCAAAATAGTACTATATAAGGCTCTATGCAGGACACTTCTAAAGTATTTCAGGAAACTTGAACAAAACAACACAGTTCGCATAAGCTACGTGCTGTATTTAGCAGTCGTTGGGAAACAAAATGGCGGTTGCACCACCTTGTGATTTTAGGAGCTCTATGTGGGACACTTGCGTAGCACATGCGGTAACTGGCTGCCAGCTGTTGTTGAAAAATATGACTTTTGAAAGTGAATGTGTAGTGTCGCCCATTTTATTTTCATCTTCACATATCTTTAATGCAGTTAACAGGTCTGCAAAGAACTATTCAAATTCATTATTATCAAAAATAAGTAGTGTTTTACACCGGTGCACGCTCGGCCTGTAGACTGAAGATTGTTGAGACATAAACATCTGGACAAAACCGGGTTACATTTTAAATTTGACACAGGTAGCAGTTCACAAATTACCGTGGTATGTCGCAGAGTTAGGAAACCAATCGATTCGTACAGAATTTACTAGGTGCAACGGAAGCTGCGAGCATGTTAAAGGTGCTCCATATCGAAAAATGAGATTGTTTGGAAACTGTAAATATCCAGAATTTGTTCTACGCTGTACTGCGATATTACCGACTACACCTTGGAAAGGAAATTTTAAGTGGGATTACTTAATTATATTATTTACGAAACCACTAGCATCTATCAAAACAAAAATAGCTGTAGTGAGTAGCGGTATGTCAATCGATGGTGCATCTCGAACACAATCGCATTATGTAGAGATATCAGTGATACAATAAGTTAATCAATCGCCAGATACGGTTCACCACTAATGAAATGTGGTCATTAATTCACAAGCACTTAAAAATACAATCAAACTCGCACAACAGTATGATGTAGGATTAATACTTCTTTATAATAATACAATGGGTTTAAATGTGTTTCATCTAATTACTGACTGTACATATTTTGCGATGCTAATTATCTTCATTAGCGCGGAAATAGTGCAACGTAGGTAAATATTGGACATCCATGAGAACACAATGTAAAAGCGTTTCAGAATATCACATTTTACGGCCGCCTCGTGTCAGTAATAAACATTTATTTTATTGCACAAAAAGCACACTAAGTCAGAACCAATAATTAAGGGTTTCATAGATTACCTGACATGATAAAAACTGTGTTATTAATAATGGTTTCATCGTCGTGTCACTGTGCTCTTTTTCGTAAATTTAGATTAAAGTTGCTCTTACCGCTCAAATTTTGTTAATTTTGTGAAGTGGTTAAGCGCCTAGATGGATGGCTTAGGTAACGTGGAGGCCTACAACAAGACGAGTCTCGCAAGTATAAGATAAATCCCATGCAGTATTTATGAAAGTAGTGGTGCACCTGTTAGCTGACCTTAGACTTAATCTGAGTTGTGGACTGTAAAACTTGTGCTATTTTTTTCTCTACGTGGCTAATTACCGGAGGAATGTCATAGTACTAATAGTATTTGACACAGGCTATATTTAAATATTCCCCCATTCGGATCTACTCAAGAGGACGTCGTTATCAGGAGAAAGAAAACTGGCCTTCTGCGGATCGGAGCGTGGAAAGTCAGATCCCTTAATCTGGCAGGTAGGTTAGAAAATTTAAAAAGGGAAATGGATAGGTTGGAGTTAGATATAGTGGTAATTAGTGAAGTTCGATGGCAGGAGGAACAAGACTTTTGGTCAGGTGAATACAGGGCTATAAATACAAAATGAAATAGGGGTAATGCAGGAGTAGGTTTAGTAATGAATAAAAAAATAGGATTGCGGGTAAGCTACTACAAACAGCATAGTTAACGCATTATTGTGGCCAACATAGAAACGAAGCCCATGCCTACTACAGTAGTACAAGTTCATATGCCAACTAGCTCTGCAGATGATGAAGAAATTGACGAAATGTATGATGAGATAAAAGAAATTATTCAGGTAGTGAGGTGAGATGAAAATTTAATAGTCATGGGTGACTGGAATTTGAGAGTAGGAAAAGGGAGAGAAGGAAACATAGTGGGTGAATATGGATTAGGGAAGAGGAATGAAAGAGGATGCCGTCTGGTTAAATTTGGCACAGAGAATAACTTAATCATAGCTAACACTTGGTTCAAGAATCATAAAAGAAGGTTGTATACATGCAAGAATCCTAGAGATACTAGAAGGTACCAGATAGATTATATAATGGTAAGACAAAGATGTAGGAACCAGGTTTTAAATTGACCACTGGACTCTGACCACAATCTGTTGGTTATGAACTGTAGATTAAAACTGAAGAAACTGGAAAAAGGTGGGAATTTAATGAGATGGGACCTGGATAAACTGACTAAACCAGAGGTTGTACAGAGTTTCGGGGAGAGCATAAGGGAACAATTGACAGGAACGGGGGAAAGAAATACAGTAGAAGAAGAATGGGTAGCTCTGAGGGGTGAAGTAGTGAAGACAGCAGAGGAACAAGTAGGTAAAAAGACGAGGGCGAGTAGAAATCCTTGGGTAACAGAAGAAATATTGAATTTAATTGATGAAAGGAGAAAATATAAAAACGCAGTAAATGAAGCAGGCAAAAGGGAATACAAGCGTCTCAAAAATTATATCGACAGGAAGTGCAAAATGGCTAAGCTGGGATGGCTAGAGGACAAATGTGAGGATGCAGAGGCTTATCTCACTAGGGTAAGATAGATACTGCCTACAGGACAATTAAAGAGACCTTTGGAGGAAAGAGAGCCACCTGTATGAATATCAAGAGCTTTGATGAAAACCCAGTTCAAAGCAAAGAAGGGAAAGCAGAAAGGTGGAAGGAGTATATAGAGGGTCTATCGAGGGGCGATGTTCTTGAGGCCAATATTATGGAATTGGAAGAGGATGTAGATGAAGATGAAATGGGAGATATGATACTGCGTGAAGAGTTCGATAGAGAACTGAAAGACCTGAGTCGAAAGAAGGCCCCCGGAGCAGACAGTATTCCATTAGAGCTACTGACAGCCTTGAGTGAGCCAGTCCTCAAAAATTCCAAGAAAGCAGGTGTTAATAGATGTGAAAATTACCGAACTATCAGTTTAATAAGTCACAGCTGCAAAATACTAACGCGAATTCTTTACAGACGAATGGAAAAACTGGTAGAAGCCGACCTCGGCGAAGATCAGTTTGGATTCCGCAGAAATGTTGGAACACGTGAGGCAATACTGACCCTATGACTTATCTTAGAAAATAGATTAAGGAACGGCAAACCTACATTTCTAGCATCTGTAAACTTAGAAAATGCTTTTGACAATGTTGACTGGAATACTCTCTCTCAAATTCTAAAGGTGGCAGGGATAAAATACAGGGAGCAATAGGCTATTTACAATTTGTACAGAAACCAGCAGCGGTTGGGAAGGGAGTGAGACAGGGTTGTAGCCTCTCCCCGATGTTATTCAATCTTTATATTGAGCAAGCACTAAAGGAAACAAAAGAAAAATTCGGAGTAGGTATTAAAATCCATGGAGAAGAAATAAAAACGTTGAGGTTCACCGATGACATTGTAATTCTGTCAGAGACAGCAAAGGACTTGGAAGAGCAGTTGAACGGAATAGACAGTGTCTTGAAAGGAGGATATAAGATGAACATCAACAAAAGCAAAACGCGGATAATGGAATGTAATCGATTTAAATCGGGTGATGCTGAGGGAATTAGAGTAGGAAATGAGACACTTAAAGTAGTAAAGGAGTTTTGCTATTTGGGGAGCAAAATAATTGATGATGGTCGAAGTAGAGGGGATCTAAAATGTAGACTGGCAATGGCAAGGAAAGCGTTTCTGAAGAAGAGAAATTTATTAACATCGTGTATAGGTTTAAGTGTCAGGAAGTCGTTTGTGAAAGTATTTGTATGGAGTGTAGTGAAACATGGACGATAAATAGTTTGGACAAGAAGAGCGTAGAAGCTTTCGAAATGTGGTGCTACAGGAGAATGCCGAAGATTAGATGGGTAGATCACATAACTAATGAGGAGGTATTGAATAGAATTGGGGCGAGGGGGTGAGGAGTAGTTTGTGGCACAACTTGACAAGAAGAAGGGACCGGTTGGTAGGACATGTTCTGGGGCATCAAGGGATCACAAATTTAGCATTGGAGGGCAGCGTGGAGGGTAAAAATCGTAGAGGGAGACCAAGAGATGAATGCACCAAGCAGATTCAGAAGGATGAAGGTTGCAGTAAGCACAGGGAGATGAAGAAGCTTGCACAGGATAGAGTAGCATGGAGAGCTGCATCAAACCAGTCTCAGGACTGAAGACAACAACAACAACATTTAATAATGTTTGCACCGCTGTATAGAGTTTGAAGCAATTTGAAATTTCTCTCTCTCTCTCTCTCTCTCTCTCTCTCTCTCCCTCTCTCTCGGTCCCTCTCTCTCTCTTTCTCTCGCTCTCTCTCTCTCTCTCACACACACACGCACACACACACACACACACACACACACACACACACACACATACACCAGGAAAATCTAAGTAATTCAGATTTCCAGAAAACCATTGAATGATTAATGAAATTTAATATTTGTTCCCGTGCTTTTGTTGAATAATAGCAAATTAAAATTCGAAAGGCTCCTTCTTCTTAGAAGAACACAAACATGTTTCACAACGGTTGTAGCACCTTCACTGTGTGTTCCTTCAGTTCTTGACTTGTGATATTATTTGTGCCCTGGTATTGTAAAATGAAATTAGCTACAAGTCCACAGTAATACGATACTTGGGACCTCCGATTTCGACTCTCGGTCCGGCACACAGTTTTAATCTGTCACGAAGTTTCAGGTTGTTGTTGTTATTGTTGTTGTTACCTTTATGCTCAAAGCGAAATTTTATCGTACTTACGAAGATTTTGTGCTATTATTTCACTACTGAGATGGAGACACTTGCGTAATGTAAATATGCGGCAAAAAGTACGTGTAAGACGCAGCACTGAAATAACACAATGAAAACGAGAATGCGTTGGTTTGTCGTTGTGGCCTTCAGTCCGAAGACTGGCTTAGGGGCTCTCCACGCTACTCTATCCTGAACGAGCGTCTTCATCTCCGAACAACTACTGCAACCTACGTCTTTCTGAATCTACTTACTGTATTCATTTCTTGATCTTCCTTTACGAATTTTATCGCCCACACTTCGCTCAAATACTAAATTGGTGATCCCTGGATGTCTCGGAATGTGTCGTATCAAACGATCCCTTCTTCTGGTCAAGTTGTGCCACAAATTTATTGCCGGCCGGTGCGGCCGTGCGGTTCTAGGCGCTTCAGTCTGGAACCGCGTGACCGCTACGGTCGCAGGTTCGAATCCTGCCTCGGGGATGGATGTGTGTGATGTCCTTAGGTTAGTTAGGTACTTCTTCACTAGTTATGTGATCGACTCATATAATCATCACCGTTATTCTGTAGCGCCAAGTCCTATTCTCTTTCTATCCAAACTGTTTTTCGTCCATGTTTCACTTCGTCGCTTTACAAACATAAAACTAACATCTCATTTAGTAACCAAATGCTTATCAAATACTGCTTGGAAAACATTTACTATAGCAAGGGTGATGTGCTTTGTAAACATAGACTTGCGACTGGTTCCGTTTGGTAACCACGGGACACACACACAGTATTATAAAAGTGTAAAAGGAAAACGAATGGAAGCTGCCACAACCTTGATGAAACTCGTTTTTTTCCATTATATATTGCAAGCAGGAAACCTTGGAACATAAATATTCTTAAAAAGATTATGTTTGTCGCTGCCTTTTACTTGAATCTTGTGAACCTAGGGCGAGGACAACTTCGGGTTTTCGTTGAACATCTCTCAAAGCGCAAAATATGTCTGTTTCCACTAAGTTTGACATCACCCAAACGGTCCGTGATACTTCCTAACAAAAGCTGCTTACACTTACAAGGGAACCTCCCAATCGCACCCCCCTCAGATTTAGTTATAAGTTGGCACAGTGGATAGGCCTTTAAAAACCGAACACAGATCAATCGAGAAAACAGGAAGAAGTTGTGCGGAACTATGAAAAAATAAGCAAAATATACAAACTGAGTAGTCCATTCGCAACATAGGCAACTACAAGTAAAAAGCAAGCATGTGGTTGCCGTGGTCCCGTGGTTAGCCTGAGCAGCTGCGGAACGAGAGGTCCTTGGTTCAAGCCTTCCCTCGGGTGAAAAGATTAACTTCTTATCTTTCAGTTTATGTGACAAACGCTTATGTTTTCATCATGTGACAAACGCTTATGTTTTCATCACTTTTTGGGAGTGATTATCACATCCACAAGAAAACCTAAATCGGGCAAGGTAGAAGAATCTTTTTACCCATTCGCCAAGTGTACAAGTTAGGTGAGTCGATAACATATTTCTGTCATATGACGCACATGCTGTCGCCAGTGTCGTATAGAATGTATCAGACGTGTTTTCCTGTGGAGGAATCGGTTGACCTATGACCTTGCGATCAATTGTTTTCGGTTCCCATTGGAGAGGCACGCCCTTTCGTCTACTAATCGCACGGTTTTGCGGTGCAGTCGCAAAACACAGACACTAAACTTATTACAGTGAACAGAGACGTCCATGAACGAACGGACAGATCATAACTTTGCGAAAATAGAGTAAAATTTTCATCCGAGTATAGACTTGAACCAAGGACCTCTCATTCGTCAGCTGCTCACGCTAACCACGAGACCACGACGCTCCTGATCTCGCAGTACCCTTGATGTTGCTTATCATGCACATGGACTACTCAGTTTGTATATTTTGCTTATATTTTCATAGTTCCACACAACTTCTTCCTGTTTTCTCGATTGATCTGTGTTTAGTTTTTCAAGGCCTATCGAATGCGCCAACCTATAACTAAATCTGAGGGAGGTGCGATGGGGAGGTTCCCTTGTCAGGTGCTTTGCTACCTTAGATGAAACATCCTCTACATTACTATATTCTTTGAACGGTATTATAAAGTTTCTGTAAGATCTATATACGTCATCTGAGAATAATTTCAAGTTATCTTTGCTTGTACGTTGAAATGTGTAAGAATGCGAAGTAATGACTTACGTTTCCATTGTTTAATGGAACTTGATGACGGAATCATGTACTCCCAAGACATGTTGTTTTAAATAAATCACACGTTTGCACAACTCGCCCTACCGATTTCGATACAGTTTGTGTTACCGTTTCACAGCAGATAATTTTGCGTCTTGCCGATATCGTTAGAGGTCACTGATGTTGCATTGCTCGGTATGGTGGCTGTAGGCTGTCGGCTGTCGGTGCATTAACAAGCAATAATTTCCAGAAAGGCACACATACACAGACACACACACACATGCAAAGGCAGAGGTAGAGGCAGAGAGAGAGAGAGAGAGAGAACGTGATACGTATCTGTGAGAACCGAACGGAGGTCTCGCAGTCGTGCTTTGATAGATCAGTCGAAAATGAGAACCGCCCACGAAAGGCCATTTTACTCTACGGAATACGTTTTAATTTGTTAGTAAATCTCTTTACTTGCTCTGCTAACACTTGTTGCTGATTAAACTGTCATTTTTCTCACACTACCTTCTAACGCTTTGGACAAAATTTGCCACCAAACTATTCAGTGTTTCGGACGTTAATCACACTTCCTCCGTATTGCTACGAGCAGCATTGTGACAGTGTTTCAACTAGACTTGGCCACTGTTTCTATGTTTCGATACAGTGTATCGATACGTGGAACTGTTTCAGTGTTTCGGAACGGCTGTGGTTCACTGTTTCGAAACAGGGGTGTTTCATTCCGCCCCTGTCTCGGATAACCGGGCCAGATTCGATCTCGAGCCAGCCGCAGAAACTGTATCGTTGTTTCAAAACAAGGCTGTTTCAGTCCACCTGTGCTTGGAACGGACTAATTGTATCGAAAAAGTCATATTTCATTCCGCTCTGTGTCGGACGAGATTCGGGCTCGGCACAGGTAGTGAAACACAACATACCACTTCATGAAACACTTTCAACAGTGTCGAAATCTTTTTGACAAGCAATAGCATGAAGCTTCAGATATCCGAAAATAATTCGTTTCTAGCTGACTGTCCTATTCCGAAATGGCGTAACATCTGCTTTATAAACACTAACCAAACAATACAAAAACGCATACTATTCATATTCAAAATAACAGATATGTTAAAATCATTCAGTTAAATTTCACTTTTTTTATAACATACGCTTCTCTGTTCATGTGCAGTAATCATATTAAGAAACGCAAGTAAGCCTACAACATTTTGAATAAGAAAAGGCGTAGAGTGACAGTTATTAGACATATATATAAATCTGATGTAGATATAATTGCAACCAATCTTTTTGACATATCACTAATACTGTAACGGTGAACGGGAAGGGCATGGTGAATTTATAGTAACGGTTCGAAACACCTTGAAAGACAAAATTGTTTTCTGTTATATTTTGTTATTTATTTGAATTATTTGGCGTTATTTGTGAGTCTATAGTCACTGTTCCTATTATCCACAATGATTCTCTTTGTGTGCAGGGAAATTAGCAGGATGGGCGTATTACCCAAACTAACGGAATGTAGGAATCCCAGTAGCATATCCGTTGTTTCTGCAGTTTGCTCCCACCTCCAGTTCCGTTCGTAGTGGTTCTTCTGTCTTCAGCTATGGCTGCCCTCAGCTAATTGAAAAGTATGAAAGTCACACGACACGAAAGCAGCGCATTTGCTGCAGGAAATACGAAACTGCCAAGACACCTAAGTGATAGTTTCATACTTTCTACGATATGATTAGCGCTCTCGCACCTCATTTGTGTTTATATGGACATACTTATACAGTAGACATTGAAGATGAATGGCTCTGAGCACTATGGGACTCAACTGCTGAGGTCATTAGTCCCCTAGAACTTAGAACTAGTTAAACCTAACTAACCTAAGGACATCACAAACATCCATGCCCGAGGCAGGATTCGAACCTGCGACCGTAGCGGTCTTGCGGTTCCAGGCTGCAGCGCCTTTAACCGCACGGCCACTTCGGCCGGCTCATTGAAGATGATAAAATGTGTAGGTTTATTAGGTTCCAAAACACAAACTGTTTCACTGTTTCGAAACAGCGTATCGAAAGGTTGCATTGTAGTGTTTCATTTGTTTCGAAACAGTTACGTGCTTCAGTTTGCACATTTCTAGTCTCAATTGTCTATCAGACAATATCGGCAGAAAGTTATTATTCTAACTGTGAGAAATGCTTTCAGATTATCTTATCAGGAATGGAGCTTCAGATTTGCAAGACAACCAAACCAGTATAGGTGAAGGTGTGTAGCTTACCATGGTCGCGACGGAAACTATATGATAAATTTCAAAATGATGGAGAACAGCAATCTGACGTCCTTTCCTTTCAGCCTTTATTAAAGCAAATCAAGATTCCTAATGGAAGGTAAGCTAATTTACAAGACAAAAGTTAGCAGCCATAATTAATTTTATTTCCACTACCCGTTTTGGTGGTTTCAACCTCCATAAGGTGGATTTATGTGAATTAATACATGTTTATCTAGTACGAACGACTTTGGAGTCTCTCTCTCTTTCCAAGCATTAATCCCGACTTGCAGGGTCTGCTGTTTTGCTACATCTCCTCCATTTCTCCCTATCGTTGACAACTTCTGGTCTTAAGCCAACAACTTGCATGTCTCCTCTGACGTAGTCAGTCCATCTCTTTGTCGGTCTTCCCGGTGGTCTTGTTCCTCCTGGATTGATGTGGAGCGCTGTTTTTGCGACTCAGTTGTCTTGCTTCCTCATGACTTGGCCGTACCAGTGGAGACGGGTTTTCTTTCACTTTGTCGGTGATCGGCGCTACACCAAACCTTTTCTAGACGTATTTTTTACGTGATCACATCGTGTCAGCCCATGGAACCTTCGGAGCATCTTCATCTCCATGGTGTGTAACATCGGCTCCTTTTGTTTCGTCATAGAGCGACACTCAGTCCCATAAATTGCTGCTGGGCGTACCATGGTCTTATATACTTTCGCCTTTAGATACTGAGGCATATTTTTATCGCAGAGGACTCCAGTGACCTGTCTCCGCATGAGCCAAGATGCAATCACCCTCATCCGAGTATCAAGAGCTGTGTCACAGTCTGTGGTGCCGACAGGCCCTAGGTACTTAAAACGCATGGTCTTCTGCAGGTCCTCTTCGCCGATACTTATGGTAATTCTGGTTTGGGAGCCGCATTCTAGGTACTCTGTCTTCTGGACACTGAGGTGCAGTCCATTTTCAGCCAGTCTGTCCTTCCACGTTTGACCCTGGTGCTGGAGTTCAGGGCGGGCTAGGTCGGCAAGTGCCACATCGTCTGCATAAAAAAGGGTCCAGGCATGCGAAGTCTGTATGTCAGCTGTTGTCGTATCCATGCAAAGGATGAATAGCAATGGTGAAAGGGCGGAACCCTGATGAATACCCAAGTGATATCGAAGGGCGGAGAAAATCCAGCAGGACTCCGAACAACACTAGTGGAATTACGGTACAAAAGTTGAACCCAGCCTACATACTCTTCAGGGGCGCCATGACAGCGAAGAGGTCGCCAAAACATAACTCAAAGGTTTGTGCGGGTTTTTATTACAAAGGTAAACTAAATAATAAACGTAAATAACTCTAGTGGTCACAGACTAAATTTATATTTTTGTTCATCTTCACAATTAATCTAAGACCCTTCGCAGATGATGCAGTTATCCACACTGAAGTACAGTCTGGAAAAAAGCTACACTCCTTGATAATATTTCAAAGCGGCACAGCGATCGGCAACATGATTTAAGTTATCGGTGAATAACACAGCCAACATAACACTGCTAAAAATCCTTTATTTCAATTCCACCATCTGTTTCTGGCTATCATGTCCCTCTTAAGATGGTTACATTCACGTTTACGTCAGTGGAACATCGTCTGATTTTGTGCTGCACAGGAGCATTTGAATATTTATCGCCATTTTATGTGTTTCTTCGATAGTGAAAACATGCCGATGTACATGGATTTGACTGGATAAAAGGTGGAACTTTTGCACATATTTAAATATGTTCCAGTGGACGGCGCTAGTCTTGCTATCGACTTTATGCTTCCTCAGGACAGTGTGAGGGCTATATCAGTGCAAACAGCACAAATATTCAGGAAAACTCACCGTGACACACAAACGCTTCATAATATTCTTCATGTCAATTCAGGTTCAGACATGTGCTTCACTAACGATTTTTTTTTTCTAAGCAAAGAATACACACAAGGGTTGTAACATATTTGCCTCAATGTTGAAGTTTTTTATGACAGTAGAAATATATCAAAATTGTAATTATAGCACACTTTAGGAAATATAAAAAATTAAAACTGTTCTTTATGAGAGTACTCTGAGTGTCAATTTAGTGTTCGTGCTCTTTTTTAATAGCGGTTACGATCTTATGTACTGCAGATGCCTTTTTTTTTATCGCGGTGAGGATATTCTTGTTCTGATTTTTAACTGTTAGAGGTCTATGCTTTATTAAATTTGTGTGAAGGGCCCAAGGAAACTGTGTAAAAACTATTCTACGTTTAGGATATATTGTGGTGAACTAATGATGGGAATATATCATTCTAGTTGTCCTACGAGATCCATTTCTTGCTTTCGCTAATGGTTATATTTTTAAGTTATATTTAAATGTTCATAAATTAAAACTGGGCACTTCATAAATCGAAAAAATGTACCTTCCTACGACCACAGCACCTATGAGACACATTTGGAGTACTATAACCGACACATTCCTTTCATATTTTTTAATGAAATTACGTGTTTCGATCATTCTGGATCATCTTCTGACTTAAGGGTCTGTAACCAGTCTTGTCTATTCAGGAGCTTATATCGAGTACTCTACGGTTGCTGACACAACTTAGATCTGAAGATCGTCTAGGGTGATCGAAACGTATCATTTAATTAAAAAATTCAGTGCAACTAAGACTGAACTATGAATGAGAATTATTTTAAAGTTTGGAATAAGTCAATACATACAAGTTGCTGGGTGCAGCAGTTTGCAGGGATATTAAATGAAATGATCAAACGGGCTCATTAGTATATAAGCTAGGTGGCATACGTAATTTCTTCTGTAGGATACTAAGAAAATGCAGTCACTTTACACAAGGAAACTAAATACCATGTACTAGTTCATCGAGCACCAGAATATTGCAGTAATCTGTGGGAACGATACTAAGTAGGATAAGAAACAAAATGTGTACAAAGATGGGCCACACAATTAGTCACAGGATTCTATGATCCATACGACAGCGCCAAAGAGATGCTGAAGAAACTGAACTGCCAGATGACGCTTTAAGACGGGCGCCAATTATCCTGGGAAAGCTTACTTACAATGAGAGGAACTAGGAATGTACTACAAACCCCTACTTATCGTTCCTGTACGGACCGTGAAGACTAATTACAGAGAGCTCTGGGCGTTTATTCAGCCTTCCGCTCTCGATACGCGGACAGAAAGGGTTCCAACCCAAATATATTGTACACTGGATAGCACTCTCAGACATTCATTTCACAGATGTGTCTGTTGGTTTCGGTAAGGCTCGATTGCTGGTGCGCAACATCTTGCAATGTGAGCACCTCGGATCACGCAGAGGCTTACACACGCTTGGTGTCGCCTGCCACTATGATCGTTCCCATCTTTCACTCTGCGACGCCGCCTGCCGTGTTATGAATTATGGATTCGAAGGCGCTGCTCCAGCGGCCACGTTTTCATCGCTTTCTGGCACCATCGCCAGGCAACAGCTCAGGGTGTCGTCTTCCACTCAAATCCCGCTGCTCGTTTTTCATAACCGGCCACAGCTAGGGCGAGGCTGCTCTGGAAGTCGCCAGCCATATTGCTGCCACCCTCAATGCTGCGGACAATAAATAAATCAGTCGACATCCATTTTACGGCGAAAGTGCGTTTCACCATTCACGTCATGCGCTGCACAGTCCTCAGTGATATATTACGGAGGTCTTCTAGCAGCAGAATAAAAGAGTAATCAATGCTAAAAAACTGACTTATACTCAAACTCGCGTAAAGATTGTATGGGAAAAACAAGAAAGAAATATTGCATATCAAACTTTTGTTACAGTGGCACATAAAACAAACATCTGATCTGGTTTCAGCAACATTTATGGGTCAATTAACATCCCCGATTTCCATATAATGTTGTAGGAATTTTCTAGCATAGTGATGCGATACATAGAAGCGGATATCTCCTCCAGCAAGATGGCAAGCCGCAATGCGAATACATATGTCAGTAAGTATACCATTTTACTGCAGAGTAACTTAAAGTAGTAGCTTTCCGACACTGTTTTTTCTTTCTTTTTTCCGCTTGGTTTATATACAGTTCTGCGTTACTTTTCAGTGTATCGGAACACTAGCGGGTTATAGGCTCAAATTAGTGTTCCCATGTTCCATTCACTGCCATATAGTGTATACGATTACTGGTGCGAATATAATCTGCAGCTGGTAGAACGGTTTTGAAACAGGAAAAGCATCCTCCCTTAAAGAAGGGGAAGGAATCAAGATTAGTCTTCAATATGGCATGAACGAGGTCATTGTGGATGGACCAAAACGTCCAGTTAGGGAAGAATAAGGAAGGGAAAAGGTAGTCCACTTATAAGGAACCATCTCGGTATTTACGCCGCGCGGTATTAGCCGAGCGGTCTTAGGCGCTACAGTCATGAACTGTGCGACTGATACCGGCGGAGGTTCGAGTCCTCCCTCGGGCATGGGTGTGTTACTTGTCCTTAGGATAATTTAGGTTAGGTAGTGTGTAAACTCAGGGACTGATGACCTTAGCAGTGAAGTCGCATAAGATTACACACACATTGGTATTTACCACAAGTGAGAGAGTGGGTTGTTTGGCGGAAGAGACCAAACAGCGAGGTCATCAGTCTCATCGGATTAGGGAAGGACGGGGAAGTCGGCCATGCCCTTTCAAAGGAACCATCCCTGAATTTGCTTGGAGCGATTTTGGAAAATCACGGAAAACCTAACTAAATCAGGATGGCCGGACGCGGGACTGAACCGCTGGCCTATGTGACCGAGCGGTTCTAGGCGCTTCAGTCTGGAACCGCGCAACCGCTACAGTCGCAGGTTCGAATCCTGCCTCGGGCATTGGTGTGTGTGATGTCCTTACGTTAGTTAGTTTTAAGTAGTTCTAACTTCTAGGGGACAGGTGACCTCAGATGTTAAGTCCCATAGTGCTCAGAGCCATTTGAACCATTTGGGACTGAACCGTCGTCGTCCCGAATGCGAGTCCAGTGTGCTAACCCCTGCGCCACCTCGCTCGGTCCACCACTAGTGATGTAGGGATATTACGGAAAACCTAAATCTGGTTGATAACTAGTGCAGTTACACCATCGTCCTTCTGAATGCGAATCCATTATGCTGACTACTGAACCATGTCGCTCGTTCCCGCCATTACAGTCTGCTGCCGCAACTGCAGTGGACCATTGTGGGTAAAGCAGATGCCAGACTTTTTTCGGTTCATTGGTAGGGTTAGAGCAAATCCAGTCAGGCTAAATACGAGATTGATTTCACAACATTAGCGCAATGCATAACGGAACAGTGCTCCAGTGTGTGAGGTCCATATTAAATATAAAAGGGACACTGAACGTATAAAAATCAATCCAACAAGAGCGATCAAAGCTTGTTGATACCAGTACCTACCAATTTTAATTGTATATTACAGCACTGAGGATGGTCACTAAGTGACCGAAAATCGGTTTTGTGGATAATAATACTAAAAAATACGACCAACGCTGATTCTCCTTCCAATTCTATCCACTATTTGGTCGTGGTGCACAGAACACTCCATGGAGTCGCCAATCAATTACTTATGTTTGTTTTATGTCCAAATTGTTATCTTATGATCTGCTTTCATATTTCGTTTTGTTTTTTATTTTACCATGTATTTTATTAATTGAAAGTAATAAGTAACTGACTGTAGTGGCACCACCATTTAAGATATTAAAGTAAGATTCTGTGCAATATTTCTGAGCACACAAGTTATAGCCTGGCACGGGTCTGTTGACAGTATGTTACTTTGACCAGAGGCCGTGAGGTAGAATGGAGGCCACGTGGCCGTTGAATAGCTGTAAAGAGTAAATGCAGCGGTTTGCATGGCGCAAGTTGCAGGCAGCATGGACCCACTGGCGCAACCTAGGTGTTATGAGTATGTGACTCAGAGTGGTGCGTTAGCAAAACAGAGGCGCACAGCCACATATAAATAGGTTTCGGTTTTCTCTTGAGGGGAATTCAAGTGTGACAGCTCTCCTGGATGACAGGGTGTGTCACACCACCGGCTACACGCAGCAGCAGATGGGGCACCAGCGCTCCAGTCCACGGCAGGCCATTGGTTCGATCCTCCAGGCCAATGTGGGGTCCACAGCCAGCCAGCAGTGGGCCACGCCACGGCTCGCTACCACGGACAGTCTTGTTGGCTCCCAACATATGCTGGAAGCATCCCAAGGCGAGGGCTGCATATTCGGATGTCAGATCGCAGGCGATTGTTGTCGCCGCGATCCTAACCACGATGGCGAGGAAGCACGGAGTGGGCCACCCTGCGAGCAGCGCTGAGGCAACGGGGATGCAGACCACTGAGTCGGCTGCCAGCACAGCCTGACGCCATCACAACTTCACTACTGTACCAGGCCAACACACCACAGGGTGTTGCACGGGTCGCTGAGGCAGCCATTCCAAGCCAAGTTGTTTCGCAGACTGCGAAGTGGTGTCCTCAGCATTGTGGGACCAGTGATGCGGACTGAGAGGAATGGGGGCACTGTGGCTGGAAATAATAAATCACTTGGGAAACTCCGACGAGTTTTAATACAGTGCATCCCTACAGTTTCCATCAACATCCAACCTACCCTCTACATCATGAATATGGTACAAAATCAATGCAGTAATGATAATTTGTACACCGAGCACTTAAAATGAACCACATTTTTTAACATAGTATACATGACCGAGAAATGACATAAAGCATATTGCAGCGGGATTTCAAATTGTCACAGCTGATCTTTTAATTATACTAACCTGTATCAGGCATATTTCAGTACATTGGTAAGTCTTGTTGAAGAGAACTGATTATGTAATACTGACTGCAGCTCGATTATACTGTTCTCAAATGGAGACTGACATTATAATTGTTCATTACAACTACAACCTAAAATCTTCTCACAGAGATCTTCCAAAATCAATATCCATATACGTCCCTCTGCTGTACCTCTGCTGTTAGGTCCTTCAAGAGCACCAGATGAATTAATTTCTTGCCCTCGAGTGAGAAGCTCAAAACGCCTTTTTCCCGCTGTCTCCTCATCTTTTCATAGTTTAAAACAAGCTAATCGTGAATTTGGACCGAGAATTCGAGAATATCTTTTTGGAGCCAGAAATGTCCTGACGGTATTGGAATCTGGAATCAAACGTCTGACAAGGTAAAAAAAAATATCGGAAAGATGTTTATTTCCGAATACGGGAGAAAAAGCTGTGATATTTTTATATTCTTGGAGCAGTCAGTGTGAAAGAACCGTTTGGAGCATCGTATCTGAGGACAAGGAACTTGTTCATCGGGTGATCTCAAAGGGTGTAGCACTATTACAGCCATGGGATGCATACGGCTTTCGATGTTGGGAGAACTTAGCGAGAAGATTTTCAGATCTAGATCTGCTGTACGATTATGATGTCAATCTCCACTTGAGAAGCGATATCAGTAGTACATAATGTAGTCAATAGTACATAATCAATTCTCTTCTTCAAGGCTTAGCAATATAATGAACTATGCCTGGTACAAATCAGGATAATTAGAGGATCAGCCATGACAATTTCAAATCCTGCTGAATTTTGTTCTATGTTATTTCTCCACCTTGTGTATTAAGTAAGGGAAATTAATTCATTTTACGTGCATGACGTACGGATTATAATTATTGTAATGATGTTGTATGTCGAACATGCATTACTTAACGTTTTCGACTAACAAAATACTCTTACGTGAAACGATCTATAAAAGAAAGAAAACACGAGTGTATAACGCAAAATAACGATTTAAAACATGTTGTAAATGTAAGTAAAATAAATGATTCGAACAATAATGAATTTTTAAATGTTTCAAGTAGGTATGTTGAAAATTGACAACACGTTCTAGGTTTAGCGCTGTTTCTGCATTAGTGCATTTTGTGATCACACATTTTTCTAAACTTGTGTTCCGACAGTGCTTTTTGTGTGCAAATGTTAATAAACTTCTTAGAAATCTCCTTGAAGATAAAGCAGGAAGGAAACGACCATAAGAAAATGGCTTTTGAAATGAAACTAGAATCAATGAAAAACACGGGGTGAGCATTTCTGATTTAGCACGCACGTGCAATCGGTCTACAACAACTATTGGCCCTATCCTCAAGAACAAGGAGAAGATTAGCGAGACAGATGCTTCAAAGGAAGTGAAAAGGATATCTATACAACGGTTTCGTATTCTGGACGATGTCGAAAGGTTGCTCCTTAAATGGGTAAATGTAAAGAGATTGCAAGGAGACACTTTTAATGAGACCATCATTTATGAGAAGGCGAGAATGATCTTTAGCGACCTCGTTACGAAGACGCCAGGATCATAAAAGTTCGAAGAAGTGTCTAAGGGAAGCCGTGGGTGGCTCGAGAAGTTTAAGAGAAGAACCGCGATCCATAGCTTTGTTAGGCAAGGCGAAACAGCTAACTCCGACACAAAGGCAGCAAGGAACCTCATCAGCAACTTCAAGATGCTCATAGGTTCTGTGGGTTATCTGCCGCAAGAAGTTTTTAATTGTGACGAGACTTGTCTGTTACGGAAAAAATGCCGAAGTGTACCTTTATAGCCGGCCGGAGTAGCCTAGCGGTTCTAGGCGCTACAGTCTGGAACCGCGCGACCGCTACGACCGCAGGTTCGAATCCTGCCACGGGCATGGATGTGTGTGATGTCCTTACGTTAGTTATGTTTAAGTAGTTCTAAGTTCTAGGGGACTGATGACCTCAGCAATTAAGTCCCATAGTGCTCAGAGCTATTTGAACCATTTTTCGTACCTTTATAACAACAGAGGCGAATGTACTGCCCGGTCAGAATTCATGAAGACCGTGTCAAACTGTGCCAATGCAAGCGGCGAAAATTAAACCGCTTCTTGTTTATCATTCAGAAACCCCACGAGCTTCAAGAAGTGTAAAGTGCAGAGGAGCAGGTTAACTGTGATGTGGAGGTGCCACAACAAGGCACTGGTGACACGTGATCTTTTTGTGATTGGATCAATGAAGTGTTGGGTCCTTCGGTGACGTGAATCCGCCACTCCATGTCTTGCTTGTGACCAGCCCGTTCCCCATGTCACCCGGTGATTCTCCAGGCCTACAAGACCACCTTCGTGAAGAATTTAAATTCGACAAGATTCAGTTTCTGCCTCCCAACACCTCTCTGTTACTCGAGCCTATGGACCAGCAGATTATTTCTAACTTTAAGAAGCTCTACACTAAAGCACTCCCAGAGCATTGCTTTGAGTTGACTGAAGATACCAGTCTCACCTTCAGAGAGTTTTGGAAATATCACTTCAACATCGTTGCCGGCGTCTAGGCGATCGAAAAGGAGTGGGAAGAGGTTACAAAGTGAACTTGCACTTCTACCTGGAAGAAGCTTTGGACGGAGTGCGTTGCCGAATGTGACTCTGAGACAGTTGAGTCAGTACCTGTGGAGTCTGTAGTCAACGAGAGTGTGTCTTTGGCGAAGAGCGTGGCGCTGAGGTGGATAACAATGATATCGATGAGCCTATGGAAGATCACAGCCAAGAATAGGTCACCAAAGAGGTTATGGAGTTGCAGCGTGTTTCACAGCAGGAAGTTGTAGAGCTCTTCAGAGGAGGAGAAAGAGGAGGAGGAGCAGCCGATAACAGCTGAGCCTCAATCTTCTAGCCTAATAACAGAAATACCTAAATCATGAGAATCGCTTGCATCATACATTGAAAATCATCACTCCAATAAAGAAGTTGCTATTTGTGCTAAAAAGTTATTTGACGATAATGCTGTGTCACATTTTCATCAAGTGCACCGTACGTGAATGGAAGGGCAAAAGCCCTAATAACTGATAAACTTTGCGTCTTCTGACTGGTTTGATGCGGCCTGCCATTAATTCTTCCTCTGCGCAAACCTCTTCATCTCAGAATAGCACTTGTAATTTAAGTCCTCAATTATTTGCTCGATGTATTCCAGTCTCCGTCTCCCTCTACACTTTCACCCTTTACAGCTCCCTAATACCATGGAAGTTATTCTGTGATGTCTTAACACATGACCTACCATCCTGTCACTTCTTCTTGTCAATGTTTTCCGTATATTCTTTTCGTCTCGGTTTTGACCAGCACCTGCTTATAACTTGCCGTATCAGTCCATCTAATTTGCAACATTCTTCTGTAGCACCACATCTCAAATGCTTCCATTCACTACTTTTCAGGTTTTCGCACAGTCTATGGTTAACTACCGTATAATGCTGTGATCCAAACACACATTCTCAAATTGAGGCCTACGTTTGGTGCCAGTAGACTTTCTTTTGGCCAAGGATGCTTTTTTTGTCTGTGCCAATGTGCTTTGATGTCCTCCCTGCTCCATCCTTCATTCGTTATGTTGCTGCCTAGGAAGAATGCCTTAACTTCGTCTATTTACTGACCATCAAACCTGATGTCAAGTTTCTTACTGTTTTCATTTCTTCTACTTCTTATTACTTTCGTCTTTCTTAGATTTACTCTATGCTCATTACAATGTTTGTTCCATTTCTTAAGTTCTGTAATTCTTCTTCACTTTCATGAGGACAGCAACGTCTTCAGTGAATCTTGTCACTGACATCATTTCACTTAGAATTTTAATTCCTCTTTTGAACCTTTCTTATATTTACATCATTGCTTCTCCAATGTATAGACTGAACAGTAGGGGAGAAAGATTACATCCCTGATAACATTATTTTTTAAGTCGAGCACTTTATTCGTTCTTGGTCTTCCACTCTCATCGTTCCCTCTTTGCTCTTTTACATATTATATATTACCCGCCTTGCCCTATAGCTTACCCCCTATCTATCACTGAACTTCTAGCATATTGCACCATTTGACATTCTCGATTGCTTTTCACAAGTACAGATAACCTACGAACGTGTTTCAATTTTCCTTTACTCTTTCTGCCATTATCCACCATAATGTCAGAACTGCGTCTCTGGTGTCATTACCTTTCCTAAAGGATTTCATACATCCTCAATTTTCTTCTCCATTCTTCTCCTGTATGTTATTCTTAATAGCAACTTGTAGTCATGAACTGTTATCCTGATTTTGCGATAATTCTGTCACTTACTGCTTCTTCCATTTTTCGGAATTTTGCGAATGATATTTTTCCGAATATCTGATGGTATATCGACTGACTCAGACAGTCTACCCACAAACGTGAATTGTCTTTTTGTTGGCATTTCCGTCAGTGATTTTAGAAATTCTTATGGAATGTTATCTGACCCTTCTGCCCTATTCGATGTTAGGTCTTCCGAAACTCTTTTAAATTAAGATGCTAATACTCGATGCCTTATCGAATCCTGTTTCTTCTTCTATCAGGCCATCAGACAAGTCTTATGTCTCGTAGTGACCTTCAATGTACTCTTCACCTCTATCAGCTCTCTCCTCCGCATTTAACAGTGATATTACCATTGCACTATCAATGTCACCACTCTTGATTTTCATTTCACCAAAGGTTCTTTTGCCTTTTCTGTAGAATGAGTCAGTTTTTCCAGCAATCATTTATTTTTCGATTTCTGCACATTTCTTATGCAGCCATTTCTCCTTAGCTTCCCTGCTCTTTCCGTTTATTTCATTCGCAAGAAACTTCTATTTCTGTAGTCATGAATTTCCCTGAACATGTTTATGCTACCTTGTTTCATCGATCAACTGAGGTATTTCATCTGTTACCCATGATTTCTTCGCAGTTACCTTCTTTATATATAAATTTCTGTTTCCAACTTCTGTGATTACCCTTTTTAGAGATGTCCACTCCCCCTCAACTGAATTGCCTGCTGAGCTGCTCGTTATCGCAGTATCTATAGCCTCAGACAACGTCAAGCGCTTCTCTTCATTCCTTAGCGCTTCTGTATCTCGCTTCTTAAATTTCAGCTTACTCATCATCACTACTAAATTGTGATCTGTATTTGCTCCTGGGCGTGCTTTACAATTCAGTATCTGATTGGGAATCTCTGCCTGGTCATGATGTAATCTATCCGACATCTTGTCGTATATCGCGGTCTTCTCGAAGTATACATCCTCCTCTTGTGATTCTTGAACAAATTATTCGCTATTAGCAGTTGAAATTTATTGCTGAACTCAATTATTCTTTTTCTTCTCTCATTTCTAATACCAAACTCATATTCTCCAACAACCTATTCTTCTACTCCTACCCCTACTCCTACAAACTCATGATTATTAGCATTTCATCCCCCTTTAGGTACTGAATTACCTGTCCAACATCCTCATATACTTTTTGTATCTCTTCATCTTCGGTTTGTGACGTCGGGATTTGTACCTGAACTATCGTTGTCGTTGTTGCTTTGCAGTCGATTCTGATTAGAACAACACCTTCACTGAGCTGTTCACAATAACTCAGTCTCTGCCTTACCTTCATATAATACCGAATACTACTTCCATTATACCATTTTCTGCTATTACCGATCTTACTCTATACTCCTATGACCAGGAATCCTTGTATTCTTTCCATTTCACTTCACTGATTCCTACTACATCTAGATTGAGCCTTAGCATTTCCATTTTCGGATTTTATAGATTCCCTACCACTTCAAACTTCTGATATTCAACTCCCCGACTCGTTGAATTTTATCATTTTGGTGGTTACTCAATCTTTCTCTCGTGGTCAAATTCGCCTTGGCAGTCCCCTCCTAGAGATCCAAATGGGGCCAATGAAGACATCATCATAACAATATTTCAATTATAGGTCACATGTACTGTGGATGCACATTATTTGTTTTTAATGCAGTAGGGTTTCCGTTGCCTTCTGCATCCTCAAGGCATTGATCACTGCTGATTCTTCCGGCTTTAGTGGCATTTTCCCATTCCAAGGGTCAAGAGAGTACCCTGATCTCAGTCCACCCCTCCGCCCTCTTTGACAAAGCCTTTGGCTGAAGGTGGGAGCATTCTTATGCTGGAAGGTGCGTAGCTGATGATTTTTATTCAGATTTTATGCTCTGATGAGGCTCGAACCCGGAACCGACGGCATTTCGATTTATAATCGTACACGCTGCACCTAGCCGACAGCGTTTCTGCAGAATATATATGCCGATGTCAACACACATTTGTTTAATGATATCAATTTCAAGTCTCAGAGAATAACGTACACATCTAGACAATTTGAAACACTTTACGGATATCCGAGCGCGTTAGCGCTCCGATTTCTCGATTCGGAGAGTCGAGCGTACCTCAAATCAAATCCGCGTCGCGAATCAACGGCGGGGTCTGGTGAGCTTTCTAGCGTGCATGCTGTTTACATTTGAGGTTGAGACAAAGGGATGATAAATAACTTCAGACGTATCTTTTCGTAATGGAATAGTTCACGAGTGAACGGCCGGGTGTCAGTGTTAAACGGTGAAAATGTTTCGGAAAGTGGTCACGTTGCGATCGGGTGCGCTAATGATTCGGTTCAACAGCGCAATGTGGTCGCTTGTCAAGATATTGTTGCCAGTGGACAGCGACGTTCGGCTGTTCACTCGTGAACCATTTTGTCTCGAGTTAAACTGGCAGAAGATAAAAATACCTTCACTTGTTAGCACAGGCGTGTAAAATTCAAGAGGCCACCTTAGGGTGGAATTCAACAGGACAACTATTCATAAGCCTTAGGAGTATTTAAGTTGGATTTCTCTGCGAGATAACTCCTACAGACAATTTGATAGCATCCAGTGTAGAATTTTAATCACGGTGCGGAATTTTTTGCCTTCAAAAAACTTATTTCTCGGTGTGTCACACAAACGAATCAAATAAAAACGCAAACTGTGCCGGATATAGTATGAATTCGTGAGGTATCGTTCTGTTTCGTGCTCAAAAAGCATCTCTCATTAATCCCAGAAACAATGAACGCTGTTGCAGCGGACAATAAAACCCTTTATGACTAACAAGACTATTAACTCGCAAAAGGAATTTCAGGCATCAAGCGGACATTTTATGGCGTACACTCCGTAAATTATTAAAATTGCTAGCGTAACAGCGGCACGACGAAGCCGTTAAGCAGGGAAAACACAGCTTAACGTCATTTATTTGCGTTAGTCGTCATATCTCAAGGGAGTAACGACCCTCTCGGCAGATCGTTTCAGTCTCCCGCTTTCGAGATGTACACTCCTGGAAATGGAAAAAAGAACACATTGACACCGGTGTGTCAGACCCACCATACTTGCCCCGGACACTGCGAGAGGGCTGTACAAGCAATGATCACACGCACGGCACAGCGGACACACCAGGAACCGCGGTGTTGGCCGTCGAATGGCGCTAGCTGCGCAGCATTTGTGCACCGCCGCCGTCAGTGTCAGCCAGTTTGCCGTGGCATACGGAGCTCCATCGCAGTCTTTAACACTGGTAGCATGCCGCGACAGCGTGGACGTGAACCGTATGTGCAGT
This sequence comes from Schistocerca piceifrons, assembly GCF_021461385.2. Classification (NCBI taxonomy): domain Eukaryota; kingdom Metazoa; phylum Arthropoda; class Insecta; order Orthoptera; family Acrididae; genus Schistocerca; species Schistocerca piceifrons. The sequence goes on from NC_060140.1 coordinate 922,927,877, forward strand.
TGACGGACTTTGAGCGAGGGCGTATAGTGGGCATGCGGGAGGCCGGGTGGACGTACCGCCGAATTGCTCAACACGTGGGGCGTGAGGTCTCCACAGTACATCGATGTTGTCGCCAGTGGTCGGCGGAAGGTGCACGTGCCCGTCGACCTGGGACCGGACCGCAGCGACGCACGGATGCACGCCAAGACCGTAGGATCCTACGCAGTGCCGTAGGGGACCGCACCGCCACTTCCCAGCAAATTAGGGACACTGTTGCTCCTGGGGTATTGGCGAGGACCATTCGCAACCGTCTCCATGAAGCTGGGCTACGGTCCCGCACACCGTTAGGCCGTCTTCCGCTCACGCCCCAACATCGTGCAGCCCGCCTCCAGTGGTGTCGCGACAGGCGTGAATGGAGGGACGAATGGAGACGTGTCGTCTTCAGCGATGAGAGTCGCTTCTGCCTTGGTGCCAATGATGGTCGTATGCGTGTTTGGCGCCGTGCAGGTGAGCGCCACAATCAGGACTGCATACGACCGAGGCACACATGGCCAACACCCGGCATCATGGTGTGGGGAGCGATCTCCTACACTGGCCGTACACCACTGGTGATCGTCGAGGGGACACTGAATAGTGCACGGTACATCCAAACCGTCATCGAACCCATCGTTCTACCATTCCTAGACCGGCAAGGGAACTTGCTGTTCCAACAGGACAATGCACGTCCGCATGTATCCCGTGCCACCCAACGTGCTCTAGAAGGTGTAAGTCAACTACCCTGGCCAGCAAGATCTCCGGATCTGTCCCCCATTGAGCATGTTTGGGACTGGATGAAGCGTCGTCTCACGCGGTCTGCACGTCCAGCACGAACGCTGGTCCAACTGAGGCGCCAGGTGGAAATGGCATGGCAAGCCGTTCCACAGGACTACATCCAGCATCTCTACGATCGTCTCCATGGGAGAATAGCAGCCTGCATTGCTGCGAAAGGTGGATATACACTGTACTAGTGCCGACATTGTGCATGCTCTGTTGCCTGTGTCTATGTGCCTGTGGTTCTGTCAGTGTGATCATGTGATGTATCTGACCCCAGGAATGTGTCAATAAAGTTTCCCCTTCCTGGGACAATGAATTCACGGTGTTCTTATTTCAGTTTCCAGGAGTGTATATGGTTTTTCTGTCCACTTCTGGCAGGAAAGCGTAAACGTTGAACAGGCCAGAAGTTTTCGTAAGCTGCGCACTGATCAAATCCCAGTAAATAAAACCGGGTAGTTCAGTGTAAATGGAGAAGTATGAGTAACGGTACGACGCTATTATGAACACTGCATTCAGCGCCTATCCCTCCTAGATCCGTGCGAATGGTTCTGCACATGACCCGCCGGTTCCACCTCTTGAGGCCGGAGGTGGCGGCTGTCATCACAGCATGAAGCAGCAGCTCTAAGTCGCTATCGATACCCGCCGTAGACCACATGTACTGTCTCTCCTGGGTGGACTTGGGTTTAAATAAAATGTAAACTAAATATTACGATAAATTGTATAAATAATCGACAAGTACACCAAAGAAGAAGAGATAGAACTACAATGGACATGTTATTCCATGGACTCTTGCGCTTCTGTGCATGAACTATCTTTCCTTTATCATTCGCCTATCTCATTTGCTTGAATTCGGACCTAAGAGGATGTTCTTGTGTAAAGCTCATCTTGATGTACCAGCTGATAATGTAAGTTGTACTTAAAACCCGAAAAATAAAATGGTCATTTTGTCAAAAGAATTTTGTGTATGTGGTCAGCCTATTGTTTGTCTGATAACTAGACTGCCGTAAGTAGATATGCGCCTTAACAAAGAATTTTCATTGGTTGGCGCCTTCTTAGAAAAATCTTTAACAATTTTTTTTAGCTCATCTACGAGACGTGCCGTCGGTTAGGACAATTAACTTTATTTCAGATCCCACGAGACCGGTGGCAGCTACTTAATAATTTAACAATTTTACTTACAGATTTTCTTTACATAACGAGGTAACATCCCAGGCAGAAAAGGTCTGGTCACAGGATTCCAGTTCCATTGTAGGATTTCATTCGTAGGTGCTACTCTTGTTATCGTATATCGGGGAATCGAAGCGAAACCACGACATTAAGTTACGTACTACAGTAGTGTACATCGAACAGAATTCGCAAATATTCGCTGGTGCAATAAGCACACGACTTCTCACGAGCCTAGTGTTGGATAGATAATAAAACAATAATTAATTATAGACGATTAGGTAACTACCCTGAGAACTGAGCTAGTTTACTGAGTGCTTATACACGTCGGGCTTAATTAAACAACGTATTACACTGTGATTCTTGAAGTTTTCCCGGCGCACGTAATGTTCCATCATCTTTCGGGCGTGCACTCGGGACAGCGAATGCACGCCCGAAAGATGATGGAACAACATATTACACGGTTAATAATATTCCTACATTAGTTATTTCTCTTTTATGCTGAGTCATTGGATTAATGTGTGTTTCTTTTTTGTATACGTCACGGCTCATATTTTATTTTATTACATTACACTAATAGTCACAAAATAATAAAAAAAATTAGTTTGTTACATTACAGACACTAGAAGTGGACTCTTGTTTACACATGAAATTACGTCCCAGCAGCTTGTAATTCATCTTGTGGTATCTTCAGATTTTAGCCATTAGTTTGCTAATCACTGTGAACACGTCAGATACTAGACACACCCACATAAGAAGGTGACTGGGAGACGTGTAGGAAGTGAAGCTTGCAAAATGCATTAGAGATCAATAAAATTCGCTCGAACTTCCAGCTGCGTCAAGTGGTTTAAAATCCATCAGCTTTCGACCGGGCCCAACGGGGTGACCGAGCGGTTCTAGGCGCTACAGTCTGAAACCGTGCGACCGCTACGGTCGCAGGTTCGTATCCTGCCTCAGGCATGGATGTGTGTGATGTCGTTAGGTTTAAGTAGTCCTAAGGGACTGATGACCTCAGCAGTTAAGTCCCATAGTGCTCAGAGCCTTTTTTTTTTAAAGAAAAAAAAATGCTTTCGACCGTGTACTCCTCGTCCATTGTCAAGTGGTGACTGTTTCTCGGTTGCCGCTACCGTCCTGCCCATCCTGCGCTGCCTTCTGTGACGTCATTGATGCTCGCTCCAGCTCCATATAAGCTAACGTTTTCGTTCCGCGCCCGCCGTCCTGTTCCGACCTTCCGATGGCCAGATCCCAAGCAGCAGTCCTAAGAACGTTACTGCCGTACGGTCAGGCCAAACCAGCACACGCGATGCAGTCTTGATGTGCGAAAACAGTGACAGTAATCGCCTTAATAACAATTTCTACTTAATCATATTGTCGCAAAAGAAGCTGAGCAGCACCGTGGTGGAGTTGTTACAATACTAAACTGTTGTATGGAGGGACATGAGTTCAAAACTCACCTGGACCGTGCAATTTTAATCTCTATATTCGGTTCGAGTACATTCTAGAAGTATCCACAAATGTAAAGAATCATTGTACTGGTACGTTCTGTAGCTGCATATATACTGTACGTGTTCTGGCCGGAGGCAGTTTGCTCCGCGCTCTTGTATTTGCAAGTGCTGAATGAACCCTCATTAAGTGAAGTTAGTGTTCGTCACTCATTTAATTACACCTGCTTCTAAGTGACATTATGGTCTGCCGGCGCACTGTGGCCGAGCGCTTCTAGGCGCTTCAGTCTGGAACCGCGCGACCGCTACGGTCGCAGGTTCGAATCCTGCCTCGGGCATGGATGTGTATGATGTCCTTAGGTTAGTTAGGTTTAAGTAGTTCTAAGTTCTAGAGGACTGATGACCTCAGATGTTAACTCCCATAGTGGTCAGAACCATTTGACAACATGGTCAGTTAGAATGAGGTTCGGATACCACTTTAAACCATAGGTTTTATTTCCCCGTTAGGGTTACGGGGGTAGGTTAGTATAATCGCTCTTTCCGTTTAGTAATTTATTAATTTTATTTCTAGTGAATATAAAAATCAGAATCAAGGGGGTGCAGTTATAATGGTGAGACGAATGGCGAAAATCGGCGATGCCTGTGCTGTATGCCCATCTCTAACACGATGGTGCGTTGCTGTGGGAAGATGAACAAACAGTTTTGTGCGTCATGATTAACACTGCAACAAAAAGATGCTTATATATCGGCATCGGCCATCGTTATCATTTAGTTGAATGAAAAATGGTTCAAATGGCTTTGAGCACTTTGGGACTTAACATCTGTGGTCATCAGTCCCCTAGAACTTAGAAATACTTAAACCGAACTAACCTAAGGACATCACATACATCCATGCCCGAGGCAGGATTCGAACCTGCGACCATAGCGGTCACGCGGTTCCGGAATGAAGCGCCTTGAACCGCACGGCCACACCGGCCGGCAGCTGAATGAAGATAGGTTCGTTTTCTGGAACGTAATGTAAGCATTTACGGCTGTGACAATGGCAGCCGATCCATTGTATCATCGTATTAAAACGACCAACATAAAAACATAAAAAATTATTGGATGAGGACAAGGACTAGCCGGCGACGGTGGCCGTGCGGTTCTAGGCACTTCAGCCCGGAACCGCGTGACTGCTACGGTCGCAGGTTTGAATCCTGCCGCGGGCATGGATGTGTGTGATGTCCATAGGTTAGTTAGGTTTAAGTAGTTCTAAGTTCTAGGGGACTGATGACCTCAGATGTTGAGTCCCATAGTGCTCAGAGCCATTTGAACGATTTGAACAAGGACTAAATTAAATAATAGAAATGAATCAAGTAAATCTTCAAATTAATGTAATTCAACTAATCAAAATTAACACAGTAAGAGAGAACCTTTTCATAACATCTGTCCGATAAGACGGCCTCGACAGAAAGGAGAGTACTAGACAATACTGAGACATTAGCATTTTTCATAAACCCAGATGATATCGTAAATAAGTCACAGAACTTCGTTGAAATCGGGAAGCTGTGATAATGCTAACCGTGGGATTACTCAGCCCCCTGGAATGGAGTTGTCACAATTCTTCACAATGAATTTGACAATGCCATTCAATAAGTCACTACGTAATGTCTATTCATTCCTCTTGTTCTTGAACTCATATGAGACACGGTACACTTTATCACATACACAAACCAACAAATACACCAACAATATTTACATAGATATAAATTGTTCGTATAAATAAATAAAAATGTTTTCTGTGTTTTGAATGGGTAATTTTCATGTCTTATTACGTTTCAGTAATTAAGTATACTAGATTAAGGGGAGGTTTACTATTTTTGGTTCAAAAAATAGATTTTTTAAAATTTCATTTTTTAATCCGTAAAAGTGTTTAGAATCCACCCCCTGAAACGGTTTTTCCGAATACGGAACGGAAATTTTTGTTATTCGTGGTTGAACAAAAAAAATGCACCTGCCTCAAATCGGCCTTTTTCACACAACAGTTTTTTTCTTTCAGAGGACCAGTTATTGTACCGGTGCTTGGGAGGAAACACATAAAATTCAAATGAAAGTTTGAACGCGTGTGTTTGGAAGTTAGCCCCCAAGCTTTTGCATTCTGGTGTGAAGACTGTGGAGATTGCGACTTTCCTGGTAGTGAGCAGCTTCGACGACGGGTATTCAGCAATTCTGAAGACCATGGCAATGATGGACGTCACCCTGGGACTCTATTCGACGCAGTTCGCCAGCCATTCGGACGACCACCAGATTCAAGCGACAGGAAACCGCTTGTCACTGGCCGTACGAGCGGCTCTGGAGCAGCGGAGGATGGCCCAGATCGAGCAGAACGCCCTCTATGAGGAAGAGGAAGGACCAGTTTATGGACGCAGATTAGCAAATTTAACCTAAGTTGCATAACATTGCATTTATATGTAGTCAAAACTTCAAACGCGTATTTCTCGTAAAAACTTTTTGTTTATCGCGCGGTATGGTAACTTGAAATCTACTGAACCGATCGGCATTATTCTTTGTTTCCGACGAATCTAACAAAATTGTCTGGGAGTTTTACCACTTTTATTCCGATCCAACTATAAATATTTTTACTTGGCCGACGAAGTCGAAAAATCGATGAAAAAACCCTATTTTCTTCAAATGGCCGCTATTTGTTTCCTGTGGTTCAAATAATTTGAGCGAAGTACAACTCCTGAATAACCTTATATACTTGGCTAACGTCAACTCAATTTTGATTTCAGACGAGCCGGCTGACCTGTGACATACCGCGCGTGGAGATCTACATCGAAATTTTGTTTCGTTCAGTTGGCACTTCCGACTTTGCTCTTCGACATTTCCGCTCGAAAAAAGTTCAGTGTGTAGAGGATATATTAGTAAACATTTTGACCAAATTTGACATTGATATCTATAAGACATCCTGAGAAAAAAATTCTCAAAGGACGTGCTTTTTTCGGGCCTAAAATAGTAAACCTCCCCTTAATTGATACATTCTGTTTTATCACTAATCGGTGAAAAGACAGCCCACATGTCCAGGGAAGTCAGATGAGAGGAGGCAGTAGAGTTTGGCAGGCTATTCCAGTTACGGGAGTGGGATTCAGGTGTGCATTTCTTGCCTGTACTGTTCCTGGATGTTATGACTCGATGAGGACGTCATCGAATGTTCCATTTAGGCCGGTATCATGAAATAATTGTACGACAGAATCAGTGATGCTTTTACACAATTCAAGACGGTTGTGCTGAAATAAACATTTTGAAATACAAAGGGTACAGGTTCTCCATTTCGTAAACAATATGAAAATAGATATGCACACATATTTATATATATTCTCGATGAATCCTAAGTTATTTTAAAAGACTAGAAAATCCGCGTGGTTTTATTCGGGGAGTCGAGTTTCCTTTAATCACACAAGAGGTGCCTATTAATGTAGCATGGTACGAAAATTTACATCTGGCACAGTTAATGTCTATATTAATTTTGCACTTGAAATTAATTTTATTTACGTCATTTGTGCTTTCCTAACGTCGCCACGCAGACAACAGCCTGTCTCGACAATCAAGTCGGCATTGCATAAGTGGCATTATCGAAAGTTTCGGCACGTGCAGCCGTGACGAAGAGTTCGTCAGTACCAGCGCAAAGTGGATAACGTGCTCGCATGATTGCGTTCGTATGGAGTGCCTTGCAGGATCTTCCAAGGACATCGATCTTCCACACATTAAATCACAGCCAGCCAGAAGCTCAGGGGATCAAGTCCAGGTAAATAAAAGTGTTCACTATCTTATTATGCGTCCGTGTCGGCAGAATGTTCCTCGCCAAACGCAGGATCTCACTTAAACTTTATGTCTTTCAAAGGTTCCCCGCCTCAGTTACACAAGCTTTTTCAACACGTAATAATTTCACTATAACTTAGGAGTTTCCAATTCAGAGCTTTGCATTTACATTACACAGTTTAAGTTTCAAATTGACTTAGCGGATCTCGGTATTAGTCATGAAATCAGACACGCTTTTCATCGTACTTACATAAAGAAGTCAATATTTCATATTTATTTCTCATTCTACTCCATGTTCTGTACAAGAATAATTACACTTAACTTTCAGATTATTGAGCAAATGTTCAGGTGAGGTTGCGTCGATTCTGCTTTAAAATTTTCTGCTACCCCGGTTCATCGCTATTTATAGTCTAGGCAACAAGTATTCCCTATACCCCGGAGTAGAAATTCTGCACCAAACAGATTAAAAGCACCAGTATGTGTGAAAATACACGTAAAGTAAACCGAAAATACAGAACAGCTCAAACTAAAATGCATGCTTCTTAGCTTACGTACAACTTCATACTGAAATATTCCTCCACCACTCATTATTTGCAAGTACTTATCGAATTCACGCTAATGAATCAGTGTTGAATCTAGGCTCAAGGATTTCATTTTCCAAATAGAGATTGTTAGAACGTTGTAATATACAAATTAAGATAGTGATTCCATCAGGAAAATTTAGAAGTAGAATGATTCTCAGGATCTCTGATCCCATAGTAATTTGTTCAGAAAATAAAAGCTATATTCACTGCCGTCAATAAAATCGTTACACATTACAGTCAACAGAATCTGTACATATTGCAGCATGATTGAGGCTGCACACTCAATGTGAATTGGGATCATATACTAGAATATCAAACGCCGCTTGAAAAGAAAAAGGCAATCGTTGGGAAGGGGAACTGCGGAATCAATGGAAGCTGTAAGAGCCACAAAGGATGCACGACGGATTGTGTTCAGAATATGACGGTGACTACTAACATTGCCACCTTGGAACATATAACCGATAACTCTTTTCAGGAAAGATGGAATAAAGCAATTTTTGTAGCTTGAAAGTCATAAATGAATAAAACATAAAGCATTACCTGCATATAAGTTCCTCGTCAGCCTATCGAACATGTTGCCATGCATGGTGACGAAATTAACGTCCTAGTTAATTGAAAGTTGCAAAGTTTGTACGACTGTTATTGGTACATATATCATAAATTGATAAAACAGATGCAGTAATTCGGAAGCCACAGGATAATGAAATTCTGTTTTAATTGCTTTTTATCGTTGTGGCTGCTGGTCACATATATTGCATTACCGATATCTGCACAGCTGAAATGTAATTGACACCTCGAAAACGTATATCCTACGACATTTTGAACAGCTCTCTCTTACCTCGACATCGACTTGTGAAGAAACGAGTTACGGTACAGTGCCGCAGAAGCGGTAATTACCGTAACATCTTCTGGTACCAAGAAAAATCAACGAGGAAAGTGTCAAACGGCATCGCAAAGACCAGACAATCGCTGCAGTTCACGTGGATGTGAACTCTAAATCTGGAAGTAACTCTGAACGACATACCAGACGATCTGCTAGAAAAACTTTAGAACAAAATGTCGTCTGAGACTTACACTACAGTAGAAGGTTTACACTTTCAATCGGTGATGGAATCGTGGAGACGCAGTCATATGGTAAGACTGAATTTGCCTCTGGCTACAATTAATTGGTCTCCATTTCTTTATTGTATTTTGATGGATTTCGAGGATCTTAATCTTATACACAGATGTACAAGTGAGGAGTTGCCATATATCAAAGAGGTACACTACTGGCCATTAAAATTGCTACACCACGAAGATGACGTGCTGCAGACGCGAAATTTAACCGACAGGAAGAAGACGCTGTGATATGCAAACGATTAGCTTTTCAGAGCATTCACACAAGGTAGGCGCCGGTGGTGACACCTACAACGAGCTGACATGAAAAAAGTTTCCAACCGATTTCTCATACACAAACAGCAGTTGACCGGCGTTGCCTGGTGAAACGTTGTTGTGATGCCTCGGGTAAGGAGGAGAAATGTGTACCATCACGTTTCCGACTTTGATAAAGGTCGGTTTGTAGCCTATCGCGATTGCGGTTTATCGTCTCGCGACATTGCTGATCACGTTGGTCGAGATCCAATGACTGTTAGCAGAATATGAAATCGGTGGGTTCAGGAGGGTAATACGGAAGGCCGTGCTGCAGCCCAACGGCCTCGTATCACTAGCAGTCGAGATGACAGGCATCTTATCCGCATGGCTGTAAAGTATCGTGCAGCCATGTCTCGATCCCTGAGTCAATAGATGGGGACGTTTGCAAGACAACAACCATCTGCACGAAGAGTTCGACGTTTGCAGCAGCATGGACTATCAGCTCGGAGACCATGGCTGTGGTTACCCTTGACGCTGCATCACAGACAGGAGCGCCTGCGATGTTGTACTCAACGACGAACCTGGGTGCACGAATGGCAAAAGGTCATTTTTTCGGATGAATCCAGGTTCTGTTGACATCATCTTGATGGTCGCATCTGTGTTTCGCGACATCGCGGTGAACGCACATTGGAAGCGTGTATTCTTCATCGCCATACAGGAGTATCACCCCGCGTGATGGTATGGGGTGCCATTGGTTACACGTCTCGGTCATCTCTTGTTCACAATGATGGCATTTTGAACAGTGGACGTTATATTTCACATGTGCTATGACCCGTTGCTCTACACTTCATGTTGCAGGTCCTGTAAGGGCCTTTCTGGATAAAGAAAATGATCGACTGGTGCTCTGGCCAGCACATTCTCCAAATATCTCACCAATGGTGGCCGAGCAACTGGCTCGTCACAATACGCCAGTCATTACTCCTGATGAAATGTGGTAGAGTATCGAAGCTGCATGGGCAGCTGTACCTGTGCACGCCATCCAAGCTCAGTTGGACTCAATGGTGGTTGTTCTGGGTACTGATTTCTCAGAATCTAATCACCCAAACTGCGTGGAAACGTAATCACATTTCAGTTCTGATATAATATTTTGATCCAATGAATACCCGTTTATCATTTGAATTTCTTCTTAGTGTAGCAATGTTAATGGCCAGTAGTGTATATACATGTCTGTATTTTAATATAAGATTCATACACGGACATCAGAAACACTCTGAAAAATCTCACAAGGGTGTTGGAGTGTAGGTTGTGCTGAGACATAAATGTTAAGAAAAAATATCGATAAGTTGCTTCGTTTCCGAGTCAGTTAGCTTTGAAGTTAGCCAATCAAGCAGTTGGGTGCCCATGTTCAAATTGCCCGCCAGGAACGGTGTCGCCAAATGTATTCTTCGTTTCTTTTTCTGAAACTGAACAAGAGAGCGAAGAAAAATTGGACAGGTGTCAGTAGTAACGATCGAACCTGAGGGAAAGGCTGAGGACAACTGGCTAATTGTACCTGGTGGGCTACTTGAGTTTGCCAGCCCAACGGCCTGATTGGCTAACTTCAATTGTAGTTAACTCTGAAACGGCTCAAGATATTTATATTTCTTCCTTAACAATTACTTCTTAGCACCATCTATCCTGCAGCACCCTCACAAGCTTACGAAACTGAATTTGAATACCCTGTATATACACTGTGTGATCAAAGGTATCCAGACATGACCTAAAAAGATACGTTTTTCATTTTAGATGCATTGTGCTGCCATCCACTGCAAGGTACTTCGTATCAGCGACATTAGTAGTCATTCGACACCGTGAGAGTGCAGGTTGGGGCGCTCCGCGGAACTCATGGAGTTCGAACGTGGTCAGCTGATTGGGTGTCATTTGTGTCATACGTCTTTCCACATACCCGAAGGTCCCTAGGGCCACTGTTTCCGAAGCTATAGTGAAGTGGAAACGTGAAGGGACACGTACAGCACAACAGCGTACAGGCCGACCTCGTCTGTTGACTGACAGAGACCGCCGGCAGTTGAAGAGGGTCGAAATGTGTAATAGGCAGACATCTATCCAGACCATCACACAGGAATTTCAAACTGCATCAGGATCCACTGCAAGTACTATGAGAGTTAGGCGGAAGGTGAGAAAACTTGAATCTCATGGACGAGCGGCTGCTCATAAGCCACACATCACGCCGCTAAATGCCAAACGACGTCTCGCTTGGTGTAAGGAGTGTGAAGATTGGACGACTGAACTGTGGAAAAACGTTATGTGGGTGACGAATCACGGTACACAGTGTGGCGATCCCATGCCAGGGTGTGGGCATGGCGAGTGCTCGGTGAACGTCATCTGCCATCGTGTCTCATGCCAGCAGCACAATTTTGAGGAGGTGGTGTTATGGTGTGGTCGTGTATTTCATGGAGGGGGCTTACACCTATTGTTGTTTGCGTGGCACTATCACAGCACAGGCCTACTTTGATTTTTTAAGCACCTTTTTGTTTCCCGCTGTTGAAGAGCAATTGGGGGATGGCGATTGCATCTTTCAACACGATTGAGCACCTGTTCATAATGCACGGTCTGTGGCGGAGTGGTTACACGACTATAACATCCCTGTAAGGACTGGCCTGCACAGAGAACCGACCTGAATCCTATAGAACACCTTTGGGATGTTTTGGAACGCCAACATCGTGCCAGACCTCACCGACCGACATCGATACCTCTCCTCAGTGCAGCACTCCGTGATGAATGGGCTGCCATTCCCCAAAGAACCTTACAGTACCTGATTTAACGTATGCCCGCGAGAGTGGAATCTGTCATCAAGATTAGGGGTGAGCCAAGACCACACTGAATTACAGCATTACCGATAGAGGGCGCCACGAACTTGTAAGTCATTTTCAGCTAGGTGTCCGGATACTTTTGCTCATATAGTGTACTCATCAAGAAGCCGCCTGAATAGGCGAGCGCGATGACGCACCACTTCCAGGATACGGGAAGGCGAGCCAGCACGGAGCGAATCTACCTCCCAGATTAACGACGAAGACTGGTGAGCCGGAAAGCCTGCATACGGTTCTTGGGTGCTTTTCCACATCGAACTGGGTAAATGCTGGTTTGGTACCCGCTTTCTATCTCAAGCACACTTCACTCAAGCGCTTAGATATCATTACCACAATTGAACATCAGATTTATACTAGAACAAGGATGCATAGACCGCTACCCGCTATTTATCACACAAATGATGTTATGGATTTTTTTACGGCCCTTACGCATAGTTACCAATAAGGGGTTTGGGGGAAAAAACTGTTCACAGGTACGTCTGAACATGAGACTACAATAAAAAACTGAATAGCATTTAATTGCAGTCTGAGACCAGTTGATTCTTTCTTTCCACCTATTGTAGAACAATTACCTCAGGGTTGCTTGAGAACCGCATATCCAGCGAGGCAGACTTTATATAAAATAATTGGAAAGCCACGATTGGTTCAATATCGTTTACTAGATGACCGGTTTCAGCACTCTGAAGGTGCCATCATCGCATTTGTGAAAGCATAACATAGCATGTCTGAGGGAGGGCTTACATGAGTTAACTATACAGGGTGTTACAAAAAGGTACGGCCAAACTTTCAGGAAACATTCCTCACACACAAATAAAGAAAAGATATTATGTGGACATGTGTCCGGAAACGCTTAATTTCCATGTTAGAGCTCATTTTAGTTTCGTCAGTATGTACTGTACTTCCTCGATTCACCGCCAGTTGGCAAAATTGAAGGAAGGTAAGGTTGACCTCGCTATTTGTGTTGACATGCGACTCATTGCTCTACAGTACTAGCATCAAGCACATCAGTACGTAGTATCAGCAAGTTAGTGTTCGTCACGAACGTGGTTTTGCAGTCAGTGCAATGTTTACAAATGCGGAGTTGGCAGATGCCCATTTGATGTATGGATTAGCAGGGGGCAATAGCCGTGGCGCGGTACGTTTGTATCCAGACAGATTTCCAGAACGAAGGTGTCCCGACAGGAAGACGTTCGAAGCAATTGATCGGTGTCTTAGGGAGCACGGAACATTCCAGCCTATGACTCGCGACTGGGGAAGACCTAGAACGACGAGGACACCTGCAATGGACGAGGCAATTCTTCGTGCGTCAGAGAAGTTGCTGCTGTACAAGATAACGTTGACCACATCACTGTATGGAGAGTGCTACGGGAGAACCAGTTGTTTCCGTACCATGTACAGCGTGTGCAGGCAGCTGATTGGACTCCACGGGTACACTTCTGCGAATGGTTCATCCAACAATGTGTCAATATTCATTTCAGTGCAAATGTTCTCTTAATGGATGAGGCTTCATTCCAACGTAATCAAATTGTAAATTTTCACAATCAACATGTGTGGGCTGACGAGAATCCGCTCGCACTTGTGCAATCACGTCATCAACACAGATTTTCTGTGAACGTTTGGGCAGGCATTGTTGGTGATATCTTGGTTGGGCCCCATGTTCTTCCACCTACGCTCAATGGAGCACGTTCTCATGATTTCATAGGGATACTCTACCTGTGCTGCTAGAACATGTGCCTTTACAAGTACGACACAACATATGGTTCATGCGCAATGGAGCTCCTGCACATTTCAGTCCAAGTGTTCGTACGCTTTTCAACAACAGATTCGGTGACTGATGGATTGGTAGAGGCGGACCAATTACATGGCCTCCACGCTCTCCTGACCTCAGCCCTCTCGACTTTCATTTATGGGGGCATTTGAAAGCTCTTGTCTACGCAACCCCCGTACCAAATGTAGAGACTCTTCGTGCTCGTATTGTGGACGGCTGTGATACAGTACGCCATTCTCCAGGGCTGCATCAGCGCATCAGGGATTCCATGCGACGGAGGGTGGATACATGTATCGTCGCTAACGTAGGACATTTTGAACATTTCCTGTAACAAAGTGTTTGAAGTCACGCTGGTACGTTGTGTTGCTGTGTGTTTCCACTCCACGATTAACGTGATTTGAAGAGAAGTAATAAAATGAGCTCTAACATGGAAAGTAAGCGTTATCGGACACATGTCCATATAACATATTTTCTTTCTTTGCGTGCGAGGAATGTTTCCTGAAAGTTTGGCCGTACCTTTTTGTAACACCCTGTATACATTACAATTATTACAGAACCACATACCTGAAATGTGGATCAACATTTATAAAATCATATGGACATCATGGCACATCTAATAAAAATCATTATCACAACCAATAAAGAATAAATATAAAACTGAAGTCACCAGATAAAACTACCACCGCTCGCCTAACACCGGTCGGCATCATCACTGCCCTATTCCGTGCAGGCTTACCTGCTGTGATTCTAGCGGTTCACAACCGGCCACCAGATAGCGCTGTCCAAGCAGCGCACACACAGTCCCACGGTATAACCATTCTTTACTACTAAAACACAACTCTACTACAACTGCTTGTCACATAACCATGCAATGCCCGCATTTGCGCATACATTTCCTGTACATACTATAATCACTATAAAGTACGTCAATTACAAAGTAAAAGCAGCTGAGGCACAGACATCATACATTAGCTCCTTACAAAACTACATATCATAATTGACCTTTATTCATACAAGGACGTCAGGAAACCAACTCGAGATGGGAACATATTAGATATCTTAGCGACAAACAGACCTGATCTTTTTGAGGAAGTTAATCTAGAAGAATTTATTAGTGACCATAATGTCGTTGTAGATCCTACGTCAGTGGAAATTGCAAAAAAAAAAACAAAGAAACTACGTAGAGTTTTCTTGTTTTGGAAAGCAAATAAAACTGTCATTCATGAATATCTTCTTAGTCATCTCCAATCATTCACCGCGGAACACAAAGATACTGAGCGTCTTTGGCCGGAATGTAAAGGTATCGTCCACCACATGATAGAGGCGTATGTGCCTAGAAAAAAATATAGGGGAGGGAAAGGATCCACCTTGGTACAACAAACATATTAGGAAGTTGCTGAGAAAGCAGAGAATTTTGCACAGTCTTTTTAAACATAGTCACTGCCGCGCTGACAAACACAAATTATGCGAAATGAAAGCAGCTGTCAAAAGGTCAATGAGAGATTCTTTCATGAATTTGAAAGCAATATTTTATCATCAGATTCTAAAAATAAACCCTAAAAATAAAAATTTTGGTCATAAGTAAAATCTATGAACGCTACAAATAAATCAACACCTACTCCTGCTGACAGTACGGGTAATGTAACGGATGATGATAAACAGAAGGCCGAAATTCTAAACCTAGCATTCAAAAACTTGTTTATGGTAGAGAACTGCAGCCAAATTCCCATTTTCAATTATCGAACAATCATCAATTATCGATGGCTGACATAGTGTTTAGTGTACATGGGGTTGTAAAACACTTAAGATCTTTAGATGCCAGGAAGGCATCTGGCCCAGACGGTATCCCTGTAAGATCATACGTTGACTATGCTACAAATATAGCACCATTCCTATCTGTCATCTATCAGAGTTCATTGGAACAGCATAAAGTTCCACGGGGCTGGAAGAAGATCCAGGTCACAGCAATCTGTAAGAAAGGGTAGGAAATCGGATGCATATATTATTACCACCAACTTTCAAATCGCGCAATGATCACCATTCAAAGATAAGGGAAATTAGAGCTCGTACTGAGGCGTTCAGGCAGTCGTTTTTCCCTCGCGCGATCCGCGAGTGGAACTGCAAAGAGGGGGGAGGGGGGGGGGAGGTGTAAGGTGTGTATATATGTAGATGTAGATATAAGACGGATTGGATCAAAACTAGTGCAAAGCATTAACTTTGAGCTGGTTAATGATTCGTATTCGAATGACGGAATTGGTAGTGCACGGTCCTGGATTAGCACGTTGCACTGTGCAGACCATTTCTAAGTTTGTAGGTAGCGAAAGTGGTTAACCTCTCATGCTTTTATTCACATTGCCCTTTAGAAGCGGAAGTTTGGTTAGGAAATGATAGTTAGCCGCTGTTCTCCCAATTTCATGTAGTTGCGAAGACAATAGCTGAAATCTGCACGCTAATGCTGCAGCTAGATGCACAATGAGTAGCATCACTTGGCCTTTTCAGGCGAATCATGTTTCATTGTTGGACAGATGGCCGATGACATGTATGGTATGAAAGCAAACGCAGTGCAACAATCGTTAGAATGGACCACGCTGGAGGATATTCCCTGGGTAATTTCGTCATTCTGGAAGCATAATGGATCAACAAAAGTGAGCATCTATCTTTAGGGACTGAGCTGTGTGCTGCTGGCGATTGTGCCGTTGGTAGGTTGGCATCGTGTAATAGGGATAGTGGCGTCTCGTTTTCTTCTTCTGTTTACTGGCCCCCCTACGTTTGCTAGTGTTGTTTGTCCGTGAGAGGCAGCAGCAGCGTTTATCGATATCTAGTACCTGTACTATCTTTGGAAGGATGTGAAGTGTTTTCCGGGCCGGGTGTGTCAGGTAGTTCGGTTGGGACGGAGCAGCAGAGAGGTCCAGCAGTGCAAAGACATGCAGGGACCGCTGGCAGCACGCAGGCATTGCCGGATCGAGGGGCTGTGGTTGCGAGGGCCACAACCTCGCTGTCCGCTGGATCCAGGACGTTAAATGACCATTCATCCAGTAGTGAAATCTCCACTATTTTGTGATCACGCCGTTTGTTCGTGCTTTGCTGCTCGTAGGGTCGCCGTGAGAGGAGCAGCAAGTGTGTTGAGTTGGCGGAATTTATTAGCCGTCTTCTTCTGCCTCTTATTAGTTTTTGAATTTTGTGTTATTATTGGTGAAGTACAACCAGCGGTATTTTACTGCCTAGTGGCCGCTAACGCCCCAGTTACCTGCCCTGGAGTTTAGCGTACTTTTGTGGCAGTGTACATTTCCTCATCTTGCAGATGCTGTCCGGCATAACGTGCAGTTCGACAGCCTCCTTGATTGCGGTGTGGATTGTGGTTTCTTTTGTCTGCCTTGGTTGTAGTGGTTCCTTCTGCCTTTCGATGTTTTAAACACGATTCTGAAGACGCAGTGCTGTCTGTCACTTCGTCCTCGCTTGAATTATTCCGTTATTGTACTGGTTATCACATGTTACGTGGATTTGGTAAGAGCATTGGTCGGCGTTTAAACTCTCCCTAGTTTGAGTTGGCATCCTGTTATTTCACCACAACTCTTGGCTGCCTGTCTCACAGCTTACATCTACATTTCTACTCCGCAAGCCACCCAACGGGGTGTGGCGGAGAGCACTTTACGTGCCACTGTCATTACCTCCCTTTCCTGTTCCAGTCGCGTATGGTTCGCGGGAAGAACGACTGTTTGAAAGCCTCCGTGCGCGCTCTAATCTCTCTAATTTTACATTCGTGATCTCCTCGGGAGGTATAAGTAGGGGGAAGCAATATATTCGATACCTCATCCAGAAACGCACCCTCTCGAAACCTGGCGAGCAAGCGACACCGCGATGCAGAGCGCCTCTCTTGCAGAGTCTGCCACTTGAGTTTATTAAACATCTCCGTAACGCTATCACGGTTACCAAATAACCCTGTGACGAAACGCGCCGCTCTTCTTTGGATCTTCTCTATCTCCTCCGTCAAACCGATCTGGTACGGATCCCACACTGATGAGCAATACTCAAGTATAGGTCGAACGAGTGTTTTGTAAGCCACCTCCTTTGTTGATGGACTACATTTTCTAAGCACTCTCCCAATGAATCTCAACCTGGTACCCGCCTTACCAACAATTAATTTTATATGATCATTCCACTTCAAATCGTTCCGCACGCATACTCCCAGATATTTTACAGAAGTAACTGCTACCAGTGTTTGTTCCGCTATCATATAATCATACAATAAAGGATCCTTCTTTCTATGTATTCGCAATACATTACATTTGTCTATGTTAAGGGTCAGTTGCCACTCCCTGCACCAAGTGCCTATCCGCTGCAGATCTTCCTGCATTTCGCTACAATTTTCTAATGCTGCAACTTCTCTGTATACTACAGCATCATCCGCGAAAAGCCGCATGGAACTTCCGACACTATCTACTAGGTCATTTATATATATTGTCAAAAGCAATGGTCCCATAACACTCCCCTGTGGCACGCCAGAGGTTACTTTAACGTCTGTAGACGTCTCTCCATTGATAACAACATGCTGTGTTCTGTTTGCTAAAAACTCTTCAATCCAGCCACACAGCTGGTCTGATATTCCGTAGGCTCTTACTTTGTTTATCAGGCGACAGTGCGGAACTGTATCGAACGCCTTCCGGAAGTCAAGAAAAATAGCATCTACCTGGGAGCCTGTATCTAATATTTTCTGGGTCTCATGAACAAATAAAGCGAGTTGGGTCTCACACGATCGCTGTTTCCGGAATCCATGTTGATTCCTACATAGTAGATTCTGGATTTCCAAAAACGACATGATACTCGAGCAAAAAACATGTTCTAAAATTCTACAACAGATCGACGTCAGAGATATAGGTCTATAGTTTTGCGCATCTGCTCGACGACCGTTCTTGAAGACTGGGACTACCTGTGCTCTTTTCCAATCATTTGAAACCCTCCGTTCCTCTAGAGACTTGCGGTACACGGCTGTTAGAAGGGGGCAAGTTCTTTCGCGCACTCTGTGTAGAATCGAATTGGTATCCCGTCAGGTCCAGTGGACTTTCCTCTATTGAGTGATTCCAGTTGCTTTTCTATTCCTTTATTTCGATGTCAGCCATTTTCTCATTTGTGCGAGGATTTAGAGAAGGAACTGCAGTGTGGTCTTCCTCTGTGAAACAGCTCTGGAAAAAGGTGTTTAGTATTTCAGCTTTACGCGTGTCATCCTCTGTTTCAATGCCATCATCATCCCGTAGTGTCTGGATATGCTGTTTCGAGCCACTTACTGATTTAACGTAAGACCAGAACTTCCTAGGATTTTCTGCCAAGTCGGTACATAGAATTTTATTTTCGAATTCACTGAACGCTTCACGCATAGACCTCCTTACGCTAACTTTGACATCGTGTAGCTTCTGTTTGTCTGAGAGGTTTTGGCTGCGTTTAAACTTGGAGTGGAGCTCTCTTTGCTTTCGCAGTAGTTTCCTAACTTTGTTGTTGTACCACGGTGGGTTTTTCCCGTCCCTCACAGTTTTACTCGGCACGTACCTGTCTAAAACGCATTTTACGATTGCCTTGAACTTTTTCCATAAACGCTCAACATTGTCAGTGTCGGAACAGAAATTTTCGTTTTGATCTGTTAGGGAGTCTGAAATCTGCCTTCTATTACTCTTGCTAAACAGATAAACCTTCCTCCCTTTTTTTATATTCCTATTAACTTCCATATTCAGGGATGCTGCAACGGCCTTATGATCACTGATTCCCTGTTCTGTACATACAGAGTCGAAAAGTTCGGATCTGTTTGTTATCAGTAGGTCCAAGATGTTATCTCCACGAGTCGGTTCCTGTTTAATTGCTCGAGGTAATTTTCGGATAGTGGACTCAGTATAATGTCAATCGATGCTCTGTCCCTACCACCCGTCCTAAACATCTGAGTGTCCCAGTCTATATCTGGTAAATTGAAATCTCCACCTAAGACTATAACATGCTGAGAAAATTTATGTGAAATGTATTCCAAATGTATTACGCACCTATAGGGACATTCCTCAGGTTAACGCTTGGAGCGCTGTCTCTGGATCACTCCTTTATCTGGTTTGGTAGTGTCAATAGCTTAAAAATAATATTTTGTTTAAATTATTCCTATTACTTGTGGCCTTCAGCCAACAAATAATTTGAATTCTTTCTTAATAAAGCCTTCAGCCGTCAGTGTAGCTTGTGTTACAGTCAGTTTTTTTAAATTATTGTTTTAAAAATTATTTTGGTATTTTCCCGTGTCCCTCTGACATACTTTATACACCCGCAACTGCCAGAGCTGGCACCTGCCATCTTTGAATGGTTATTGCACGTTGATGTCGAACATAGGTGGTGGTCACATTACAGATATACGAACGTATTATTGCTCGATCACTACATTCGCTACAAAGTAGTGTACTGCCGATGATGGAATAAGATTTATGTTGGCACGTGGGGACATTCAGCCCCAAATAATTGTTAAAATTTATGGTGAACATTTAGCTAGATTAAGCGTTTTCTATTCCATTTTCTGATTTTCTAGTCTACCACGATCAAATTTCTGGCATTCCATGCCGCGACTAGTAGAAGATATCCTTTCGGTGGTTATTCAATCTTTTTCTTACAATCAACTCCCACTTGATAGTCTCCTCCCGCAGTTCTGAATGAGGTAATGGTGCGGAATCTTTTGCAACGGAGAGAACATCAGGACAAGTTTTCAATTACTGGCCACCTTGAAAAATGGTTCAAATGGCTCAGAGCACTATGCTACTTAACTTCTGAGGTCATCAGTCCCCTAGAAAGTAGAAGTACTTTAACCTAACTAACCTAAGGACAGCACACACAGCCATGCCCGAGGCAGGATTCGAACCTATGACGTAGCGTCGCGCGGTTACTGGCCACGCGTCCTATGGATACAGATTATGTGTCTTTAGTGTAGTGGTTTCCATTGCCTCCCGCATCCTGATTCTGTTGTTTATTGCTGTTTCTTTCGCCTTTTAGGTCAGTTTCTCACCTCAGGCGAAAGAGAGTGTCCTGAACGTCTGTCCGCTTCTTCGTTTTCTTTGAAAAGGCCTTTAGGACGACAGGGATGACTTCTTAAGCCGGAAGTCTCGGCCGTGATTGCTGATAATTTTTCTTCAATTCTTAAGCAGTGTCGGTGTTCAGATTCGGGACCTAGGACATTGTGATTACTATTCAGTGATGCTACCTCAAGGCCTTTGGTTCAAAGACCTCAGCAGACTCCAGGTGGCAAACTGGGACACAGTGTGCACAAAAAAAAATCTGCACACACTGATGTGTATCTGTGTGTCTCCAGGACTCACAACAACTCCCAGTGTGAAGGCATTCTATGCACACTTCTTCACAGCGGGCGATGCATCTGCGACCAAGACAATGTTCCTACTGGGATCAACCACGTCAAAGGGACATTTCTAAGAAATTTGTACAGCAGCAAGCAGATAGAAAGTGCGTTTAGAATTCCAGGAAAATGAGCAGGAACTTGTAGCGGCATAATTTTAAATGTGTATTTCGTCCATCCCCTTAAACCACAGTGAAGGATTCTCTAAGAACTTCCAAATAACTGGTTTACAAAACTTACAGCCACTGCGGCAAAGCGTAGTAGATCAGAGGTGACGTGAACATAGACACCACAGTGAATTACGACAGACCACCGAATCAGCCGTGCCCGAACATAGTATTAACATTTACGACAACCAGAAATTACTTAAGCAGTATTCCTCCATCGGGAATTGCGTAATTAAAGAGGCCTTTGAAATTAGGTTCCGAAATGATCTAATTAATAAAGATACCGTCCTAGAACAGAGTCAGTCATGGACCCCACAGTGATCCTAGAAAAAGAAAATTGTTCTCGTACAGTGAGGTCCGCACTCGAAAGAGATAGCTGTGGCACTGGAGACCATATTGGGAGCAGGACGCTTCTATCCCCATAACCGCCACCATCCACTGCGGCATCTGCACGGATAGCGATAAAGGCGGATGGGTGGTAACGGTCACTTTAATACGACCACTGGATATTTTCGACGTCAACGTGCAATAACTATACATTGACGGCAGGTGGGAGCACTAGCAGTTAAGGGGATATAAAGCAGGTCCAGAGGACGTGGGAAACAATGCAATCGTTGTCTTAATGGGGAAACGGCATGATTTATCTGATGTCCAGAGGACATGATCATTGGCTTTCGGCCAAGACTGGAAGCATTTCTGGTATGGCTAAGTCTGTAAACTGTTCGCGTGCCGCAGTGATTAAAGTACACAGTGCTTGCCAAAATGGTGCTATGTGAAACAGGCGCCGAGGGACTTGTGGTATATCATGAACTTTAGACGACAGGAGTCAACGACAGCTGCGTGTAGAGGAGAACAGTCGTGCAGATGTTGAGCAACTGACGGTCCAGATGAAGCTATGATCTACCAACAGTGTCTTTTCAACGACTGCTCAGTGAATGTTGCTGCATATAGGCACAAGCAGCAGGCCATGGTTCGTGCACCCACGCTACTGCTGTTCAACGACGACGAAGGCTGGAATTTTCACACCAATACCGTAACTGTACATCCACTGAGTGTTCTTTTCAGATGAATCGCGATTTATGATCCATCGACGTGAAATGACTGAAATCAAACGCCCTGCAATACTCGTCGCAAACGTCAAAGAGGAGGGAGTATGATGGTCTAGGGAATTTTTCCGTGGCATTCCCTGGGTGACCTCGTCTTTCTGGAACGCGCAGTGGATAAACACAAGTGTGCTTGGAGACCATGTCTACCACTACATGCAGTTTGTTTTTCCTCGGCACCATGACATCTACCAGCAGTACAATACAAAGTGTTGCACTGCTCGCATCGTTCGTGCATGTATCTTAAAGCACCTGGATGAGTTTATGGTACTCCGCTGGTCACCGAACAGCCCGGATTTAAACCCAATCGAGAATTTGTGAGACAACTCGATGGCGCTATTCGTGCCATGGATCCTCAACCGGGAAACCTCTTGAAGCGGCACTGGAGCCGATGCCTTTCAGAACCTCACAGTGTTTTCCTGCGTTTCTTGCAACGGTCCGCGCTCCAAAAGGTGATTATTCACATTAATGTGACTCTACCTTGCATATAGGACGGAGGCAGGAGCGGAACAGACGTCATCAGTGGTCTCCTGAAATGTGCAACGAATCCGTTTGCTGCAATATTGTGGACGTGGACGTGGACATCACACTGTCGGACAAAAGAGAATTCTAAAATTTTGTATTACATTTTAACCAGTTCCTCCTTTTCAGAAGTGTTTTTCGTGCATTTGACACGCTGCACATCATATCCTGTCCACTTCACCCGTCACCACCTGTTTTCCTACTCAAATAGCACAATTGATCTACTACTTTTACTGTCTCGCTTTCTAATGTAATTCCTTCAGAATCACCTGATTTAATTCGACTACATTTCGTTGTGCTTGTTTTTCTTTTGTAGATGTTAGGCTTACAACATTTTTTCAAGGCACTACCCATTCTGTACGGCTGCTCTTCCTAGTCATTTCCCGTTTCTGAAAGAATTACAAGTCATCAGAAAATTTCAACGTTTTTATTTCTTCTCCCTGAACTTCAGTTCGCTTCCAAATTTGTTCTTTGGTTTCCTTTATAGCTTTCTTAATGTACATAATAAATATAATCTCGCTCTCTTCTCAACTGAGGTTCCCCTTTCATGTATTTCGACTCTCGTAATCGTAGACTGGGTTCTCTCCACGGTGTGTATAACGTTTTTCTTCCTACATTTCATCTCTCCTAGCTCCAGAATTTCTCTCCCTGTCTTCTCTCCCAATGTTCTATCCCTGCTAGATTTCAGAATTTCAAACAGAGTACTCCAGTCAACATTCTCAAAAACCATTCTCTGAATTTTCAAATACTATCCTCTGAGATACATGGTACAGTGTTTTCCTACATTACGTCGAAAGCCAATTGATTTTTTGTGAGTTCGCACTTATTTTGTTTTTCCATATTTCTGTAACTAACACGTGTAGGTAATTTGAAACCATCACATATTAAACGGATTCGTTAGTCGTTCAGGTCTTGCGATATTGTGCAATACCTTGTGCATGCCCACTGACCATAGTGTATATCAATGTGTATTTACTTAACTGGCGAGAACGTGTTTAATATCCGCGCCCACGAGGGTTAGCCGCTGCAGCGCTGACTTTAGCCGATCGGTCGATCTCGCCGAGTCAATCTTGTGGTGGCGTGAGTTGTGACCTCATCACAGGTCAAGCGTTGGGCGCGGTACTTTGCGACATTACTCTGTGTTGTGGCCGAGTGAGGAAGCTCTTCTCGGCGCCTTTTACTTTCGGTGTGTTTCCTGTAGTGGCCGTTAACTTGGTGACTTTCCTTGAGAACGAATTAGCCTCAGTGGATTAAGTTCGGCATACAAAGGCTATGAATCCCTTACTTCAGGTCGATCACGGAATAATATTACTCGGTGAGAACTTTGTGTTAAACTTACAGCTACCTTAGCTTCGATCTCGCACAAAACGAACGTTCACCTTTTCTGCTTGCAATGGTTAATATTTTACTTGGGTGTTTATCAATACCATTTGAGCGTTAGTGTGAGGGATAGCAGTTACCGATGTTTTCAGTATACGCCTTGTCTTCTTCTGGGTCGGTTGCCAACTGTTGAGTACACTGTTTAACTTTTTACCTCAGCCGGGGGTCTTTGACAGCTACTGTTTTTTCTGAAGTTACTGTACTGGGGAGGATTTGTCTGACATTATGACAGAAGAAGAAACTGGAGTTGACCGGAAAGATACAGGTGATCCCGTATTAGGGTCGCAATTCAAAAGAGCTCTGAAAGACATGACATCAAATAATGGTAAAGGGATAGATAACAACCCATCGAAATTTCTAAAATCGTTGGGGAAAGTGGCAACTGAACGACTATTCGCGTTTGTATACAGAATATATGAGATTGGCGATGTAACATCAGACATTCGGAAAAATATCATCCTCACAGTTGGTAAGATAGCAAGGGCCAATAAGTGCGAGAAAAACCGTACAATCGACTCAACAGCTCTTGCTTTCAAGCTGCTGACAATAGTAATACAAAGGTGAATGGAAAACTATATTGAGGCCCCGTTACATAATGATCATTTTGGCCTTAGGAAACTTAACGGCCCAGAAGAGGTGAGGAGGAGGAGGAGGATATTGGTGTTTAACGTCCCGTCGACAACGTGGTCATTAGAGACGGAGCACAAGCTCGGATTAGGGAAGGGTGGGGAAGGAAGCCGGCCGTGCCCTTTCAAAGGAACCATCCCGGCATTTGCCTAGAGTGATCTAGGGAAATCACGGAAAACCTCAATCAGGATGGCCGGACGCGGGATTGAACCGTTGTCCTCCCGAATGCGAGTCCAGTGTCCTACCACTGCGCCACCTCGCTCGGTCAGAAGAGGCGGTTGTTATGTTGCCGTTAATAACAGAAGGAAGACTGAAGGAAAATGAAGACATGCTCATAGGATTTGACGATCTCGAATATAAAATGGGTCTAGATGTTCGAAATGCCGAGAAAATTGCAACTAAGCAATAGGGGAAGCCTGGTAAAAAACACCGGCGAGCCAAAACATGAGCACCTGCTTAGTAACATGTTGGGCCGTCCCTTAATGCAATACATCATCGATGCTGCGTATCATTTAGTTGGTAGGTTTGTAGAGCTATGTGTCACCAGGTGTCCACGCACAAGTCATGTAATTCCCGAAAACAACTGGCCGCTAATCTGTGTACGGAGTGATGGTGCTCTATAGCTACCCATATGGCTACCATCGGATTCACATGAGGCGAATATGGTGGCAAAAACATTGACTTGATTTCACTATCCGCTCCTCGAACTACTGTAGCACGTTTCTGGCTTCGAGACACTGATAATCACAGTGCTGAAAGATGACATCGTCGGTAAGGAAGACACTGAGCATGAAGGGATGCAGGTGGTCCGCAGCTGACTCGGTATCTTCGGCAACGGCGGGATAATGTCTATCATAGCATAATACTGCTCCCACCGGCCTGCGTCCGCGGCGCGCTGCATGTTTCGAACAGCCGCTGTCCTGGATCACGGAGTTTGTGGGGACGACCATCGACCTGATTTAGCAAAAACGGGATTTATCCGACGAGCCAGTGATACACGGTTCAATCTCGATGATCCCGAGCCCCAATACATTCATAATCGTGGACACGCGGGGATCGTATGTTGCGGAGCACCTTGTTCAACAAGAACTTTGTGCTTTGGAACACATGTGTTTCCACCGGGATTGTGCTCTTTCGCCGAAGGTACCACAGACCGATATCTATTCTACTTTAGAGAGCAGACAAGCCTACAATCTCCACGTTCTATGAAGATTTGTGGACTTCCAACCACTTATCCGCCTACTGGCAGTTTCACTACTCTTACATCACTTTCTGTAGATGCTCACGAGGGTATCATGTGAACATTCGACTTCTTATCTCAGTGGATTTCTCCACTTGCAGCGCATATCTTCGCTAGGGTTATTACGCACGAGTCTCTGTTTGGCTTACGTACGTTTCTTACTGCCTCAGCTGCCCGCAACACTAGCAGGAGGCATCCAGCCTTGCAGTGGGAAGTGGTCATGATGTTTTGCCTGATCAGCGCACAGTATGTAGAGGAATCAAGAGGGAACAATAAGAATGGCTGAATAAGAATGGGTGTGATAGAGAGATGCAATCTTTCTTTCCTATTGTTCAATCTATACATCGACGAAGGAGTGGTGGAAATAAGTTTGAGGGTGGAATTAAAATCCTGGGTTAAGCGATATCAATGATAAGATTTGCTGAAAACATTGCTATCATGAATGAAAGTGAAGAAAAGTTACAGGATGTGTTGAATGGAAAGAGCAGTCTAAAGAGTTTAGAATGTGGATTGAGAGATAACAGGAAAACTACCAAAGTGTTGAAAAATGTGAATACTGAGAAACTTGACGTCAGAATTGGTGATCACGAAGTGAAGGAAGTTAAGGACTTGTGCTACCTAGACAGCAAAGTAACCCACAACGGACGGAGGAAGGAGGACTTAAAAAGTATAGTAGCACTAGAAAAAAGGGCATTCCTGGGCAATAGAACTCTACTTGTATCAAAGATAGGCCTTAATTTGAGAAATAAATTTCTGTGAATGTTCGTTTGGAGCACAGCAACGTATGATAGTGAATCTTGGACAGTAGGAAAACCGGAAAAGAAGAAAATCGAATCATTTTAGGTGTGGTGCTAAAGATGAGTGTGGAAAATCAGGGGGAGACTCATAAGAAAAGGGATGAGGTGGTCGTCCGTAGAATGGATACAGAAAGAAAAACAAGGAAAACACTGAGAAAAGGAAACGGCAGGATGATAGAAGATGTGTTAAGACATCAGGGAGTATCTCCCATAGTACTAGAGTGAACTGTAGAGGGAAAAAACTGTAGGGGAAGGCAGAAATTGAAATACATCCAGGAAATAACTCAGGACTTGGGTGCAAGTGCTACTCTGAGACGAAGAGGTTGACGGAGGACAATGGAAAAATGAAGGTCAATTGTGATAATTTAGAGAACTCCAGAGCAGAACATAGTTTTAGCAAACAGCATAGTCGTATCAATTATAACTGCTATCTGTCGTGTTTAAAGGCAAGCATTACTAATTGTTTAAATTGATATTTTACTAGTATTTTTCTCTGTGTTATAGATCTGCATCATTTGTTATCCTTAGTAATTGTTATTAATGTTACAAGGTCCACTGTGATTCTTACGCCAACGCCTTATTTGAGAAGGGTGTTTCTTTAATGGTGGTGATATGATAGTTTAATGTGTTCAACTAGCCCTTCGAAGGACGTCTTTGCTAACGAATTTCACAAATATTTTGTAACAAATGAATGGACGTGAGGCAATTTTGGTAGCTTGTTAAATGTTTTTCAAGACGTTTATTTTGTGAAACTTTTTCATTTTCCAGAAGACCAACGTAAAGAAACTGTTTGTGGAAATATCCTGATTAAGAAATGTGCTTATTCATGATCTTGCATCTTACCACTTAAACCTACCTGCCTGCTCCTTGAAACTAGAACTATTAAATTCTTCTTAATGTGGTAGTGTATTTCACCTCATATAGCTTGCACAACACGCGAAAAAATTTTGGCATGGCTGGCTTCCCCAAAGTTAGTAATAATTATGTGCGAATAACTACCGCAATAACGGTTTGGTTTCGAAAATTCATTAGAATAGCTCACTGAGGACCTCAAAGATGGTCGGTACGCGTTCACGGTCATCACCCCTTTCTGCCCCCTAGTTGCTTCTGTTTTCCTCGCAAGTCTATCCCGTGTAAGCGTCTTCATATCTGCGTAACTACTGCAGCCTACATCCGCTTGAAGTTAGTATAGTCAAGCCTTGGCCTCCGTCAGCAAATTGATGACAAGCCAGTACTAAGAAAGACGAAAGTTATCATATACGTATGTACACCAAAAGACAAGAGAAAACGACACACCATGAAAGAATTATCCTAATGGGACGCAAATCGTTAGCTGCAATGTACATCTAAAGACAAAAAAACAATTAAAGTTTCAGAAAAATTGAATCATTTATTGGAGAGAAAGAGCTCCACAAATTGAGCAAATCATTAATTCAAGGGAAAGAAGTTCACATATTGAGCAGATTGGTTGGTTGGTTCATTAGTTGATGTGTGGAAAGAGACTTACTGCGAGGATACCGGTCCCATTAGAGTAGGAAAGGATGGCGAAGGAAGTCGTCCGTGCCCTTTCAAAGGAACCATCCCGGCATTTGCCTTAAGCGATTTAGGGACATCACGGAAAACCTAAATAAGCATGGGCAGACGCGTGTTTGAACCGCAGTCCTCCCCAATGTGAGTTCAGTGTGCTAACCACTGCGCCACCTCGCTCGGTATTGAGCAAGTCAACCTCTGGCCCTTATGTAAGCAGTTATTGGGCTTGGTATTGATTGATAGTGTTCCTGGATGTGCTGCTGAGGGCTATCATGCCAAATTCCTTCCAAGTGCCCCGTTAGATCGTCAAAATCCCGAGCTAGTTTTAGGGCACAGCCCATAATTTTCCAAACGTTCCCAATTAGAGGGAGATCCAGAGACGTTGCTGGCCAAGGTGAGGCCCTGCGAGCATGAAGAGAAGCAGTAGGTACTCTCGCCGCGTGGAGATGGGCCTTATCTTGCTCAAATGTAATACCAGGATGACCTGCCATGAAAGGCAACAAAATACTGCGTCAAATATAGTCGACGTACCGTTATTCTGTAAGTTTGCTGCAGATGAGAACCAAAATTGTGCTGTTATGAAAATAAATCGCACTTCAAACCATCTTTCCTCGTGGTCGGACCGTATGGAAGGCGACTTCCATTTTGATATATCACTGCTCGAAACTCATTGACTAAAGTTGAATTGTCTTCGCTGCTGAGTCCCGCTTCGAACTGAGCCACGACGGCCAGCGAAGACCTGTCTGGGGATGTCGAATGCCCCGGAGAGAGAATGGCTCAAATGGCTCTAAGCATTGGACTTAACATCTGAGGTCATCAGTCCCCTAAACTACTTAAACCTAACTAACCTAAGGACATCACACACATCCATACCCGTGGCAGGATTCGAACCTGCAGCAGCCTGATTCTGGACTGAAGGGCTTAGAACCGCTCGGCCATAGCAGACGGCCCGGAGAGAATAAGTTCTCCCTAATTGAGAACGTCTGAACTACTATGGGCAAGACTATCCATTCAACTCGGGAGGTTGACGATCCAACCCTCCAACTTGGTAGACTCTGACACAATATCCCTGAAGAGGGCATCCAAAATCCCTATCAGTCAATGCTAAGCCGAATAGCTGCTTGCATTGACGTGGACAAATCTATTATTATTGACTTGCTCAATTCGTAAAGCTCTTTATCTTGAATAAATTATCCAATTTTTTCTTAGATTGTAACGGTTTGTTTTGTTTGTCTGTATTGTACACCACATCTCCGACTTCTGTGCCATTCGGATAGTTCTTTCTTGGTGAGTCGTTCTTTTTTGTCTTAGTGTGTGTATTATGCAAGTAGAGTCCAACTTCACTGGCCGGCCGAAGTGGCCGTGCGGTTAAAGGCGCTGCAGTCTGGAACCGCAAGACCGCTACGGTCGCAGGTTCGAATCCTGCCTCGGGCATGGGTGTTTGTGATGTCCTTAGGTTAGTTAGGTTTAACTAGTTCTAAGTTCTAGGGGACTAATGACCTCAGCAGTTGAGTCCCATAGTGCTCAGAGCCATTTGAACTTCACTGGGCCGTGCGCTTATACTGAGGGTTTTATTCGTTCGACGAACTCTCGACTATCGAGACCTTAGAATGATGAAAGTATCGAGTCCCTAGATCTACACAACTGTCAATTAAAATAGCTGCACCAAGTAGATGAGGTGCTACAGACGCGAAATTTAACCGACAGGAATAAGATGCTGTGACATGCAAATGATTAGCTTTTCATTAGCTTTTCAGAGCATGCACACAAGATTAGCGCCGGTGGCGACACCTACAACGTGCTGACATGAGGAATGTTTCCAACCGATTTCTCATACACAAACAACAGTTGACCGGCGTTGCCCGGTGAAACGTTGTTGTGATCCTCGTGTAAGGAGGAGAAATGCGTACCATCACGTTTCCGACTTTCATAATAGTCGGATTGTAGCCTATCGTGATTGTGGTTTATCGTATCGGGACATTGCTGCTCGCGTTGGTCGAGATCCAATGACTGTTAGCAGAATATGGAATAAGCTGCCACTCGAATTCAAAAATCTTAGTAGTAATCCACGCGCTTTCAAATCGAAACTGAAGAGTTTCCTCATGGGTCACTCCTTCTATTCTGTCGAGGGGTTCCTTGAAAAATTAAGCTGATTCTCATTGTATTGCTGATAGCGTTTGCTTAAACTTATGGACTGATTTTCTTTCAGGTTCGTGAACATTTATTTTTTATCTGTTATTACTTTTATGTTGTAAGATCATGTACTAACACGTTCCATGACCTTGGAGATTTGCTCCTCAATTTGGTCCTACGGAACTTGACATGTAAGTAAAGAAAGTAAAAGTAAAGTGGGTTCAGGAGGGTAGTACGGAACGCTGTGCTGGATCCCAACGGCCTCGTATCACTAGCAGTCGAGATGACAGGCATCTTATCCGCATGGCTGTAGTGGGTCGTGCAGCCACCTCTAGATCCCTGAGTCAACAGATGGGGACGTTTGCAAGACAACAACTATCTGCACGAACAGTTCGACGACGTTTGCAGCAGCACGGACTATCAGCTCGGCGACCATGGCTGCGGTTACCCTTGACGCTGCATCACAGACAGGAGCGCCTGCGATGGTGTACTCAACGACGAACCTGGATGCACGAATGGCAAACCGTCATTTTTTCGGACGAATCCAGGTTCTGTTTACAACATCATTATGGTCGCATCCGTTTTTGGCGACATCGCGGTGAACGCACATTGGAAGTGTGTATTCGTCATCGCCATACTGGCGTATCACCCGGCGCGATGGTATGGGGTGCCATTGGTTACACGTCTCAGTCAGACCTGCTCGCATTGACGGCACTTTGAACAGAGGACGTTGCATTTCAGATTTGTTACGACCCGTGTCTCTACCCTTCATTCGATCCCTCCGAAACCCTACATTTCAGCAGGATAACGTACGACCGCATTTTGCAGGTCCTGTATGGAGCTTTCTGGATACAGAAAATGTTCGACTCCTGCCCTGGCCAGCAAATTTTCCAGATCTCTCACCAATTGGAAACGTCTGGTCAATGGTGGCCGAGCAACTGGCTCGTGACAATATGTCAGTCACTACTCTTGATCAACTGTGGTATCGTGTTGAAGCTGCACGGGCAGCTGTACCTGTGCACGCCATGCAAGCCCTGTTTGACTCAATGCCCAGGCGTATCAAGGCCGTTATTACGGCCAGAGGTGGTCGTTCTGGGTACTGATTTCTCAGGATCTATGCACCCAAATTGCGTGAAAATGTAGTCACATGTCAGTTCTAGTATAGTTGTCCTATGAATACCTGTTTATCATCTTCATTTCTTCTTGGTGTAGTGATTTTAATGGCAAGTAGTTTATATCCGCGAAGCAACACTGCTGCCCCGTCACAGGCACCTCGCATATAACGCTTCCCTTAATGGTCGGAACTCCTGCGGCTCATAAAACAAAACAGCCTCGCGGAGCCTCTTTGGGAACCGCGGGCTGCTACTCCACTCTTCCGCTCTCACGAGGTATGAGGTGACGGCGTCGGGGAAGGGCAGTGGGGCAGAACGTCCAGAGACGCCGCCACTCCAGCAGCCGGCGACAGTAACTCAGCGCCACGCAACGTGCAGCCGAGACGTGAAGAGCACAGCCGAGCCTGGCTGGAGCGGGCGGAAGAAATCGATGAGGCGGCAGCGCTCCAGATCCTTCGTAACGCCGGCGGCGGCAGCGGCGTTTCGCATCCGACTGGCCGCTGTTCGGGACACGGATAGCTTGCTTCCTTCCGTCACACACTATGAGACTCTTGAATAGGCGTTTCTGCCCACGCCACAACAAAAAGAAACCCTGCTGTCGTTCATGGAACGCAATAAACGAAGGTCATCCCTTGCATCAGAATGTGAAGCTGCAGAAATTTTACGAAACTGTTAGATGTTTTGTAAGTTTAGGCTTCCTCAGCCTTTGTGACAGTACATATAATTCCTCTGGGTATATGACCGCATTGTCAATGGGTAAAATTCTCAGACGCTCATTAGCAGAAACACCTTGAGGAAGGCCAT
The DNA here is from genome assembly GCF_021461385.2 of Schistocerca piceifrons. Taxonomy (NCBI): domain Eukaryota; kingdom Metazoa; phylum Arthropoda; class Insecta; order Orthoptera; family Acrididae; genus Schistocerca; species Schistocerca piceifrons. The sequence goes on from NC_060140.1 coordinate 922,960,420, forward strand.
TTGCAACAGTGGCCTAAACGTTGGATAAAATTGCACATTGACAATGCGGTCACAAACCCAGAAGAATTTTATTAACTGTTAGCTATCTCCTTTTTCTTCTTCTTCTACTACTCTACTACTACTACTACTACTACTACTCTCTTCTTAGATCAGGTGATTTCAGCAATTCCGGTCAGCATGGTCCAGCCACGTCTTTCGTGATTTTCCCCTATGTCTCGTCCCTCTACGCTTTCAGGCAAGAATTTGCTTTGGAAGTCTGTTTTCAGGCTTTCTATTACATGTCCGAACCATTTCTTTCTGTTTGGGTCTATTTTCTTGTGCGCTGAATCAACCTATAATTCCTTACTGATGTCATCATTTCCGAAGTGATTATTCCTGCTTTAATCTGCTTTAGTCTGATTTCAGCAGTCTGGACCCCGCTGACATTCTTTTGAGTGGGGACCCATGTTCCAGATCCATAAAGTATAGTAGCTACTTCTACGACTTTATAAAACTTCATCTGCGTCTCTTTTGCAGCTCTTTTTTTTTTCTTCAGCATACGTCTTACTACATTAAATTTCAGAACCTTGTTATAAAAGTTCAGTGCCGAAATTTCGTCCTGAGTCGCAGTTGAGATACTGAAAGTCTGTTTCCTGTTCCAGTATCACATTATGTATTACAATTTCTGTTCTTATAGAAGATTTCATCTTGAATGCAGTGGCCTTCGTTTATTAGTGAAGACAACATGTTATCTTTAGAAGCAAAAAAAAAAAAAAAAATAATGTGATGAATAGTAGTCTGAAGATTATTATTTTCGTGAATTATTATTTCGTCGTCTGCATATAATACGGTATTTAAAAATCTTTCCGTGTTGGTCTTTATCCCGTACGTGATATTTTGTTTCGAAAGGGTTTTTCGCTCTTTCCCTGTGAGCTTTACTAAACCACACGATTGACAGACAGTAGTAGTTAATTGTGGAACCGCGCGACCGCTACGGTCGCAGGTTCGAATCCTGCTTCGGGCATGGATGTGTGTGATGTCCTTAGGTTAGTTAGGTTTAAGTAGTTCTAAGTTCTAAGGGACTGATGACCTCAGATGTTAAGTCCCATAGTGCTCAGAGCCATTTGAACCATTTGAACCTCCCCAGTAGTAATTCTCTTCCACGCTTTCCCTCTACGCATTGTGCTGAAGGAAGACCCTGCAGCGCAGTTTGTCGGGGGCACGATTTGGTGGAATATAAGCATTCTCCTTACTGCTGAGTTAAGAGTAGATCAGGAAGTTTTGTTTTTTCCAAACATTTCTCATTTGTCCAGACGTCGTTCCCCAATCTGGCTTCTGTTTCCAAGTTGTCGATTTGATAAAGCATTTACGCACTTTTTTATGTCTCTCATGAAATCTTCCTTCATCTCTTTTTCATTAAATGTGAGTAAAGAATTCTGTCTTTGAAAGGTATGTCTTTGTTTTTTTTTTTTAATCTTGTTGTATGTGACGCAATCACAGAATACAGGCAACCATTGTAAATTGCCACTTAGTAATACTTACATTACATCTGTGATTCTACTTTCCAGCTAATCTTGGGATTTTTATGTTTGTGCCAAGTTCCTTACAGTCTTCTTTTACTGCCTCGAATATGTCTGTGGATTCGTAATTGCTTCCTGTCTGCTTTTGAAAATTGGCTAGCAGGTCATTGTTGACGTATCTGCAGATTGAGTGAAGATCTATACCAATACACAGGAGTTTGCTCATTTTATGTTCGGTATCTGAGGAATACCTTGTTAGATTGTGTAGACCAATAATAGGCCTGATTGTAGTTGATGATGTTCCGCGGTCTAGTTGCCAGGAACATGATCTACTGTCAGGATCGTTTTCACCGTTGTCTGCAAGGCGATTGAGAGTATCGTGTGCCATGTATTCTGCTCCCCACTATAGTTTTCTAACTGATCCTTCATCACTTTATCGCCCGCACTTTACTGTGAACGAAAGCAAATCTTGAGAATTTCCTTCCGTCGAATTCTTTCATCTAACGGGTATATCATGGATGCTACAAATGGCGACGCCCCTGCCCTCCAGCATGGGCGCCCTTGGTGTTGTGAACTAACATATATTTATACACAATAAGTCATAATTAATTAAACTTCCTGGCAGATTAAAACTGTGTGCCGGACCCAGACTCGAAATACGGACGTTTACCTTTCGCGGGCGGCCAGGAAGTTTCATATCGGCGCTCACTCCGCTTCAGAGTGAAAATATAATTCTGTAAACATACCTCAGACTGTGGCTAAGCCATGTCTCCGCAGTATCCTTTCTTTCAGGAGTGCTAGTTGTGCAAGGTCTGCAGGAGAGCTTCTGTTAAGTTTGGAAGGTAGGAGACGAGGTACTGGCAGAAGTAAAGCTGTGAGGACGGGGCGTCAGTCGTGCTTCGGTAGCTGAGTTGGTAGAGCACTTGCCAGCGAAAGGCAAAGGTCCCGAGTTCGAGTCTCGTTCCGGCACACAGTTTTAATCTGCCTGGAAGTTTCATATCGGCGCACACTCCGCTGCAGAGTGAAAATCTCATTCTGGCATAATTAATTACGTTACGGACCAGCTGCCGGTTGTTTATGCTCTGTAGATATTTCTGCATCCCACCGCAGTTTCTTGGCGTTGGATCGCACAAAGCGTCCCACGTCATCCGTTAAGTCTTTTACGTATATCGTGAACAACAGCTGTTCAACGATGTGCACTGAAATCACATCTGACAGCCTTTAGTCCAGTATGAACGATGTATTGAATTTAGTGTGGCGGGAAGTAAACTTACAGAAACCAATCAAATACTTGTTACGATATCTCAATAACAGTATCAAATAAATTCTTTCAAAAAAATGGCTCTGAGCACTATGGGACTCAACTGCTGAGGTCATTAGTCCCCTAGAACTTAGAACTAGTTAAACCTAACTAACCTAAGGACATCACAAATATCCATGCCCGAGGCAGGATTCGAACCTGCGACCGTAGCGGTCTTGCGGTTCCAGACTGCAGCGCCTTTAACCGCACGGCCACTTCAGCCGGCAAATAATTTCATTATCTTGTGCTATTCTTGCATGTTCAGTTTACGTTGCGTCTTTTATTTTACAGTTGGATGAATGCGCCACATAGTGTCTTTCTAAATCCGTGATTTTGAGATGCACCGCAGCGACATTCTCGTAGAGTGTAGCGCGCGGTAGCCTAGTTTTCCCGAGCCGGATCGTATCCGAGCGGCCGATTAATGACCGTTGTCTGGTACATAGCTGGTTTGGGCAAATGCTGGACGCATCCCCGTATTCCACCTCAGTGAATACAATACACGAACAAGTACGATGTTTTACAGACAGGTGGCGAGCATGCTTTCCGTTCTTTTGCTTATCTTGAGGAGTGTTGCGTGAGGTAGATCATGCGACCACAAAGTGAAACAGTTAAATAAATGTGTCTGAGGCGTGCTGCGGCTCGCGTTGGTGCTGTTTGTAGGTTTCCGCCCTCTGTTGGAGGCCAGACCGTATCGTTTAGTTGACATGGTTGCCGTTGTTTGTCTTCTTCTCGTGTTGACTGGCGCCAGTTGATTTCGCAAGCGTTGCCTGTCCGCTAGTGGCAGCAGTGGTGGTTATCGATATGTAGTAACTGTGGCCCTATCTTTAGGGTGACTTGTGGTTCTTCCAGGTCGCGTCAGTGTGAAGTTCGATTGGGGACTCAGGAGGAACCAAGTCTGTACAATGTGAGAACACGCCGGGACTGCTGGCGGCGCGCATGGACTGCCGAATCAAAGGCCTGTGGTCAAGAGGGTGCACGACCTCGTCTCAAACCGGATCCTGCAAGTCTTAAGTAGAGTGCGTTTGGATTCAAGTAGAGAAACCTCCACCATTATGAGATCTTGCGATTCTCCAGTGACTTGGGTTCGTGTTGCCACTTTTAGTTTTGCCGAGGTGAAGAGCAGCGAGTGGAGTGCTTGGGGAAGGCGGACATGATTATCTTTCCCGGACTTCTAATTACTATTTATTGACTTCCGCTTGTTACTATTTGTTACGTTCAGCCAGCGCTATTTTGCCAGCCTTGTGGCATCGAATGCCCCAGTTACCTGCCCTGGGAGGTTAGTGTAAGTAACAGCAGTGTACATTTCCTCGCCTTGCCACTGCTGTCCGGTGAGGCGTATAGTTTTGACAGCTTTCTTGAGTTTAGGTTGTTTGGCCTTTCTTCTACTCTGTTGGTAGTGATTCCTTTCTCGTTCTGGGCGCTCTAAGCACAGTATTCTGTGGGTGAGTCCAGACCGCCGGTTCCGGTTTCGGCGTGGTTTTACGTCTTTGCATTTGGTTTATTGGACGTCAGGTAGCCTCATTAATATTATCATTAGTCTGAGTTACTATCTTGTGAAGTGAATGCAACTCTTGGCTGCCTATCTCATTCTCGAGAAAGTGTTTCTTTCTTTTTTTTTTTTTTTTTTTTTTTTTTTTTTTTTTTTTTTTTTTTTTTTTTTTGCCGGACCTACTCAGAAGTCGACTCCTGGTGCACCGTCTGTGACTGGCCCTTGCGTTTTATTATTGTATTTGCTGTTTTACTGGATGTGTTTTTAAATTTTTATGTAATTGTCATTTTCAGTGTTACAGCTGATTTAAATGGTTGTGGTGGCAAGTTTACCATCATTTTTTCTCACTCGTTTGGTGATCAGTTGCCTGTCCTTTAAATTAACCTTGCTATTGCATTGCTGTTTTACAGAATGTTTGTTAATTTTTTTTATAATTGCCGTTCTTGGCGTTAAAGGCCATCGGCCGTGACTGTCGTTACTTGTCTTAAAAATCTACTTGTGGTTACATTGGCTTGTTTTTAAAACATTGTTTGCTGTGTCTGTATTTTATGCTCGTTTGGTAAATTGTAATGCTCTGAAAGCACTATTAAATACACAGCGTTTATTCCTTCATTAATAACGTGTGATATCTTTATGTATTGCGGAGTCTGTAATTACCGTTTTAAAATAAATGTGTCTAATTGCAAAAGGGAACCAACAGTAACTGACTTCGTCCCCGTCCAGAATCGTAACCGAATCCTGCCTTCCTTGACTACCAGAATTCAGTGTCAAATACTGAAAATGCAGACTCCATACCAGACGATATAAACGTTGTGAAAAGAAGAAGGGACGCATTACAGTGCTGTAACTAAAATTTTGCTGCCAAGAACATAGCCACGATTCGACGACCCTAGAAACGTTTAATAAAATTTATCATATGTCAGATCGTAACGAGAGTAAAAAGCCGGGTTTCGCATGGAAGGACAGGCTGAAGCGAAACGGCATATCGGGGACGAATAAAGCATACCAAAGCACCTGGACACTGTTTGCTTCTTCGAGTCTGGACGAACACACCAGCAAGCAGTACACTTGAACATTGCCAACGGCGCCGAGTCGAGGTCAACGGAATGATAGGAAACTTCCCAACACGCCTAAAGGAAAAATGCCGAGTACGATTAATATGCAGATTGATTAAGGCGATCAGAAATCGGGGAAAAGGTCGAAGAGAATGTTCCAGAAAGAGATCGAAGAGGAACTTGTGCAACCAGACACAGCAGTGGCGCAAATGATTCAAATAGCTCTGAACACTATGGGACTTAACATCTGATGTCATCAGTCCCCTAGAACTTAGAACTACTTAAACCTAACTAACCTAAATACAGCACACACATCCATGCCCGGGGCAGGATTCGAACGTGCGATCGTAGTGGTCGCGCGGTTCCAGACTGAAGCGCCTAGAACCGCTCGGCCACACCGGCCGGCTGTAGCAGTGAATAGCGTTGTTATTCAGTTCGAATAACCCGCATCCGGAGGGCAGTGACACTTCGCAACGGCGCACGATGGAGCGGTAAAACTTCAACTACGAGATAATCTGCTGGAAACACAGTAACTGCAATCTAACTAGCGTTTTACAATAGTCAGTGGGATAGTGCTGCACAAAGACTTTCTGTCTGAAAGAGGTAGAATGGCGAAAGGACAGTGAATAGCAGGAACAGGCTGCTACTTTGTATATGTCTCTTGCAATGTAGGCAACGTAGCCTGTGAATACTAATTGCTGCGTCCAGCGAGCTGTCTAGAAGATCAGTAATAGGAGGCTGGAGACTGTTCACCCAATCAGCCATTTTGGAGATGGCTAAGTCTGAAAGATTTACGGAACTCGGTCAGGAATAATCGATCAAAGGCAAGACTTGAATAACTACAATCTTCAGTTCCTCATCTAGCAGGAACTGGATGACGACTTGAATGAAAATACATTACTCCTGATTGGGGGAACCGAGCGAGGTGGCGCAGTGGTTAGCACACTGGACTCGCATTCGAGAGGACGACGGTTCAATCCCTCGTCCGGCCATCCTGATTCAAGTTTTCTGTGATTGCTCTAAATCGCTGCAGGCAAATGCCGGGATGGTTCCTTTGAAAGTGCACGACCCATCCTACCCGAGTCCCATGAGCCCGATGAACTCGCAGTTTGGTCTCCTCCCACAAATCAACCCAACCTAACCCCATGGAGGGAGCATGCGGCTAAGTGCGAGCAGAGGCAGAGCGAATGCTACAAGTCCAGGTCCCAGGCCTGACCTACACAGACGTCCCTCGTGGACCATCGTCTGAACTGAACTTTCTTGCACGCTACGACGCCTCTTCCTTCATACTGTGCGGCAGGCCACGCCTCCCCTTCCATGCTGGTGCTTCCTGACATCGCCCTGCAGGGCCTCGTGAATGGTCATATACGGTAACCACCATGGCATGGCCACGCCTCGCATCTCTCCACGTGAGCTCACGTAATACCTCGTGGTCTATGTAACATTTCCAGCCAAAGCTCAAACCAAACACCCTTCCTGTGGCGTCTCCTTTGTATTCTGAGCTCTTTCGAGAAAGCTTATTCGTACTGGCTGCTCTTCTGTTGTCTTGCACGCATTGCGTTTTTTTTAAATATCGGACACAGTAATGTAGCCCACAGTATTGATGACTTATTAGTTAGGCCAAGTGGCCATTAGTTGGCAGAGCGTGTGACAGTGAAGCACTCGTCTGACAGATGATTTTTAGTAATTATTGAAAGCATCGCACTTTCTGATAACGGGTTTTGGTCCGAAACGTCACCAAGTAAAGGTGCTCGTTAGAACAATGAACAATAGCTTGCTACGTCTTGGAATATCACACTTATATTTTATTCAGAATAATATTGACGACAGCATTGTGTGTGGAATGTGAACGAATATTAATGGTATTCTCGTGATATTATTAAAAAGCACTTCCTCGTTAGTAAAGTAATAAATAATTATTGTCAATCAGATAATTTAATATTTTGTAAAACATTATATCTGAGACGATACCCATGGAAAAAGATAATGAAAATCTCATTCTTTTGTTATCCATGATTCTTCTAGAGTAATCCTCCTCCTTTCTCGAACTGTTGTAATGATAGGATGTCAATGATATCTCGTAACACAGAGGTCTGTAAAACAACTGTATTATGTTGCTAATTTAATATTTGAAAAATAGAGTTTGTGTGTCATTAAAATGAATCTTTTTTGTTTGGAGTTTTATTTCAGTTTAATACTGGTCCTATATAAATGTTACGTTTTCTGCTCAGCTACATAAGGGCGCTGCCATTAGCGCTATTGATCAAAAGCGCGGTGTATTGGTAAATGATGAATAATAAGGGACTAACATTGAGAAATATTTTCGAATGTTCATGCATATAGCGCAGGTACAAAAGGATTTAATATATATTATTTGTTAGCAGTAAAAAAGGGCCTGAAGTAGAATAGATAAGTGATTGTCTTACGTTAGCCGCCATCTTAACGAAATATTGCAACGGCAAAGTTTAATTGATTTTTTATACAGACATAAGTGTTGTTGGTCATAATTGCGATAATAGTTGTGTATTGGTGGCCGAGAACCCACTCTGAGTTAATAAATTCCAGTCAGACTGTCAATCCAGCGAACGTCTATGAATACAAACGGTATCTTACGTGACATAAACTCATATCTGCTGATGTATGAAGCTTGGTAATTTCATAAAAACTTTTATGAAATATTTTGACTGGAAAAAATACATTAGAATTGTGTGCGTGTGGTATTGTGTGACAAAATTGTTCCTTTTGCTTAAAGAATAACAGTAGCGTTAAATTCAATAAGCGATCTGCAACTAGTAAAGAGACTATCATGCAACAGCACTGAAAATTACTAAAAATCATTACTGTACTCTCAACATTGCAGCACAGTCAGCATTCGTGATAATCTAATATATAAGAAAATATCATCCTCGAATGCGGTAATGAAACCAACCTTTAACTAGGTTTCAGCCCAAATAATTGAGCCTTCTTCAAAAGATATACCTGAATCTATAATTTGTCTAACACGGCATGGTCTAGAAATAAAGCTAAAACAGCCTGAGTAGGCGTAGTCCCGTTCAGGCTGTTTTAGATTTATTTCTAGACCATGCCGTCTTAGACAAATTATCGATTCAGGTATATCTTCTGAAGAAGGCTCAATTATTTGGGCTGAAACCTAGATAAAGGTTGGTTTCATTACCGCAATCGAGGCTGATAGATTTTTATACATTAAAAATCATTATTCTTGTTTTGTTCATATTACTTACCATATATTTAGCTTGTTTGCTGATTATATACGATTACTTTTGTGCATGAACTTAATGCCATTTACACTGCTTGATAGACAACATTGCTACACGTTCCGAGGTGGAGATTTCTTGAACAATGTAACGATCACTAGCCGGGAAAAACAGTGATTAAATGAAACCTCATGTTAATTTAATAATAAGTAACTAGGTTTATTGTAATCTGGCTGAAATTGTACAACACGGAATCAAACCATACACGCCACAGTCTGAAAACCATTCCCGCCAAGTCCACGAGAGTTACCAACATTCTTAACCTAACACCATCCAACCAAAGAGAATTTCTCACTGTCATATCCGCTACAAATTTTGATGACAAAGCAAACTGAAACCACAGTGTTGTTAAAGTCCTGATGACGCCACGCAGCGGCAGGGAACCTGTGTCGGGATGAACAAAGTAAGAACATATGGACTATCAGACCAACTGTGTGACTGGATTGAAGAGTTCCTAGATAACAGAACGCAGCATATCATTCTCAATGGAGAGAAGTCTTCCGAGATAAGAGTGCCTTCAGGTGTGCCCCAGGGGAGTGTCGTAGGACTGTTGCTATTCACAATATACGTAAATGACCTTGTGTATATCATCGGAAGTTCACTGAGGATTTTTGCCGATGATGCTGTGGTATACTGTGAGGTTGTAACAATGGAAAATTGTACTGAAATGCAGGAGCATCTGCAACGAATTGACGCATGGTGCAGGGAATGGCAATTAAATCTCAATGTAGACAAGTATAGTGTGCTGCGAATACATAGAAAGAAAGATCCTTTATCATTTAGCTACAATATAGCAGGTCAGCAACTGGAAGCAGTTAATTCCATAAATTATCTGGGAGTACGCATTAGGAGTGATTTAAAATGGAATGATCATATAAAGTTGATTGTCGGTAAAGCAGATGCTTCATTGGAAGAATCCCAAGGAATTGCAATCCGAAAACAAAGGCAGTAGGTTACAGTACACCTGTTCGCCCACTGCTTCAATATTGCTCACCGGTGTGGGATACGTACCACAAAGGGTTGATAGAAGAGGTAGAGAAGATCCAACGGAGAGCAGCGCGCTTCGTTACAGCACCATTTAGTAATCGCGAAAGCGTTACGGAGATGATAGATAAACTCCAGTGGAAGACTCTGCAAGAAAGACGCTCTGTAGCTCGGTACAGGCTTTTGTTGAATTTTCGAGAACATACCTTCACCGAGGAGTCAAGCAGTATATTTCCCCCTCCTACGTATATCTCACGAAGAGACCATGAGGATAAAATCAGAGAGATTAGAGCCTACACAGAGGCATACCGACAATTTTTCATTCCACGAACAATACGAGACAGGAATAGAAGGGAGAACCGATAGAGGTACTCAAAGTACGCTCCGCCACACACCGTCAGGTGGCTTGCGGAGTATGGATGTAGATGTAGATGTAGATGCGAACAACGGAACTATAAATAATACCGTCTCACTCTATAGTCTACATTTCATAGAAAATTTTGCTTCGTGGAAAGTCAGATTTTTAATCTACACTCCTGGAAATGGAAAAAAAACACATTGACACCGGTGTGTCAGACCCACCATACTTGCTCCGGACACTGCGAGAGGGCTGTACAAGCAACGATCACACGCACGGCACAACGGACACACCAGGAACCGCGGTGTTGGCCGTCGAATGGCGCTAGCTGGGCAGCATTTGTGCACCGCCGCCGTCAGTGTCAGCCAGTTTGCCGTGGCACACGGAGCTCCATCGCAGTCTTTAACACTGGTAGCATGCCGCGACAGCGTGGACGTGAACCGTATGTGCAGTTGACGGACTTTGAGCGAGGGCGTATAGTGGGCATGCGGGAGGCCGGGTGGACGTACCGCCGAATTGCTCAACACGTGGGGCGTGAGGTCTCCACAGTACATCGATGTTGTCGCCAGTGGTCGGCGGAAGGTGCACGTGCCCGTCGACCTGGGACCGGACCGCAGCGACGCACGGATGCACGCCAAGACCGTAGGATCCTACGCAGTGCCGTAGGGGACCGCACCGCCACTTCCCAGCAAATTAGGGACACTGTTGCTCCTGGGGTATCGGCGAGGACCATTCGCAACCGTCTCCATGAAGCTGGGCTACGGTCCCGCACACCGTTAGGCCGTCTTCCGCTCACGCCCCAACATCGTGCAGCCCGCCTCCAGTGGTGTCGAGACAGGCGTGAATGGAGGGACGAATGGAAACGTGTCGTCTTCAGCGATGAGAGTCGCTTCTGCCTTGGTGCCAATGATGGTCGTATGCGTGTTTGGCGCCGTGCAGGTGAGCGCCACAATCAGGACTGCATACGACCGAGGCACACAGGGCCAACACCCGGCATCATGGTGTGGGGAGCGATCTCCTACACTGGCCGTACACCACTGGTGATCGCCGAGGGGACACTGAATAGTGCACGGTACATCCAAACCGTCATCGAACCCATCGTTCTACCATTCCTAGACCGGCAAGGGAACTTGCTGTTCCAACAGGACAATGCACGTACGCATGTATCCCGTGCCACCCAACGTGCTCTAGAAGGTGTAAGTCAACTACCCTGGCCAGCAAGATCTCCGGATCTGTCCCCCATTGAGCATGTTTGGGACTGGATGAAGCGTCGTCTCACGTGGTCTGCACGTCCAGCACGAACGCTGGTCCAACTGAGGCGCCAGGTGGAAATGGCATGGCAAGCCGTTCCACAGGACTACATCCAGCATCTCTACGATCGTCTCCATGGGAGAATAGCAGCCTGCATTGCTGCGAAAGGTGGATATACACTGTACTAGTGCCGACATTGTGCATGCTCTGTTGCCTGTGTCTATGTGCCTGTGGTTCTGTCAGTGTGATCATGTGATGTATCTGACCCCAGGAATGTGTCAATAAAGTTTCCCCTTCCTGGGACAATGAATTCACGGTGTTCTTATTTCAATTTCCAGGAGTGTATCTTTGAATCAATGTACGTTTAGCACCCTGCGTGCAAATGTCACTTTAAATGCATCACAGGAAGCTTCCCGGAAAGTTGAAACCGCAGCAGACCTATCTCCGTATGCCGGCTGCGGACCGTGTAGGAACAGCGCCGTGGGAATCGGGCAGTACGGTCCGCTACGGTTCCGTACGCCTGCCCGTGATAACGCGCCGACTAAGCCGCGGTATAAGCCGGGCTCTCGGCCCCACTGCCCAGAATCCGGTTACGGCCACGCGTCGGCGCTGCCGAGCCTTTGTGTAGGAGGAGTCTAATTAAGGAAAATCTCCATTTTAATTTACAGAGCTGCGTAGCCTTCATCTGAAGAAGTGCAGCCATTTCTGGGTCGCCTCACGTGTGTTTTTCGGATTGTGCACTTTTTCACAAAGTATTGTTTCGGATTTCCTATACATACAGGGTGTTACAAAAAGGTACGGCCAAACTTTCAGGAAACATTCCTCACACACAAATAAAGAAAAGATGTTATGTGGACATGTGTCCGGAAACGCTTAATTTCCATATTAGAGCTCATTTTAGTTTCGTCAGTATGTACTGTACTTCCTCGATTCACCGCCAGGTGGCCCAATTGAAGGAAGGTAATGTTGACTTCGGTGCTTGTGTTGACATGCGACTCATTGCTCTACATTACTAGCATCAAGCACATCAGTGCGTAGCATCAACAGGTTAGTGTTCAACACTGCAGTCAGTACAGCGTCTACAAATGCGGAATTGACAGATGTCCATTTGATGTATGGATTACCACGGGGCAATAGCCGTGGCGCGGAACGTTTGTACCGAGACAGATTTCCAGAACGAAGGTGTGCCGACAGGAAGACGTTCGAAGCAATTGATCGGCGTCTTAGGGAGCACGGAACATTCCAGCCTATGACTCGTGACTGGGGAAGACCTAGAACGACGAGGACACCTGCAATGGACGAGGCAATTCTTCGTGCAGTTGACGATAACCCTAATGTCAGCGTCAGAGAAGTTGCTGCTGTACAAGGTAACGTTGACCACGTTTGACCACGTTACTGTATGGAGAGTGCTACGGGAGGACCATTTGTTTCCGTACCATGTACAGCGTGTGCAGGCACTTTCAGCAGCTGATTGGCCTCCACGGGTACACTTCTGCGGATGGTTCATCCAACAATGTGTCAATCCTCATTTCAGTGCAAATGTTCTCTTTACGGATGAGGCTTCATTCCAACGTGATCAAATTATAAATTTTCACAATCAACAGGTGTGGGCTGACGAGAATCCGCACGCAATTGTGCAATCACGTCATCAACACAGATTTTCTGTGAACGTTTGGGCAGGCATTGTTGGTGATGTCTTGATTGGGCCCAATGTTCTACCACCTACGCTCAATAGAGCACATTATCATGATTTCATACGGGATACTCTACCTGTGCTGCTAGAACATGTGCCTTTACAAATACGACACAACATGTGGTTCATGCACGATGGAGCTCCTGCACATTTCAGTCGAAGTGTTCGTACACAGGATTGGTAGAGGCGGACCAATTCCATGGCCTCCACGCTCTCCTGACCTCAACCCTCTTGACTTTCATTTATGGGGGCATTTGAAAGCTCTTGTCTACGCAACCCCCGTACCCAATGTAGAGACTCTTCGTACTCGTATTGTGGACGGCTGTGATACAATACGCCATTCTCCAGGGCTGCACCAGCGCCTCAGGGATACCATGCGATGGAGGTTGGATGCATGTATCCTCGCTAACGGAGGACATTTTGAACATTTCCTGTAACAAAGTGTTTGAAGTCACGCTGGTTCGTTCTGTTGCTGTGTGTTTCCATTCCATTACTAATGTGATTTGAAGAGAAGTAATAAAATGAGCTCTAACATGGAAAGTAAGCCTTTCCGGACACATGTCCACATATATTTTCTTCCTTTGTGTGTGAGGAATGTTTCCTGAAAGTTTGGCCGTACCTTTTTGTAACACCCTGTATATAGTTTAAAGTAATCACTATTCTTTTTACGAAAACGTGAATTGATAGACGCTCGGGGTTAACAGAGTGGTCTGGGGGGCTGCAGTCATGGACTGTGCGGCTGGTCCCGGTGGAGGTTCGAGTCCTCTCTCGGGCATGCGTGTGTGTGTTTGTCCTTACGATAATTTAGGTTAAGTATTGTGTCAGCTTAGGGACTGATGCCTTAGCAATTAAGTCCCATAAGATTTCACATACATTTGAACATTTTTTGAATTGGTAACACGTCGAGATGTATACGCGACAACTCAATATTTATCTACTATTCTTAGTGATAGTCAATCGTCACACTATTTATTATGATTTTCTGTTTCGTTCAGATCCTGAACACCTTCACTACTGTTAAATCCAAAGACATCCCATGTTTGATGTTATTCATCTACATCTACATCTACATGCATAATCTGCAAATCACTTTTAAGTGCCTGGCAGAGGGTTCATCGAACCACCTTCACAATTCTCTATTATTGGAATCTCGAATGGCCTACGGAAAGAACGGACACCTATATCTTTCCGTACGAGCTCTGATATCCCTTATTTTTTCGTGGTGATCGTTTCTCCCTATATAGACCGGTGTCAACAAAATATTTTCGCATTCGGCGGAGAAAGTTGGTGGTTGGAATATCATGAGAAGACTGCGTCGCAACGAAAAACGCCTTTCTTTTAATGAAGCCCAGCCCAATTCTTGTATCATTTCTATGACACTCTCTCCCATATTTCGCGATAATACAAAACGTGCTGCCTTTCTTTGAACTTTTTCGATGTACTCCTTGAGTCCTATCTGACGAGGATCCCACACAACGCAGCAGTATTCTAAAAGAGGACGGACAAGCGTAGTGTAGGCAGCCTCCTTAGAAGGTTTGTTACATTTTCTAAGTGTCCTGCCAATAAAACGCAGCGTTTGATTAGCCTTCCCTACAACATTTTCTATGTATTTCCTCCAGTTTAAGTCGTTCGTAATTGTAATTCCTAGGTATTTAGTTGAATTTACGGCTTTTAGATTACACTGATTTATCGTGTAACCGAAGTTTAACAAATTCCTTTTAGCACTCGTGTAGATAACCTCACACTTTCCGTTATTTAGGGTCAACTTAAAAGACAGGGTCACCTGCAAACAACCTAAGACGGCTGCTCAGATTGTCTCCCAAATAGTTTGTGTAAATAAGGAACAGCGAAGGGCCTATAACACTACCTTGGGGAACGACAGAAATCACTTCTGTTTTACTCGATGATTTTCCGTCAATGACTACGTAATGTGACCTCTCTGACAGGAAATCACAAATCCAATCACATAACTGAGACGATATTCCATAAGCACGCAATTTCACTACGAGCCGTTTGTGTGCTATAGTGTCAAAACCCTTCCGGAAATCCAGAGATACGGAATCGATCTGAAAATCCTTGTCATTAGCACTTAGCGCTTCATGTGAATAAAGAGCTAGTTGTGTTTCACAAGAACGATGTTTCCTAAACCCATGGTGACTGTATGTCAACAGACCGTTTTCATAATGTTCGAACACAATATGTGTTATATCCTGCAGCATATCGACGTTAACGATATGGGTCTGTAATTTAGTGGATTGCTCCTACTACCTTTCCTCAATATTGGTGTGACCTGTGTAACTTTCCAGTCTTTGGGTAAGAATCTTTCGTCGAGCGGACGGTTTTATGTGACTGTTAAGTATGCAGCTAATGCATCAACATACTCCGAAAGGAACCTAATTGGTATACATTATGGACCAGAAGACTTGCTTTTATTAAATGATTTAAGTTCCTTCACTACTCCGTGGATATTTACGTATACGTTACTCATGTTGGCAGCTGTTCTCGATTGGAATCCTGGAATATTTACTTCGTCTTCTTTTGTGAAGGCATTTCGGATGGTTGTGTTTAGCAACTCTGCTTTGGCAGCACTGTCTTCGATAGTATCTCCACTGCAATCGTACAGAGGAGGCATTGATTGTTTCTTGCCGCTAACATACTTCACATACGAGCAGAATCGCATTGGATTTTCTGCCAGGTTTCGAGACAAAGATTCGTTGTGGAAACTGTTGTAAGCATCTGGCATTGAAGTCTTCGTTAAATTTCAAGCTTCTATAAAAGTTCACCAATCTTCAGGATTTGGCGTCTGTTAAAATTTGGCAAGTTTGTTTCGTTGTTTCTGCAACAGTGTTCTAACCCGTTTTGTGTACCAAGGAGAATGAGCCCCGTCGTTTTTTAATTTATTTGGTATAAATCCAGAAATATGGAATCGATCTGAAATCCTTTGTCAATAGCACTCAACTCTTCATGTGAAAAAAGAGTTGTGTTTCACAGGAACGATGTTTTCTAAATCCATGTTGACTGTGTGTCAATAGACAGTTTAACCAATCTGAGTCACACGCTTGATAAATATAAAATTTGTACGAAGCCAATTCTAGTTGCAGAGCAACCCATTAGTTTTATGTGCTGTCCGTATCATCCATAGCTCACTAATGTACGAGAGGTGTTCAGTAAGTAACGCTACACCTTCTTCTTCTGAAAGGAGTTTGGTGTTATTCACTATTCCAATACACTGTTATCCATCCCTCTAGCGTGATTGAAGAAGAACTGTGTGATGAATTTTGTGAGCTCCCCTCAATGCGTAGACATGTGTGACGCTTTACTTTGTCGTGGAGGAGGAGAGTTTCGTTCGCATTCGGCTGGTACAGGCGAAGGTTCGTGTCCTCCCTCGGGCATGGTTGTGTGAGTTTGTCCTTAGGATAATTTAGGTTAAACAGTGTCTAAGCTTAGGGACTGGTGACCTTAGCAGTTGAGTCCCATAAGATTTCACACAAATTTTTTCGTTCGCATTTTTGTGGCAACGAATTCGATGATGTCGTTTCTTCAATTTCCTGAGGGTATCACAATACACTATCGAGTTGATCGTTGCATAATGAGGGATGACATCAAATAGGATAATCCGTTCAAAATCCTATAAGACCGTCGCCATACTATCGGCTACGGGAAAGGCTACGGAATTTTTCTTCGGAGAAGAGAGAATGTGGTGCCACTCCATAGACTGCCGTTTTGTTGCCGGTTCGAAGTGACTAACCTGTGTTTCGTCGACTGTGTCAATGTTCAACAAAAAACTGTCAAGACCAGCCTCGTAATGCGCAAGCAAATCCACACAGGCTCTTTGTGGTCTTCTGTTACGCGGCGCGGAACTCACGGACCACACATCTTTGAGTACTTCCAGCTGATGGACAAGTATGTCAGCACTACCAACCTCCAGCTGTTTAGCAGAGGTTTGGATCGCGATTCGTCGATCACTTTGAATGAGAGTGTCCGCACTTTCCAACACTGCAGTTGTCGCAGATATGTGCGCCCGGCTGGCTCGCGGGAGATCGGTGAGGTTCGCACAACCATGTTGCGATGATAACAGACGCTTTGCCCAACGACTCACCGCGCTTTTGTACACTGCCAGGTCTCCGTAGATATTCTGCAAGTGCCTATGAATATCTGCGATGCTCTGGTTTTCCGCCAAAGGGAGCTCTCTGCATGGAACGCACCTCCGTCACAGACGTCATTTTGAAGCCTACGTATAGCGCCGAAAGAAATCGGAGCTTGCAGAATGAGATTTTCACTCTGCAGCAGAGTGTCAGTTGATATAAAACTTCTTGAGAGATTAAAACTGTGCACCGGACCGAGACTCGAACTCGGGACAAAAGTTTGGAAGGCAGAAGACGAGGTACTGGAAGAAGTGAAGCTGTGAGGACCGACTTGAGTAGTGCTTGGATAGCTCAGTTGGTAGAGCACTGGCCCGCGAAAGGCAAAGCGAGTTCGAGTCTCGGTCCGGCACATAGTTTTAATCTGTCAGGAAGTTCCAAATATGAGCTTCATGAAACAACAGTGGCGAGAACATTCAACGATGTCTCACAACAAATTTCACTTTTTTTTTTCATCCAAAATTGGCCCGAAAAATGCGTTGCTTTACTTACTGAACGCCTCTCCTACTACAGACATCAATAACAGAGTAGTCAGTCATGTGGTCTGCATACGGACTGGGGAACATGACAAGCGGTGAGTGGTCGAAGCAGAACACTCCACAGGGTCGGGGAGGGAACACAGGAAGTGGCCGTAGCAGCGGTCACGGCTGCTCCGTCTGGGGGAGGAGTTATCGCCTCGGCTGCGGCAGAGACGGTTAGCCACGGCCGGCGCTAAGCCGGGCCTCTAAAGCCCCCACTGTTCAAACACCGGCTGGCTGGCCACTCGCGCCCTGTCCGTGCCGACAGCGCTTCTCCGACATTTCAGTCAACGCAATCCCACCTCGATGATACATTGGTCACACAAGAACCGAAGGTGAACTCCGAAAGTGTAACGCCGGCCGAAGTGGCCGTGCGGTTAAAGGCGCTGCAGTCTGGAACCGCAAGACCGCTACGGTCGCAGGTTCGAATCCTGCCTCGGACATGGATGTTTGTGATGTCCTTAGGTTAGTTAGGTTTAACTAGATCTAAGTTCTAGGAGACTAATAACCTCAGCAGTTGAGTCCCATAGTGCTCAGAGCCATTTTTTTGAAAGTGTAACGTCTTATAAATTTTCCTCTATAGGGGGATACATGTTTCCTCGGCGAATCTCACTGATTAAATTATTTCGTGTTACCAGCCAGGCTGTGATGTATTCAGGCATGAAGGTGGACTCATCGAAATGATGTGACAAAACGACGCAACGACGCGACTGATAAACTTAGAGCGTTTCATCAATGTCCTTTGACAACTGTATTCCGGAAGGCAATTATCAGTGTAAAGGATGAGAAATACTGAACCATACGAAACAAAATCGTGATCACTTCTGAACGGTTTGCGTTAGGACGTTCAAGCTGCACGGCTGGCCGCGGGGCATGATGGGAAACAGTAGGCAATGCCATGGTTTGATTTAGTGATGAAGCCCACTTTCATTTGGATGGCTTCGTTAATAAGCACAATTTGTGCATTATTTCGCGATCGGTAAGTCTCTTCACCTTCAACGGGTGACTGTATGGAACGCAGTCGCGGAATAATCGGTCCGTTAATCCTTGATGGCACGGTGACTGCCGAACGGTATGCGAAGGTTTTCGAAGATGATTACATCCCCGTCATCCAGACATCAAGAAGAATATAATAATTCCAATCCCAAAGAAAGCAGGTGTTAACAGATGTCAAAATTACCGAACTATCAGTTTAATAAGCCACGGCTGCGAAATCCTACCACGAATTCTGTACAGACGAATGGAAAAACTGGTAGAAGCCGACCTCGGGGAAGATCAGTTTGGATTCCGTAGAAATGTTGGAACACGTGAGGCAAAATTGACCCTACGACTTATCTTAGAAGATAGATTAAGGACAGGCAAACCTACATTTCAAACATTTGTAGACTTAGAGAAATCTTTTGACAACGTTGGCTGCAATACTCTCTTTCAGTTCCTGAAGGTGGCACTGGTAAAATACAGGGAGTGAAAGGCAATTTACAATTTGTACAGCAACGAGACGGCAGTTACAAGAATCGAGGGGCATGAAAGGGAAGCAGTGGTCAGGAAGGGAGTGACGATTTTAGCCTATCCCCGATGTTATTCAGTCTGTACATTGAGCAAGCAGTAAATGAAACAAAAGAAAAATTCGAAATAGGAATTATAGTCCATGGAGATGAAATTAAAACTTCGAGGTTCGCCGATGACATTGTAATTCTGTCAGATAGCAAATGACCTCGAAAAGCAGCTGAACGGAATGGACAGTGTCTTGAAAGGAGGATATAAGATGAACATCAACAAAAACAAAACGAGGATAATGGAACGTAGTCGGATTAAGTCGGGTGATACTGAGGGAATTAGATTAGGAAATGAGACGCTTAAAGTAGTTAATGAATTTTGCTATTTGGGGAGCAAAAAGTAGAGAGGACATAAAATGTAGGCTGCCACGGCAAGGAAAGCGTTTCTGAAGAAGAGAAATTTAACATCGAGTATAGATTTAAGTGTCAAGTGGTCACGTCTCAAAGTATTCGTATGGAGTGTAGCCATGTATGGAAGTGAAACATGGACGATAAATAGTTTAGACAAGAAGAGAACAGAAGCTTTTGAAATGTGGTGCTACAGAAGATTGCTACAGATTAGATGGGTAGATCACATAACTAATGAGGAGGTATTGAATAGAATTGGAGGAAACAGAAATTTGTGGCACAACTTGACTAGAAGAAGGGATCGGTTGGTAGGACATATTCTGAGGCATCAAGTGATTACCCATTTAGTATTGGAGGGCAGCGTGGAGGGTAAATATCGTAGAGGGAAACCAAGAGATGAATACACTAAACAGATTCAGAAGAATGCATGATGCAGTAGGTACTGAAGAAGCTTGCACAGGATAGAGTAGCATGGAGAGCTGCATCCAACCAGTCTCTGGACTGAAGACCACAACAACAACATCGAAAGCGACCCATATTTCAACAAGATGTGATTCATGTTATGCGGAGGTTGATCTTATCGAAGCAGGAGAGTGTTTAATGTCCTGGAAGAGCATTTTGAGGACATCATTCTGGCTCTGGGGTACCCAGAGGCCACTGGCATGGGCTTCAATTGGCTGCCATGTTCTCCGGATCTGAACACATGAGACTCCTTTTTGTGAAACTATACTAAAGACAAGGTGTACAGCAATAACTTCTAAACCATGGCTGACCTGAAAACGGCCATTCAGGAGGTCATCGACAGGATCGATGTTCCGACACAACCAAATATCTATAGTGAAGTTTAAATGTTGAATAAAGTATGTGCACGCCGTAGTTTGAAACTAATGTAAGTTATAGTTCAGCCTGTATGTTGGAGGGTATCTACCAGTTCTTTGATCCATTCGCGAATAAAATCTACCGTATGTCCAGTACGTCTCTGATTGCTGTTCGTGTTCACTTCGCAAGGTGTACGTGGAAGAAAATAATTTGCTGCCCGATTCTTCTTCTAACGCATTCTTGCGGAGTTTAACAGTAACCATCTCCATGATACGCAACGTTTCTGGAGTTTGTTGAGCTTCTCCATAACGTTCTCGCGCCGACTACACGAACTATGAAGAATCCTGTCGTTCTTCGTTGGATCTTCAACATATCTCTTATTACTCCTATTAATACATTTTGTTACCTATACCACACTTAGGACAATACACAAGAATCGGTGAAGAAAGTCTTTTGCACACCATTTCTTTCCTTTACGAATTACATTTACATTTAGTTCTCCCGTCAGAAGCCCATGGTCTAACGGTAGCATCTTTGACTAGTAATCAGAACGTCCTGCTTCCTAGCGCTTTAGTTCTGAATAAAACTCATCAGCAATGGTGACCGAAGACTTCCGGCGGACGTTCACCCTTAAGCTATCAACGGACTAGTCAATGAGCTCGAAGGAGTCGATAGAGGTTCAGGGCACTCCCTTGCTCATGGAGATCGAAATTGCCCCTAAAAGGCAGAGGAACTAGCAATCGTCAACGGGAGGAGGATGAAGTAGGCAGAGGAAACCTACGTATTACAGACAAATTCTCTGTATCAGGTGATGTGGCCTGTAATTGAAAAAGTGTCACAGTAACTTCTTCATGGTCAAAATATTCCGGGATAGTCTCCCATCCGGACCTCGTGGTGGGGAATGCCAAGGAAGAGATGACCACGACAAAAAAATCGAATAACCGACGAAAGGATAACGTTCTACGAGTAGGGGTGAGGAATGTCAAAAGTTTGAAGGTGGTAGGGAAGCTGGAGGATCTGAAAAGGAAATGTTCAATCTCGATGTAGTGGAGGTCATTTAAGTGACGTGGAAAGAAGATAAGGATTTCTGATCAGGAGAATACAGAGCAATATCAAAAGCATCAGAAATTGGAATAACTGGAGTAGGATTCATTATTAGTAGGAAGACAGCGCACAGATTGAGTTATTGTGAACAGTTGAGTGAGAAAACTATTGTCAGCGGATTCGACAGCAAACCATCGTCGACAATAACAGTTCACGTACAATGAAGAGCTAAAGGATTATGACCGCCTGCTTAATAGCTTGACAGTCCGTCTTTGGAACAAAATGCATCACTCATGATCAATCAGAGTAAACAGTGAGTTGCAATCAGTGTAAACAGTGAGTTGTTAGTCATATTTACTTGGTCATTTAGTACTTGTTTCTTTTAAGCCTTTGCTTTTTATATATGATAATTTCTCTGTAATGTTAGGAGATGTCTTTCATTATTTATTTTAATAATCTTAATATCATTTTCTGTTGTAGTAGGTTTGTGGTTATATTCTCTCAAATTTTCTGCAAAGTTGAGTGGTTCGTTCCATATTTCCGTGCTCTGATATGTTCTTTTTACCAGGTGTCAAATGTTGTGCTGGTTTGTCCTATATACCTTCCATCACATGTGTTGCACTGTAGTTGGTATATTCCTGCTTTTTGGTAGATATCTGTGTTTATTTCTTATTTTTAGAATATGCCTTTGGATTGAATTGTACGTTTTGAATGCTATGTTTATCCCTTGTCTTTTGAAAATGTTTGTTATTTTATGTGTGAGTTTGTGCTTGTATGTCATTGTGTACCATCGTGAATCTTGTTTCTTGTTTTCCTGTACTCTTTCTGTCACGGTTTGTGCCTGTTTGTGTAGTGTTTTGTTGTACTGTTGTTTAGAGGTGTTTATGTACTGTGCACAATGACTGTATTTGTATTTTAATTTTTTTTTAATTTGGCGACTAGATCCCTATTGTACCCATTGTTTGTTGCTATTTGTGTGACGATGTCTAGTTCTTTCCGGTAATTTTCTGTGCTCTGAGGTACTGTGTTGAGTCTACGAAGCATGCATCTGAGTGCTGATTGTTTCTGTGATTGTGGGTGATTAGAAGGCTGATGTAGAATTGTGTCATCTATTGTAGGTTTTATTTTTTAATGGTTATATGTAAAAGTTTATTTGGTTGTTCTGTTCTTTTTCGATTGTGAATTTTATCTTTCTGTGTATTGTGTTTATATCAGTATGTAATTGATCAGCTTTTGCCTGAGGTTCGTCTATTAAAGAAAGGATGAAATCCCAACAAATCATAACACATCTGATTCCTCTCATAAGTATATACAGGAAAATATAATAATAATAATTATTATTATTATTACTATTATTATTATTATTATGAATAAAAATTGTAATAAAAATACAAAACTATTTTTATTTTATTAAAACGAAATTAATATATAAGAAATCTCTCTCCCCCTCTAATATACACACACAAACACACACACACACACATTCACAAAACATTTGAACGCAGAAAACTGAGAATGTTGGTAACACTTAGGAAAACAAATGAAACTCTGTATTAAAAAGGTGGCAGTTACAGTGGTGTGTAACGTAAACAGTGAACTAAAAGTGAACTGTAAGAATTCCACCTGGTCCCAGATGAGAAAAAGCAATTTGCTTAGATGTAATGAATTAGAAGTAACCTGTAAGTACCTTTCCATTTCACAAAAAAAGTTAAGTAACTGTTTTTAAATCTATAACCTAGATGTAAAACCATAACCCATGTATAAAAACGGACAAATCATGTAATATTTCAGGACACCCACTGAAGATGAATGTAAAAAAGGCGAAACGCGTCTGGGTGCATAAATGGAAATAAAAATTTCGATGTTCAGCATACAAAAAATGCATTTTCTTTGAAACAAGTGCAATTTATAATTTAAGTTAGATTAAATAGGGTGTAAGGTTAGGGCCCGATGACCTCATCAGTTTGGTCCAATAACACCTTAGCACAAATTTCCAAACTTCCATCACTGATGCGGCGGATCAGGGATCAGTCTGTATATTACCAGGTTCGGGGAGTTTGTGGCATTACATGTCAACGCACAGTTTATGTAATTCGAGGAAATATTGAGCCGCTGATTTTCGTGCATGGTTGATGGCGCCCTATAGCGACGCAGATAGATTCCATAGAAATTGCATCGGGCGAACTTCGTCTGTGAGACGTCAACGTGAGTTCACTATAATGCTAATCAAACCACTGTAGCTCTGTTCTGGGTTGGAGACAGAGACGACAATGGTGCTGAAAGATCATATCTCCGTCTGGGAAGACGCCAAGTAGGAAGCGCTGCAGGGGATTCGCAGCTATCAGCATGTCTTCGATTACTACCACAGGTCCCATGAAAGCGCTGGAGAATGCCTTCCATAGCATAATACTGCTCCATACCAGCAGACGACCGTCGACCTAGTGAAGTAAAAATATGACTCATCGGAACAGCCGAATGTTTCCATTGACCGACTGTCGAATCCCGATGGTCCCGTGCCCACTGCAATCGTAATTAACGTTGTCGTTGGATCGACACTGGAACTGGTATGTGTGCTCTGCTGCGGAGCTCCATGTTCGACAACTTACGATGAACGATGTGCTCCTAAACACTTGTGAGTGCACCAGCACTGTGCTCTTTCGGCAGAGATGCCGCAGATCACCACGTAATGCTGTTTTACACCGCAGTCAGACCACCGAACCCCACAACCAGTGAACAGTCGTGGACGTTCAACCATTTAGCGCCTAGTAGTGGTTCCACTGTCCTTCTACATTTTTAGTTGCTCACGACAGTAGCAAGTGAATATTCAACCAGCTTCGCGTTCTTCGCGTTTTCGAGATACTCGTTCACAGGGTCTCCGTAACATTAAGCTGCACTTTGTCAGAGTCTTTTGTCTCAGTGGAGTTCCCTACTAGCAGCCCATCTCTTCGCTAGGGTGATCTTACGTCTGTGTATCCTCCACTTGCATAATTTTGCTACCGTGTCAGGTGCCCATAACGCCACCAGGTGGCGTCCAAAGTCACCGTGGGCAGTTGATCGTAATGTTCTGGCTTTTCACTGTACAAATGCCGCTCTTGAAACCAGGAAATGAAGAGATAGTATATGAGGATACTAAACGGTAAATTAGAGAGATTCGAGCGTGCACGGCGGCTTTCCGGCAGTCGTTCTTCCCGCGAACCACATGCGACTCGAACAGGAAAGTGAGGTATCGACAGTGGCACGTAATGTGCTCTTCGCCACACACCAATGGGTGGCTTTCTGAGTATAAATGTAGATGTAAATCAGTACCTAAAAAGTGATATCATCCTGTAGTGATAGGGAATTGGAATAAGCTTTTGGGAAAGGAACAGATGTGAGAGTCACAAGGAAATACGGGATGATAGTAGGACAGGAAGACTAAATGATTTCTACAATAAGTTTTAGCAAGAAATATCGAATGCTCTTTTGAAAATCAGAAAAGGGGAAGGTAGACTTGGAAAAGATCTGGACACAGGGGAAAATTTTGGCTGGATGATATCATGATCAGACAGAAATTCCGAGATAAGATATTTAATTGTAAGGCGTACCTAGGAGCAGATACAGACTCAGATCACAATTTAGTAGTGATGAATTGTAAAGGAAAGCTTAAGAGAATCATCTGGGGGAATCATTTTGGAGCAATGGTGAGACGTGTTTTGAAGATGGCTTAAGCTGTGGATATTACCGTAAGGAATATCACAGTACGCAGTTAACATGAAGATAAAAAAAATGGCTCTGAGCACCATGGGACTCAACTGCTGAGGTCATTAGTCCCCTAGAACTTAGAACTAGGTAAACCTAACTAACCTAAGGACATCACAAACATCCATGCCCGAGGCAGGATTCGAACCTGCGACCGTAGCGGTCTTGCGGTTCCAGACTGCAGCGCCTTTAACCGCACGGCTAACATGAAGAGGACTCCTCTATAAAGAGTAGTCAAATGTGTTGGACAGGCATCCATGGGTACAAGAAAGATCTGCGAAGAAGCCTTGGGTGACACACAAAATACTTCAACTGATAAACGAAAGAAGGAAATAGAAATATGTTCACGGACCGGCAGCAATAAAGAAATATAAATCACTTAGAAATGAAATAAATAGGAATTGCAAGACAGGTAAGACGAAATGGCTTCAAAAAAAAAAGTGTGAAGAAATAGGAAAAGGAATGATCACCTGACGAACTGACTCAGTCTACAGAAAAATCAAAACGACATTCGGTGAAATTAAGACTGGGGTGGGAATCCCACAGGTAAACGACAGAGGACAGTGCAGGTAGATGGAAAGAGTGCAATTAATGCTTCTATGAGGTGGAGGGATTGTCTGATGGCGTCACATCGGAAATTGGAGACGATACGGAAGTATTAGAATCAGATGTTAAAAGACCTTCGAAACTTGAGACCAAATAAGACAAGGAATATACAATACACTAGCGCAATTCCTAGAATCTTGGGTGAGAAGGCAGCATAATGGCTATTTAATTTGGTGTGTAGGGTCTATGTGACTAGTGACATACATTCCAACTTTTGGAAAAATATCCTCAACTCTGACTATAGCATGTAAGCAACCTATTGCGCAGGTAGCTTAACGGATCTTGCATCGAAGTCGTTGAGAAGAATAAAACACAGATGAATGGAAAAGAAAATTAAGGATCCGTAGATGATGGCCAGTTTGGATTCAGAAATGCGTAAGGCACCACAGAGGCAATGCTGATGTTGCGCTTTATAATGGAAGCAAGATGAAGAAAAACCCAGGAAAAGTGGACGACAATGTAAATTGGCGTAAGATGTTTGAAACAGGAATAAGTTATATGAAACGACAGGTACTAAACAGTATTTACAGGAAGCCAGTTGGGCAGTAAAACTGGAAGAGCAAGAAAGGAGTAAATACTTCGACAGTAAAGGACGGCATTATGAGGGCTGCAGCGAAAGGAAATAGTTTTCTACGTCGGTCACATATTTTTTTTTCCACTTGAAACACGTATGTAACGTAGCAGCGATGGCGAGGCATTGCAGCGTCTCTGACCAGAGAGTATGCGCTTGACCGCGCGAGTGTTGCGAGTGGTTCTCAGTCTGTAGCTCTGTTTAGTTGCAATGCAGTTCCTCCAAGCCGTGCGCAAGAATAAGAGCAGAAATTTGACTAGCAGTTACAATGAGGTAAGAATTTAATTCTGATTTTTTGCACAGGGCCAAAGACCGATATTTCGGTTTAATTGAATTATCATTATCACTGAGATTTTCTTATCACTGAATTGACTTTCATTATTTTCGTGAGGAACTTATACTTGGGTCAGATTGCGATTCTCATTTTTCATTGTCAGTAGATTTAATTGCTAGGAAGGTTACGTTTGGCTCCGATTCATTTATTATTTCTGTCCTTAAAATTTGAGTGGAGAGGTTACACTTAGCGCAATGTCTATTAGCATTCTTAAATAATATTGTCATTTCTTTAAATTTTCGGTGGGGAGGTTACACTTGGCGACACCCAGTCCAGGATCGTATTTCGTTGAGAGTCTTTTGAACAACAGTCAGATATCTGCTCTTATTTGCTTAGATATAATTAGGATTTGGCGCAACGCTTTTACTAATCTTGTGACTTTCTCTCTACAGGTCAACGGCAATTCGTTGCTCTGTTGTATTCGTGTTGCTTTTGCATTGTGCTTATTTATTTTGTGAAAAATTTTGACTATTGTAAAAATGCCGCGAAAGACTGTGAATAGTGTATCGCGAGGTATTACGAATGAAATTACCGACTCAAACAACTTTACCGATAGGACATATGACACGCAGTGTAATGAGGACAATCCTGCGTTCACTAACAATCAGTGCATTCCAACCACTAATGATGACTTTTGTCTTAATGATGAACAAACGAACTCAGTTATGTCCTCTGTTGATTTGACGACAATTGATGACGCAGAACGCTCTATTGTAATGAGCGCTGACGAGCTTAACACACCCGATTTGGAAAATTCAAGTAACGTACAGACAAATTTGTCTAGTGAAAATGAACAGTGTACTGAAAGTAGGACGGATTTATTTAATTCCGAAATAATGTCTGACAGTGTACATCCGACTGACAAACCTATTTCTAAATCTCAGAATAACCAAATGGTTACAGTAAGCGAGAAAGTTCCAGATCCACCACTAAACAGCACAGAGAGTATAAACGCTAACTTTGGCTTTGAACAAATTATGGCAAGATTGCTCAAACGACAATTTAGTGAACAGGTCAGACAACAGAATGAAAATTTCAAACAACTTAGGGAAAATTTCAAACACTTAAATGAGAAACTTGACAATAATGACGAAAATCTCAAACAACTTAATGAAAAATTAGACGACAATTCCAGACAGCTTAGTGAACAAATTAGAGCCGTTGCCGCGCAGTGCCATGACACTAAGGAACAGTTGCGCGTGGAAATTGAGGCTTGTTCACAAAAAATAGCGAAGAAATTAAGTCTGTTGCGCAGGAATTAAGGGAAATGCAAACAGCCGCAACAGACACACTCAGAGACGAAATTAGCGGAGTCGCTAAACAATGCTCTGAAAAAGCTACACAATTACGGGACGAGTTTAAAGCAATGACGGTAGAACTTTCGCGCACAATGGACGCAAAGATAGACGCGAAATTCGAACAACAGAACACTCAGATGAACGAGCGCTTTAATCAGCACATACAAAACAGTGATACGCGTTTCCGCAAATTTATTCAAGATCAAAACAAAGTAAAACGACAAGTCATGGAAACAATCACTGCACAAAGACAAGAGGACAAACGTAAAATGTTCGCGAAAGCGAAGACGTATGTAGACAATAATATTACTACAGTGTCCGACAAAATTAATACCATAGAACAGTTGAACGCGGAATTACGGAATGAAATTTCTGATCTTAAATCAAAAACAGATACACTCACAGTAAATATTCAAACAGTGACAGACAGATTCGAACAATTAGAACTAACACAGGATTGCGAGGTCATCAAAGCTGATGTTAAAAAACTGAGCGAAACTACGCGTAAGTTGCAAAAACAGATTAATGCGTCTGATTCTAAAACCGATGATCAGGTTAAAATATTGACTGAAAAATGTGATGAATTGGCCAGTCGTATGGATGTTATCGAAAATACTAATGATAATAAATCAGACGATACTGCACCGGTTTCATTTAACCAAACACCTGAATTTCAAAATTTACAGCAGACAATTAATGAGATCGATTCATCTAACAACACGTTACGTAGGAAGTTGTCAAATTTACAACAAGAAGTAACAGAGATGAAAAACATTTCAGTTAATAACATACCACAACAGACGCCACTTTATGAACATTTGTCAGACTCACGCAGCGCGTATAATTTGGGTAATCTACAGAGAGTGCGGGACTTAGATTCCGATCAACCACAGTTCAATAGATTCTCTTACGATCCTGAACCTGTTCCATTACACAGAGATGATAATTTCGACTACAAACATTTTCTGTCAGTGAGAAAGTTTAAGGTTTTCAAAAACGATAGAACGCAGATTCACCCACTGGATTGGATTCAACAATTTAGCTTTGCTCTTCCACCGACTTGGCCTGTGACACACAAACTTGAATTTATTTGCAGTTTTTTGGAAGGTGAACCGGCAACTCGTATGAGACCGATCGCGAGACAGTGTTACTCGGTAGAGGAATTTCAGAATGCTTTTCTGTCAGCGTACTGGTCGAAGACGACACAGCGCGGAATTAAAGATCAGTTAATTAGCCTACCAAATTATGAGAACTCCAATTTTCCCAGTGTGACGCAATTTTTCGAGCACATGGTGCAACAGAACCAGTACCTAAGTGAGCCGTACAGTGAATCCGCACTTATACAATTATGCATTTCCAAATTACCACGGTCATTACGAGTGTCACTTCTAACGGGCCAGCAAAAAGAAAACATTTCAGCATTCAGAGATCTTTTACAGCTCTTGGAAGTACAGCAATCTGATTATTCTTTTGTAAACAAAAACTTTTCGTATAATAACCAAGGTCAACAAACTTACGGTAATTATGATCAGGGACGTAATTTCAATAGGAAAAGTAACAGACGCGTTAGGAACGGCAACTACCAGAACTTAAATCACAGACAAAATTCAGATTATCAATATCGTCAAAATTTTCAGCAACAGGAAACACATTTTGGTAACAATAGACGTTTTCCACCACAACAGCATGAAAGTCAGCCGGGTGGAATACATAACCAACAATGTAATGCACAAGGTCAACCAGGCTTTAATGTTCCGCCGCGTGCGCATATAGTCCAAGATCCAACAAATAGTAACGTACGGCAGCAAGGAAACAACTACGTACAAAGAAGACAGTATTTCAATTCCTATCGTAACGCACCGTATAGGAATGACTATTACGACAGACGTAAAAACGATGAGCACAATTATCAGCGTACATATAACAACAGTCGGTCTCACCAACAGCAAAATCATACGCAAGAACATATTCTCATGAATGAACCCGACAGTAGGTACCATCCAGAGCGTAACACGTCTGGAAGAAGTAATAGGACAGTTCAAATAGTAGAAATGCCACAGAATCCTCCTAATAATAATAACACGTCAGATAGAATCTGACTAGATACTGTACAGATCGCATCTTCCAATAATACAAGCACTACCTTTGACACGCAAAATGTTGTTCGTGAAAATGTAATTACTTTTGACGATATCAGAGACACTCTTTTACAGGAAAGACCGGTTGTTCAGAAAACTATTTCACATCCTGTTATCGAAATTAAAATTGGTTCATCAAAATTTTCAGCAGTAATTGATTCCGGCTCACCTATATCAGTAATAAATGAGGTGACTTTCAACGAGTGCAACAAAGAGAATACGTATCCGACATTACCATTAGGCAAAACAAAAGTGAAAGGAGCAGTACCGAGTAAAGGAGTAGACGTTAAATTACAGACGCATTTATCATTTTGTATTGGAGGTCATACTTTCCACTCAAATTTTTGGATTGTTCCTTTATTGACAACAGACGTAATTTTAGGTACTAATTTTCTCGTACAACACGATGCAGTTATTGATTTTCAGAATTCTTATTTAATGTTAAAGGATGAAAATATACAATTTGCTATAGAATTTCAGCACTCACTATCTGCGGAAGAGCAAACAATTAACCGCACAGAGGTCATTTCCGCAACACGTAACATAGACTGTAATCCCACATTGTTCACGGATACGTACGTACACAACTATAATACTCCAGACGAAGCTGACTACGACATAATGCAATTGATTTCTGATAAGGTTAAAGAGAGCAGTGCAACTACAGACGACGAACGAACGCAGTTACACAAAATTCTTTTACAGCAAGCTCCAGTTTTTGACAACATTCCTGGTACTATGTCCGGCTTTATGTATGAATTTCAAGTCAAACAGCACGATACATTTAAAGCAAAGCATTATCCCATTCCATATATTCACAGAGAACAAGTTAAAAAAGAATTGCAGGATATGCTTGACCAAGGAATTATGGAACCAGCAGTTAGTCCGTACATAAACCCGCTGCATATTGTTAAGAAAAAAGATGGGTCACTTCGGCTTGTACTTGATTCACGTCACATTGATGACATTATTATTAATGAAACAGATCGACCACAGACACTAGAGGAACTTTTACAGAAATTTCATGGTACAGCTATTTATTCCACATTAGATTTGAAATCGGGATTTTGGCAAATTCAACTTCATCCGAATTGTAGAAAATATACAGCTTTTCTCTGTTTTGGCGACTGTTATCAATTTCGCAAATTACCGTTCGGCTTAACTATTTCTTCTGCAGCTTTTATTCGCGGTTTGAACACTATACTTCCGACAGAGCTTAAAGACAGAATTACGACGTACGTAGACGATATTCTTATTGCAGAAGCTAACTGGTCGGAACACAATACGATTCTTGAACAACTGTTACAAACTTTTCATGCACAAGGACTTACAGTTAATCTTAGTAAATCGCACTTTGGCAAAACTTCTATAGAATTTCTTGGACACGTGATTTCAGCAGAAGGCATTGCGCCTGATCCGGAAAAACTTCAGGCTCTACGTGACATTAGTGTTCCTACGACGAAGAATCAACTACGCAGTTTTTTGGGCTTAATTAACTTTTTTCGTAAATTTATTCATCATTCTGCTTTAGACACACCCAGATTATGCCAATTAACAGGTAAAAACAGTATTTGGTCTTGGGATAAGCAAGCACACTCTGAATTCATGAACCTGAAACATGCTTTGTTGAATGCTCCACTTTTATTGCACCCAGATCTTACCAGAAATTTTTCCATTGCCACCGACAGTTCCAACACCGCTTTAGGCGTACACATTTTCCAGGAAATTGAAGAAGATGGTTCTACAGTAATTAAAAACATCGCATTTGCAAGTCGCATTCTGTCACCTGCTGAACGAAATTATTCCGTCACAGAACTTGAAACATTATGTGTTGTATGGGCTTTCACGAGATTTAGGCACTTTCTTTATGGCAGACATACTACCGTTTACACAGACCATAGAGCTATACAATTTTTACTTTCGGCCAAATTCACTCACGACAGATTAAGCAGATGGAAACTTTATTTACAGGAATTTAATTTTACGATTGTCCACAATCCCGGCACGCAAAGTGTTATAGCAGACGCACTATCGCGTTCTCTCAGCAACAATCAGCACGACGTAGCAACCAACTTCTGCAAAACAAATTTCAGTGTCATGTACATTCAGCAAGTTGCATTTGAAAACTTTATTTCATCGTCATTACAGGACATAGCAAAGGAGCAAAATAAAGACAATGTGTGGAAAGAAATTAAACACCTTCGGCAAGATAAGAAAAATGTTACGATTAGAAACCACTACACTGTAAGCAATGACATTCTGTTTCGCCGCTCTCATCCTGACAGCAACAATTGGTTATTATGCATTCCTGACGAACTGGTCAACAAATTAATCTGGTACACTCATTTAAGTTACGCACATTACGGAGCAAGAAAATGTTTTCTTATACTGAGACAGAACTGTTATTTTACCAACATGGAGAAACGTATACGACGAGTTTTAGCGTCTTGTAAAATTTGCCAGAAAGCTAAATCTGACACCACTTCACATATTCCTCCTTTATATCCCATTATACCTGTTAAATTAAGACACATGGCCGCAGTAGACATTTTTGGTCCAATTCCGAGAACTAACAGAGGTTTTTGCTACATCTTTGTCGCTGTTGAGCTCACTTCAAAATTTGTTACTTTCACTCCATTACGCAAAGCTACTGCTAAAACTGTTTCGAAAGCATTTATGAAACATTTTCTATCTCATGTAGGGCATGTGATGAAAGTAATTTCTGACAATGGATCTCAATTTCGTAGTAGCGTATGGACACGCATGTTACGAGCCAGAAACATTTCTCCGATCTATATACCCAGGTACCACGCTTCTTCGAACCCCTGTGAAAGATTAATGAAAGAAATTGGTAAGCTGTGCCGAATATACTGCCACAAAAGACATATTGATTGGGATACACACATACTCTCATTCCAAGATGTAATTAATTCCATTCCAAATGAATCCACTATGCTATCTCCGTCTGTTATACTGAAAAACGTTGAACCACCAAACAAAATTAAAGAATTAGTAAACTTCCCTAAATGTCGTCGACTAAGACACCACGAAATGATTGACATTGCGCTGAACAACATCAAACGTGCCGCAGAGCGCCGGAGAAGACAGCAAAAACAGGTTTGTAGACGCCGAGACTTTCACGTTGGACAGAAGATATTAGTACGTACACACTATTTATCCAGCAAATTAAAAGGTAAGTGCAGTAAATTTGAACTTCTATACGCAGGTCCATATCGGATTCGCAGCATCCCTCACCCCAATGTTGTACACGTCGAAACTTTGAGAACCAGAAAATCGAAAGGCAACCACCATATCTCAAACATTAAACCGTTTATTGAATGAAGACACTTTATGATTCAACACACTATGATGCCATTTACTTATGCAATTATATTCACATGACTAATTACTGATGATTATCGTATTTTTTCTTGGCAAGTGCCCGGCAAGGTAAGGTTAGCAGGTCGCTTTTCTTGTCGTTACACATCAGACCGTGCATATTTTTCCAGATGAAATTACGTATTTTATGAATAATTATGCAATTCTATGTAATGACGTAGTAATTTTATCAAATTCTCTCTCCATTAAAGTCTTTAATTCTCGCCTCTATTAACTACACTACATACAAGCTGAACACAACGAACGTCACATTTTTGTCTTTTTATGTACGATTGTTTTCGTGTTTTGTTTATATGCATTGTGAAATAGCTAAGATATAACACACACCAGTTGACTTTGACATTTTTTTTGCCTTATGACATCTCAACATCGTGACTGTTTTACATTTTCTGCTGCTGCATTGTGATATTCTCTATACATTTTGGCTTTGAACACTGTCAATGTTTTTGACATATTACGTTTTCTGTCATGTTATGCTGTATGGTCAATTATGTCACCATAAACCAGTCATTATTTAGTGGGTATATGATTTAAATGCAAGACATTAATCTTTGTTCATCAATTTCAGAAAGAAATGATGCGTGTAAAGGAAATAAATTACACAGAAATGGGAATTTCACCTACGGAATAAACGAAAGAATATGCAATAACTTTATGAGGAAGAGTAAATGGATCAGGATTAACAAGCATTAACAAGAATATACTATACTCATCGTAGAATAGCAGTCTTAACTAATTTTTTCTTTCAGAACACAAGGTGATTGATGCAGGCTGTCAGACAGAACTACACATCTTAGTTTTAGTGATGAAATATGCTAGAGATAAGGATTAGTTGTGTAATGAGTAATGAAGTGATTTTTTTTGCAGATGATAATGAATACTGATGAATAATGATGAAGAATATGCTGATATGAATAATGAAGTTTTTCTTTACAGGTGATGATGATAATGGTGTTATGATGAAATGTATAATGAAGTTTTCTTTACAGATGAGGATAATGTTGAAGTTATGTATCTATGTTATGTAGTTATTTAAGTATTTGTTGCAGTTTGTTTTGACAGCAGGTGTTATATTGCATAGTAGGATGACGGAAAGTTTTGGAAAGGACAGCTATGGAACACATTTTTATACACATTTCACTACCTGTTAATTCGAAGTTCACTACTTTTCAGCATAGTGTGTTTCTTCTTTCAGGTCAATAATCCATTTTGTATTTTTTCCAGGAGAAGCTTTTCATGATACTTACTAAACCAGTTACTTATTATACCTGTTCTAGTACTTGCATTTTTATTTTTTACCCATTTGTGATTATCATTTATAAATGTGATCACATATACTGCCTTATTACATAACCTTGCTACAGCTGACTCATGACGAATGACGTTACCTATCCTCATTTGCAGCACTAGGTCAAAAGCAAATAGTGTTATGCCTCAGCAATTAATTATCGATCCCAACGCAATGCATTGCTAACAAAAAAAAAAAAATGTATTACCAGTCCCATATAATGTCACTAGTTTATGATAATTCTGAATAATACTGAACAGCTCTGAATAGTATGTCACTTCAGTAATGACTTCTTAATGATACAAATATATATATATATATATATATATATATATATATATATAAAATAATGCTTTGTAACTGGCTAATAACTGCCACTGTTTATTGTAATGAGACTACTTATAATGCCCGTGATTATTAATGCCTTGATTGTAATTAACTGATTTTTTAATAATGACTTTGTAATGATCTGAATAATACTGAATGATGAACTATGTTTTTATTCTATTCAATACTTGCTGGCCACTGAGTGCCAATAATTAATGTCACTCCATGAATATGTTATTAATTATGCCATTAATTAACTCTTGTTTTCAATGCTATACTTTGTAACTGGAAAAGAATGTGACTGTTTAATAATGCTTTGTAATTAGGAACAGGCTAATGATTAATACTATATTGGAATGACAAATAATTAATTAACTATGCCATACTTTGTGACAGGAAAAGAATGCGATTGTTTCATAATGCTTTGTAATTAGGAGAAGGCTAATGATTCTTACTATATTGAAATGACAAATAATTAATTAACTATGCCATACTTTGTAACTGGAAAAGAATGTGACTGTTTAATAATGCTTTGTAATTAGGAAAAGGCTAGTGTTTAATACTATATTGGAATGACAAATAATTAATTAACTATGCTATATTTTGTAACTGGAAAAGAATGCGATTGTTTCATAATGCTTTGTAATTAGGAGAAGGCTAATGATTAATACTATATTTGAATGACAAATAATTAATTAACTGCTATATTTTGTAACTGGAAAAGAATGCGATTGTTTCATAATGCTTTGTAATTAGGAGAAGGCTAATGATTAATACTATTGGAATGACAAATAATTAATTAACTCTGCTATACTTTGTAACTGGAAAAGAATGCGATTATTTAATAATGCTTTGTAACTAGGATAAGAAGGTTACTGATTTTATGTAATACAATTAATGAACATTTTTCTGTAATACTACATACTTGGTACAGAAATGTTCAATAACTGGGCTATGAATGCCACAAACTACTAATGAAGACTGTAATTGTCAATATTATGTGACATAATGTCCTTCTCCTCATAAGCTAACTACCCTGAATTACTGCAATGTCCATTTGTCCTGTTTATCCTAGTGATCATGGAGCACTATCTTTGGTTTTGCACTAATTCTACGTTGGTGTGCCTTGTAAGAGCCTGGTGTTGACACGACATGCTGTCCACCACCGTGAGCGATGAAGACGCTATTACGGTCCCACTGTTTGGTGTACCTAATATACTGCCAAAATGAAAAAATGGAATATTACTACGACAGTTCAGTGTCTTGGCTACGCTGATAAATTCTGAGAGGAAAAGAACTTCAAGTTGTGTCACTTGGTGTTGTACTTCTGTGGAAAGATATGGACTTTCAGAACAGCTGTGTGCAATCTAAAGTGCTACAACCATGATGCAATCCTTCCCTTTCCTATCCTAATTCTTGTCACATAGTGAAAATCATTTTTTGCTAACATTATTTATGTTCATGGCTATACATTTTTTTCAATTCGCTGAACTCCAGTGTGAGTACACTTATGTCACTGGTTGACATGATTTTTTGCTATTATGTTTATTTATTGCTAAAATGCTAAAGACATTTTTTTCGATTTGTTCTGAAGTACAGTATATGTGCACTCTTGTCTTTTATATTGTATATACATTTTTTTATTTTAATAATGTGTTCTGAACTACAGTGCATGTGCACTTCTGTTAGGTGTTAATATGTTTTCTACTGAACTTCAGTGCCTGTGCACTTTTCTCATTTTTCAATATGATTTGTACTATTCTGTATATTCAATACTTCAATGCGTATGCACTTATGTCATTTGTTACTAATTGTATATACATTTCATCATTTACTGATATGTTCTCAACTGCAGTGCATGTGCACTCATGTCACTTGTCAACATAATATTTTTTGCCAGTCTGTTTATTTGTTCTGAATATGCTAAAGAATTTTTTCAGTGCCTGTGCACTTTGTTATCTGTCAAATAATTTGTATATACATTTTTCTGATTTGCTACTATGTTTTGTACTCACATTTTGTCTTTGTCTGATATATTTTGTACTTAGTGCGTGTGCACAACATTTAATTCATGTACTACATCTAAATATGGTGTAGAAGTTTGTTAATTAAAGAAAAAATTTGCCGCGCTTGGCAAGTCCAAATGACTCACCATCGCTGCCAAATTTTTGCCCCCCCAGTGGAGGGTTATGAGACACGTATGTAACGTAGCAGCGATGGCGAGGCATTGTAGCGTCTCTGACCAGAGAGTATGCGCTTGACCGCGCGAGTGTTGCGAGCGGTTCTCAGTCTGTAGCTCTGTTTAGTTGCGTGCTGTACTCTGTCAGTAGTCGTTGCGAGTCAGTAGCTCTGTTCAGTGGCGTGCAGTACGCTAGTAGTCGTCATGCAGAGCGGTCGGTCAGTGGTAGCAGCCCAGTGCGGTTGTGTGATGTGGTCTGTCGGCAACACTGGTCAAGATGCTGAATGAGGTATACTGTTAATTAAGATAATCATCGGATAATGTAAAGTTTAATTATTGTAATTAATTTTCAACAAGCGCCCCCAATAATAATTTTGATTTCAAAAGCAATTTTACATAAAATTTTTATTTAATTGAAGTAACTATTTCGTTCCACTTCCCTTAAACAAAAGTTTCAGTTTTCAATTAGATTACAAAAGAAAAGGAATATTATTATTTGCAATGCAGTTCCTCCAAGCCGTGCGCAAGAATAAGAGCAGAAATTTGACTAGCAGTTACAATGAGGTAAGAATTTAATTCTGATTTTTTGCACAGGGCCAAAGACCGATATTTCGGTTTAATTGAATTATCATTATCACTGAGATTTTCTTATCACTGAATTGACTTTCATTATTTTCGTGAGGAACTTATACTTGGGTCAGATTGCGATTCTCATTTTTCATTGTCAGTAGATTTAATTGCTAGGGAGGTTACGTTTGGCTCCGATTCATTTATTATTTCTGTCTTTAAAATTTGAGTGGAGAGGTTACACTTAGCGCAATGTCTATTAGCATTCTTAAATAATATTGTCATTTCTTTAAAATTTCGGTGGGGAGGTTACACACTTAGCGCTTTCGATGGTTCACACCACCATCTCCTGGTGGAGAACTGTTTAGTGACATAGCTGGTGTTATTGAATAGCAGAGACGCCTTTCTCCAGCTGCTGGTCAAGTGGAAGACAGATTATGAGGCGTACTCCAAAAGTAAGGTCCGGTCGGTGACGATATAGAAACCACAGTGAAAATCCGATAACGCTTTACATAGGTGTGTTGGGCAGTGTTTCTGGTATGCCCTTTGATCGTGTGACGTCTGTCTTCTCAGTTCTGAGCGCACAGTGAGCACGTGCGGGTGCCTATAAAACAGTGTCTTCCGCCAAGTACGAGCTCCTGTGAGAGATTTCGCCTGATTTCATGCAGCCCACATGACATAACTGTCAGGCATTTCCTTCTTCATGACAGTTCTCGGCCGCACTCTGCAGGGGCCATCAGGACGCCCCTGCAGTGTTTTCGACAGGCCGGACATTGCTCCCTCTGATTTTCATCTCTGCTGATATGAACCGCTGGGTATGAAGTCACCGATTGGCACAGACAACGAACTGCTGATCAACGTAGAGAATCGGCGAAGAGTGCAGGCGGCTGCCTTCTATGACGAGGGTATTGGAAAGTTGGTACAATGATACAACAAATATCTCAGACTGAGCAGCGACTATGTAGAGACGTTGCTGGAAGGTGTGGCTAACTATTTCGAATAAAATACTTTTGATTTTCACTGTGATTTCCATTCCGCGACCCATCGGACCATACTTTCGGAATACGCCTCGTATATGTCTTTTGCTGGTAACAGCATTGTGTTTTTAGAAAGGCTATGTTAAACTTACAAAAAAAAAATTGTCACAGTGAAAAGTACTTATAATTGATGTGATTTCGAAAGAAAGACACCTTACTGCTACTTGCTGCACGTGCCTTCCGCTGTACATATGTTTATACTGCAATTTCAAAGATATATATGTCAGAGATATTCTTGCTTACATTAAGTACAAAAATTTAATTAATATAGAAAATGATTATCTATGTAAGTAACTGGTTATCTACACAAAAACATTCCCAGTGAACCCTGGACTTTGAGTGATGACTTGTGTACCTCAGTAATACGGATAGTCGTATCGTTTATGCAACCACATCAGAGGGGTATCTGTTGAGATACCAGAAAAGCGCGTGGTTCCAGAAGTGGCGCAGCCGCCTTTCCAGAAGATGTAACGGCAACAATCTGAATGATTAACTGATCTAGCCTTGTAACATCGACCATGACGGTCTTGCTGTGCTGGTACTGCGGACATCGAAGGCTTAGAAAAAGTACAGCCGTTATTTCCTCTAGCGTATGCCACTCTACTGTAGTGATTGAATGATAATGGCATCCCACTGGGTAAGATATTCCGGAGGTAAAACAGTCCCTCATTCATATCTACTCAGGAGGACTTTGTCATCAGGAAAATCAAAACTAGCACTCTAGAGATGGGAGCATGGAGCGTTAGACCCCTTGATCGAGTAGGTAGTTTAGAAAATTTGAAAAGGGAAATGTATAGGATGACGCTAGATACAGTGGGATTAGTGAATGTCGGTGGCAGCATGAGCAGGAGACTCGGTCACGTGAGTACGGTGAGTACACTGTCATAAATAAAAATACCAAATCGACATAATGCTGGAGTGCATCTAATAATGAAAAAGAAAGTAGTATTGTGTGTAAGCTTCTATGAACAGTGTATGAGAGCATTACCTTAGGCAAGATAAACACTAAGTTAATACTCCTGCTGTAGTACAAGTTTAAATGTCAACTAGCTCCGCAGTTGGTGAAGAGACTGAAAAAAAAACGTATTAGAAAATAAAAGAAAGTATCAGATAGCAAATGGAGAGGAAAATTTAATTGTGATGGCGGAATGGAATTAGTAAGCAAAGGACGAGAAGGAAAAATTGTTCGTTACTGTGGCCTGGAGGAAGGAAAAAATGAGAAAGCCGCCTGGTAGAATTTTGTGCAGCGCATAATTTAATCATTGCTAACAATTGTTTAAGAATTATGAAAGACGATTGTGTGTGTGGAACAGACATGGGAACACGGAAAGTCTCAAATTGATTATATAACGGTCAGATACATTTCGAAACCAGGTTTTAAATTGTAAAATCTTTCCTGGGTAGACGTGGACTCTGATCACAACTCATTGGTTATGAACTGTCAAACGAAATAAATTGCAAACACATAGGAAATAAAAGAGACGATACCTTGATAAGTTGAAAGAATCAGAAGATGCTGACCTTTTCAGGAGAAGCATTAGGCAACGACTGACTGAAACTGGGGAAAGG
Source organism: Schistocerca piceifrons (assembly GCF_021461385.2). Classification (NCBI taxonomy): domain Eukaryota; kingdom Metazoa; phylum Arthropoda; class Insecta; order Orthoptera; family Acrididae; genus Schistocerca; species Schistocerca piceifrons. Next base: position 923,000,802 of record NC_060140.1, read on the forward strand.
AATATAGTAGAAGACGAATTAATGGCTTTGAGAGATGAAATAGTGAAGGCACAGAGGATTACTTAAGTAAAAACCCAAAGTCTCGTAGATATCCCTGGATATCACAGGATACACTGAATTTCATGGAAGAAATGAGGAAATATAAAATTACATCCAGTGAAGCAGGCGAAAGGGAATACTATAATCTCAAAAGTGAGTGAAGTGAAAACTTACTAAGCACAGATGGCTAGACGATAAATGTAGGAATATAAAGGGATATATAGCTAGGGGAAACATAGAAAATGGCAACTGAAAAATCAAGATATTTAGAGAAAAGGGAAGAAGTTGAATGAATGTCAGGAGCTCAAATGGGAAACCAATTCTAATCAGAGGAAGGAAAATTGGAAGATGGAAGGAGTATATAGAGAGACTTCTGGATGAAGCTGTGATGTGAGGTATACCACTGCGAGAATCTGTCCGAGTGCTGAAAGACATAATTATAAACTAGACCCCGGAATAGACAACATTCCGTCGGAACTACTGACACCCTGGGAAGAGACAGCTGTGACGAAATAATTTCACCTGGGGTGTAAGATGTATGAGACAGGCGAAATATCGTCGCATTTCAAGAAGAAAATAATGGTTCCAGTTCCAAAGAAAGCAGGTGTTGAGAGGTGTGAATATTATCGAGCTGTAGTACTTCATAGTTGCTAAATACTAGCACCAATTATTTGCAGCAAAATAGAAGAACTGGTAGAAGCTGGCCATGGGAAACATGAGTTTGGGTTCTGTAGAAAAGTGGGATCACATGGCTGTACGACTTTCCTTAGAACGTCGGTTAAGGTAAGGCAAACCTAGGTGGACTTAGAGAACGCTATTGACAATGTTGGCAGGAGTGCACTTTTTGAAATTCTGAAGTTAGCAGGGGTAAAGTACAGAGAGAGACGGGCTGTTTATAAATTGTACAGAAACAAGATGACAGTTATAGGAGTCGCGGGGCATGTGAAGCAACCAGTGGTTGAGAAGGCACTGAGACAGGTTTGTAGCGTATTTCCGACATTATTCAGTCTATACATTGAGCAAGCAGTAAAGGAAACCAAAGGAAATGCTTGAGTAGGAATTGATGTTCGGGGAGAAGAAAAGAAACTTTGAAGTTTGGTGACGACATTGTAGTTCTGTTAGAGGCAGCAATGGGCTTGGAAGAGCAGTTGTAAACTGTGGCTATACTGGTACGAACAGCCCATAGTGACTCGCCTTCACACATTTCGTTTAATATACATTGTGACTAAAGCCCTTCTGGTCTGTTAATTATTTTATATGTGACATGTAAGTACTGCTTCTGTCTTTTGTTGTTAGTCAGTGCTTACTTTTTATATAAAAATGTCGTTTTATGCAAATTTGTAACCAAGTTATAGGACATTTTGTTTTAATTCTGATGAAGGCACTCTTAGAAGTATTGAAACCTGGTCAATAAGACTAAAAATAATTGTGACCGAGGGCTCAATTGTTTCAATTTTAATGAATATGCTTTAAGTACTTTGTAGGGTCTTATGTAAATGCTAGATGAGCCTGTTTCACTGTTGTCTTTAATAGATTTTCCCCAAGGTTCTTTCTGTGGTTATATATTCCTAGTGCTTCATGCAGCGACATCTAATGACCTATGATCAATGTTTGGTGCATCAACAGTTATTACATATATGCTAATGCACAGATCCAGGAAAGCTTAAGGTGTTTTGAGGAAAATAATATTGTATAGCTAGACAAATAGCCCACTAGCAAACTCCAAAGTAAACTTAAAGCCCTGCTCAAGAATACTAACTTCCTTCTTGCTGAGGAAGAAAAGTAGCAATATATTTGCGCTAATCCAATAGTAACACAACAGAGATGTCAATGAAATGCTCACACAAACGATGGCTCCATAAAACCAGTCTCAATCCTAATAAATTATCCTGGGTATAAAATTCTACAGTAATTTGACAAGACACTACAGGACAATTTAATGCCTGAAAGTAACTAGTCAACAAAATATAGAGTCTCACTTGTCAACCATTGAGAAGACGTATACAGTACTAAGATATTCGACATTATTTTCCTAGATGTAACAAGTCTGTATTGTAATATCACCAGTCATGATGCTATATCTGTTATTAAACAGAACCTAATACAATGCAGGAAGCTCTTCCCTGCAGAAATCACAGTTTTCATTAATGTTCTGGAGTCCGCCCCCGGTAGCTAAGTGGTCAGCGCAACAGACTGTGAATCCTAAGGGTCCAGGTTCGATTCCCGGCTGTGTCGGAGATTTTCTCCGCACAGGGACTGAGTGTTGTGTTGTCCTAATCATCATCATTTCATCTCCATCGACGCGCAAGTCGCCGAAGTGGCGTCAAATCGAAAGACTTGCACCAGACGAGCGGTCTACCCGACGGGAGGCCCTCGTCGCACGCCATTATTATTACTATTAATGTTCTGTAACTGGTACTGCAATATAATTACTTCTCTTTCAACGGAATAATCTACAAACAGGCAAACTAGGTAGTTTTGGATGTCAGCATATCAGAAACTATCGCTGAACTACTACTCAACCACCTTTTTTTCAAAAAAAATAAAAAATAAAAAGAAGAGCCAACATACAATCAAAAAAGTATAAAAGTTCAGTTCCACATGCAAGATTTAGATGATACGTTATATAATAATTTATGCGGATAGCAAAAATAATGTACAAGACATACTCCAGATCTTAAAACAAAACTCACAAAATCATTAAATTCACCTATGAGCAGGAAATAAAGAATAACAATCATGCCACCCCCCAACATGCACAAAATAGCAGCTTACTACTATTCATAGAGCAGTAAAGATCTTACTGAGAGTGAGAGCCTCGAGAGTGAAATGAGAGTCATAAAACAATGGATGTAAACTACACTAACAGACAACTTAGTTGAAAAAGTGAAACTAAAAATCACCAAAGCAACCCTCAAAAACCAGGAAAATACAGCAACACAATGCTTACCATTCCACAACAATGCCTCCCAAAAAATTTCCAATATCAAACATAAAATAAGAACTGGTTTCCAAACAAAATATAAAATTTGCTACACACTACTCATGATGAGAAATGGAGCTAAGACAAATTTTCATTCCCTGGTATGTACAAACACATCTGTAGTACATTTCTAGCTCAATACAGATGTCAAAGAGGGGTACCTACAGATACAGCATATCAAACGAATATATAATAGCCTCCCATATAAAAGATACAAGACATTCATTTGATACCGAACAAATCAACCTAAAGGTATTGACACATTGAACAAACCACTCTAAATGTCTCTGTACCAAGAACTAGATATTTAAAGCCACTGAAAGAAACTTGGGGAAAATCTACTCAGTGATAATTGACATTTAAAGCCACTGAAAGAAACTTGGGGAAAACCTACTCAGTGACAATAATACACTACCGGCCATTAAAATTGCTACACCAAGAAGAAATGCGGATGATAAACGGGTATGCATTCGACAAATATATTATACTAGAACTGACATGTGATTACATTTTCACGTAATTTGGGTGCATAGATGTTGAGATATCAGTACCCAGAACAACCACCTCAGACCGTAATAACGGCCTTGATACGCCTGGCCATTGAGTCAAACAGAGCATGGATGGCGTGTACAGGTAAAGCTGCCCATGCAGATTCAACACGATACCGCAGTTCATCAAGAGTAGTGACTGGCGTATTGTGACGAGCCAGTTGATCGGTCACCATTGACCAGACGTTTTCAATTGGTGAGAGATCTGGACATTGTGCTGGCCAGGGCAGAAAATCGAACATTTTCTGTATCCAGAAAGGCCCGTTCAGGACCTGCAACATGCGGTCGTGCATTATCCTGCTGAAATGTAGGGTTTCGCAGGGATCGAATGAAGCGTAGTGCCACGGGTCGTAAAACACCTTAAATGTAACGTCCACTGTTCAAAGTGCCGTCAATGCGAACAAGAGGTGACCGAGACGTGTAATCAATGGCACCCGATACCATCACGCTGGGTGATACGCCAGTATGGCTTCCAATGTGCGTTCACCGCGTTGTCGCCAAACACGGATGCCGCCATCATGATGCTGTACACAGAACGTGGATTCATCCGAGAAAATGACGTTTTGCCATTCGTGCATCCAGGTTCGTCGTTGAGTACAACACTGCAGGCGCTCCTGTCAGTGATGCAGCGTCAAGGGTAACCGCAGCCACGGTCTCCGAGCTGATAGTGCATGCTGCTGCAAACGTCGTCGAACTGTTCGTGCAGATGGTTGTTGTCTTGCTAACGTCCCCATCTGTTGACTCACTGGTCGAGACGTAGCCGCACGATCCGTTACAGCCATGCGGCTAAGATGCCTGTCATCTCGACTGCTAGTGGTACGAGGCCGTTGGGATCCAGCACGGCGTTCCGTATTACCCTCCTGAAACCACCGACTCCATATTCTGCTCACAGTCATTGGACCACGACCAATGCGAGCAGCAATGTCGCGATACGATACGATAAACCGCAATCAGGATAGGCTACAATCCGACCTTTATCAAAGTTGGAAGCGTGATGGTACGCATTTCTGCTCCTTGCACGAGGCATCACAACAATGTATCACCAGGCAACGCCGGTCAACTGCTGTTTGTGTATGAGAAATCGGTTGGAAACTTTCCGCATCTCTGCACGTTGCAGGTGTCGCCACCGGCACTAACCTTGTGTGAATGCTCTGAAAAGCTAACCATTTTCATATCACAGCATCTTCCTGTCGCTTAAATTTCGCGTCTGTAGCACGTCATCATCGTGGTGTAGCAATTGTAATGGCCAGTAGAGTAAAACTGGTTCAACCACGGTTTTCAAAAAGTTTGAAAGGCTTAGGGACAACGTCGAGTGCTGTTGGTGTTTATACCTGACAGAGTCGTATAACGTTGGTCCCTAGTCGAGTATGGAGTTAAATGCGCACGAACAGCCAGCTACATACAGTGCATCCTGTCAACGTCATAAGCGAGAGATGGGGATACGGCGTTCGGTTGACGGCTGCCGCAGCCACGGACCATTGCTCGATACTGGGAGTTGCTGAACCGCAGCATCTGGACAGTGAAGAACACTCGTGCCGCAATTACGCGCGTGCAGATCTGCTAGCGCCAGAACCGGGGAATACGCAATATCTGGCGCGCGGCCAGTTATTGTCGTCCCAGCTGTGCCAGCAACGTTACCCCGCTAAGAATTCTCAATCTCACCCAGCGCTGCGGAAACCATGCCACTGCGGTTGCCATGACAGGCGAATAAACATGGCTGAGATGGTAATACTTTGTATCCTTTGCTTTGAAAATGGTCCAAGACGTCGGAAAGGATATTCCGCCGGCCAAGGACGGTAGGCAGAAGGGCACGCACACTCTAAGAAAGAGAGAAAAGGCGCGTCACAAAGGAATTATTCGAATGGATCAGTAGATGTATATGAGCAGACATACAACAGATTATAATCCCAGAAAAAATGGCAAAGTTTGATAATACCGCTTCAGTTGTAAATTCCTTTATTTTCACGCGTTAGGTTTCGGACTGTTATAAGCACATCCTCAGGTGTCGCACTGGAACCACGCTTAAAACACACATGAAAAACAAAAAAACAATTTTTTCCTAAAAAGATTTAAAAACTTTTAAAAACCATTGGGCTAGGTGCTATGAAATCTACGTCAATGCGCAAGTGGCACCAGACAATACTACAGTACTACAGACGACTGCCTGGGTAGGGAATGTATACAAACGATAACACGACACTTACGCTGTGCTGTGGTCCCCGAGCGCCGAGTGTACCAGGCACAGTGTGCTGCCTATGGCTGGCCGGCGTGGCCGAGCGGTTCTAGGCGCTACAGTTTGGATCCGCGGGACCGCTACGGCTGTAGGTTCGAATCCTGCCTCGGGCATGGATGTGTGTGATGTCCTTAGGTTAGTTAGATTTAAGCAGTTCTTATTTCTAGGGGACTGATGACCTCAGCTGTTAAGTCTCACAGTGCACAGAGCTATTTGAACCATTCTTTTGCTGCCTATGAGCGCAGAACAGGGAGTAGCGGATGTGAACGAGGAGGCAAACTGGTAAAACAGAGTGGCCAAACTGCCGCCATTTATTGACAGAGGCTAGAACACGGGACCTCTAGCCCGGCCGTTGGCAATTTTAAATTAGTGGTTTACATTTAAAATGAAGAAAAAAACAAAAAATTATATAAAAATACACGATATAAGTTAAAAGTGCGTAAAAGAGCGTACTTAACGGGTCGGTCCAGATCTACGCTAAAACTGAGTGGAAGGTACGATATGAAATTATTATATATATACCGTAAGGCGCAATGAATCTTTCCTTTTACATGAGTGGCAAACAAGTTTTAAATTTAGTAGGGATGTTGTTATTGTGGTCTTCAGTCGAGAGAGAGGCCTGATGCAGCTCTCCATGCTACTTTATCCTGTACAAGGTTCTTCATCTCCCATTAACAACTGCAACCTACGTCCTTCTGAATCTGTTTAGCGTATTCATCTCTTGGTCTCCCTCTACGATTTTTACCCTCCACGCTGTCCTCCAATACTAACTTGGTGATCCCTTGATGCCTCAGAACATGTCCTACCAACCGATCCCTTCTTCTGGTCAAGTTGTGCCAAAAACTTCTCTTCTCCCCAATTCTATTCATTACCTCCTCATTAGTTATGTGATCTACCCATATAATCTTCAGCGTTCTTCTGTAGCACCACATTTCGAAAGCTTCTATTCTCTTCTTGTCCAAACTACACTCCTGGAAATCGAAATAAGAACACCGTGAATTCATTGTCCCAGGAAGGGGAACCTTTATTGACACATTCCTGGGGTCAGATACATCACATGATCACACTGACAGAACCACAGGCACATAGACACAGGCAACAGAGCATGCACAATGTCGGCACTAGTACAGCGTATATCCACCTTTCGCAGCAATGCAGGCTGCTATTCTCCCATGGAGACGATCGTAGAGATGCTGGATGTAGTCCTGTGGAACGGCTTGCCATGCCATTTCCACCTGGCGCCTCAGTTGGACCAGCGTTCGTGCTGGACGTGCAGACCGCGTGAGACGACGCTTCATCCAGTCCCAAACATGCTCAATGGGGGACAGATCCGGAGATCTTGCTGGCCAGGGTAGTTGACTTACACCTTCTAGAGCACGTTGGGTGGCACGGGATACATGCGGACGTGCATTGTCCTGTTGGAACAGCAAGTTCCCTTGCCGGTCTAGGAATGGTAGAACGATGCGTTCGATGACGGTTTGGATGTACCGTGCACTATTCAGTGTCCCCTCGACGATCACCAGTGGTGTACGGCCAGTGTAGGAGATCGCTCCCCACACCATGATGCCGGGTGTTGGCCCTGTGTGCCACGGTCGTATGCAGTCCTGATTGTGACGCTCACCTGCACGGCGCCAAACACGCATACGACCATCATTGGCACCAAGGCAGAAGCGACTCTCATCGCTGGAGACGACACGTCTCCATTCGTCCCTCCATTCACGATTGTCGCGACACCACTGGAGGCGGGCTGCACGATGTTGGGGCGTGAGCGGACGACGGCCTAACGGTGTGCGGGACCGTAGCCCAGCTTCATGGAGACGGTTGCGAATGGTCCTCGCCGATACCCCAGGAGCAACAGTGTCCCTAATTTGCTGGGAAGTGGCGGTGCGGTCCCCTACGGCACTGCGTAGGATCCTACGGTCTTGGCGTGCATCCGTGCGTCGCTGCGGTCCGGTCCCAGGTCGACAGGCACGTGCACCTTCCGCCGACCACAGGCGACAACATCGATGTACTGTGGAGACCTCACGCCCCACGTGTTGAGCAATTCGGCGGTACGTCCACCCGGCCTCCCGCATGCCCACTATACGCCCTCGCTCAAAGTCCGTCAGCTGCACATACGGTTAACGTCCACGCTGTCGCGGCATGCTACCAGTGTTAAAGACTGCGATGGAGCTCCGTATGCCACGGCAAACTGGCTGACATTGACGGCGGCGGTGCACAAATGCTGCGCAGCTAGCGCCATTCGACGGCCAACACCGCGGTTCCTGGTGTGTCCGCTGTGCCGTGCGTGTGATCATTGCTTGTACAGCCCTCTCGCAGTGTCCGGAGCAAGTATGGTGGGTCTGACACACCGGTGTCAATGTGTTCTTTTTTCCATTTCCAGGAGTGTATTTATCGTCCATGTTTCACTTCCATACATGGCTACACTCTATACAAATACTTTCAGAAATGACTTCCTGACACTTAAATCTATACTCGATGTTAACAAATTTCTCTTCTTCAGAAACGCTTTCCTTGCCATTGCAAGTCTACATTTTATATCCTCTCTACTTCGTCGATCATCAGTTATTTTGCTCCCCGAATAGCAAAACTCCTTTACTACTTTAAGTGTCTCATTTCCTAATCTAATTCCCACAGCATCACCCTACTTAATTCGACTACATTCCAATATCCTCGTTTTGCTTTTGTTGATGTTCATCTTAAATCCTCCTTTCAAGACACTGTCCATTCCGTTCAACTGCTCTTCCAAGTCCTTTGCTGTCTCTGACAGAATTACAATGTCATCAGCGAACCTCAAAATTTTTATTTCTTCTCCATGGATTTTAATACCTATTCCGAATTTTTCTTTTGTTTCCTTTACTGGTTGCTCAATATACAGATTGGATAACATCGGGGAGAGGCTACAACCCTGTCTTACTCCCTTCCCAACAACTGCTTCCCTTTCATGTCCCTCGACTCTTATAACTGCCAACTGGTTTCTGTACAAATTGTAAATAGCCTTTCGCTCCCTGTATTTTAACCCTGCCACCCTCAGAATTTGAAAGAGAGTATTCCAGCCAACATTGTCAAGAGCTTTCTCTAAGTCTACAAATGCTAGAAACGTAGGTTTGCCTTTCCTTAATCTTTCTTCTAAGATAAGTCGTAAGGTCAGTATTGCCTCACGTATTCCAGTATTTCTACGGAATCCAAACTGATCTTCCCCGAGGTCGGCTTCTACTAGTTTTTCCATTCGTCTGTAAAGAATTCGTGCTAGTATTTTGCAGCTGTGGCATATTGTCGTTTGGGTAATACTCTTTTATAGAGTGTCATTTATTTTGGCGACACCAAGTAACTTTTTGCGAGGAAGTACAAGTTCTATAACTTTGCTTCCGCCGTTTTTTCTCGAAGTTCGGGGCTTTATTGTGAAAAACTTACAAAAAAAATGATTAATCGCATTTACCATTCCGTTGAACGGAATGGACAGTGTCTTGAAAGGAGGGTATAAGATGAACATCAACAAAAGCAAAACAAAGACAATGGAATGTAGTCGAATTAAGTCGGGTGATGCTGAGGGTATTAGATTACGAAATGAGACACTTAATGTAGTAAAGGAGTTTTGATATTTGGGGAGCAAAATAACTGATGATGGTCGAAGTAGAGAGGATATAAAATGTAGACTTCCAATGGCAAGGAAAGCGTTTCTGAAGAAGAAAAATCTGGAAGTATTTGTATGGAGTGTAGCCATGTAGGGAAGTGAAACGTGGACGATAAATAGTTTTGCAAGAAGAGAACAGAAGCTTTCGAAATGTGGTGCTACAGAATAATGGTGAAGATTAGATGGGTAGATCACATAACTAATGAGGAGGTATTGAATAGGATTGGGGAGAAGAGGAGCTTGTGGCACAACTTGACTAGAAGAAGGGAGCGGTTGTTAGGACATGTTCTGAGACATAGAGGGGTCACCAATTTAGTATTGGAGGGCAGCGTGGAGGGTAAATATCGTAGAGGGAGACCAAGAGATGAATACACCAAGCAGATTCAGAAGGATGTAGGCTGCAGTAGGTACTGGGAGATGAAGAAGCTTGCACAGGATAGAGTAGCATGGAGAGCTGCATCAAACCAGTCTCAGGACTGAAGACCACAACAACAACAGTATTTCCCATCGCTGGCCACTATATTCTCCCATCTTTCAGATAGTATACGAATCCCGTGGCGGAAGAACTGGGCGTCTTTTGTGGAGATCCATGAATCGATTCAATTTTGCACTTGTTCATATAATCGGAAGTGCTGGGCCGCCACACCGTACGCCACTGATTGAAAACGGTGGTAGTCAGAGATTACAACGTATGGAGAATTCGGCGGGAGAGGTATCACTTCTCATTTCAACGTTTCCATGGATATTTTGACGGGTTTTGCGACATGGGGTCCGACACTGACGTATTGCAAAATTAGCTTTACGTGTCTATCGCTGTAGTGTCGCCTTTTGTGTTTCAGTGCTGGGCTCGAACGCATCAACTGGTTTCGATAATGATGTCCTGTGACTGTCTTCGTCTGTTTCAGTATCTACGAAAACGTTCTGTCTTCCACCGCGATGCCAGTCTTCGACATCAAAATCACCGTTCTTCTCTGCACTTTCTTCCGCTAATAGTTCCCTCACCATTGGTCTTACCCAGCATTTTAAGAGCCACAGCTGCATATATCTTTATGTTAAAGCAGAAAATTAAAACTTCCCGCAAACGGGTACGTAAGTTGACGTACGTAATCGAGAATAACCTAATTATGCAGTCACAAATCGACTAATATTTTTATGGCATTATGTTTACAGATGCCTAAGCTCATTGTATTACACCTATGACCAACCACCCGAACCCCACTTGCTGCTACTGCCGTCTATTGCAAAACGGCGGAAGCCAAGTTGTAGACTTAATAAAATAAAAACGCATTAACTAAATGATCTTTAGCTACTAAGCACACATTAATCAGCATGACTGTCTGTCTTGAGCCTTTTCTACTTAGAAGATACGAACAACAGTACTTTTTTTAAAATCACAATGTATTTTTTATTCGGTAATCCAACTCCTATTCTTCAACAGCTGTTCAAAAACGTGTAGCATTGACGTAAACACAACGTTATTAAAAAAGTTACACAAAATCGGCTTTTACTCTGAAGCACTAGCACACGGTGCAGTTACCCAGAGTAACGTAACTCGTCCACTACCTGGTGTTAACAATGAACAAATGAAAACACAAGGAAAATGCATACTTACGTGTTCTGTAGATGAGTAGAATTGTAAGTTGTAGTAACACAAACCTTCAACTGTAGACTGTGACTGAGTACCTGGTGTGCATTTTCCTGGTATTTTCATTTGTTTACAGTAAAGTTCAGAAAGTGAACGAGTTACCCTGGCTATCTTTACTGGGCTCTAGTACAGAAAACCCAAGGCCAGTTTTTAATACTTACTGAAGGGTACATTGTGATACGTTTCTGAACATGTCTTGAGGAGAGGTAGTGGATTAACAAACAAAAAATATAGGGCTCTATTTAAAAAAGGCTTGCGGCTGTTCATATTTTCGTAACGAATAAAGAGTCAAGACAGACACTCTTGGTTACTAATTTCCCCGTGGTGGCTGAATACCATTTGCTTAATACCTTTTTCTCGCTTTTTCCTGTGTACAAAAGTTATTTGTGGCAGTGAAGATAAATGGGGCATCCTCTACTACATTTTGTGAGATATTGTAGCGTGGCTTTAAAGTAGCTAAATAAATAAAAAATAAAAAAGAAGAGATATACGTTTTAACGGCAATCGAGAGTATGGCGCTTAAATTTTTGACACATTTTTCGATAAATATTTTTAAGATAAAAGGCAAGGCAGGTGGAATCGGTTATGGCGCTATAAACACCATCAAATGTGGCTTACGCGCCAGACTACGTCACTGTATGCAGTAAGAAGATAGGCCTTCGCTACTTTGCAATTAATTGAAACGTATTTGGTCTTAGCCGTACTTTATATCACATAGAAACATGGTCAGCTTCGACTGTTGTGAACTAAAACGCTGCGTTCCAGGGCTTCAGAAGGAAAACAACTTCACAGGTGTGCACATACTCATTTTTAGCTGAAAACCACCGGTGGCAAAGAAAAGAAAAAACATTCGAAACGTCTTGACAAAGGAACTCTTTTGGCGGTGTTTACACGAAAACAGATTATACTAGCCGCATGGCCTTCCGTTTTTAGCAGACTTTTCGTTTATGTTCGCAAAACGTTTCAAGGGTTACATTAAAGAGCGCTATATATATGTAATCGTCTTTTGAAGAACTTCCGAACACCGTTAAAAAGTGTACCCTTCCCTCTTCAAAAAGTCATACTTGCTTCAGTATCTCGGTTACTAGAAGAGTTAAGAGTATTACCCGTACGACACCATTACGTGCCCTTCTGGCTAACATCACTCGCCCAAAACTTCGTCTCCATATCTCATATATCAATGCACGGGAATTAGTGTTAACAAAGAAAACAAATAGATTAACTTCAGCTATGAAAGTAGTACGATTCAGTCATCATCGTCAGTAGCAGAGGCATCGGCTATCCAATATTCACTGCCGAACAAAGATCTTCTCCAGCTTTCCAACGAATTACTTTGCACAGCCTTACGCCCTCACACTGGAAGTCAACGTTTCATAATCCACCTCTACATGGATACTCTGCAATCACACTTAAGTGTCCGGCAAATGGTTCGTCAAACCACCTTCACAATAATTCTCTATTATTCCAATTTCGAACAGGGAGCGGAAAAAGGAACACCCATCTTTCCTATCTTTCCGTGAGATCTCTGACTTCCCCTATTTTATTATGATAATCGTTTCTCCCTATGTATGTCGGCATCAACTAAATATATTTGCATTCGGAGGAAAAAGATGGTGATTGAAAATTTGTGAAAACATTCCGCCGCAACGAAAAACGGCTTTGTGTTAATGATGTCCATCCCAAATCATGTCCAGTGACAATCTCTCCCATATTTCGTGATATTACAAAACGCTGCTCTTCTTCCAACTCTCTCGATGTACTCCGTTCAGCCTATTTGGTAAGGATATCACATCGCGCAGGAGTACTCCAAAAGAGGGGGGACAGCGTAGCGTAGGCACTCTAATTGTGATCTGCGAGTAAAACTCAGTCTTTGGTTAGTCTTCCCCACAACATTTTATGTGAATTCTTTCCAATTTAAGTTGTTCGTAATTCTAATTCCTGGGTACATAGTTGAATTTACGGTCTTTAGACATGACCTGTTTATTACGTAACTAAAGTTTAAGGGATTCCTTTTAGCACTCATGTAGATGATCTGACACTTTGCATTATCTGGGGTTAGTTGCCAATTTTTGCACCATTCAGATATCTTTCCTAAATCGTCTCGTAATTTCTTTTGATCTTCTGATGACTTAACTAGACGATAAACGACAGTATCATCTGCGAACAGCCGGCCGCGGTGATCTAGCGGTTCTAGGCGCTCAGTCCGGAACCGCGCGACTGCTACGGTCGCAGGTTCGAATCCCGCCTGGGGCATGGATGTGTGTGATGTCCTTAGGTTAGTTAGATTTAAGTAGTTCTAAGTTCTAGGGGACTGATGACCACAGATGATAAGTCCCACAGTGCTCAGAGCCATTTGAACCATCTGCGAACAAGCTAAGACGGCTGCGCAGATTGTCTCCTAAATCATTTATACAGATCAGAAACATCACAGGGCCTATAACACTACCTTGGGGAACATAGAAATCACTTCTGTTTCACTAGGTGGCTTTCCGTCAGTTACTGCAAACTGTGACGTCTTTGACAGGAAATCACGAATCCAGTCACGTAAATGAGTAAATATTCCGTAGGCACACAAATTCAGTGCAAGCCGCTTGTGTGGTAGTCAAAAGCCTTCTGGAAATTTAGAAATACAGAATCAATTTGAAACCCCTTCTCAATAGCGCTCAACCGCTCGTGTGAATAAAGAGCTAGTTGTGTTTCACTAGAAAGACGTTTTGTAAATACCTGTTGACTGTTTGTCAGTAGACCATTCTCTTCGAGATAATTCGTAGTGTTCGAAGACATTACACACACGTCAAAAAAAAGTTTTTCATCAGAACGGTTCAAAGAATTACGGAACCTGTAACATAATTGGAATATAAATTAACATAAGCATCATGTTCGCCGTTTTTATTGCTCTTGAAAACCACACATTGTATGTTGTGCCACCATACAGTGAGACTTTCAGAGGTGGTGGTCCAGATTGCTGTACACACCGTTACCTCTAATACCTAGTAGCACGTCCTCTTGCATTGATGCAAGCCTGACTTCTTCATGGCATACTATCCAGAAGTTCATCAAGTCACTGTTGGTCCAGATTGTCCCACTCCTCAACGACGAGTTGGCGTAGATCCCTCAGATTAGTCGGCTGGTCACGTCATCCACAAGAAGCCCTTAAAATCTATCCCAGGCATATTCGATACGGTTCATGTCTGGACAACATGCTGGGCACTCTAGTCGAGCGATATCGTTATCCTGAAGTAAGTCATTCACAACATGTGTATGATGGAGGCGCGAGCTATCGTCCATGAAGAGGAATGCCTTGCCAATATGCTGAAGATTTGGTTGCACTATCGGTCGAAGGATGGCATTCACGTATCATACATCCGTTACGGCGCCTTCCACGATCACCAGCGGCATACGTGGGCTCCACATAATGCCACTCCAAAACACTAGAGACCCTCCACCTTGCTGTACTCGCTGGACAATGTGTCTAAGGCGTCCAGCCTGACCGGGTTGCCTCCAGACACGTCTCCGCGATTGTCTGGTAGAAGGCATATGCAACACTCATCGGTGAAGAGAATTTGATGCCAATCCTGAGCGTTCCATTCGGTATGTTGTTGGGTCCCATTTTTACCGCGCTGCATGGTGTCATGGTTGCAAAGATGGATCACGTCATGAACGTCCGGTTCCTCCGAGCCATAATCCTTAGGTAGCCGTCATCCACTGCAGTAGCGTTTGGGCGGCCTCAGCGAGTCATGTTATCGACAGTTCCTGTCTATATCTCCTCCATGTAAGAACAACATCACTTTGGTTCACTCCGAGATGCCTGGACACTTCTCTTGTTGAGAGCACTTCTTGGCACACAGTAACAATGCGGACGCGATCTAGCCGCTCTATTGACCGTTTAGGCGTGGTTGAACTACAGACAACACGAGCCGTGTACCTCCTTCCTGGTGGAATGACTCGAACTGATCGACTGTCGAACCCTTTCCGTCTAATAGGCGCTGCTCATGCATGGTTGTTTACTTCTTTGGGCGTGTTTAGTGACATCTCTGAACAGTTCAAATGGTTCAAAAATGGTTCAAATGGCTCTGAGCACTATGGGACTCAACTTCTGAGGTCATTAGTCCCCTAGAACTTAGAACTAGTTAAACCTAACTAACCTAAGGACATCGCAAACATCCATGCCCGAGGCAGGATGCGAACCTGCGACCGTAGCGGTCTTGCGGATCCAGACTGCAGCGCCTTTAAACCGCACGGCCACTTCGGCCGGCTCAAATGGTTCAAATGGCTCTGAGCACTATGCGACTTAACTTCTGAGGTCATCAGTCGCCTAGAACTTAGAACTAATTAAATGTAACTAACCTGAGGACATCATACACATCCATGCCCGAGGCAGGATTCGAACCTGCGACTGTAGCGGTCGCTCGGCTCCAGACTGTAGCGCCTAGAACCACACGGCCACTCCGCCCGGCTCTCTGAACAGTCAAAGGAACTGTGACTGTGGTGCAGTATTCACAGTCAACGTCTAAGAGTTCTGGTTCAAAAAAATGGCTCTGAGCACAATGGAACTTAACAACTGAGGTCATCAGTCCCCTAGAACTTAGAACTACTCAAACCTAACTAACCTAAGGACATCACACACATCCATGCCCGAGGCAGGATTCGAAACGCCGACCGTAGCGGTCGCGCGGTTCCAAACTGACGCGCCTAGAACCGCTCGGCCACACCGGCCTGCTAGGATTTCTGGGAACCGGGGCGATGCAGAACTGCTTTTGATGTGTGTATGTTCCTAAATCCTGCTGCATATCGACGTTAATGATACGGGCCTTTAATTTAGTCGATTACTCCTTCTACCTCTCTTGAATATTGATGTGACCTGTGAAATATTCCAAACTACAGTTACGGATATTACGTCGTGCGAGCGGTTGTATCATATTGTGATCCATCGTACCTTCTATTTGTTGCGCTACTTGGTTTGATATCTTTGAACGCTGCAAATTATTTCGTCCACCTGGCTATATGTTCCATCCACAGCTATTTCATTAGAACTGCAGTCGTAATTATTCACTTCTTTTTTTCTCTGGTCCATATGTTCTTCTGTCTCTTCCGGCTGGTCCTGAAATACATTTTACCGGTGCTCTATTAGTCTGGCTCAGTTTTGAATGGTATTCGCGTGAAGAGTAATGTCTAGAAGCCACGTCAAAATTGCTGACACAAACTGGAAATGTCAGGCTACGGCGGACAAAGAAAACACACCCAGGTGGAATATGCTTACAAAGGTTATTGAACTCAGTGATCTCCGACAGAAGGAGATGTTAAACACACAGACTACAATAGCGTCAAATCTTTAATATACATCGACAAAAAATACCCTGACTTTTACTGTTTTGAGACTTTAATATTTCGCTAACACACTGACTTGAAAAATTTAATTTTGTCTTGAAATATGAACAAAAGAATGAATGATGGCCAGAGTCTATCTTCATGTAAGTTTGTGGTGAAACACTTGTGAAGCCAAAAAGACAGTCACGGTATCTTCCATGTAAGCCTACCCAAGGGATACACTTCGATTTTCATCCTCTTTCAATATGTCCTACTGTAGAGCACATTAAGAGACAATTTTTTCCATGCCCATCAGCCGTTAACGCCTCGAAACATACTTGAAACAAAAGCTGAGTTTAATATTTCTGTATATCTGCTATGAAAACCTTTAAATGAAAGCACTCTGGGTTTTAATGTACATTAAAACGGTGCACCGAGATTTGTGGAAGAAGTCGTTTTCTGCGAATCGTCTCCGCACTACTTTGTTTTTTATTCTGATATTTGACTAATAATAGAACTTACAGCACCGTTAATACAAAATTCGCTCACGTATGATGAAGTGTTATTTCGAAGACGCTTGGTATATCGCTCTCTGCACGCCGAATACCTCTACGCTTCAATGAAAATTGTCATGTTGTATTGTTTAATAAGTCTTGCCAGATAAATGCAGTTTAAATGAATATCCTATATATATTCTTCTAGAGATAGTTTTCTTCCAATTTTATAAAATATGTTTGTTCAAGGCTTCCTCAACTTGGTTTCATGATTTTATAGAAAGACACCAAATTGTTTAAAGGAAAATCTATAAATTCAACACTCATGCGCAAATACCGACCGAATAAAGAAGAATATAGTCGAAGAGCGTACGAATTTGGGGAAGCAAATCGAAAATTATATTTACTGAAATGTCGATATGTACGATTCTGACCACTCAGGTTTAAATTTCGAAATGAATGTAGGGCGAACATTTTACTTCAGAGGAACATGAAAAATTGAAATTCGAGAAATATTCCTGAACCCCTTAATACATATTTATAAGATATAGCTCACTCTATCTGCAACTTTGTGTTCCTGATACATAAAACGCGAGTGCATTCTGCGCCTGGTCCAGGAAGCACACTCGGAGCGAACTGGGCTCTCAGGACCCGTGTGCCGGCCTAAGTATAGTCCTTGGCGCCAGGATACAGACGTTCCCACTTCCTGTCACGTGTTCGGCGTAAGAAATTGGTCCGTGGGGCCAGCGACCTCTGCTGGCGCCTAGGATGCCGTTTGCAGCGTGGCAGTCCTCGAGTATCGTCTGCCAGGAATCCAGCTACCCGCATTATGTGGATGTAATATACCTTCCTAGCAGAGCAAGTGTTCGCCCACAATGCAATAGTGAACTGCTTGGTTCACCAAATACGCCCTGAGGCATTCCATTTTTTTATTGCCCATCCAAATACAGGTACCTCACTTATTAGTTACTAATTTTCACTATGGATAACTTTTGATATCAGTCAATTTTGGTTGGGTGATGGCGCTACTGTGTACAGTGTGTGTGTGTGTGTGTGTGTGTGTGTGTGTGTGTGTGTTATCTTTCTGGAATTTCTCTGCAAACTGAGGTTTTTTTATTCCATTTCAAAGCGCTTATTTGCTGCATTCCTGCCTTAAAAATGACAGGGTATTCTCCTGTCGTAATATCGGTGGTTGTCAATGACGTCACACGGCAGAAATCCCCGTTATCTTGTCATTATTTAAGCAAGGAGAAACTCAGGTGCTACATCTCCGGCGGTAATCCGGAAGGATACCGCTCTTCGATTGTGCCATTCCAGCACTAATCCAAGCTTTAGGGTTTCAGGTGCCAGCCAGCCAGCCATCCAGCCAACCGAGCAGCAGCGGTCCAGCCGAGCAGCAGCAGCAGCAGCAGCAGCAGCAGCGGCCCCGGCCCCGGCCGCGGCAGCAGCTATGGCGTTCCTGCCAGCCGTCGCCAGCGCCAGCAGCGTGGGACTCTGGTCTTCGTCTGTCTTCGTCCGTCACCTGTTTTTGCCTCTCCTTTTCGTCCTGCGCATTTTCGTTCATCCCTGCCGTCATGTCAGCCCCTACCACCACTGCCAATACTACCACCACTGCCATTGTCTACACTTCGCCCTCCGCCGCCAGCACCACCATTACATGGTGTGCCCAGGCACCCCCCCTCTTTCCATCCCTCCTCTTCTCACTCTCCCTTCGCCCTCGCTCTGTGTCGCCCCCTCTCCAGCTTCTTCCTCCCGCTCCTTTCCCTCTGATCCTTTCCCCCCACTCCCCCAGCTTGTCACTGCAGCTCCAGCTATGGTGGTGGCCCGTCGGGCCACTGTCCATGCCCAGCTCTCCCCATCGCCTTCGTCATCACCGCCACCACCATCGCCGTCGCGGGTCGCCTTCACCATCACCGTTACCATCTTCGGCGCCGACTACTGCGTCCATGCCGGGACCTGCCACTTCCCACCACCCCCGATAGCTCCCGTCCCTCATGTCACCACCCACCCTTCTGCCGCCGTTAAACGACCTAGTGGCATCACTACCTCTTCCACTTCCTAAAAGGCCCCACCCCGTCCTCCTTCGCCCCTCCTCAGGATGCCATGGATGTCTCCCCACCTTGTCCTGCTCCCTCCGCCTCTGCCTCCTCCTCCTCCTCCTCCCCTCCCTCTTTATACAAATACCTCCTCTCCCATCCCGATCCTTCCCTTCTGGAGGCCCGGAACCTCTCCCTCCTCCTCCGCCAACACTTCCCTGGTGCCCCTATCTCACTCCCAGACGGGATTCAGTTCTCATCTCCTCCCCCAGCCCCACCCTCCATACTGACATCCTCTCCCGCCTCCCCATCACCCGGTTTGGCCCCAACGCTTCCCTCACCCCTGCTCCTTCCCGCCAAAACCAACCCCCACATCGCCTGCTGACCCTCACCTCCGTGATCACTAGGCTTAGTCCGACGATCACAGAGGAGGAGGTGTTGGCGGAGCTCAAGGCACATCCCTTGTTGGAGGTGTGGGCGGTCCGCCACATTTTCAACTCGGCCAGCCCCACCTGCCTTATGCGGGTTATCTCCGAGGACGCCCCCTCCATAGACCGTCTCCTGAAGGAGGGTGCCCTCCTCTTCAACCAGCGCTATAAGGTCGACCCCTCCCGTTCACCTCCTCAATCCCTGCGTGGCCAGAGGTGTCTGGGCTATAGCGTGCACCCAACATCTGAGTGGCGTGAGGCCCCCACCTGCTCACATTGTAGGCAAGCGCACTTCCTCTGGTCTCTGGTAGTGCCCTAATCTTCAATCCCCTACCTCCTGCAATACCTGCAATGTCCCCCATCCCACCTACTCCCAGAAGTGTAAAGCCCGACCCCCTCTGACCACTCCTGAACTCACCATCCCTGTCCGTCCTCTGGATGCCCCCACCCCTCCTGGCAAATCCCTTCGTCCCCCCCCCCCACACCATGGCTGAGGACATCATCAGGTTCATCACCATTGTCCTGCAAAACGTCCACCCTTTCCAGCTCCCTCACACCCTCCAACAGGTCTCCCTCGCCGCCCGTTCCATACTCCACCTAAAAGTGTATGCCACCTACTCCCACAGCCAGGCCCGTTTCACCTTCTCCCATCTCGACACCCTTGTCTAAATCCCTGTCATGGCGCGACAGCACTGTATCCTGTTCAACAACATCCGTTCCCTTCCTGCCAACAAGATACTCTTCATGCACACCCTTGCCACCCAATGTGTGGATGCCTTCCTCCTCAATGAAAACTTGCTCCAACCCCACCACAACGTCCACACTTTGCCCTACCTTCTCCACTGCTCCGATAATCCCCTCCTGATTGCGCGTGGCGGAGTTGCCATTGGCCACCACCGCCAGATCCTGGTTCGACTCCAGCCTCTCCTTCCCGACCCCACCGAACACCTGATCCTTAGTCTCACCTTCCCCGGCCTTACTGTCACCTGCGCCACCATCTATGTCCCCCCTAACGCCCCTATTCCTTTCGATTTCCTCTCCCACATTGATCGTGCCTTCTCCTCCTACGTGATTGCCGCCGACCTCAACATCCATAGTTGCTTCGCCACCCAGTTACGGCGGTGGCATCGGTTCCTCTCCACCCTTCAGGGCGACCTCGTCCCCACTCCCCAACACACCCGCCCCGAATCCAACTCCACTCCTGATGTCATCCTCTCCTCCCCCAACCTCTTTGGCCGCATAGCGCTGGATGTCCTGGACCCCATTGGTAGCGACCATCTCCCTGTCCCTCTCACCATTTCAGATGGTCGTCGCCCCCGCTCCGACCCTTGTCATGACTCTCCCCTAAAGTACGTCCATCACTATTCCTGTGCCGATTGGAATGCCTACCGGGATACCCTCTCCACCTGGGTCGAAGGCCACCCCCTCACCTACCACCACCCTGACGATGTTACCTATGGCGCTTCCTTTCTCCAGCAGACCTTGTCTGAGGCCGTGGAGGCCCAGGTCCCTACAGTCGCCATCCACCCCCACCATCCCACCTTACCCCCACAGGCTGTCCTCCTCCTCTGTGAATCCCGCAGTCTCTACCGTGCCTTCCTTCACATGTGTGACCTGGACACACTACGACGCCACCAGCAACTCCAGCAACACATCCGAAACTTGCTCACAGCTAAGAAACGCCGGGACTGGTGACAGACATGCACCCGTTTAAATGCTACCCTAGCTATAAACTCGTCCAAGTACTGGTCAGCCTTCTGTCGCCTTACCGGAACTGAACCCTCCCCCTACTACCCCTTTCCTTACACCCTTAGTAAGGCCAATCACTTTGCCTCCTACCTTTCTGAAGTCTTCTCCATCCCCAACGATCCCCAGTCTGATTACTCCCTCTTCCCGGACGTCCGCAATCAAACTGATACCTCTGTCCCTCCCCTCGCACCTGGTTTCCAGTACTTGGACAACATTTCACACACAGAACTCAATGCCCCTGTCACTACACAGGATCTCATTGCTACACTCCGCACGAAATGCAACACCGCTCCTGATCGCGATCGTGTCACCTACCGCCACCTTTGTGCAGCTCCTGTCTCTTTCCTCACCACCCTTGCCAGGCTCTACAATGTAGTCCTGTTCACTGGCTACTACCCCGACCTCTGGAAAACCTCCCGTATCCTGATGTTCCTTAAACCCGGTAAACCGCCATCCGCCATCTCCTCCTGTCCTCCCATCAGCCTTCAGCAAGGTCGTGGAATCCATCCTCACCCGACGCATCCACCAGCATCTCCGCCAGCACCGCCTCCTTCCCGTTACCCAGTGTGGCTTTCGACCATCCTGCTCTTCTGATGACCTTCTCCTCCACCTCATTCATCTCCTTTCTGAACAGCTAAATTCCCGTCGCTCCGCAGTCTTCCTCTCCCTGGATCTCGAACATGCCTATGACCGCGTGTGGCATTCCGGTCCCCTCTTCAAGCTCCAAACCTTCGCCTGTCCAATTAACTACGTCCGTCTGATCGGCTCCTATCTCTCCCACCGTCCCTCCTACGTCCCCATCCATAACACGGATTCATACACCTTTTTTCCCTCTGCTGGTGCGTCCCAAGGTTCCATCCTCTCCCCCCTTTTGTACCTTTTGTATATGGCGGACATGCCGCCTCCGTCACCCCCTGTCCACCTTCTCCAGTTTGCCAATGACACTGCCTTCCTTGCCCTCGCCCCCACGCTGCAGCATTCCCAACACCTTCTCCAATCCCATCTTGACCGGTTCACCGCTTGTTGCAACCAGTGGTTGCTCAAGGTCAATCCCTCTAAAACCCAGGCGATCATTGTAGGCAAAACCACCCCTTCCTTCCGCCTCCTTGATTTCTATCTCACCATCTATGGCCGTCCAATCGCCCTCACCCCCACTGTTATGTACCTTGGCGTCACCCTCGACCGTCGCCTCTCCT
This sequence comes from Schistocerca piceifrons, assembly GCF_021461385.2. Taxonomy (NCBI): domain Eukaryota; kingdom Metazoa; phylum Arthropoda; class Insecta; order Orthoptera; family Acrididae; genus Schistocerca; species Schistocerca piceifrons. The sequence goes on from NC_060140.1 coordinate 923,023,094, forward strand.
GGAGCCCCCATCTCCAGACAATCCAAGCCAAGGCACGCTCCCGACTCCGTCTCCTCAAGCTCCTTTCCAGCCGTACGTGGGGTCTGGACCCCTCCACCATGCTCCACGCCTATATATCCCTCATCCGCCCTATCCTCAGTTATGCCCATCCTGCCTGGATCTCCGCCCCCCCCCCCTACCTTTTACCAATCCCTTCAGATCCCTGAATGACATGCTCTCCGCCTCGCCTATCGCATCCGTCTCCCCTCCCCCACGCGGATCCTGTATGACCTCATTCCATTCCCCCACCTCCTCCTTTTCCTTGAATGGATACGGATCCAGTACACCTCCTGAAAACTCGATCCTCCTCACCCACTTGTCTCCCCCATCATTATTCTCACGCCCCACCCGGTCTCCATCTCTCCACCCTCCTTCTCCTCTCCCAAGGTGGCTTCTGCCAGCTCCCTCTTCCTGATGATGCCCTCCTCCCCTCCATCTACCCCTCCTACCAACTTTGATCCTCCCTCCCTCTTCCTGTGTTTGCTCCTTTGGGCAACCTCCCTCCCTTCTCTCCCCCCTTCCCTCCCTCCTCCATTTCTCCCCACTCCTCCCCCAGGTTTCCCCTCCCCTGTCCCTCTACTCCTCCTCCCATCTCCTCAGCCATTGGCACCTTTGTTTTCCCTTCTCCCCCCCGCCCGTCACCCTTCTTCCCCACTTAGCAGGTCCCCGGACTCGCACATGCTACATGGACATTCGCGCGAGTCGGCTGCTGGTGGCCGAGCGGTTCTGGCGCTACAGTCTGGAACCGCGCGACCGCTACGGTCCCAGGTTCGAATCCTGCCTCGGGCATGGATGTGTGTGTGTTGTCCTTAGGTTAGTTAGGTTTAAGTAGTTCTAAGTTCTAGGGGACTTATGACCTCAGCAGTTGAGTCCCATAGTGCTCAGAGCCATTTGAACCATTCGCGCGCCGGAGATCATCGCCATTAGTGTCTCGTGTGTGTCGTCGTGTTTAGTGTTCAGTGTTCACCGTCACACTCCATCATTCACCAGTGCTATCGACATCTGCAGTGTTTGTGCTTCGTGTCAACAGTTTGTAGTGTGGATTGTCATCGAGTGTGAACGGCTTCACGTTTTTTATGTTCAAGTGCCTACTGTTTTTTCCCCGCCGTTTTGTTCCAACTCATGTGTCTTCTCTGTTTTCTCATTGTACTATCTTTGGCTGAAGAGCGGCGTATTGTGCTGCTGCCAGCCTACCTATTATATGGGTATTAAAATCACAATAAAAAAGAACAGGTGCTACATCATTTACATACATTGTAAACTGTAACGCTTCCATCTCTCCTCCTAGAAGTACTCGCGAAATTAACTTTGCATCTTTCATGGTGTTCCGTTAAGAGCAACATGTTGGGTTCTGTCTGTTAGGAAGTCTTAAAAACCTGGTCGGATGCCCCGTAAGTTGGTATTTTTCCACTGAATGGCAGTGTGGAATAGTTTCAAATGCATTCCTGAAGTCGGGTAACACAGTATCAACCTGAGTGTCGATTCCTACAGCGCTATCGATCTCATGGAGGAACATAGCGAGCTAAGTTTCACAACATCTGCGTTTGCGGGAACTTTGCTGTCTTTCATAGAGCTCTGTAGAGTTTATATGGTTTTTCCTGCGAGGCAAACTGTTCAGCTGCGAATTTTCATGTCTTAAAATTTTCTGTCTGAGTAATTTTTTCTTAAAAAATGTTCAAATGTGTGTGAAATCTTATGGGACTTAACTGCTAAGATCGTCAGTCTCTAAGCTTGCACACTACTTAACCTAAAGTATCCTAAGGACAAACACACACACCCATGCCCGAGGGAGGACTCGAACCTCCGCCGGGACCAGCCGCATAATTTTTACTTCCTTTGGGCCTTCTTTAACTGCACGGGGACGTTCCATTGCTTCAATTTTATCTTTGTTACGGATGTCGCAGAGCTCCACAACATACCTAGTTAATCTGCTTGTGCCCATCGGTTTTAGGTTGCGTTTTGACATATCCAAATAAATGTTGGTGTATTTTGCAGTTTCTTTAGTTTAACTGCTCATTTTTCAGTATAATTTGGGCCTATAATATTCCGAATTACTTTTAAATGTTGAATTTCTTCTGCGTCACTCTTTCTGTTTAAAATCAGTGTTTCAACTACATAAATGCACTCTACCTTGACGACTATGTTGTAGTTTCTCAGCTTGGTATGTTTTAAGATGGATTTGTCGTCTTAAAAGAATGTCTTGGTGAGCCTGAAAGTTGTTTCCATTTTGTGACAACTAATTCCGTAACCTCTCTTTTTACGGTTACTTTCCTGAATGTTTCCCCGAAATATATGAAGTGACAAAACTTCTCGATTCTCCCTATTTAGTTTTTAGAAATTACCTCCTATTTCCTAGAAATATATTTTGTTTCTTTTTCAAATAATATTTCGAGCCTTATTCTCTGAGCCATTTATCTTTTGGATTTTTTTTTTTTTTTTGTGCTGTTTCAACGTCCTGACATAGAGTCTCCAGGTCGTCTGCAAAAACTAAGCAGCCTATCTTAATCCTGGTTGTTTTTAATTGGATAGCTTCCTCAGTTCCAAGCTCTGGTTTTAGTTTAGTTTCCAGCACTCTTGAGGTCCTTTTCTAAAACCTTACAGTAACTTTATTTGTACACTGTGACTGGATGGTTTTGAATGCCAGCTGTTTTCCTACACCTTATTGGCACGGTAATGGGTTGTGCTTTTGGTTTTTTCATATTCTTATCGACTACTGAACTATCAGTTTAGTAAGCCACGGCTGCAAAATACTAACGCGAATTCTTTACAGACGAATGGAAAAACTGATAGAAGCCGACCTCAGGGAAGGTCAGTTTGGATTCCGTAGAAATGTTAGAACACGCGAGGCAATACTGACCCTACGACTTATCTTAGAAAATAGATTAAGGAACGGCAAACCTACATTTCTAGCATTTGTAAACTTAGACAAAGCTTTTGACAATGTTGACTGGAATACTCTCTTTCAAATTCTAAAGGTGGCAGGGGTAAAATACAGGGAGCGAAAGGCTGTTTACAATTTGTACAGAAACCAGATGGCAGTTATAAGAGTCGAGGGGCATGAAAGGGAAGCAGCGGTTGGGAAGGGAATGAGACAGGGTTGTAGCCTCTCCCCGATGTTATTCAATCTGTATATTGAGGAAGCAGTAATGGAAAAAAAAGAAAAAATCGGAATAGGTATTAAGATCCATGGAGAAGAAATAAAAACTTTCAGGTTCGCTGATGACATTGTAATTCTGTCAGAGACAGCAAAAGACCTGGAAGAGCAGCTGAACGGAATGGACAGTGTCTTGGAAGGAGGATATAAGATGAACATTAACAAAAGCGTCCGCGGCTCGTGGTGTTGCGGTAGCGTTCTCGCTTCCCGCGCACGGGGTCCCTGTTTCGATTCCCGGCGGGGCCAGGGATTCTCTCTGCCTCGAGATAACTGGGTGTTGTGTCTCTCATCACCACTTGATCGTCATTCACTCGCAAGTCGCCGTAGTGGCGTTAAAGAACTTGTGGAGCGGCGGCGGAACCGCTCCGCGAGGAGTCTCCCGGCCACCAATGCCATACGCTCGTTATTATCAACAAAAGCAAAACAAGGAAAATGGAATGTAGTCGAATTGAATCGGCTGATGCTGAGGGAATTAGGTTAGGAAATCAGACGCTTAAAGTAGTAAATGAATTTTGCTATTTAGGGAGCAAAATAACTGATGATGGTCGAAGTAAAGAGGATATAAAATGTAGACTGGCAATGGCATGGAAAGCATTTCTGATGAAGAGAAATTTGTTAACATCGAGTATAGATTTAAGTGTCAGGAAGTCGTTCCTGGAAGTATTTGTATAGAGTGTAGCCACGTATGGAAGTGCAACGTGGACGATAAATAGTTTAGACAAGAAGAGAATAGAAGCTTTCGAAAAATGGTGCTACAGAAGAATGGTGAAGATTAGATGGGTAGATCACATAACTAATGAGGAGGTATTGAATAGAATTGTGGCACAACTTGACTAGAAGAAGGAATCGGTTGGTGGGACATGTTCTGAGTCACCAAGGGATCACCAATTTGGTACTGAAGGGCAGCGTGCAGGGTAGTAATCGTAGAGGTATACCAAGAGATGAATACACTAAACAGATTCCGAAGGATGTAGGTTGCAGTAAGTACTGGGAGATGAAGAAGCTAGCACAGGATAGAGGAGCATGGAGAGCTGCATCAAACCAGTCTCTGGACTTAAGACCCAACAACAGCAACCTGTACTTCATGATTATACTGGACTAAAAAGGAACCAAAGTAAATACAGGCGATGCCATTGAAAAATGCTTACTTCTTTGTAGTTAACTGTACTCGGAAATCTGATTTTCAAAGGTAACTTTATCGAGGTTTCTGGCGAACTACACCGTATTGCCTTAGGAAATTGATGCCTGGACCTTGACTTTCAGAACTTATTGCTATGACTAAAGTAGCAGAGGACAGATCACCCCGTAAGATCCCCTTGTTAAACATTTAGACAGTTTCGCTTCAAATTATTTTAGTAAGGGCTCTGATGCCCTGGATATTGAGCACCTATCCATAAACACATCCAACTAAACATATGTTCAGCGGTAATGTGAAGATAAAATACCATATTCAATTACAAGAGACTTCTCAAAGAATGAGGTTTTTTTTTTTAGAAAGAGTTCTAGTATTGTAAGCTCTCAGGCATTTGCATGGAATGTGAAACGACGGAATACTCAGCATAAACATGGTTTAGCTGAGGGGGTAAGTTTGTCAGCATGAGGGTAGAACCGTTTGCCCACTGCCAACACGAAGGAACGCCCCGTGGCTCACCAAGGGTTGTAATGCAACCGCTGCGGCCAGAGAGGCCTCGTGTTTGCCAGGCGACGTGTCGTGGCGTGCTGTAATTTGCGGTCCACGCAGCGGAAGCGGTGCCTCTGCACAAATATTTGCGACGCGCGCAGCTGTCGACACCTGTCGCAAGATTATTAGCCTCTCTAATCGCACCAATCCACACGGCGACTATACTGAATACGTCTGTGGAGAATGTATGCACGGTGAGCGATTTAGATTGACCACCCCACGTAACTTTTTGACCAGAAGTAAATTAAAAAACAGCGTAACGTAGTAATTACCTTACGTAATAACGTATAAATGTATCCTCCTCCGTATCTCTTTTTATTTATATTCATAATAATACTAGAAACTGAAGGGTCCGCCGAAATTTAAGGAGAACGATATCATGCCATGCATAGGGTAACGCGAAATAAACTGTCTACTTCCTACCATTGGCGGCTCGTGAGTATACATTTCGGGTGTTCATAAGTCTTTACATTCAAATAAAGCTGAAAGTGTGAAATAGCATCTGCTGTATAAATGGAAATGTCGTGTGACTACGGCCTCCCGTCGGGTAAACCGTTCGCCGGGGCGTCTTTAAACTTGACGCCACTTCGGCGACTTGCGCATCGATGGGGATGAAACGATAATGATTAGAACAACACAACACCCAGTCCCTGAGCGGAGAAAATCTCAGACCCAGCCAGGAATCGAACCCGGGCCCTTAGAATTGACAGTCTGTCGCACTGACCACTTAGGTACCGGGGGCGGACATCTGCTGTATAAAAACTATGTTATGAACAATTTTATGCAACTCCAGACACTGCCAATAATAATAACAGTAATAGTAACAATGCGCATATCTTGTCTCACAGAAAAAAGAACACTGCATTACTGAGGTACGTATTATCACTCACCACGCTCATTTTCTGAAGCAAGAAAACGTCATAATTTCCGCTTAAGAAATGTCCTGTACTTCGATGTAGTCGACACAAAAGTTAATACGAGGTCTGTTGAAAAAATTCGGGAACATTCGTAATTTCACCCCAGTATTGTGTTGGGGAGAAATGCGGTTGGCGTCCTTCCACCGGCCTGTGTTTAACGTGTAACTGCGGGAAGTTCCACAGCTGTATGTCTGTTAGTAACTGTTCAGTACTGTATTGGGTAGAACGTTGTATCGCATGGTTAGCTCATTTCGAGACGGCAAAATTAGAGGAGCAACGCTTCTGCATTTAAATTCGGGGGAAACTCAAGAAAACCAGAAGGCATACGGTGATGAGTTCTTAAGCTGTACACGGTGTTACGAATGGTTCTCACGATTTAGAGATGATTGGATGAAAGTTAAATATTATCTTCGCTCAGGACGCCCTTCGACGTGTACCTACGACGTTCATGTCAGGAACGTCAAAGAAACTGTGCGTGCCAGTGGAAGACCGACTGTCGGAGAGAATGCAGACGAATGTAACATTTCAGTTCGATCACCTCATGAAATCCTAACACAGCATCATGGAGTGCATCTTGTTGTCGCCACGTTTCTCGCACGGCTCGTGAACCAATGCCAGAAAGACCTTCGCCCCGCAATCTGAGAAGGGCTTTTGGATCGCGCAAATGAGAACGGCCGGAACGGTAGCTCAGAGTGTTCGGTCAGAGAGCCGGTTGGCCTCTGTAATAATAATAAAAAAAATGAAAAAAAACCTGAGTGGAAGGATCAACAAACGAACTTGAACGGATGTCCTGTGACGTCCGCAACGACCAAACACAACGACCAACAACGGAAAAAAGCGGTAGCGTGCGTTGTTTTTGTTCACAATGTCTGTGGGTCGAGAGCAGCTGGCGCAAAATATTAAAGCCGGCCGGTGTGGCCGAGCGGTTCTAGGCGCTTCAGTCTGGAACCGCGGGACCGCTACGGTCGCAGGTTCGAATCCTGCATCGGGCATGGATGCTTGTGATGTCCTTAGGTTAGTTGGGCTTAAGTAGTTCTAAGTTATAGGTGACTGATGACCTCAGAAGTTAAGTCCCATAGTGATCAGAGCCATTTCAACCATTTTTTTGAAATGAGAACGAGATGTTTCTTAACAGAATCCTAACTGGTAATGAGACGTGGGTCTATGTTTATAACGTTACCAAACGTTCATTCTTGACAGTGGATCAGGAAAGGTTCTCCAAGACAAAAAAAGCTTCTCAGGTCAGGTCAAATGTCAAAGCTATGCTGATAGCTTTTTTTGACGTTGAAGGATTAGTTCATCATGAATTTGTGCCACAGGGACAGATTGGTACCACTGGGGCGTTTTGTGACGCCTGCGAGAATATGTGAGCAAGAAACGCCATGAAATGTGGCTAGGTAATTCATGGCTCTTGCGTCTCGATTACGTACCCGCGCATTCATTCATGTTGGCGAGTGGTGGTGGTAAGTACGTATGGGACCAAACTGGATAGGTCATCGGTCCCTAGGCTCACAAAGTACTTAGTCATACTTTAAATAACTTACGCTAAAGACAACACACACACCCATGCCCGAGGCAGGACTCGAACCTCCGGCGGGAGGAGCCACGCGAACCGTGACAAGACGCCTTTAGACCGCACAGCTATCCCGCGCGGCATGTTAGTGCGTGACTATTGCACAAAAAACAAAATAACTATGCTGCCTGATGCTCCGTACTCTCTAGACTTGGTCCCTGCGGACTTTTTTTATTTCGAATGTTGAAAACCCCGCTGAAAGATTGAAGGTTTGCAACATAGCCGAGGTGAAAGAAAATTCGCAAACAGCGCTTCGCGCGATCCTGCAAGAGGCGTTCCAAGACTGCTTTTAGAAGTGGAATCGGCGTTTGGAGCGGAGTACCAATTGTGGAGGAGAGTATTAGTAAGGAGACGATGCACAATAAGTAAAAGCTAACCCTACAAACATTTTTTTTTCTTCGTACATCTATATTTAAACTGGATGAAGGTGGGACACAGAAGGCATAATTTTTATTAAAAATGAAATTCCTCCAGGTGAACTCAAGATTTTATATTTACCTCGCTACTAGTTTCGACGTTGCGTCAGCGCCATCTTCAGGCCCGTGCACTTTGATGAAATCAGTTGTGTGTGGCGCAGTCTAGCAGTCCGCGGGCAGTAACTGTGGTGTCACCGCCAGACACCACACTTGCTAGGTGGTAGCCTTTAAATCGGCCGCGGTCCGATAGTATACGTCGGACCCGCGTGTCGCCACTGTCAGTCATTGCAGACCTAGCGCCAGCACACGGCAGGTCTAGTCTAGAGCCTAGCGCTCGCACCAGTTGTACAGCAGACTTTGCTAGCGATGGTTCACTGTCTACATACGCTCTCATTTGCAGAGACGACAGTTTAGCATAGCCTTCAGCTACGTCATTTGCTACGACCTAGCAAGGCGCCATATTCAGTTTCTACGAATGTATTCTGAACAGATAATATGGTGAATCATGTACCGTCAAGAGCGACGTTCATCATTAATGAATTAAAGTTAAGTATCAAACTAATTACGCCCGCTTTCTGAATTCTAATTCCTTGTCATGTTCCAGACCTCACGTCAGTATAGTTCGTGAGCTAAAGCGCGTGCATTTCGGCCTCCAGTTGTAACACGGTGTTGGCTCTTCTGCCAACACAACAGTAACTCTGAGAGTTACTGCCCGCCATCCGTGTGGAGCACGTGTTGGTCTCACCGCGGATTGCTAGACTGAGCCACACACAACCGATTTCATCAAAGTTTACGGGCCTGAAGATGGCGTTGACGCAACGTCGAAACGAGTAGCGAAGTAAATATAAGATCTTGAGTACACCTGGAGGAATTTCATTTTCAATAAAAACTAGAAACATTTTGTGGAAAATGTTACGGAATTTTTCGATCCTGTACACGTCACACTGCACTGCAAGTACACATTAAGTAGAGAAAACTATACTGCAGCGTCAGTGACACTGTCTATTTATAAAGAAACGCCGCGCACCTGTATTTCGATCGTGCAGGTGCCTCGATCACGGTGTGACTAGAGCCTTCTGTATCATTCGCTACCTTTTTCTCAGTTCTCCGTCATGGAGTTTCGACGAAAGGTTTTTATCCTCTTCATTGTCGACAAACGACGGAATTAGTGTATGATAAAATCCAAAACCTAATATACTGTAAGACAGCCAGGAACTCACAGAACAGATTTTAGTTATTTTATCATTATAACTGTAACATATACAGACGCCCAATGTAGTTTAGCTATTCAATGAGTGAATTGGCTTATACGAGAATGTGCTATCATTTACCGGGATCTATTTATTTATTTATTTATGCATTTATTTTACCTGGCAAGATTAGGGCCTTCAGGCCCTCTCTTACACCTAACCAGGCATACTCAGATTCAACAAATTTCAGTTTCTACAGAACATTAAGGACATATAACATGTTATACAGTATTTATGTTAAAGAAAGAAATAGAGATTATAAACGTAGTACAATGATAATTATAAGAATCAAAAAATAATTATAACAATCAGGAATAATAATAATAATAATAATAATAGTGACTATGTATATGAAAGTAAACATATTTTTCTTTTATGAATGTCAGTCCAATTGCTAGTTGGGAATTTTCTTGTTATATTCTTGCAGCTTGTGAGTTATTCTCATCAAGCAGAGTCGTAAGACGATAGAATGGGGTGAAAGAGATATAGAAAAGGTACATAGGTTAGAGGAAGAGAAATAGAGTGGTAAAATTCGAAGCTATGATGGAGGGGAGAAAGAATTAGATGAGAGGGGCACAACAATGGTGGCTATACCGTCCCTAATATGTAAGTCTTGAGTTCCCTCTTGAATGTTGAGTGGTTCTGGATAAGACGCAGATCACAGGGGAGTGCGTTCCATAGTCTTATGGCTGAGATGGAGAATGACACGGAGAAAGATTTTGTGTTATGTAAAGGTACAGCTAGACGTATCCGATCTGGTATTGCGGTTGTGGAATGATGATAGGTATTTAATGTGAGAAGATAAGTATTGGGGGCACCAGTGGCTAAGAAATCGATGAAGTAAGCACATCGTGTGGAGATCGCGAGCCTTATGTGGGCGTATCCAACCTAGCTGGGAGTATGAAGGACTGATATGATCATACAACCGTATATTGCATACGTATCTAACGCAAGCATTCATCACTAGCTCGAGGCATCTCGAATTTTCACTATTTGTGCCATGTTGAACTACATCACAGTAGTAAAGATTAGGCAAGACTAGTGTTTGGACTAATTTTTGTTTAACATGGGTACTAATTTTTGTTTAACATTCAAGCGAACAGGAATAAACGTCTAAAGCAATTCGTTATCACCTTAAGTCACTGACGTAAACTTGTATTTTATTGATAAGAAGGGTTAGCTGTGCACGTCATAGCCGTGTTTGATCCATAAACCAGGTACGCCATACCAGTGGCACATGCGCTAAAGGTCCTTAAAGCGTGCACAACTAATGATGCGCCCGCAGCCCTGCCTCCCAGTTACATGGAGTCGAGAAGTAGCTGTGCAGTATAGCGCGGTAGACTTACGCGCCGTATATTTCAGGTTACCGCACCTGCGTAACGTTTAACAGCATTCAAAGAAAGATAACCAATAAATCCGCAAGGTGGCAGAAGTTAGGGTACTAGTATGCTCCTACACACAGTAGCTGCTTATGGTTCGCACTCAAATTAAAGTGAGAGGGAGCATTTGAAGTGGCACTAGGCAGGCGAACGACTGAACTTTATACAGGGTGTTACAAAAAGGTACGGCCAAACTTTCAGGAAACATTGATCACACACAAATAAAGAAAAGATGTTATTTGGACATGTGTCCGGAATCGCTTACTTTCGATGTCAGAGCTCATTTTATTACTTCTCTTCAACTCACATTAATCATGGAATGGAAACACACAGCAGTAGAACGTACCAGCGTGACTTCAAACACTTTGTTACAGGAAATGTTCAAAATGCCCTCCGTTACCGAGGATATGTGCATGCACCCTCCGTCGCATGGAATCCCTGATGCGCTGATGCAGCCATTAAGAATGGCGTATTGTATCACAGCCGTCCACAATTCGAGCACGAAGAGTCTCTACATTAGGTACCGGGGTTGCGTAGACAAGAGCTTTTAAATGCCCCCATAAATGAAAGTCAAGAGGGTTGAGGTCAGTAGAGCGTGGAGGCCATGTAATTGGTCCACCTCTACCAATCCATCGGTCACCGAATCTGTTGTTGAGAAGCGTACGAACACTCCGACTGAAATGTGCAGGAGCTCCATCGTTCATGAACCACATGTTGTGTCGTACTTGTAAAGGCACATGTTCTAGCAGCACAGGTAGAGTATCCCGTATGAAATCATGATAACGTGCTCCATTGAGCGTAGGTGGAAGAACATGGGGCCCAATCGAGACATCACCAATAATGCCTGCCCAAACGTTCACAGAAAATCGGTGTTGATGACGTGATTGCACAATTGCGTGAGGATTCTGGTCAGCCCACACATGATGATTGTGAAAATTTATAATTTGATCACGTTGGAATGAAGCCTCATTCGTAAACAGAACATTTGCACTGAAATGAGGATTGACACATTGTTGGATGAACCATTCGCAGTAGTGTACCCGTGGAGGCCAATCAGCTGCTGAAAGTGCCTGCACACGCTGTACATGGTACGGAAACAACTGGTTCCCCGTAGCACTCTCCATACAGTGACATGGTCAGCGTTACCTTGTACAGCAGCAACTTCTCTGACGCTGACATTAGGGTTATCGTCAACTGCTCGAAGAATTGCCTCGTCCATTGCAGGTGTCCTCGTCGTTCTAGTTCTTCCCCAGTCGCGAGTCATAGACTGGAATGTTCCGTGCTCCCTAAGACGCCGATCAATTGCTTCGAACGTCTTCCTGTCGGCACATCTTCGTTCTGGATATCTGTCTCGATACAAACGTACCGCGCCACGGCTATTGCCCCGTGCTAATCCATACATCAAATGGGCATCTGCCAACTCCGCATTTGTAAACACTGCACTGACTGCAAAACCACGTTCGTGATGAACATTAACCTGTTGATGCTGCGTACTGATGTGCTTGATGCTAGTACTGTAGAGCAATGAGTCGCATGTCAACACAAGCACCGAAGTCAACATTACCTTCCTTCAATTGGGCCAAGTGGCGGTGAATCGAGGAAGTACAGTACATACTGACGAAACTAAAATGAGCTCTAATATGGAAAGTAAGCGTTTCCGAACACATGTCCACATAACACCTTTTCTTTATTTGTGTGTGAGGAATGTTTCCTGAAAGTTTGGCCGTACCTTTTTGTAACACCCTGTATAAGGAAGGCGGTGACCAGCTCCGAGCGAGGAGGTGAGAGTGAGTTAGCTTGAAATTATAAGGAAATTAGAATTAATTTAATACAACGGACGTTGACATATATGAACGGGGACAGGTGAAAATGTGTCCTCTGACGGGGACTCGAACCTGGAATCTCCTAACCACATGGCAGACGCTCTATTCATCTGGGCCACTGAGGGCACAGAGGATGGTGCGGCTGCATGGATTATCCCACGCACGCATCCCGTGAGACCCACTTTCTCACCTTGTATGTCCACTCACTACATTCGTAGTGTCCCACTCCAACACACTCATTACTCGTGGAAGACATTCTTACCAAGTCCCGTAAGAGTTCTGGGAATATGTGTGTATCCGCACAGAAGAAGAAGGTTATGGCCGGTATTGCCTGACCTCTATACTTCTATGGACATGGTGCCTGTTCTTTCGGACATGTCCGTAAGAGCACACACCATGTCCATATAAGTATGAAATTATAAGGGTGTGTAGTTTGCGTGGGAACACAGAATTGTTTTAGAAGGATCTTCGCATAGCTGGACCTCCCCGTCAGCTTAAAAGTGCGCGGAACCGTTAAGACGAAGGAGAATCCCTGTACCGGTCTGCCATAGCGTAGGAAATATCGCATAAAGATGTAAAATAGTCCTAGATGTTCTTAACCTCCCATTTTTTTAATTGTTATCGAAGCAGAGGGCTCAAGGGCTCAGATTGAAAAGCAGATACGCCTACTGTCACTCAAGAGTCATGATGTGTACTTTAAGTGGAGGGAGCAACAGCCAAGATGTTTGCCCGCTCGGAAGATTAAGTCACTAGTGGGCTGCCAAGGGACAGGTCACATAGATGAAAGCTCGCCAAATACGCTAAATTCAGATGTAATATAGACATCTGGCAGTAGTACTGCTTCTCTGACTCTGCTCGGTGTGCCCAAAAAGCGTCTGAGTAGTGACAGCTTATTCCGCAAACATTACAACACGCAATAACGCTTACGAGCAGGAAGTTACTTTGGATGTGTGTATAAGTATCATCTCCGATTGTGACGATTGTTGGAATGGCAGCAGGACTGCGTCCACTCGTCATTATGCTGTCTCTAACATGTTTGGTAAGTGATTTCAGCTCACGGCTTCGCGCTTGTGAGATTTGTGATGTTTGTGTATTCAAGGTTTGGTTCAAATTGCTCTGAGCACTATGGGACTTAACATCTTAGGGCATCAGTCCCCTAGAACTTAGAACTACTTAAACCTAACTAACCCAAGGACATCACACACATCCATGCTCGAGGCTGGATTCAAACCTGCGACCGTAGCAGTCACGCGGTTCCGGACCGAAGCGCCTAGAACCGCACGGCCACCGCGGCCGGCTATTCAAGGTTTAATAACGTGATAGCCGACTATATGATGTGACGGAAGTATTGAATCCTCATCCTTTATTCCGTTTATTATACGAGCAAATGTATAATTTACAACCATTATTGAAAGACGTCTGTTTAATTGCAAAATAAATGCAAGTGAAAATTTTATATAATATTTTCCTGTTTTATAACTAAATTGAACTACCATGTGTCTGAGACAGATTTCTGGAGTTTTATAAATGGGTAACGTGAGTTAAGATTTTCCTCGCAATGAGTACTTGGTCTGTGAGCGGAATTATATTTAACATTACTGGTGGAAGTACCCGCCAGGGTAACTGAAAGCGCTAATACGCTGCTTCCTGGATTCGGGTAGGGGTAGGCACGCCCGCCGCAGATCGAATCCGCCCGGCGGATTAACGAATAGAGCCGGTATGCAGGCCAGCCTGCATGTGGTTTTCAGGCACTTTTCCACATTCCGCTAGGTGAATACCGGGTTGGTCCCATGTTTCGACTCAGTTACACGGTTCGCAGACATTTGAAAACGTTCGCACTCTTCCATGGCTTCCATTAGAAGCAGGCGGGGGAGTTCAAGGTGGTGGCAGCAAGGGCATCTGGCCACCCTCTGCAACTAACACTGCCAAATAAATAGTAGCACAGCCGACCCAGCATGATGCGGGACAAAGCCCCAAGAAAGAAAGAAATTAGTGGGAGTATCATACAAAGAATGTAAAGGAAGACTTTCGCCTGAGACCACTCTTTCGTATGCTGTCTTCTTAAACAATTAGGTGCCAAACACTACTGTAACTATCAGTTCCCCTCTTACTGTAACTGCTGTTTAGTAGAGGGCAAACTGAATCTCAGTTACATTTGACGTTTACTGCAGTTCTGTTATCTTTATTTGAGGATAACAAATCCTTCTTCCCAGGTCACCACAATTAAAGGGGATATGCTCTTGAAAATGACCAAAAATTTGAAAAAAGAATTCTTGGTCTATAGAAAAGAGCATTTCATGCTGAGTTCAAAAATATGTAGTTTATGGGCATTATTATTTTCCGTTCGTTCTAAAATCACTACTAGTGATTCTCAAGCAGAAGGAGGTCCTTACTCATTCGTCTGAAGATGACCACAGTAGTGGTCGAAACCAGTCACTGTAATAAATAAATTGTGATCAAGACTGCTTTTGATAGTAAATAGTAGTATTTATCGATTATAGCATCGAAAATAAAGTAATTCATTTTTATAAATTCTAGCTTGAAATGTAACATAGTGTGTATAAAATTATATGAAAGATTTCAGAAGAGCAACTGAGATAATACTGACCTGTCGAAAATTCGAAAAATAATACTGGTATCGGCAACTACTTTTGAGGAAAATAATTCTAGAGAAGGATGTCCCATTACAATACCTACATCATGTTGCTCTTTGATTTCATAATCCATATTATTAACTCTTACTTTCCAGTTCGGCGATGATGGTTGTAACAGCTATGTTTACTTGAACTTAAGTATTACAGTGTTTTCTCAAATTTAAAGAGCCAGAGTATTAGGTGTGCTTATGGGTCGCTTAGCTACGATGCTTTAATGAGATTCAGTTGCATAAAGCCATTTTCTTCAAGAGTATATCACCGTATTTCTGGTGACAAGTTTTTAATTCAAATATTTTTTTGAAGACACAGTACTGAAAGGAAACCAATAAACATCTGATAATTTCATTTTAGTTCTCAAAGGCAAGTTTTAGCCCTATTAAAAACCAGCTGGAATAACTGTACCAAATTGGATGAACAGATTTAACTTTCAGAAATCGCTCCTTCTGGCCGTGGCGACCATATTGTAGAGGAATGTTTGATGAGGATGGAAACTCTCAGGATGCCCCGTATTAAAACTCATCTGAGTTTCCCAAGCGATTTATTATTTCCAGTTACAGCGTCCCCATTCCTCTCAGTCTGCGCCACTGGGTCCCACAATGCTGAGGACACCACTTTGCTGTCTGCAAAACGGCTTGGCATGGAATGGCTGCCTCAGTGATCCGTGCAACACCCTTGTGTGTCAGCCTCCTACGGCTGCAGAGTTGTGACGAAGTCAAACGGTTCAAATGGCTCTGAGCACTATGCGACTTAACTTCTGAGGTCATCAGTCACCTAGAACTTAGAACTACTTAAACCTAACTAACCTAAGGACATCACACACATCCATGCCAGAGGCAGGATTCGAACCTGCGACCATAGCGGTCGCTCAGTTACAGACTGTAGCCCCTAGAACCGCACGGCCGATGACGTCAACATGTGTCAGCAGCCAACTCAGCAGTATCCATCCCTGCCGCCTTATCGCCGCCCGTTGGGAGCTGCAGGGCTAAGATTTTGGCGACGACAAGTGCCCACGATCCGGCATCCGAATCTGCGGCCCTCACCTCGGGATGCCTCCAGCGTGTGTTGGGAGCCAACGAGACTGCCCGAAATAGTGAGCCGTGACGTGGCCCACCGCTGCCTGGCTGCGGACCTCTCGTTGGCCTCAGAGGGTCGAACCAGCGACCTGCTGTGGATTGGAAC
Organism: Schistocerca piceifrons; assembly: GCF_021461385.2. NCBI lineage: Eukaryota > Metazoa > Arthropoda > Insecta > Orthoptera > Acrididae > Schistocerca > Schistocerca piceifrons. Next base: position 923,039,159 of record NC_060140.1, read on the forward strand.
GCTGGCGCCCCATCTGCTTCTGCATGTAGCTGGTGGTGTGACACACCCTGCCATACAGGAGAGCTGTCACTCTTGAGTGCCTTGTTAGTGAACCAGCACCTATTTATAAACGGCAGTGCGCCTCTGTTTTGCTAACGCACCACTCGGAGTAATGTACTCATAAGACCTGGGTTGGGCAGGTGGGCCCCATTGCCTGTAACCTGCACCAAGGCGAACCTTTGCATTTACTCTTTTCAGTGGATCTATGGCCCTGTGGCCTCCATTCTGCTTCACAACCACTGATAGCGTATCTTACAATCAACATGCCCATGTCTGGTTGTAACTTGTGTGCTCAGAAATATTGCATTGAAGCTAACCTTTCCCATTTTAAATGGTGGTGCTCCTACGTTATATAACAAACAGATGTTTTAAGATTTAGGAGGGATTTCTCAAGGGGAGTTTAGTCAGATTCCTGTACCAGTTGTGAATGCAGTCACTACGTTTGTTGTAAAAGGGAAATCATGAAGAGCTGTGAAGTGCTTCGAATACTTTATTGCTAAATAGAGTGACTCAATAGTTTGCCTACTAGATGATGCAGACCAAGTTGGCAGACACATTAAATTTTAATGGGCTATGGATACGGCCAAGATTAGTCAAATAGTGCACTGTATTTCAATGTAACGCAGAAAGCGCAAACAATTTTGTTTTAGTTTGCAATGACAAGACGGACAAGGCTATAGCAGCGTCATTCTGCGTCACAGTCGTGATCAGACTTTCGTAAAAACTAATGTGAAAATAACACCATATCTGAGTTTAGGAAAATGAGGCGATAGGGTCGTTATAAATTATACTGACTCAGTTTGATTCAGTGTCTAGTTTCTGAGGCGCTCTTAGAGCATGTTCCGTTGGTGCAGGCTACTGTACTGGACTCGCATTCGGGAGGACGACGGTTCAAGCCCCCGCCCGGCCCATCCTGATTTAGGTTTTCTGTGGTTTCCCTAAATCGCTCCAGGCAAATGCCAGGATCGTTCCTTTGAAAGGGCATGGCCGACCTCCATCCCCATCCTTCCATAACCCAATAAGACCGACGACCTCTCTGTCTGGTCTCCTCCCCCAAAAACAACCCAACCCTACTAACTGCATGTAAGCTCACTGCGCAAAAGCCTAATCACCCCAAAGTGCACGCATAGAAGACTCGTTAAGACTTTACATATGACGAAAGCGATCGAGTCACGTGTTCAACAGTGCACAGTTCACAATGCGCAGTGCACAACGCACAGCGCACAGTGCCTACATGTGAGTATAAGGCAGTAGCAATTAGTACGACATTTACGTTTCAAACGGATATTGTACTTAAACATTTGTGAGTGTACGGACGTGGGAGAGTGAAAAAGTTCGGCATTTCTGTTAGGCCGTGATCATGGTCATCCTGAGTGTGACTTTGCTGGATCTGTTGGTGTTTGGTGGTGGGCTGTTCAGCGTGTCTGCTAGTGGCAATGTAAGACACTTGGCCCCGAAACGCTGCGCCAAAATTGTGGTCGGAAAAAGATCCTGACTGAGACGTGCCGGAGACGCATTTCACAATTTGGGAATCAAAATAACTGCCAAAGCCGATGGGAATTACTGCAGGCAGTAACTGAGGGTACATCTACAAGCGTGAGAACATAGCGAAGTGACCTGCGTGCAGTGAACATCTGGAATTGATCACCTCGAAAGAGGTCATTGCTCACATAGGCACATAAAGCTGCGTGTCATCAGTGAGATAGAAATCATCGAACGGTGACATTAGCTGACTGGCGTAACGTAATGTGATCCGAAGTAATCACATTGTAGCCTGCATTCGAATAACGCCCGTCTTCGAGTGCACTGAAGGCCAAACGAATCATTTTGTCCTGAATGTGTACCATGTTAGGTTGAAGCCGGGAGTCGGTCTGTGATGTTTTGGGGCTGTTTTCATGTCATGAATTGAGCCTGTTCACTGAGGTGACCACTGACATGAAGCAGTATGTTTATTTAAACATTCAGAATGATCGGGTGATGCCTTTCAGTCAACTTCTGCACGATGAGTGTATTACTGATACCCATACTTTTTAAGACAACAACAGGAGAGTTCATCGATCATGAGGAATATGCGTCTGCTGGTATGTGGGGTCGCGGTCTAAGAAACTCTTCTGTTCGTGACGTCTAGTCCAGTACTGCGCTGCACATCCTCAGAGGCGCTCCTCCGCTGAGTCTCGCCGATTGACTGGTCGCACGTGCGAGAACTACATATACGCTGTAGGAAACAAGGTGTGGTTGAAGTAACACGTAATGAGCAGAGATAATCCTTGTGAAAGATAAAACTTAACTATCGAATGTCGTTAAAGGTGACGCTATGTTTCATTGCCTGCTCTTTCCTATTAAAGGTATCCTGATTCTTACAAATTTTAATAGCTTCTCTACATAGCCGTGGATAATTATTTGACGTTCTACATAAATGTCAGTTTCAGAAAACTTCACTTCGTGGTATCCTGAATGAAGATCAAGCTCTTCTACAGCTGATTTATCTATTTTTCCTCGTCGGCAAAGACTTTTGTGCTCTTTTAGCCGTGTATTTACGCTCCTGTTGGTAGTACCAATATCAACTTTACCACACGTACACGGAATTTCGTATACACCACATGTCGACAGAGGAGGGCGTTTATTCTTCACAGATGGAGGTACTTGACTTATTTTCCCAACCTGGGACATTGTAGCGAGTAAAACAGTGACCCGTACATACAATAATTTTCCTTTATTGCCGGCCGCGGTGGTTTCGCGGTTAGGGCGCTCAGTCCGGAACCGCACGACTGCTACGGTCGCAGGTTCGAATCCTGCCTCGGGCATGGATGTGTGTGATGTCCTTAGGTTAGTTAGGTTTAAGTAGTTCTAAGTTCTAGGGGACTGATGACCACAGAAGTTAAGTCCCATAGCGCTCAGAGCCATTTGAACCATTTCCTTTATTTTACATCTACAGTCACAAACTTTTTGTTAACAGGTTACCGGTTTCTGTCTATAATGACCATCATCACATCTGTTTCATAAAGACAAAGTCCTTATTAAAGTATACCCGACTTATTTTCTTTGTGGTCTACAGACCGGTGTGATGTCATGTTTCTGTAAGATTTTACCGATCTGATCCGTTACTTTTATAATAAAACGGAGAGAAACTGTATTTTTCCGTCGTTGTGGTTCAGCCTTGACCTTCTGTCTTCTGTTCCGTGGCTGCAAAATTTTCTTTACCTCTTTCCCTGAGTAGCTGTTTTTTCTCCAGAATTGCTAGACAATATTATCCATGACAAGACGACAATCGATAGTTAAGTTTTATCTTTGACAAGGATTATCTCTGGTCATCACGTGTTAATTCGTCCACGCCCCCTTTGCTGCAGTATACAAGTCGCTCTCGGACGACCGACTGGTCAGTCGGGAAGATTTAGCGGACGAGCTCCTCAGAGGATATGTAGCGAAGTCCTGTACGAAACTTCAGGAACAGAAGAGTTTCGTGGACCACAACCTCACACCCCGAAAAGTTTACCAGCAGCTATGTCATCCGGTCGTGAAAGCGTTCATTCTACGTTTCCGAACACTCCCCAATTTTATTACATATTGACTGGCCTGACTTGAACGCTATAGAAAATCTGTGTGACGTGATGGAGCAGCAAGTAAAATGTCGACATCAGCATCCACGCAATTTGGCGGTGTTGTGGCGTAAACTGGATGCGATGTACCTGCACAGCATTTTAGGCTCATTTTCTAACCGGCCTGGGCAGTTAGCAAGAGCAGGGGTGGACGGAATTAAACGGTAGTAAATGATGCCCGTAATGATTTCTCTAGGGGTGACTAATTTTTTGTCAGGCTAGCTTGTGTAACAGTGGAACATGAAAATATACAGGGTGGTTCACTGATGGTGACCGGGCCAAATATCTCACGAAATAAGCGTCAAACGAAAACACTACAAAGAACGAAACTTGTCTAGCTTGAAGGTGGAAACGAGATGGCGCAATGGTTGGTCCGCTAGATGGCGCTGCCATAGGTCAAACGGATATCAACTGCGTTATTTTAAATAGTAACCCCCATTTTTTATTACATTCGTGTAGTACGTAAAGAAATATGAATGTTTTAGTTGGACCACTTTTTTCGCTTTGTGATAGATGGCGCTATAACAGTCACAAACATATGGCTCACAATTTTAGTCTAACAGTTGGTAATAGGTAGAATTTTTTTTAATTAAAATACAGAACGTAGGTATGTTTGAACATCTTATGTCGGTTGTTCCAATGTGATACCTGTACCTTTGTGAACTTATAATTTCCGAGAACTCATGCTGTTACAGCGTGATTACCTATAAATACCACATTAATGCAATGAATGCTCAAAATGATGTCCGTCTACATCAATGCATTTGTCAATACGTGTAACGACATTCGTCTCAACAGCGAGTAGTTCGCCTTCCGTAATGTTCGCACATGCATTGACAATGCGCTGACGCATGTTGTCAGGCGTTGTCAGTGGTTCACGATAGCAAATATCCTTCACCTTTCCCCACAGAAAGAAATCCGGGCACGTGCTTCGAAGACCAATCCACCTGTCATGAAATATGCTATTCAATACTGCTTCAACCGAACGCGAGCATTGTGCCGGACATCCATCATGTTGGAAGTATATCGCCATTCTGTCATGCAGTGAAACATCTTGTAGTAACATCGGTAGAACATTAGGTAGGAAATCAACATATATTTGCACCATTTAGATTGCCATCGATAAAATGGGAGCGAATTATCTTTCCTCCCATAATACCGCACCATACATTAATCCGCCAAGTTCGCAGATGTTCCACTTGTCGAAGTCATCGTGGATTTTCCGTTGCTCAATAGTGCATATTATGCCGGTTTACGTTACCGCTGTTGGTGAATGACGCTTCGTCGCTAAATAGAATGCGTGCAAAAAATCTGTCATCGTCCCATAATTTCTCTTGTGCCCAGTGGCAGAACTATACACGACGTTCAAAGTCGTCGCCGTGCAATACTTGGAGCATAGAAATATGGTACGGGTGTAATCAAGATATTTATATAGCATTCTCAACACCAACGTTTTTGAGACTCCAGATTCAAAAATGGTTCAAATGGCTCTAAGCACTATGGGACTTAACATCTGAGGTCATCAGTCCCCTAGACTTAGAAACTACTTAAACCTAACTAACCTAAGGACATCACACACATCCATGCCCGCGGCAGGATTCGAACCTGCGACCGTAGCAGCAGCGCGGTTCCGGACTGAAGCGCCTAGAACCGCTCGGCCACAGCGGCCGGCTAAGTGACTCCAGATTCTCGCGCAATTTGTCTGCTACTGATGTGCGGATTAGCCGCGACAGCAGCTAAAACAGCTGCTTGGGCATCATCATTTGTTGCACGTCGTGGTTGACGTTTCACATGTGGCTGAACACTTCCTGTTTCCATAATAACGTAACTATCCGGCGAACGGACCGGACACATGGATGATGTCGTCCAGGATACCGAGCAGCATACATAGCACACGCCCGTTGCGCATTTTGATCACAATAGCCATACAGCAAAACGCTATCGAACTTTTCCGCAATTGGTAAACGGTCCATTTTAACACTGGTAATGTATCAAGAAGCAAATACCCTCCGCACTGGCGGAATGTTACGTGATACCACGTACTTACACGTTTGTGACTATTACAGCGCCATCTGTCACAAAGCGAAAAGGGTGGTCCAACTAAAACATTCATATTTCTATACGTATTACACGAATAAATAATAAAAATGGGGGTTTCCATTTTAAAAATCGCAGTTGATATCCGTTTGACCAATGGCAGCCCCATCTAGCCTTGCCCACCATATCGCGATCTGGTTTCCCCCTTCAAGCTAGACAAGTTCCATTCTTTGTAGTTTTTTTCGTTTGATGCTTATTCCGTGAGATATTTGGCCCGGTCACTATCAATGGACCACCCTGTATATTGCCAAACGTCTTACAGTTTTTAATTATGCCGGTTAGTAATCTGATCCAGTTCCTAAGAGTGTTGTTACAGTTTGGAAAAAAGAGGGGACTGTAATATAATCAGCGAGGGAAAATCCAGGATGGCTCATAAAACAGAGAGACACTTGTAGAACAAACGAGGAATCTTTTATGCAAAGCGCCTCAGCCCTAACTGAGTAACGGGCTGCAATTTGCATAATTAGGCAGAGGGGCCCCAGGCGGCGAAGGCGCCCCAGTAGTTCAGGGGAGGCTGCAGGGGCTCCCAGTTTAATTTAATAGGAAGGCAGCGCGAAGCGCGGTGGCCGAAGGCAATCGGGTCTGGAGCAGCTGTTTTCGCGGAGCTGCGAGGTCGAAAATATTGAGACCAGGTCGCTAGGATCCGACGTTGCGAGACTAGTTTACCGTGCGGGGAACGAGGGATGCAACGCAACTGACTGCGACCTCAAACACGCTCTCTGAAACAATAAACTACACATTCGTCTGTAACACCTGTAATGAATTACATGCGTTGCTGAGCAATCCTGAACGCAAGAGCAGGAGCAGATGCACATAATTTTCGGCCTGTATGGTTGAAGTCAATCCACTGTAGAAATAGGGAACATGTTTTGTGCTCAAGAATTACGACGATTTTGGGGAACGAAAATATCCTCCATAAAAATCGACCTGGATTCCGCAAACAGAGATCTTGCGAAACTCAGCTCGCTCTGTTCCCTATGAGATCCATAGCTCTGTAGATAATGGTACTCAAGTTGATACCGTGTTCCTCGACTTTAGGAAGGGATTTGACGCTGTCGAGCAATGCAGTTTAGTGGGAAAAAATCATGAGCTTTGCGAGTGATTTGCTAGTGCATTCAAGACCTTGCAGAGAGAACTCAGCACGTCGCTCTTGACGGAACAAAATCGACACAAGTAAATATAAATTCCCGAGTACACGCAGGAAGTGTGATGTTGCTGTTAATGTGATCTAGTAGAAAGCGTCGGAAGCTCTTTAAGACTGTTTGCAGATACTGCGGATGTCCGTAAGGAAATAGCAACGGAAGAAGACAATATCAATGTGCAGAATGACCTACATGGTTCAGCTCTGCGCGGTTGACCCAGATCGTAAATAAAATAACATACTGCGCATACGTAAGAAAATGGATCCACTGCTTTGTAATTACAATGTTGATCATAATTTTTTGGAAATAGTATCCACGTAAAATATCTGGAAGTAACTATTCTGAGCGAGAATAAGTGTTTGTTTTGAATACAGTCAGAGAGAGAGTCCCTTTAGTCAGCTGTAGTGCCAGTAGTGCTAGCGTTTGTTCTGACTACAGTAGAGAGACAGGTAGTGCTTATTTTCATTGTTTTCAACAAGAAGTGTATAGTAACCACAGTTTCGTCAGCTATCAGCTGCCTTTTGTGAATTAGCAGTCTAGTTAAAAGTTGATTAACTCTCTACAGTAAATTGATTTCTTAGTATGGATAGGGTGTGTGGCTGCTGTGTACGGACGGAGGAGGAGCTGACCACTGTTCGCGAACAACTGAACGTGTTGATGGCCGCGGTCAGCCGTCTACGGGCTGCTGCCTCGGAGTGTAGCGGCAGTAGGGAGTCTGGTGCGTCGCAAGGTACACCCCAGGTGTTACATGCTTCGCCCTCGATCCCTGCTGTCGAGACATCACCGCACGTACCGGGCGCGGTTGGGCCACCCCTCTCCCCATGGGGAGTGGCGTTTTCAGCGGCGTTCGCGGCGCACGAGGCGGAGGGTCAATGTGGAGGCTGGCCGTGTGGCGTCGCCCGCTCTGCCTGTCAGTGGACATGTGGCCGCTCCTTCAGCAAGGTCCGAGCAGTCACACGGGGGGAAGGGTTTATTAGTTATTGGGAGCTCCAACGTTAGGCGGGTGATGGAGCCCCTTCCGGAGATAGCGGAAAGGTCGGGGAAGAAGGCCAGTGTTCACTCGGTCTGCTTGCCGGGGGGTCTCATCCGAGATGTGGAGGAGGCCCTGCCGGCGGCGATAGAGAGCACTGGGTGCACCCGACTGCAAATTGTTGCTCATGTCGGCACCAATGACTCCTGGCGTCTGGGTTCAGAGGTCATCCTTAGTTCCTACAGGCGGTTGGCGGAGTTGGTGAAAGCGGAAAGCCTCGCTAGCGGGGTGGAATCTGAACTAACTATTTGCAGTATAGTTCCCAGAACCGATAGCGGTCCTCTGGTTTGGAGCCAAGGCTTAAACCAGAGGCTCAGACGATTCTGCGGAGATCTGGGGTGCAAATTTCTCGACCTCCGCTATCGGGTGGAGAAAGGTAGGATCCCCCTGAACAGGTCAGGCGTGCACTACACGCAGGAAGCAGCTACAAGGGTAGCGGAGTACGTGTGGAGTGCACATGTGGGTTTTTTAGGTTAGAGAATTCCCTCACTAGGCCCGACAAGACGCCTCCTGAGACGCGACAAGGTAGTACTAGGCAAAACGCAACAGGGAATAACAATATTAATGTGCTAATAGTAAACTGCAGGAGCGTCTATAGAAAGGTCCCAGAACTGCTCTCATTAATAAACGGTCACGAAGCCCACATAGTACTAGGGACCGAAAGTTGGCTGAAACCACATGCAAACAGTAATGAAATTCTAAACTCAGATTGGAATGTATACCGCAGAGACAGGCTGGACAGTGAAGGGGAAGACGTGTTTATAGCTATAAAAAGTACAATAGTATCGAAGGAAATTGACTGAGATCCGAAATGGGAAATAATTTGGGTGAAGGTCACGGTTAAAGCAGGCTCAAACATGGTAACTGAATGTCTCTATAGGCCCCCTGGCACAGCGGCTGTTGTGGCAGAGCTCCTGAAGGAAAATTTGGAAAATATTTCGAGTAGATTTCCCCACCATGTTATAGTTCTGGTTGGAGATTTTATTTTGCCGGATAGAGACTGGGAGATTCAAACGGTCATAACGGGTGGCAGGGACAAAGAATCCAGTGAAATCTTTTTAAGTGCATTATCTCAAAACTACCTTGAGCAGTTAAACAGAGAACTGACTCGTGGCGGTAACATATTAGACCTTCTGGTGAAAAACAGACCCGAACTATTTGAAACAGTTAACGCAGAACACGGAATTAGCGATCATAAACGCGGTTACTGCATCGATGATTTCAGCCGTAAATAGAAATAGTAAAAAGGCAGGAAGATTTTTCTGTTTAGCAAAAGTGGCAAAAGAAGATTTCAGAGTACTTGACGGCTTAACAGAAAAGTTTTGTCTCAAGTACAGATAGTGTTGAGGATCAGTGGACAAAGCTCAAAACCATCGTACAATATGCGTTAGATGAGTATGTGCCAAGCAAGATCGTAAGAAATGGAAAAGAGCCACCGTGGTACAACAAGTGAGTTAAAAAACTGCTGCGGAAGCAAAGGGAACTTCACAGAAAACATAAACATAGCCAAAGCCCTGCAGACAAACAAAAATTATCCGAAGCGAAATGTAATGTGAGGAGAGCTATGCGAGAGGCATTCAATGAATTCGAAACTAAAGTTCTATGTACTGACTTGGCAGAAAATCCTAAGAAATTTTGGTCTTATGTCAAAGCGGTAGATGGATCAAAGCAAAATGTCCAGACACTCTGTGACCAAAATGGTACTGAAACAGAGGATGACAGACTAAAGGCCGAAATACTAAATGTCTTTTTCCAAAGCTGCTTCACAGAGGAAGACTGCACTGTTGTTTCCTCTCTAGACTGTCGCACAGATGACAAAATGGTATATATCGAAATAGACGGCAGGGGGATAGAGAAACAATTAAAATCGCTCAAAAGAGGAAAGGCCACTGGACCTGATGGGATACCAATTCGATTTTACACAGAGCATGCGAAGGAACTGGCCCCCCTTCTTGCAACGGTGTACCGTAGGTCTCTGGAAAAGCGTAGCGTTCCAAAGGATTGGAAAAGGGCGCAGGTCATCCTCGTTTTTAAGAAGGGATGTCGAACAGATGTGCAGAACTATAGACCTATATCTATAACGTCGATCAGTTGTAGGATTTTGGAACACGTATTGTGTTAGAGTACAATGACTTTTCTGGAGACTGGGAATCTACTCTGTAGGAATCAGCATGGGATTCGAAAAAGCTCGCGCTATTCGCCCACGAGACTCAGAGGGCCACAGACACGGGCTCCCAAGTAGATGCCGTGTTTCTTGACTTCCGCATGGCGTTCGATCCGGTTACCCAGAGTCGTCTAACGAACAAAGTAAGAGCATATGGACTATCAGACCAATTGTGTGATTGGATTGAAGAGTTCCTAGATAACAGAACGCAGCATGTCATTCTCAATGGAGAGAAGTCTTCCGAAGAAAGAGTGATTTCAGGTGTGCCGCAGGGGAGTGTCGTAGGACCGGTGCTGTTCGCATTATTTATAAATGACCTATCGGAAGTTCACTGAGGATTTTTGCGGATGGTGCTGTGGTATATTGAAGGGTTGTAAAAATGGAAAATTGTACTGAAAATCAGGAGGGTCTGCAACGAATTGGCGCATGGTGCAGGGAATGGCAATTGAATCTCAATGTAGACAAGTGTCATGTGCTGCGAATACATAGAAAGAAATATCCTTTATCATTTAGCTAAAATATAGCAGGTCAGCAACTGGAAACAGTAAATTTCATAAATTATCTGGGAGTAGGCATTAGGAGTGATTTAAAATGGAATGATCATATATAGTTGATCGTTGGTAAAGCAGATGCCAGACTAAGATTCATTGGAAGAGTCCTAAGGAAATGCAATCCGAAAACAAAGGAAGTAGGTTACAGTACACTTGCCCACTGCTTGAATATTGCTCACCAGTGTGGGATCCGTACGAGATAGGATTGATAGGGGAGATTGAGAAGATCCAACGGGGAGCGGTGTGCTTCGTTACAGGATCATTTGGTAATCGCGAAAGCCTTACGGAGATGATAGATAAACTCCAGTGGAAGACTTTGCAGGAGAGACACTCCGTAGCTCGGTACGGGCTTTTGTTGAAGTTTCGAGAACATACCTTCACCGAGGAGTCAAGCAGTATATTGCTCCCTCCTACATATATCTCTCGAAGAGACCATGAGGATAAAACCAGAGATATTGGAGCCCACACAGAGGCATACCGACAATCTTTCTTTCCACGAACATTACGAGACTGAAATAGAAGGGAGAACCGATAGAGGTACTCAAAGTACCCTCCGCCACACACCGCCAGGTGGCTTGAGGAGTATGGATGTAGATGTAGATGTAAAACAAGTAGTAGCAAAAGCAGATGTCAGACTGAGATTAATGGAAAGAATATCAAGGTAATGTAACACAACCACGAAAGAAGTGGTCTAAAGGCGCTTATTCGAACTATTCTTGAGTTTTGTACATCAGTGTATGTTGCTTAGAGGGTAAGATTGATAGAAGAGACAGAGAAGTTCCAACGAAGAGAGGAGCGCCTCGTCATGGGATCGTTCAATCGGCGCGTTAGCTTTGCGGAGGTGCTCAACGAACTCAAGTGGAAGACGCTACTAGAGAGGTTTACAACTGAAATTTCGAGAGAGTACTTTCCGCGGAGAATGAGACAATGTCCTCCACGAGAAAATTCGATAAATTAGACCTAATGCAGACGTTATCGGCAATCATTGGTCCCACGCGCCATTCGTGAGTGGAACAGCTATCAAAAGTACTCTTCGCCATACACCGTCAGGTATTGGAGTAAATGTAAATGCAGATACAACCGGCACGGTGACACACTGAGAAGTGATCAGTTACATGAAATAGAACCATATTGTTATCAGTCGGTAAACGTATGTAAGGCGTTCAGATAAGAAGAAGCCACGTGCAATTAGAGCGTTTGTAATCAATTGTAGTGCTAAAAAACGCCACCTTCGACTATTACACCGTGAATCTGGTCATCAGGAATCAGACAGGAAGTTGCATGTGCGGCTTACGACGAGAAGCTGCACCGACTGGCTAGCAGCGATAGACCAGACTCAGCGCAGAGCCCACCTGCTGGGCTGGTTCGAAACTCACAGGACAGATATTTGTTATTGCCGATGATCTTTATACTCTGCCGGCTTGTTGATTGGTGCTTTGTCATAAAACCTTCCAGCTTAGACAGTGAGGAAACGTTAAAAAGTTCTAGGGAACATAACTACGTGTTGCTCCTGTACGAAGAGAGTATGTTCAATATACGGAGGCGTTCAATAAGTTATGCAACACATTTCATTATTCCTTAAGGCAGGTTTGTTCAATTCAGTATTCCAAGTTATGCAACACATTTCATTATTCCTTAAGGCAGGTTTGTTTAATTCAGTATTCCAACACACCATATTATTCCCAAATATTTTCGCTACAAAAGCCTATTTTTTTACAATCTCCATTTAATGCGACGGCTTTACGCCATGTTCCTAGGAGGGCTTGTGCGCGCGTGCGGTACCACTGCACCGGTCGAAGTCGGAGCCACTGTTTTGCTGCATCAATAACTTCCCCATCATTCACTTACTGCTTCCCAAGAAGTGCATCCTTTATTGGGCCAGACAGATGGTAACCGAAACCTGCGAAATCCGGTTGTAAGGCAAAGGATGAAGAACAGCCCAACTTGACAGCGGATTGCTATAAACACTTGTGTTGTCTACATTATCATACAGTACAAAAAAATGGTTAAAATGGCTCTGAGCACTATGGGACTTAACTACTGAGGTCATTAGTCCCCTAGAACTTAGAACTACTTAAACCAAACTAACCTAAGGACATCACACACATCCATGCCCGAGGCAGGATTCGAACCTGCAACCGTAGCGGTCACGCGGTTCCAAACTGACGCGCTTAGAACCGCACGGCCACACCGGCCGGCCATCATACAGTACACTATAACCTTTAAATAATGTTTATTACTATTCTGAATGTATTAATAATAGATTTTGTTTCAAATTTCGCATTACAATGGCTCTGAGCACTATGGGACTTAACTTCTGAGGTCATCAGTCCCCTTGGACTTAGAACTACTTAAACCTAACTAACCTAAGGACATCACACACATCCATGCCCGAGGCAGGATTCGAACCTGTGACCGTAGCGGTCGCGCGGTTCCAGACTGTAGCGCCTAGAACCGCTCTATCACTCTGGCCGGCTTTCGCATTACATGCCAGTGTTTCGAGATTACTCCCAATGATTACAAGTAACAACGATTTTAGCAGAGTGTTGAGCATGTGAGCGTGAAAGCAGATCTGTACGCCTCGACCCTATGAATATATCATGCCACAATTATAAACAGAGCCATGCATCGCCTTTGTCTTTATCTGTGCTTAATTTTATCTCACAAGGAACCCGTTGAGTGCGAATTCGCAAAGGGCCCATGACGTTTACGGTATTCTACACGCCGCATATTGTCTACCATGCAACCACAATATTGCCTGCTAATGGAAACAGGAGGCGGGAGTGCTGGTATCCAATGGTGGGCACAGCACGAGGCTAAGAAGCAAAACTGAAGTGCTTAGTCGACGAGTAACTCACAACAGTGCTAGTGGTGTCGATACAAAGCAGAGCAATGGCAACAATAAACAAAGCAAACTTAGCATTATACTTATAACAGCAGACATTCTGCCAGAAAGGATCCTAAGGAGCTTCGCAGACTGAGAAAGAAGTGACAGAGGAAATATTAGCTTTTCTGCAAGATGAGTCAGTTGAATGTGTGGTGTCGTATAAGCTCGACTGCGCGGACAAGGTTTATGAGAGATACAGTGATGACCACGCGTCCTTAAGAAGCGAAAGTGATCCTGAAACATGTGCCGAACCACGTAGATTATTATCCCTGTCGGGCAGGGAGCCATAAATCCCGTCTCTAGTGAAACGTAGTAAAGGACAGTTCCCAAACACAATTAAATGTTCGGTAATCATCCGCAGCATAGTAAAAAACATTTATCAACATATTTAGAATAAGACCGCAGCAGTATGACCGTGCAGTACATAAGAAAAACTACGGATACGGTATTCAAGGTACGAGAAGGCGCACTTCTTACAAAAACTCATCTTTGTGCGTTACAGCCGGCCGTAGTGGCCGAGCGGTTCTAGGCGCTGCAATCTGGAACTGCGCGACCGCTACGGTCGCAGGTTCGAATCCTGCCTCGGGCATGGATGTGTGTGATGTCCTTGGGTTAGTTAGGTTTAAGTAGTTCTAAGTTCTAGGGGACTGATGACCTCAGACGTTAAGTCCCATAGTGCTCAGAGGCATTCTTTGCGCGTTACAAGAATGCTCGACACACTTTGGAGAATGTGTATGATAGTGATGTATTACGATATGCACATCAAAGTGCGTTCGACAGAGATTACAGTGACATCAAGGGAAACAGTGCATGGTATAACTTCAAACGGTGCTACAGAATTGGATGAGTTAAACTAAAGAAATTTCAAACAAAGACTGAACTCGACGATGCATAGAAAACTGAGGAATCGGCTCGAAAATTTGTAGATCAGGTAAGCAAACTTATGCTATCGTTGAGTAAGGAATTTGTTTCCAACTCCGATCAATCGGGATTAGAAGAGGAAACGCGTATGAAAGGAACCCTAGAAATTAGAGGTATCAATAAAGTGGTACCAAGATCAAGTAACATTAATGCCTAAACTCATTCGTTTATACCTACCTAGGCCGTTCCTTAATCTGGATTGCAAATTAACTGGAATGTTATTTGTTTTCCCTCGAGAAGTTGGAGGTGCTCTGCCCTCTACGATTCTTTCTCGTCTGCGTGATCTTGCAAGGGCAGTAGGGAATATTTACGTCACAGCAAGCAAGAGTGGGAAAATGAGCGTAAGAGAACTACAACTATGGTCTGAGTACCGCTTTTGGCCGATATCTGGTCAAAATAATTTGCTTTTATTTGATTCCTCTACATATAAAAGTCTTATTCCTTCAGAGCAAATTAGCCCTCCTGGAATATAAATGACATTGCAATTCATAATACCTGGAAAACCTCAGCCTTTGGATGCTTGATTTTTCCGTGCCTATAAAACATATTATAGCACTATATGCAGCTGTACCGTAATGGCTAGTCAGTTTCACTGTAAGCACCACGACAGATTGTTCCGCATTCGGTTGCATGTATCACATTTCATCACACCGTTACACCATTATGATTTTACAGGCATTTTTTAAAGAATGGATACCTAGCTAAACGTCCTCCACAGTTTGCCTTCGATCTTGCTCATGCGAATCCTTATGATCAATTTGGCGTGCCATTTTTTGTTCGATGTTCACGGTAACGGTTAATGATTTATTCCGAACATTTCTTGATTGTCGGTGATGTCCATTTTGTGAAGTGTAATACCCACATCCCATAGAAAGTTAATGTCTGCACCTCCTGGATACTCATTTTCTGTCGCCCCCCTGATGCACATGTTGAGTCATTAGGAACTAATATTTTTCCTATCATAAGTGTTAAAACATAGTTTGCAATGAGCCTTTCTCAAGTTTGAACTTTTGACCTCGTATTCAACGGGTTCCTTGTCAGCATTACCACCGACTAGTGGCATGTTCAATGAAGTACGTACTCTATTGTTGTGGGAACTATATTTAATGCCAGAGAATGATGCTTAATTCGCTATCTGCATGCTTGAGTAAAGGTACAGGCCAGGCATATGAGTAAAACTTTAATAATTTTCAGTCGGACCACGAAGACAATTTCATTCATTTTGCTTCAGAATCCCTCGGGAGGAATTAATCACTATTCACCAACACACAAGACAATTTACAATTTTTTACTCTACTTAGACTAGCCCGTTGTTATAGGTAGAAGGACAGATCTCGTCAGTGATTTGCTTAGCGACATAACATTCTTTTTGTATTAAAAGCGTTTGAATCTTTGGTAATTTGAACATGAAAAACATTGAAATAAGTATTTAGCGCTTCGTCGTACGTGGGGTTGCTTGTACGTATTTTTCAGCTACCAGTGTAGAGGGAAATAGCATCTGACCTCTTTTGTTACGGCAGCTTACTTTCTCAAAGTATCAGTAAATTTGCATTCGAGTTAGCTGTTTACCCAGAATCAGCATAACGGCTTCTCACACAGACCTCGTTATTCAGCGCGCGGACACAAAACAAAGGGCTGCACATCGACTGCAAGGGCCACGCCAGCACGTTTTCGCTGGGGGCGCCGGTGCGCGCTGAACTGTAAATAACATCGCCGAACACAGCGGAACACTGGAAGCTGCGCGTCACGATTGTGAACTCGCCGGGAGCCGAGGAAACTGGAAATATACTGTATCGTGTTCACAGCGGTCAGATATTCCTTTATTGTCTCACGGTTTGCCGTCCTGACGTATGCGATCGCCAAACATTTTCGGTCAGTAAGGGACGGTAAATAAGCGTACACAAATCAACGTATAAGAGCCATTTTCTCTCTCGAGGTAACATTTTATAGCAACATTCGCTTAGTAGCACACAGAGATGAAACGAAACGAACTAGTTTGATGCTAGGTGTTTATGTCAACGATACATACGTAAAATGTAAAATCAAAATTAATGTTGTAAAGCCCCAAGGACAGAAAACACCAATCGACAAACTTTGTGGGAAACTTAAAGTAGGGAAGAGAGTCATATTGACAGTGATGGCAACTATTGACGATAAAATCTACACCGATAATATTTTGATTAATACCTATATCGTTCAAACACTGAGAATAGCAAAGGGGTGATAAAAGGAAAGGATTATCATAGATTCTTTATCAAACACCTATAGAATAAATTCAAAATCATATCAACGAAGGTTAAATCCAAGAAAGTAATCCAGTCAAAGATAACATTTACCATTGGAGAGAGTTGTAGCCGCATCGAAAAGGAAATTCAATGCGACTACAATGCAACTCGGATATGGGAATGTCCCGCTAGTTAGTTGCTCCTGAGTCGCTCTAGATTACTTTTGCGATAGTTGTCTGGGTGTAAACGCTATTAGATTGTTTCAGTTTTGTAAGTTTGATAATTCGTGAGGTAAAGACTGAAGTATTGCTTAGTCATTCGACTGATCAAAGTTAATTTTTACCGTTCTCAACGCGACGGTATAGTAAGACGAGTGTTAGACTTCAATTGAGTGATATTGGTTTATCGGACTTAGCCTTCATACTGATGAACAGTTACAAACCTTGAGAGCCGTGGATCAACGACAGAAAAACAATTCGTAGTCTTGAGTAGGACACAATTAAACGAAGACACGAAGAAAGACAAGTACGCCGATTTGTCAAAAGTTGTCGTCAGCGTCACGATTACTGAACTGAACAGAAGTTAATCTTGAAGGACATATCGGTGTGCCTGTGTTGTAGGGACAAACAATTAATTACAGAAAGAACAATAAAATCTGAGTCAAAAGATAGATCTTACGTGTCGCCTAACTCACTAAACAGACAATACAATGTGTATTAATGCAAGTTGATTGACTCTTTAAACATTTTAAGTGACTAAGTGAGCACATGAATAATGGACAGTGAAAAGTGATTAGTTTAAACGAGTATTACGAAGTATTAAAAAACATTTACGCCAACATAAATTATCTCTGGAGTTACGTTGGACCGTTGTTAATAACTGGAAGTTGCAACGACATAGCAACGGAATAGTAGACACCAAAATTTCACCCTCGCTATGTATGATGTGTAGTAAACGAGCAAGAAAATTAAAATAAACGGTAGCAGTTTACCAGTTCGCACCAGCTGGGAAGACTGTTGTGGAGAGAGAACAGAATATTTCCAAACCACGCGAGTAGTTGTGTTCTCACGAGAGCTACAGGTGCTGTTCCATGTCATACCAACGGGGACGAACATCGTTACGAGTCACATCTCCTTCCGGCGAGTGAAGAACGAGGGAAGGGACGTCATAGTGTGCATGACCATTACGAATATTACTGCTAGCTGTGATCTGTGTATTGGGTGGTCAGAATGAAACTTTTCCGGCTGATATCTACAATTCTGGCATGAGATAAGTACACAAATGCTTATAGTGCTCTTAAATCGCTATTGTGTGTGTTTCGATTTCTAATCGTCTGTTTGATGCTTCGATTGTCATGACATGTTGAAAATTATTTTTGGCTCAGATTTATCCCCTACTTTTTGTGCAGCTAGAAGAAATCTGTCAAGGTCTCCAGGTACGCGACTACTCATGTTCTAGTACATCGAACGGTAACATCAGTCTTGTGCCCTGTATCTATGCTTTCAGGTGCTGATGTGCAGGCGCTGTAATTTGTACTGTGCTCCACTATCGAGCATTTTGTTGCACGTTTGTCGCAGTTGATGCCTAAACATGTATGTCTCCGACTATTCTTCGTCTGCTGGGATTTACGACCATTTACGACCGTCAGCCTTGTTTGGAAACGGGTGCCAAACATGAAGATTTTCCAATCAAGGATTTTTATGTACATTTGTATTTAATTAACTTGTTGTCTGAAAATGTAATTCAATCTTTTGTTTTTTTCATTTTGTTGTATGGAGTATAGTATATATTGATATAAAATTGGCAACCACGTGTAAAAATTTTACTATGTAGATTGTGTGCATTTCTGTAAATTTCTGGGATGATTGTGTCTAATGCACGATACAAAAATATTGCTATTTAATAAAATACCATGGCACTGTTCGGCACCATTAATAATATCTATAGGATTTTGCTAAGGCGAGGAATTAGTCTGTTAAGGGGAGCCGGAGGTGGTCAAATCCAAAAAATTACGATTTTTTCTATTTTGCTACCGAAAATTAATTGGAACATTCCTCTTCAATGTAAACCTTGAATTATTGTTCTACTCGCCCTAGAAGTGGAGTTATTACCAATTTCTCCCACGCCTGCGGAGGAAATGGACGGCCGCTGAATGCATCTAACACCCTCTCGTGACTTCCTGGCGAACTGCTTGGCATTTTCTCGGCCTGTTACGCATACAGCGCCTTATGTTACGCATACAGCGAGTGTGCAAGGGTTGGCTACATTGTTTTCTGTGAGAAATGAAGCGCAAAGAGCGCGGAACATCGTCTCTTTGCTGTTTACCGTTTCGAATTAGTTCAGTGTTGCGCCTGTTGTTGGTAGTATTATACTTCTTTTGTAAAGCATTGTTCTGATTACGATGCCACGTTTTAGTAACAGTGTATATAAGAAGAGGAAGAACGTAGGGAAAAGAAAATTAACACTAATACCAAGTTGCGATACTACAATTACTGAAACAGTGCGTTCTTCTGCTAAGCAACACATGGCCGGCCATAGCCCTGCGACATCTTCTAGCAAATACTACCTTGGGGATGGTGACTCCAAAGGTTTCAAGACTATAGAGGAACTGAAACCATATGGAAATGAATTTGTAGTTGAACAGTTGGAATGCGTTGGGCATGTGCAAAAGCGTTTGGGTTCAAGTAAGCTCAGTGATGGAAAGACAATAGGAGGGAGAGGCAGGCTTACTGATGAGGTGATTGAACGTCTACAGAGATACTATGGGTATGCTATAAGGCAAAATAATAGTAATGTTAGTGACATGCGAAAGCAGTGTGGGCATTGTTCCTTCATACTTCCTCTTCCAATGAATACCCTCAACTCAGCCTGTGCCCAAAAGATTCCTGGTGCAAATATAATGCAAAAAAGGACTATGATCACAAACATGGTTTGCCAGCAGCTGCAATAAAACCAATTTTTCATGACTTAGCACAGCCAGAATTGTTACACAAATGTCTACACGCAAAGACGCAGAATCCTAATGAGAGCGTAAACAATTTGATTTGGAAAGTGATTCCTAAAATGGTGTTTGTAAGCATAAAAACACTGCACTTTGGCACTTATGATGCAATAGCAACCTACAACCAAGGGAACAGTGTGAAGTGTGAAGTTCTGAAGGAATTAGGATTTACAGCTGGGGTGAACACTGTACGAGCACTAAGAAATATTGACAGAGAAAGGATAAGAGGAGCAGAAAGAAGAGAAAGGCATATGAAGTATGATGGAACAACAGGCCAGAAAAGAAGACAGAAGTGGAAGCTTTTGGAGGATGAAGAAGAAGACCCTGATAGTCCATCCTATAGTGCAGGAATGTATTGAGAAACTTTGATAGCCATTTCCTGTAAATTAGAATTTTTCGAATATAAGGAACATTTTCTCAAAATCCACTCAAGCTAGAGAGATGAAATTTTTATACAGCACTCCTAGTGGCCAAACTTACATTGTCACACAGCCATTTGGCAATATGTTCAGTAGTTTCA
Source organism: Schistocerca piceifrons (assembly GCF_021461385.2). Classification (NCBI taxonomy): domain Eukaryota; kingdom Metazoa; phylum Arthropoda; class Insecta; order Orthoptera; family Acrididae; genus Schistocerca; species Schistocerca piceifrons. The sequence goes on from NC_060140.1 coordinate 923,059,332, forward strand.
TTTCAGTTTAATTATAAAGCAATTATTTGTAAAAAAAATTTTGGTCATTAATAAAAAAATAATTTGAAGGAAACTAGAAAAGATACTCCAAAATCCCTCTGCCATAACTGCAATACTAAACCACTCTATATGTAAAAAAAAATTCAAAATTTTCTATTTGGTAGTTTATTCATAAATGTTCCTCAAACTTAGTGATTTTAACATGGGCAGCATAGGTACCTCCGGCTCCCCTTCAAAGAATAGACCCTACATCTACATCTACATACATACTCCGCAATCCACCATACGGTGCGTAGCGAAGGGTACCTCGTACCACAACTAGCATCTTCTCTCCCTGTTCCACTCCCAAACAGAACGAGGGAAAAATGACTGCCAATATGCCTCTGTACGAGCCCTAATCTCTCTTATCTTATCTTTGTGGTCTTTCCGCGAAATGTAAGTTGGCGGCAATAAAATTGTACTGCAGTTAGCCCCAAATGCTGGTTCTATAAATTTCCTCAGTAGCGATTCACGAAAAGAACGCCTCCATTCCTCCAGAGACTCCCACTCGAGTTCCTGAAGCATTTCCGTAACACTTGCGTGATGATCGAACCTACCAGTAACACATCTAGCAGCCCGCCTCTGAATTGCTTCTATGTCCTCCCTCAATCCGACCTGATAGGGATCCCAAACGCTCGAGCAGTACTAAAAAATAGGTCGTATTAGTGTTTTATAAGCGGTCTCCTTTACAGATGAATCACATCTTCCCAAAACTCTGTATATCAGTGCAGGAGTGTGGTCGCTGGAGGGTAACGGTGTGCGCAATGTATGGAACCTTTAATCCAGTGTTGAGAGAATTTGAAGTCAAGACTTAATAAAAGCTGGGAATTATTTCAAAGAGAAGATCTGGAGAACTTTTTTGCCCTATGGAGTAGATGAGTAGATTTGGAAACTGGAAACCCGATTTAGGGTGATGCATCGTTGAGCAAATGGAATTATTAAAGGAGACCAATACTGGTAAATGAGATTGCCGATCTGGTCTGTGTCATCCAAAGGAAACAAAAAATGGTTCAAATGGCTCTGAGCACTATGCGACTTAACTTCTGAGGTCATCAGTCGCCTAGAACTTAGAACTAATTAAACCTAACTAACCTAAGGACATCACACACATCCATGCCCGAGGCAGGATTAGAAACTGCGACCGTAGCGGTCGCTCGGTTCCAGACTGTAGCGCCTAGAACCGCATGGCCACACCGGCCGTCCCAAAGGAAACAAAGTAGTTGAAGGGCCATGTGAAAAGTGTGAACTGCAATATAGCTGCATTCAGCTGTGTTCGACTAAATAATCTATAATTTGTGTGTGTGTATGTATGTGTGTTGGTGTTACATCAACACACTTACAATGTTGATCAACACACGCGCCGGCCGGGGTGGCCTAGCGGTTCTAGGCGCTACAGTCTGGAACCGCGTGACCGCTACGGTTGCAGGTTCGAATCCTGCCTCGGGCATAGATGTGTGTGATGTCCTTAGGTTAGTTAGGTTTAAGTAGTTCTAAGTTCTAGGGGACTGATGACCTCAGAAGTTAAGTCCCATAGTGCTCAGAGCCATCAACACACGCAAAATATTAGAATAACGAAGTTGTACAAAAGCGTGCTCTGCTTTCACGAGTTGAGAATGAAAGCTATAAAAATAAATTAGCCTAATAACGAAACATTTCGTATCTACAGGATTTATTAAACTATTGTTATGGTATATGATATTATTGTTGTGTATTTTTTTTTGTTTTGATAGTCTGCGAAAGAGATAGAGAGAGAGAGAGAGAGAGAGAGAGAGAGAGAGAGAGAATGGTAACTGTTTTTCTGTATGTGTCAGGTTTCTTTTTTCCTACGATATGGTTAATATCTAGAGAGTTCTTGGCAGGAAATTGAGAATTCAGTGTAGTTCAGGTATTTGATTTATGGAATAAAATTATGTGCCAGGTTATTTGTGCCCAACATCTCACGTTAATTGATACTGGCACTGTCACATATTAACAATCTGATAGCTAAGGATGTTTTGCTGCAGTAGTTTTTCTAGTTCTTCGTAAGGCGAAAAACTACTTAGAACAGGGATTAGAGGTTTAGTTACTGTTTATTAGGAAACTTTTCTCCGTTTGTAAAGGCAAGCGCATAGCCTCAGTATCAGTATATTCGGTTTGTTATTAACAACATATTATCTAAATAGCATTACTATTAAGAAACAGATAAATTACGCGTTTTAGTTTGTTCCTAGTAAAACCACCTTCCCTTTTAGCCTTCCCAATGACTTTATTTCCACTAGTCAGTAGGTCCCAGAACCATGATTCCACTGCACGATACCAACTGTGGAGTACACTATGTCATGAATACATTCTGGATTGTACTTAGCGGGCCGGAGTGGCCGAGCGGTCATAGGCGCTACAGTCTGGAACCGCGAGATCGCTACGGTCGCAGGTTCGAATCCTGCCTCGGGCATGGATGTGTGTGATGTCCTTAGGTTAGTTATGTTTAAGTAGTTCTGAGTTCTAGGGGACTGATGACCTCAGAAGTTAAGTCCCATTGTGTTCAGAGCCATTTGATTGTACTTGCCTGGCTATTTCTTCAGCTGCGTTAAAATTACGTCAAAATGAATCACTCAGAAGGACACAATTACATTTCTGTCAAAATCACATGAAATCAGTCACCTTACGCTTCCTTGCGGGTCCAATGGTGCCACTGTCAATGGAATCGTCCTCGCAACCACAGAAATATTAATTCACATAGCATATCGGATGTTCATTCTCACTAGGAATATCTAAACATTCGTCACCAAAAACTCCCGGAAGTATTTCCGATGCGATCATTTGCTTCTGTTTAATGAATAGGGCCATCACTAAAAGCAGGAGGAACTTCAAGACCAAGACCGGGTTACTATTTGAAATATGAGATTCATTGAAAATGCTAAATAAGTAAAAGGTACGCGAAGGCAATATGTTTGATGTATTGACTACTTGTATAAACACCTAAACAGTATTTAAAATACATCGTGACAAATAGAATTACAGACAGCGTGTAGCACAAAATCTCGAAATCCGTCCGTAGTGGATAGCGCTCGATGTACGACTAAACTCGAGGTCTGTCCGCAATTTGTTAACCTTAACTTTGACGTGGAGCTGTATGAGTTCTGTAACATCACTTCCTATTACTTTCCTTTGGAAGCCACTGCCTCGCGTGAAACACAGTCTAAGTCCTGCGATATTTCTGCAACGTGCTACGAAAGGATTAACCCATAACATGGAAGAACTCTCTCTACGTCACAAGAAAAACTTGCGAGACGCCGTATTGTACTTATCGATTCCAGCTGAAGCCCACATTTTATGGTTTTTATATAGTAACGTACAACCTATGAATATGCTCTCATTCTAAGCACTAAGGCTATCTCGAAAACGTGTCGTTGTTGGTAATATTTTTCCTTATAAAATGACAGGAAACGTCATATCGGTGGTCAAAGAATTTCCGTATTTAGTTATTTTCGTGTCATAATTCGCGGGCTATTAAAGGACATCGTTTTATGGTAACATCAAATTAAAGGTTCATCAAAAATGAGTCTCGGTAGTATTTGTCATAATTAAATATCAGTTAATAACGTATCGGCGATTAAGGCCTTTCGGAGATCGTAATATAAGATATAAGGTCGTTTGTGCTAGATGTTCAGTGTTTGGAAGAGAAACAAGAGTTACGAAAAGATGTGTATCGATTTCGCACCTTGCTGTGTCCAATGTTTTATTCTCGACGGGGTATTCTAAAAGGCTATGGGACCTTGTTATTAAAGTATTGAACCCTCTGCCAGGCACTTTATTATGAATAGCAGAGTAATCACGTAGATGTAGATGCAGATGTAGATGTAGAAAGTAATAGAAGTATTTTCTATAATATTGAATGTTATAGCGTGCACTTTGTCAGGAGTGAGGTCGTCCGATTTTGTGAAATTTTCTAAGCTGATGTTCTTAATGAGAGGACAAGAAACTTCCCTTTTTATCTTATAGCGTGTTCATGGATACCGAAGTTTTCACTTATGTACACTAGGCTATAGGCAGGAGAACGTTACTCGCATGTGGGGAAGGAAGGAAATTTGTGTTATAATAGAACTAACGTAGGAATTTTACACACGTACATTTTTGTAAACAATCTGTGTGGTATGCGAGCCAGATACAGCCTGCACCTGCCGCTGGATAGCGCCACGACTGTAAATCACGTTAACCAGCACCTCTCATCTGAGGCGTGCACTGTGTTTCAAGAGGGTTGGATGTCACGCCCGTGTCCACGCCAGCGTTAGCTGCCTCGTCTCGTATCAGGAACCATCAGCCGGATGCTTTACGGAACCTCTCCAGCAACTACATGCCACGTTTGACTGAGTGCGGTATGCAGCCGATTCGCGGAGATGTTAAAACTCTTTTACTTAGGTCGTGATCGAGCAATAACTGCTAAAATATTTGTTATGTTGTAAGTAGGCTGTTTAGGTTTTTTTATTGGTAACGCCACCTCTGTATGAAAATCACTGGCTGTGCTGTGTGCAGTCTGTGGCTAGTTTGCATTGTTGTCTGCCATTGTAGTGTTGGGCAGCGGCAGCTGGATGTGAACAGCGCGTAGCGTTGCGCAGTTGGAGGTGAGCCGCCAGCAGTGGTGGATGTGGGGAGAGAGATGGCGGAGTTTTGAAATTTGTCATGAACTGCTATATTTATATATGATGATATCAAGGTAAATAAATTGTTTGTTCTCTATTAATATCCTTCATTTGCTAACTATCTCTATCAGTAGTTAGTGCCTTCCATAGTTTGAATCTTTTATTTAGCTGGCAGTAGTGGCGCTCGCTGTATTGCAGTTGCTTGAGCAGCGAAGATTTTTGTGAGGTAAGTGATTTGTGAAAGGTATAGTTTAATGTTAGTCAGGGCCATTCTTTTGTAGGGAATTTTGAAAGATTGCGTTGCGCTAACAAAATATTGTGTGTCAGTTTAAGCACAGTCCTGTATAATTGTTCAAAGGGGAAGTTTCATATGTCGACCCTTAGCCGAGGATACCTCACTGGAATCTTCTGATTTTTTCTTGTAGTTTGTGTAATTAGTGTAGATTTTGTTTATTGCTAGCACGTAATTGTAGAGAAAATCTCCTTTGTAGTTGCAGACTTTCATTGTTGTACAGTAAAACAGTTGTGGCATGCATGTAGATTTGCACCAAGTATTTCGCAGCTGCAATTAACTAGATATTATTTTCAGTGCTATGTTAATGTGTTCTCTTATTTTTGATCTTCAAATTGTGTTTTTCTGTGTTGTCGTGTGAAATACTGTGACAATAATGGCGTGTGAAAAACGTAATACTAGGCTCCAAAGTAAACTGAGAAATGACAGTGAAAATGAAAGCAGTGTGTTAGCGCCATCGAGTAATGAATTAACTGATGTTCAAAGTAGTAATTTGGTAATTGTGCATAGGGAAATGGAGCGGGCGGCAAACAATGGCGTGGACAGTGAAACAATTAGTGAAGAGGGAAGCATTATCGATCGATCGGTCGGCAACAGCTCGCCTCAGGATTCCGAAATGACAGGACACAATTTTGCAAATACTGTAGATTCAGGTTTTGCGTCCTCACCGTTTTCCCAAATGAGTCAAGACACGTTTTCCGCTTGCCAAAATGTGAATGTTGCCGGTGCAAATTCACTGCCGAAAAGCACTGAGGAACATGTTTCAGACACCAGTGCATTGTTATTACAGTTAATGCAACAACTGGGACAAAAGCTACAAAAGTTAGACACAACACTTGAACAAAATCAGAAACAAATGGGACAAAATCTTCAAAAGTTAGACACAATGGAACAAAATCAGAGACAAACACAGCAAAAGCTTCAAAAGTTAGACACCACACTTGAAAAAACACGTGAAGATTTAACTACTGAGTTACATAACATTGAATCGAAATGTCAAAAAGTCTGTAATGACGTAAAAACACAAATTTGTGAGCATTTTCAACCTATTTTTTCGCGGCATGAAAATGTATTACAGAATCACGAAGCAGCCATAAAAGAACTGCAAACCATTGTTCATGAAAATCACGACACCTTGCAAGCTAAAATTGACTCAGTTGCATCTACCGATTTGGTTACGCAACTTGCAAAAACTCAGGAAAACTTAAAGGACACAGTAGATACTCTGAAACTTGGGTCAGAAAAACATACAGAGGAAATAATTTCACTATCGGATAAAGTAGCCGAACTTTCAGATCAGTTCACTAACTTATCTACAAAGGTAGATGATGATCTGAATAACACAACACCTGTAGCCTTCACTGACACAGAAGAGTATGAACAAATAAGAAAATTCAAACAAAATCAAAATCAAATCAATACACAGTGCAAAAGAGAAATCCGGGAAGTACAAGATCAGTTGATGCAGGTAATACAAGAATTACGTATTTCAGAGGACACTCGCGCCCCAATACGGGAAGAGGGACATAGAAATACGGAAAAGCCACAAAATAATAACACAGGACACTTCGGAAATCATGAAAGAAATTGGCAAGGCGCATTGGATTTTGAGATGGAACCGCCGAAACGAAGTAACAATGACCGACATGCGACTCGCCGACATGACGATTTTGACTATAAGCTGTTCATTACTACACGTAAATTCAAAACATTTAAGAATTCTGGCAACGACATTTATCCACAAGCGTGGCTCCATCAATTCTCTCATTGTTTTCCTCCCAACTGGTCATTAGAGCACAGATTAGAATTTATGTGTGGCTACTTAGAGAATGAATCAGCTGTAAGAATGCGATCGGTCATTCACGATTGCCACAGTGAAGGAGAGTTTTACCATGCCTTCCTCTCAGCATATTGGTCTCAAGCCACACAAGACCGAGTAAAACATAGCATCATAATGATGAAACATTTCGAACAATCTGAATTCTCCAGTCTTGTGAAATATTTTGAAGACATGTTGCATAAGAATCAGTACCTGTCAAACCCATACAGCCCCTCAGAACTCATCCGCATTTGCTTAATCAAATTACCTGAACATTTCTGACATATTATTTTGGCAGGACGTTGCAAAGACGACATTGAAGCTTTTCAGGGACTGTTACAAGAACTGGAAAGTGACACTGACAATCGCGGAACGCGAAAACAAGGACACAACAATTACAGGTCACATCCGTCACAATTCCGTGACGACAGAAACAATAACTGGACACGACAGGTCTATTCTTACAACGCAAATCGTGACCAAAATAGACACCACCCGTACGACAACCGTTGGCAGAGTAATAATAGTTACAGAGAAAGATCGCATTTCCGTAGTAATGACTATCACAGAGACAATCAGAGAAACAGACAATATGGGAACCAAAACAAGTATTATCAAGGGAGGCAGAATAACTTCAGACGCAACAGTTCGGTGCAGAGTTACGATTCAGGGAGAAATTCTCCACCACATGACAGACAAACAAGAAACTATGTAAACTACCGACAAAACGACAGACGTGAATTTCATCAGAACTGGCAGGATTCTAACAGAGCTGGGCCCTCTCGTCACGGTGAATTTGTAGAAGTTAGGTCCCCTAATCCCAATAACAACGCGCGGCAACAAAGAGACAGACAATGACTCGCGCCGCAGGCACCCACGTGCGCCGGCTGGTTCAGAGAAAAATAACATTGACGCTAACACTGTGAAAAATTCCAGTATTCTTTACCGACGTATACTGCATGATAATTGGGTTCAAGCTGAAATTCTGAGTACTTTGAAGAGTAAAAGATTGTACCACATTTCACATGTAAAACCGATTATTGAAAGATAATCTGCTTTTTAACTTTGTCTTTGCCATAAAACGTTTCACTTCACGTTACTAGTATGCTTTAGAAACTGTTAACATGCAACAATGTTTGAAGTTAAATATCCAATCAAGAACCAAGGGAACATTTTTAAACAGAAATTACGAATGCATTGTTATAGTGAACAGACGTCACAGTGTTATTGTGTGTGTACATTCTTGCTTGTTAGTTGCACGATTACGTAACGACTATAAGGCTCACATACTTAGAACATATACCTGCACTGCTAATGAGATTTTAATGCAACATTTTGGGGTACTTGCAGATACATTATGGATTCAAGGTGCTTTATGAGAGATACCAGGTGACACAGTGGTTAGTTTATTTGACAGCTACACGACTATATCACGACGCTACTAATGTGCGACACAATTTACCTTGTTGCTTTTGCAGTGTATCTGTTTTATATCTGCACAGTTTTTCTGAATTCTTCTGGAAAGTAAAACAGGTTTTAGTAGTAACTTTTGTAGTATAGCTACAATGAGACTGCCTTTTCCGTAGCACAACAATACGTTACAGTACAGTACTTTCTTCATCACGGCAATAAGCGTAATAACTAAGACATTTATACGCAAAGCATTTCACTTTTGTGTATTATGAGGTAAGTACATTGACTTCCGCAGAACTTAGCTTTCGGAGGACGATAACTATGACACTTCCACACAGATTATGTTGCAACAAGACGCACATTTAGCGCTACAGTACACGTATTTGAGTGATCAATTTTATACTTAAAACATTTATTTTTAAAGATTTTTGAATTACAAAGAAAGTTTTCCGTTATATATTTCATTCCATTGGTGTAATCTGTAACACCTGAGGGTATAATTACATTAATCCTCAGGGGGGTACATGCTTACTTTGTGTACCATGTGTGTGGCAACCACAAGGAACCCTAGCTAATATGGTATTTGCTTATACAACTTTACACATCGGTACCATATTTCTCCAACACAGAATTACACAGCTACCTGATTATTTAACAGAGAAACAAACATTTTTTTACTACATCAGTGACACATGTTTACGCAATACACAGTTGGATAACTTCACACTTATGAAACTGTATTTTGTCTGTACTTTGTAAACTGTTCATATTTTTTCGGAACCATTGTGATACTATGAGAGCTTTGAATCATATATTTGGTAAGGGAGCATGATTTTAAAGTACGTTTGAGGTAGATGACATTATTGAAATGAGCAGAGAATATTTTTTTATGGTTTGAAATTATTGCAGAAAGCTACGACGATTTTGAGATTTGACTGAGGTGTTATGATGTTATTTTTACGACGACGATGTGTATTATGCTGCTGAGGTATGTTTATGATTAATAGGCTGAGGCTATGTGAGTTATTTGTTTATGCTTCATATTTATAATGACGAAATATTGACGAGTGTCGATGGATACGTATATGTGTAATAAGGCAAGGAGTAATGAATAGTAGGTAGGGACTCTTGACTTGTGAAACAGGATGTTGGAGACCAAGAATCGTACTTTAAGAGTTATGAAATGTGTGTATATGCGTGAATGTATCACAATGCTGGCGAAAATTTTTTGAACACTGTTATATTTACAGGATTTTTTTTCTACACATTTGTTACGCAAATTTTCGACCTGTGAAATGTTTATATGAGACTGTCACTGTAGCGGAAACTGCTGTCGTAAATATGTCGGTAAGAAAGGTAAGTGACCGTGACGTAATGCGTTGCGAGCGGCCAGGTGTGCCAGTTGCCTGGAGGAAAAGCCATTATTGCGAGCCCTTTTCAGCAGCACAGGTAGAAAAAAAAAATAAAAAAAGACGCCATTAACCTCGCTTCTGACATTCCTTTGTAGAAAGCATCGCAAAAACGACACGGTCGAACTTGAAAACATATGATTACACTGGATGCCTAATGAAATGACGAGAAATATTTTTACGTCTATACACCTGATTATGACTACTGTCTCTCTAGTTGAGAGATTTTTCTACTAACTTATGAAATGCCACATGGCTATTGAACGATGTTCTTATGCTTTGCTGTGTACATAGTTGCTTATTTCATTTGATATCTAGTTTCTAGCTGCACTGCTGCATTGGTTCAAATAAAATTTTATAGATGTACTAATATAAATATTTTCTGTCTACAGATCCAGTAAATAATAGTTTTGTGATATATTTCAAAAAAATGAGGGAGCACAAAAAGATATTTCCCTTCACAGGAACTGCATACATAATTTTCTTTACAATATTTGGTAATTTATTTCATAGAGTAAGTTATCGTGATGCATCACCTTAGTGTTAAGATGTGACATAGGTATTAGACATGGCCATTTTTAGTGTAATATTTTTTCTGCTTGAGCTTTGTCATGTTTAGGTATTTCATTTTCTGCTGCTGTTTGCCAGGCATAGTGTTACTGAATTTGACTTTGTGTTACTCTGCTAAGCCAATTTTACTACTCATTCATTTTTCTTGTTGCTGCACATTGGCTCATATTAGTTGTAATGTTGCATTGCTTGGTAATTTAGATTTACTGTAGCTTGCTTTGCAATTTTCCATTTTTTTGGTCATTGTTGTTTGTGTTACTTATTTTGTGCTGCTGCACTGCCTCGTTCCTTAGTTTAGCATCTGAGCTCAGTAGATTTAAGTTAGCTTAAGAGGGGGTAGACTATATAAGAAAGTAACTATTATAAATTTATAAGAAATAGGATACTGTACAGTGGGGAAAAACTATTATTGACAGAGGATGTGAACAAGATACAGAAGGCAGGCTTAGATAGGACTTTTTGGGAATGATGATGAACAAAGGGAGATCTCCATGCAAAATACTGCAGTAAAACAAACCCTGTCCTTTCCCTTTTGTGTTAGCCCACTATATGTTTGTGTACCCTTGTGTATTTGTTTTCTTCCTGTCTCTGTGTAGTTTCATAGAATTTTTTCTTCTTTTAATATTAAGCTACATTCACTATGATGAGGAATACTGTTATCCTCAAATACAATTGGCATTAATAATGTGTTATTTACTTTGTAAAGATGTTTAGACATTATTTATTCTGTTTTGTGTTAATGCTCATGTGTGAAGTTGATGTTTCGAAAGTTATTCTGATCTTTTATGTATGTACTCATGTCATAATTCCTGTAACATTGATGTATATGTTTATTTCTATTCTGTTGTAAAGCCTGTACTACAAATGTTATCTGTATTGTTATGTTCTTTAATGAGGTATTTTGTACCTTTGTAATCGTATTCTTATGTTATAAAATTGTAATTGACACCAGTTCATCAAATTATTAACTTGTAAGTTACATTTCACTGCACACGTTTCTGTTGGTCATAGTATATGGACAATATGTGAGAAGTAGGGACTGTTAGTGTTTGCACGTGTGTTAATAATTCAGCAAGGGACTGGATAACAGCATTGCTGGTTCTAAGGACAATTCCAAAAACTTTGTGAGTGCACAAGTGGTGGTTTATGGACTTGCTATATTCTCCGCAAGACTCTTCGATGGTGAATGTGCACCTGCACAATCGCAACAGATGGCTGCTGGTCATCTCTACAAGGACTACAGTGGGTCTGCACCTCTGGTGGCCCACCAATACCATTATCTCTACAAGGACTACAGTGGGTCTGCACCTCTGGTGGCCCACCAATACCATTATCTCTACAAGGACTACAGTGGGTCTGCACCTCTGGTGGCCCACCAATACCATTATCTCTACAAGGACTGCAGTGGGTCTACATCTTTGATGATCCATCAGTACCATTATTTCTACAAGGACTGCAGTGGGTCTGCGCCTCTGGTGGCCCACCAATACCGTAATCTCTACCAGGACTACAGTGGGTCTGCTCTGTGATGACCTACCTACCAATCTTCTTCAAAACGTCGAATGACTCTGCTGTGGGTTTCCTCTGTTGTGGCTCATTACCTGCCTGCACGTCGAGAGTCAGCACTCTCTTTCCGTTGGAAGAACAACACTACTTCTTCAAGACTGCATGGAAATCCACTACTTCTGTGTGCATTTCCTTTTACTGCTCAGACTTTGAGAAAAACACTGCAATTTTACTGTGACGAATGATGAGGACTGTCTTTATGTACGGTGAGAAAATTTTAGCTTTTGACCAATATTGTATCAATAAGTGTGTGCATTTGATTTCTTTGTTATTGTAATTATGAAAATTTTTTTTCAAATCTGTATTGGCCACTGCCCAATCCAATTTGTAAAAATTTTTGTGGGGAGCATGGGGGCTATGTAAGTAGGCTGTTTAGGTTTTTTTATTGGTAACGCCACCTCTGTATGAAAATCACTGGCTGTGCTGTGTGCAGTCTGTGGCTAGTTTGCATTGTTGTCTGCCATTGTAGTGTTGGGCAGCGGCAGCTGGATGTGAACAGCGCGTAGCGTTGCGCAGTTGGAGGTGAGCCGCCAGCAGTGGTGGATGTGGGGAGAGAGATGGCGGAGTTTTGAAATTTGTCATGAACTGCTATATTTATATATGATGATATCAAGGTAAATACATTGTTTGTTCTCTATTAATATCTTTCATTTGCTAACTATCTCTATCAGTAGTTAGTGCCTCCCATTGTTTGAATCTTTTATTTAGCTGGCAGTAGTGGCGCTCGCTGTGTTGCAGTAGCTTGAGCAGCGAAGATTTTTGTGAGGTAAGTGATTTGTGAAAGGTATAGTTTAATGTTAGTCAGGGCCATTCTTTTGTAGGCAATTTTGAAAGTCAGATTGCGTTGCGCTAACAAAATATTGTGTGTCAGTTTAAGCACAGTCCTGTATAATTGTTCAAAGGGGAAGTTTCAATGTTGCAACTGGCTTCTACAGAATACGTAATCATCTGCCAGTTGCAGCATAATAAATGTTTTAGTAGCTTTTGATGGTACACACGTTAGTTTCTATAATAATATTCATCTTTACCATCTGGCAGTCAGACTCCAGCAGTCTACATTCCACTCACAGGATAATTTATCCGTGCCTGAGAAGCGATGGGCGCTCCTGTCGAGTTAATTTCTAGTACATCTTCATCAACATCTACATAGATATCCGCAAGCCACCGTACTATGTGTGGCGGAGGGTATCCTTTGTCACTACATGTCCTTGTCTGTTGCACTCGCTAACTGAGGGAAAAACGACTATCTATATGCCTTCGTATGAGCTCTAATTTCTCGTATTTTATCTTCGTGATCCTTCCCTGCAGTGTATGTTGCCAGAAATAGAATCATTCGTCTATCAGTCTCAAATACGAGTTCTGTAAATTTTCTACATCTACATCGATACTCCGTAAGCCATCTTACGATTCTTAGCGGAGGGTACCCTGCGCCACTACTTGTCATTTCCCTTCCTATTCAACTCGCAAATAGATCGAGGGAGAAACGACTGGCTGTACGATCCCGTATGAGCCCTAATTTCTCGTATCTTATATGTGTGGTCCTTACGCGCGGTGTATGCAATGTAATTGTTCGGCAGTCAGCGCGAAATGTCAGTTGTGCAAATAGTGTTTCTCGAAAAAAACGCCGCCTTCCCTCCAGGGATTCCCATTTGAATTCCTGAAGCATCTCTGTAACACTTCCGTGTTGTTCAAACCTACCGGTAGCAAACTTAGCAAGCCGCCTCTGAATTGCTTGGATACCTTCCTTTCATCCGACCTGTACGGATCCCAAACACTCGAGGACTACTCAATAAACTGAAGTCGTCGATTCACCTCCACTACCGAGGTTCTCACACGCTCGTACCATTTAATATCGCTTTGCAACGATACTCCCAGATATTTAAACGACTTGACTCTGTCAGGTAGGACGTTAGTAGTAGTGTGTTCGAAGATTCCAGGTTTTTTTTTCCGACTCATCCGCATTAACTTACATTTTTCCACATTTAGAGCTAACTTCCATTCATCACACCAACTGCAAATTCTGACTAACTCGTCTTGTATCAACCTACGTTCACTCAACTTCGACGCCTTACCATAAACCACTCCCCACCATGTCCGCCAAATCAATTATGTTTATAGACAACAACAGCGCTCCTGTCACACTTCCATGGGAGGCTCCTGACGATACCTTTGTCTCTGATGAACACTCACCGCCGACGAAACCTTACTGGATTCTATTATTTATTTTAAAAAGTCTTCGAGCCACTAACATATCTGTGAATTTATTCCATATGCTCGTACCTTCATTAATAAACTGCAATGGGGAACCATGTCAAATGCTTTCCGGCACTCTAGACATGTGGAATCTGGCAGTTGTCCTGCGTCCATGGTTCTTAGCATATCATGCGAGGAAAGGACAAACTGAGTTTTGCACTAGCGATGCTTTCTAAAACCATGCTCATTCGTGGAAATAAGCTTCTTAGTCTCAAGAAAGTTTATTACATTCTAACTGAGATATTTCCAACAATTCTGCAACAAAAAGAAGTTAGGATATTGGTCTGTAATTTTGCGTTCTATTACCCTTCTTATACACTGGTGTCACCAGCGCTTTTTTTCAAGTCACTTCAGACATTGTGTGTCCAAAATTATCTTTAAAAGTGAAAGTATCTAACCAAAAATTGATTCCTTTTTAATTAGTGATAGTATCAAAGATAAAATTGCTCCAAAATAACTATTCAACAAACCTGCATCTGGCTGCATTTGCGAACTTGTTTCGTGCACTTCTCCATTTTGCCAGTAATGAAACATGTATTTGAATCAGCAATCAAGTTTAAAAGAATAATGCCCTTTGTGCAATGGCATTAAGATGGTACTGAAAAATTAACTTTAGGCCCTGATGTTTACCTAATGAAACTATATCTTGACTTGAAAAATGCCTGTTGTGCAGTGGCATAAAATTAGTTATTTGAAACAACTTTGCTCTGGTAACTTTAGTTACACCAAAATCGATTTCAAACCACAAACTACACATATATATCGCATAGAGGCCTCATTTTCTTTACGTTCTTTCATTTGGTGGGTAACTTTACTTTACTATTCATTTTCATATTCAATACAAGCAAAGGATGTGGATTATGATTCAGGCTGTTAGATTTAAACACAATGTTGGTCTCAATATATACAGGGTTATTACAAATTATTGAAGCGATTTCACAGCTCTACAATAACTTTATTATTTGTGATATTTTCACAAAGCTTTGCACACACAGACAAAAACTCAAAAAGTTTTTTTAGGCATTCACAAATGTTCGATATGTGCCCCTTTACTGATTCGGCAGACATCAAGCCGATAATCAAGTTCCTCCCACACTCGGCGCAGCATGTCCCCATCAATGAGTTCGAAAGCATCGTTGATGCGAGCTCGCAGTTCTGGCACATTTCTTGGTAGAGGAGGTTTAAACACTAAATCTTTCACATAAATTGGGAGTGCGTGGAGGCCATGACATGAATTGCTGATCATGATCTCCACCACGACCGATCCATCGGTTTTCCAATCTCCTGTTTAAGAAATGCCGCACATCATGATGGAAGTGCGGTGGAGCACCATCCTGTTGAAATATGAAGTCGGCGTTGTCGGTCTCCAGTTGTGGCATGAGCCAATTTTCCAGCATGTCCAGATACACGTGTCCCGTAACGTTTTTTTCGCAGAAGAAAAAGGGGCCGTAAACTTTAAACTGTGAGATTGCACAAAACACGTTAACTTTTGGTGAATTGCGAATTTGCTGCACAAATGCGTGAGGATTCTCTACCGCCCAGATTCTCACATTGTGTCTGTTCACTTCACCATTAAGAAAAAATGTTGCTTCATCACTGAAAACAAGTTTCGCACTGAACGCATCCTCTTCCATGAGCTGTTGCAACCGCGCCGAAAATTGAAAGCGTTTGACTTTGTCATCGGGTGTCAGAGCTTGTAGCAATTGTAAACGGTAAGGCTTCTGCTTTAGCCTTTTCCGTAAGATTTTCCAAACCGTCGGCAGTGGTACGTTTAGCTCCCTGCTTGCTTTATTCGTTGACTTCCGCAGGCTACGCGTGAAACTTGCCCGCACGCGTTCAACCGTTTCTTCGCTCACTGCAGGCCGACCCGTTGATTTCCCCTTACAGAGGCATCCAGAAGCTTTAAACTGCGCATAACATCGCCGAATGGAGTTAGCAGTTGGTGGATCTTTGTTGAACTTCGTCCTGAAGTGTCGTTGCACTGTTATGACCGACGGATGTGAGTGCATTTCAAGCACGACATACGGTTTCTCGGCTCCTGTCGCCATTTTGTCTCACTGCGCTCTCGAGCGCTCTGGCGGCAGAAACCTGAAGTGCGGCTTCAGCCGAACAAGACTTTATGAAACTTCCTGGCAGATTAAAACTGTGTGCCCGACCGAGACTCAAACTCGGGACCATTACCTTTCGCGGGCAAGTGCTCTACCAACTGAGCTACCGAAGCACGGCTCACGCCCGGTCCTCACAGCTTTACTTCTGCCAGTACCTCGTCTCCTACCTTCCAAACTTTACAGAAGCTCTTCTGCGAACCTTGCAGAACTAGCACTCCTGAAAGAAAGGATATAGCGGAGACATGGCTTAGCCACAGCCTGGGGGATGTTTCCAGAATGAGATTTTCACTCTGCAGCGGAGTGTGCGCTGATATGAAACTTCCTGGCAGATTAAAACTGTGTAATGGTCCCGAGTTCGAGTTCGAGTCTCGGTCGGGCACACAGTTTTAATCTGCCAGGAAGTTTCATATCAGCGCACACTCCGCTGCAGAGTGAAAATCTCATTCTGAAAACTTTATGAGTTTTTCTACGTATTGTGTCGTGACCATATGTCAATGAATGGAGCTACAGTGAATTTATGAAATCGCTTCAATCATTTGTAATAACCCTGTATATATATATATATATATATATATATATATATATATATATATATATATATATATCCTCGTCACTACCACTACTACTACTATTATCTTTATCGTAACCACTACTGCCACTTTCCATCTTTCTTTTCGCTCCCTTCTCGGATACCACCAGCCTGTCTTTCACCTTTAGCCCACAGACGCTTGAGTCAGTCACGACCTTGGACACACCTGTAAATATGTCTTCCCCCGCGAAATCCAGCTTTTGTCCCTCTTCCGGCCAGCAGGTAGACGGAGCGCGCTCGGTCCTACAGGCGGCCACAATGGGACGGACCGGTTCCGGCGGCGGGCTCTTTGTGGCCCACGCGAACGCTCAGTCGCTAACGGCTCACTTCGACGAGTTCTGTGACCTGTTCTGCCAATCGCTGTTCCATATTATTCTCGTCTCTGAAACTTGGTTGAAACCAAACATTTCTTCCGACGCTATCCGAATCACTGGTTACTCTCTCCTAAGGGCAGATCGTGAAACACGACGCGGGGGTGGTGTGGGTGCCTATATTCGCTCTGATCTGAGACCTACTATACTATGCACATCGGATGCAAAGGGCGAAGGAGAAGCAGAGTTCTTGTTTTTCGAAATAAATACATCAAATCAGAAACTGCTAATTGGAGTAATCTATAAACCTCCAAACGTCGGTGCTATGTCCTCCTTTCAGTCTGCCCTGTCCTCGCTCGTGACACTGTATGAACACATAATCATTATGGGCGACACAAACATCGACTTACAGTTAAAATCTCCCTCTGCAGAAAAACTTAGGAGACTGTTCCACTCCAATGATATGAGTTTAGCACCGCTGGACCCAACTCATCACACGCCACACAGCCATACACTCATAGATATAATAGCAACAAAGCGACCAGATAAAATAATTCGCGCCAATCAGACATCCGCTCCAGGACTCTCTGCTCATGACGTGATTTTCTTAAATTACTCAGTACATACTACCAAAGAAAAATCTCACCTGGTAACCTACAGAAACCTAAAAAATGTTAACCATGACGCTCTTCAAAAGGATTGCTCAGACATCCCTTGGCATGATATAAGCAATGTGCCGACTTTAGACGGAAAAATTCGGGAATTATGTCGCAAAATTATTGCACTGTATGATAAACATGCTCCTCAACGCACTGTCAAGGTAAAGAGAGCTCCCGCTCCGTGGCTCACCACTGCATTACGCCAGTTAATGAATGAACGTGATGCTGCACATAGGGCCTTCAAGCGTAACCCAACTCCCGAGGCGTACGAAGCTTATAGGAAACTCCGAAATAGAACCAAGCAAAGCGTGAGGAATGCCAAAATCAGACATGCCCGCTCTGTCGTATGCGGCATATCAAAACCTGCTGCACTGTGGAAAAAGCTGCGCAGTTTCGGTATAGGGAAGCGAAGATCTGACGCTGTTTATCAAGCGTCTGCAGAAGAATTTAACGATTTCTTCTCAACAGCCGTAAACTGCCACGCAGCGACAAATTACCAGCCCCAAGATATCAATCTCTCGAGAGACAAGTTTTTCCTAAAACATGTCACTACCGGCACAGTACACAAGGCAATTATGAGAATCTCTTCCGAGGCAGTAGGAAATGATGGAGTGAGCATTGGGATGATTAAGAACGTCGTAAACACTATTACTCCAGTTATCACAGACATCTTCAACCTGTCTCTTGTCAGTAGTACATATCCTACTGAGTGGAAGCAAAGCTTAATTCAACCTATACCCAAGACTGACAACCCTAAGTCGCCAGGTGACTACAGGCCGATCAGCATACTTCCTGCAATATCTAAAGCCCTAGAACACATCGTCCATGAACAGCTGACGGATTACCTCAAAACTCATAACATCCACGACAAATATCAGTCAGGTTTTCGAAAGCACCATAGTACAGCAACTGCATTAATCAAAGTAACTGATGACATTAAACATGCTATGGACAGACGTGAAGCTACCATCCTAACACTGCTTGACTTTAGCAAGGCTTTTGATACAGTTGACTTTGATATATTACTAATTAAAATGAAGCAGCTGAATTTCTCAAACAGCGCAATACACTGGTTCGACAGCTACCTCAAAAACAGAAGTCAACAAGTCATTTGTGGGTCGGAAAAGTCATCATGGAAAAACGTGCGCTCTGGAGTTCCCCAAGGCTCCGTCCTTGGTCCATTACTCTTCTCACTGTACATTAATGATATTTCTTCAGTGATTCACTCCTGCAACTACCATCTATATGCCGACGACATCCAACTGTACATAAGTGCAAGCCCCAAGAACATTGCTGACGCAGTAGCGAGTATGAACGCAGATCTTTGCTCTGTTTCTCGATGGGCACAGAACCTAGGTCTGAAACTAAACCCCAAGAAATCCCAGGTCATACTTATATCTCATCCAAAGTTAATCAGTCGGTACTTTCGCGAAACAGTCCCTCAAATACTCCTCAGTGGTACCCAACTACCATACCAAAAAACAGTAAAAGACCTTGGAATAATCTTGGATGAACACCTAAACTGGGAAGAACAAACAGTCACAGCTTGCCGGAAATCGCTCTCCTCCCTACATGCAATTCAAAAATTTAGAAAAATATTTCCAACCCATGTTAAACAAAAATTAGTCCAAACACTAGTCTTGCCTAATCTTTACTACTGTGATGTAGTTCAACATGGCACAAATAATGAAAATTCGAGATGCCTCGAACTAGTGATGAATGCTTGTGTTAGATACGTATGCAACATACGGTTGTATGATCATATCAGTCCTTCATACTCCCAGCTAGGTTGGATACGCCCACATAAGGCACGCGATCTCCACACGATGTGCTTACTTCATCGATTTCTTAGCCACTGGTGCCCCCAATACTTATCTTCTCACATTAAACACCTATCATCATTCCACAACCGCAATACCAGATCGGATACGTCTAGCATCTTGGCTGTACCTTTACATAACACAAAATCTTTCTCCGTGTCATTCTCCATCTCAGCCATACGACTATGGAACGCGCTCCCCTGTGATCTGCGTCTTATCCAAAACCACTCAACATTCAAGAGGGAACTTAAGACTTACATATTAGGGACGGTATAGCCACCATTGTTGTGCCCCCCCCCCTCCCCCTCATCTTTTTTCTTTCTCCTCTCCATCATAGCTTCGAATTTTACCATTCTATTTCTCTTCCTCTAACCTATCTACCTCTTCTATATCTCTTTCACCCCCTTCCATCATCTTATGTCTCTGCTTGATGAGAATAACTCACAAGCTGCAAGAATATAACGAGAAAATTCCCAACTAGCAATAGGACTGACACTCATATAAGAAAAATATGTTTACTTTCATATACATAGTAATTATTATTATTATTATTATTATTATTATTATTATTATTATTCTTGATTGTTATAATTATTTTTTGATTGTTATAATTATCATTGTACTACTTTTATAATCTCTATTTTTTTCTTTAACATTAATACTGTATAACATGTTATATGTCCTAATTTTCTGTAGACACTGAAATTTGTTGAATCTGAGTATGCCTGGTTAGGTGTAAGAGAGGGCCTGAAGGCCCTAATCTTGCCAGGTAAAATAAATGCATAAATAAATAAAATAAATATATATATGTGTGTATTAAAAATTTAACTCATATACAAAAACTATCATTTCCAACGTTTTTGTAGCGCGAATCACTCTTACAAAAAATTTACACAACGCTTACTGCGTCAAAACTTGAACATACAAATCCTAACACTAAGCATTATCTAACAAAAACCATTTTGAAATTATTTTGTAGCTTCTCCCAGTAACGTGCTAAAGTTTGTTCAGTGTACATCCTGAAAACTGCGTAGTGCAAATCCTCCCTTAAAGCTGTCACCACACACACCTGCTTCCTCTGGGCACCTACCTGCAACTCCCCAGTTTTTTACTGCGTGCGCCCGGCTCTCTTAACCATCAAAGATCCTCCTACTCAAAGATATTATACTCATTCGCCCTTGCGGTTGGCAACTATCGACAAATTTTTCTGGATCCACCCTGATCAGACCTCAGCACATACTTTTCAATTGTGCTGGGCGAAAGATTCACGATAAATGCTAGCTAGGTAAGGGACCAATACCGAAGAGTAGTCTTTGTAAAATCGGAGTGGGGTTCCAATGATTTACTTGTTTGCAAATCTGTCAGTTGTTCCTCTACGCCAGGTATACTTACTTGTATGTCTTCCATACAGGATTCTGTCCGATGGTCCAACGACTGTATGTTTGTACAGTTCGTCTGTGTGAACGAGAAATTTAAAACTTCGGCTTTCGTTTTGCTATCTTCAACTGCTGCACCAGGCTGGTCAACAAAGGACCGAATGGAAGCCTTAGACCCCCTTAGCGATTTTACATGAGATCAGAATTTTCTCGGATTCTCTGCCAGATCTTTTGCTAAGGTGCCACGGTGGTGGTTGTTGTACGCTTCGCGCAAAGAGCTTTCCACAAAGGGTATTTTACAATTTCCATTGCCTACATCGGCTCAAATAAAAAGATGCTCATCAGAATTCAATTTCTTCTTTCTTGTTGTTGATGGTAGAAGCGGATTATCTGGAATCAAAGTACCAAGCGGGAACTTAGTAAGTATGCCTGATGTTTCTGTTATACTCCACGTCTTCCGTGCAAAAATATTTGCTTCAGGGAAAGCTTCCAGGCCACCGTGGTCAGCATGGTTACACTACAGGAAGAGTCAACCATGCACCCCCTCCAAAACCCGCAGAATCTTCGCAGGTCTCCTGCAATCTCAGTCCTCGAAACACATTTGGGCCTCCAATAAGCTGCTGCTTATTGAACTGTCCAGCTAGGTCAATGTCTACGTCTTTCGAAGCCTTGTACACATGCACCATGCGCTGCCAACGACGACGATAATGACGTCGCCTAGGCATTGCAGAGCTTCTTTAACACAAGTGTTTCCTTTAGTAACGACAACATCATCTCTAGGTTATTTCAGGATGTATCATCTTGCGTAGCCCCGCCATCCCACACACCCCACCCTAAATCCGTGTGATTTGTGGCTGTGAGGCTATCTGACAGATCGTGCCTGTCAGGGATGTATCCAGAATTTATACGCTCTGAGCAACTGTCAACCATCCCGTGTTACCATGCAGCATGTTCCTGAGTCATCAGACCATACTGAACACATGTCATAACTTGTGACAATATGCTAATGTAATCCAGAACCACTGTTATCATACGTTT
This sequence comes from Schistocerca piceifrons, assembly GCF_021461385.2. NCBI lineage: Eukaryota > Metazoa > Arthropoda > Insecta > Orthoptera > Acrididae > Schistocerca > Schistocerca piceifrons. The sequence goes on from NC_060140.1 coordinate 923,081,213, forward strand.
GATCGTTCGTTACATTTCCCTGCGCTCGTTTCAAGTTCTGGTTGCTTACAGCGCCGTATTTTCACCTGGTGGTATACTTCACGAGCACGCCGTTTAATGAACATACCTAAGACGTTTCAGCGCCCTACTATACAGTATATACAGTCTGCACTGCCGAATTCGAAACTGCTGCCATTTGTATCATAATTATAACCACACTACACCAGTGAAAACAGTTACCAAAACTGTTGATGAAACTTGTAAAGTAATCATATCTGTACTGCAGTGATAGATCAGGTAATCAACGTACAATGAGGTTGCCTTATATTTCGCGGTCATTGATACATATGGCGAGGTCTATTATGTTTAAAAATTAATAAGAAAGCAATACTAAAAAAAGGCTCTAGTGACGATCCTAAAGTGGTAAATACGAATAGCACAGCATCATCCTATTAAAACTGTTTTGTGTTGAAACTAGTGAGTAAAACTGAAACTACTGAGTGAAACTGCTGCTACTGTCTCTTTACTTATATTTATCATTTCAACACTGACCTACAGAATTTTCCTGACAAAGACAACTCAAACTGAACCTGTCGCCGGCGGGAGTGGCCGAGCGGTTCTAGGCGCTACAGTCTGGAACCGTGCGGCCGCTATGGTCGCAGGTTCGAATCCTGCCTCGGGCATGGATGTGCGTGATGTCCTTAAGTTAGTTAGGTTTAAGTAGTTCTTAGTTCTATGGGCCTGATGACCTCAGAAGTTATGTCCCATTGTGCTCAGAGCCATTTGAACCATTTTTGAACGTATTCATTTATTACCCACAATAAATAAGCACAACGCAATCTGACTGCTTTACAATGACAACATGGCTTCAAATAATGAACACAAAAGAATGGACCTGATTTGGGAGAAAACCTAACATTATCTCACAGAAAATCTTCATAACGCGAACTACAGCAATTACAGCAAGCAGCAACTACAGCCAGCTAAATAAAAGGATTCTAACTACTAGGAGGCATGTGGTTAGCAAAAGAAAGGTTTTCTTGTAGATCAAACAATGTGTTTAGCAGATTTACTTTATTCATGTGACATCCAGTACCAAAAATTGTATAGTCGTCCATAACTCCAGTACCCAAACATCAACAACTGCATCCATCCTCATTTTACACAGCATGTCCTACCAACACTGGGTGTTGACGAAGGATGCATGGCCACGCCGTCCGCTTGCTAACTAACTGGTAGTCCATCCAACCACAGAATCTCTTGCCGAGGGCGCAGAGCGCTGTCAGCGATATAAATACAGTCTATAGCGCTGCCAACATGCAAACATGTAAACAGGCTACTTACAGTGTTAAAAGAGTACCTGACACGTTGAGGGTTATTGACGAATTGAAAACATGTCATAAAAAGTGAAGACTAATTCTACGTGACTGTTTGATGAGGCTCCGTTAGCAAATGAATGGCGAATATATTCAAACTGTGAATTCTCGATCTCACACACTCAGGTGGGTAGTGACAACAATTAGACCGAGCGAGGTGGCGCAGTGGTTGGCGCATTGGCCTCGCATTCGAGAGGACGACGGTTCAAACCCGAGTCCGGTCATCCTGATTTAGGTTTTCCGTGAATTCCCTAAATTCCTCTAGGCAAATGCCGACATGATTCCTATCAGACGGCACAGTCCACTTCCTTCCCCATCTTGACACAATTCGAGCTCGTGCTTCCTCTCTAATAAACCTCGATATCAACGGAAATTTAAATCTAATCTTCCTAACTTCTTGTTTTACAATAACGAGAATACTGGGATTATCAAAGCTCGTCGTGAGTGTTTCTATAACATTACATCTATACGCTCCCTGAGACTGTTAACATATTGACTGTTTGACAATTTTTTATACGTTGCTCTCGCTGCGTTGACTGAACAAGGAAGATCGTGATAAAGCTCACGAGAAAGCGACTACATAAGCAGTTAATATCTGCATGTAGGTGAACAGCTTGCGAGCAGAGCAGCACTGAGAAATAGCAAATTTCGGAATAGAGTTTAGATAAAAAAAACAGTGTTATCTTAACCCATTTCGTCCACTTCGTACGGTAGTGGTTGGCGTTTCTTCTGTGTGGCTGCCCGGCTGCTGATAGGTTCCACCAAGATGCAGTGTTGGCCCGATCACATGTTATGAGTTACCGAATGCTATAATTTCGTACACCTGAAGATAGGATTTTAAAATCCCCAAATCGGTCCTGTTTTGAATAAATATTAATACAGCTGAAGCGGATCTCTCTAAATTAATTATCAAGGCTCATCTTGCGGATGTCCTAAATACTAATCCTTGTGCGAACTTTATATTGTTTTGAAATATTTCACCTTACGTACATCGTGCCATAGAGGAAGGAGCCGTCATGGTTGAGGCATGAGGTGGGTGGCAAAGGTCACGGTACTAAAACAAACTTTCGTGTTGCGGCGGCGCGGTTCTTTCCGTCACTTTACGAGGAACCTGCACCTACCTGTGAACATTGTCTCAGCATATCATCCGTAGGGAAGCCGAGCGAAACCTACTGAACTTCGACGTGAACCGGGCTGCAATTTAAGTCACTAATCTACGTTTCGGGAGAAAGTTTTCACACGAAATGAAAGGTTGGAAATTTTGTCCTCAATTAATATATTCTGAAACTTAGGTGAACAAGTATCACTGCCAAGCCCGTGCTAGTCTTAGCACAGTCACTCACAACCCCTTTCACTCACATTAGCAAGTTTATGGTGTTGCATTTCCCGAAAAAGTAATAGCTACAAAAATACGGATTGTTTTTTATTGAGAATGGTCGCCAAACATTAAGTGTGTTGGTACTTAATGCAGGCACAGTTTTTAGCGACCGACCTGCTCAATACGCCACGCGGAATATATGTCTTTTCAAGTCACAAAATTCACTTAAAAATTCCGAAATTTCTACACACCCATCGGAATAATTATGCCGTCACTTTACTACACTTTTGATGTATGAAACACTGCTAGATCCGGCAACTTATCATTTCCATCGGAACTACTATTCACACGTCCGAACTGTTTCATGGCTAGGTTCCGACCCTTCTTTAGAGTACTCTGTCTTCTCTACCAGCAGAGAAAGGCGCGCGAAGAATACTGCTTTACCACTGGTCAGTTTACTTAACAGCCAATAGCAAAACAACATTCTCCCGCTTCAGTCCGCGCTTTTCATCAATAACCAATAGCAAATTAGGAAACCTAACGACTGCACTTTTTACCGACGTAATTATCTAATACGCTGAAGTTTTGTTTATGCATAAAGTTATTTACTATTGTTATTTATACCTAAAGTAACTTTCCCTTTTCCATAAACTTACTTTGCAAATCTATTCTACAAAAATAGTCTTTGTCCACATCCATACTTCTTCGAAATGTTCCCACACTAAATCGTACTACATTACTCGTTAGACAATTATCATCATACTAACCTTAAACCACACTCACGGATCATTCATACTGCTAAAACATATTTATAATATTTTGCATACACAAAAAGACATAATAACACTTTATGAAAATACTAGAACAGTTTATGAAAAACATTCTATTACTTTAGTGCACTCTAGTCGGCACAATCGAAACTAAATCAGTCCCCTATCGATTACTGTCCTCTATCGGCTGATACATTAACTACGTACGCGTCCAGTCTCACGTCACCATCTGTCACTATCCAGCTCTGAGACACATCTCCCACTTAACCGCCTCCAAGGCAGGATCGTTATACGGCGCTACGCCTTAATGTCAGCAGAACGAAAAACCAGTGGAAAGATGCAAATTTTACTTTCTGTTCACACGGTAACTAGTTTTGGGCCGAGTGAACACAATGGAAGTTTTGCAGCTTTGGAGTGGTCTTTCGTTCTACTGATTAACAGAAGTTGCTGGAAGTTCGTAAAACTTTCCTGGCACCTAACGCAGTAACGTAAAACAATGTGTTATTCCATTTCGGTCACTTACAAAATGTCATTACATGTGTGGCAATACGCCTAGAAACCACACTAATACTCAAAAATTCTGGGTATTGTACCAGTGAGTCTTAATCTGAAATCCGGCATATTTTTTTATTTAATCAAGGCATTTACCTGTGTTGATCACAAAATGTTGCCACAGAAGTTGGACCATTACGGAATACGAGGAGTAGCTCACAACTGGTTCATCTCTTACTCTAGCAGCAGGCAGCAAAAGGACATTATTCACAAGGTTGATAACGACTGTGATGTGGGGTCTGAGTGGGGTACTGTCAAGCGGGGGGTGCCCCAGGGATCAGTGTTGGGGCCACTCCTGTTCCCTATTTATATAAATGGTATGCCCTCTAGTATTACGGGTAACTCTGAAATATTTATGTTTGCTGATGACACTAGCTTGGTAGTAAATGATGTTGTGTGCAACCTTGGCTCGGTTTCAAATACTGCAGTACGAGATCTAAGTACATGGCTTGTAGAAAAGAAGCTAACGCTAAATCACAGTAAGAGTCAGTTTTTACAGTTTCTAACACACAATTCAACAAAATCTGACGTTTTAATTTCACAGAAGGGGCATATGATTAGTGAAACTGAAAAGTTCAAATTTATAGGCTTTCAGATAGTAAGCTGTCGTGGAAAGCTCATGTTCAGGATCTTGTTCAAAGACTTAATACGGCCATTCTTACTATCTGAAGTGAATGATCGTTCAACACGAAAATTACTCTACTTTGCTTATTTTCATTCGGTTATGTCGTATGTTATTATATTTTGGAGTAACTCTTCCCTTTCTAAAAGGATATTTTTGGCTCAAAAACGGGGTGTTCGAGCAGTAAGTGGTGTGAGTTCACGAGCCTCTTGTCGACCTCCGTTCATGAGTCTGCGTATTTTCACATTGGCCTCTCGATATGTATATTCATTATTGTCGTTTCTTGTTACCAATATTAGTTTATTCCCAAGAATAAGTAGCTTTCACTCGGTTAATACTTGGCAGAAATCAAACCTGCATTTGGATCAGACTTCCTTAACTCTTCTGCAAAAAGGTGTGCATTATACTGCTGCATCCATTTTCAATAATCTGCCACTCGAATTCAAAAATCTTAGCAGTAATCCACGCACTTTCAAATCGAAACTGAAGACTTTCCCTCATGGGTCACTCCTTCTACCGTGTCGAGGAGTTCCTTGAAAAATCAAGCTGATTCTTATTGTATTGCTGATAGCGTTTACTTAAACTTATGGACTGCCTTTTTTCAGGTTCACGAACATTTATTTTTATTTGTTATTACTTTTATGTTGTGATTTCATGTACTGATACGTTCCATGACCTTGGAGATTTGCTCCTCAATTTGATCCTCCGGAACTTGACGTGTAAAAAAAAAAAATAATAAATAAAAAATAAAATGTCCTCCATACTAAATCTTCTGCGAAGTTTATACGGTTTTGAAACATTTCAGCATGTATACATCGTGCCATGTAGGAAGTAGCCGTAAAGTGTGGCAAAGGTCACGGTCGTAAAACCAACTTTCATGTTAACGGAAGGAAAAACCAGTCCAAATTTGCAAATTTTACTTTCTGTTCACCCGGTGACTGGTTTTAGGCCGAGTGAAGAGAAAGTAAATTTTGTTGATTAATATAAGTTGCTGACCCAAGCCGAGTTCGTAAAACTTTCATGGCACCTAACGCAGTAACGTAAAACTCTGTGTTATTCCATTTCGGTCATTTACAAAATGCCATTACATGTGTGGCAATAGGCCCAGAAACTACACTAATGCTCAAAAATTCTGTATAGTGTACCAATGACTGTTAATCTGAAATCCGGCCTTGATGTAGGTCGGGAACTTCTCCCTCCATCACAAGGCAGCGCGATGAGTGACAAACTGTAACAGCAGGTCATTTTCTTCTCTGTATAGAGACAGTAATTATTCTCTTCAGTGCAAATTTGGTCTCTTCAAATTATGAGCACGCATACCAGCGCACACGAAAGAAGCGCAGCTTTTATCGTGGACGAAGGAGTGTGCAGCATACTGTCGCTAGCTGAACGCAGAGCCAGGTCTGCAGGTGCAGCCAGAGGGCGACAGAAAGCGTCGCGAATTCATTACCGCCGTAATGGAGGTGTGCGGCGGACTAATTGACTTTCTGTGGCGAGCCCGTGCCGCGCCTGCACAATGGTGCCAATCTGTGCCATCAGGAGAGGTGGGTGAAGGGGGGGGGGGGGGGGGGCGCGGCCGGGGGTGGGGGTGGCCGAGGCTATGATGTTTTCCGGTCCGGGAGCTCGATTAACTCATTTGCCACCGCCGCGTCTCTGTGCCGATACCAGCTGGGGGGGTAGAGGCTGCGAACGCCTGCATAGATTTGGAAGCCAGGCAGAGCAGAGGCAAGCAAGCACTGTTCTGTCTCACGCTACACTGCGCATATCACGGTCTGACAAATTCTAAACATACGAGCATTAGACACAAAGATTTAATTACCACAGGCAGAGTCAGGGACCCCGCGTCTTGCCATGTTCTCCTGTCTACAAGACAGCAATTGTTGTCACAGTCTAATTTTTGAAGGTCCAATTTGTCCAGGTGGCGTTGTAAACGCCCGGAAGTACAAAAGGGTGTGGTATCTTTATGCTGGTTGTCGTTTCGTGACCGTTTCTTGACCGTGCGCCCTGTCCACACCACGTACCTGATAATCCCGCGGCGGTCGTGTTGTTCTGCTCCACACTGCTGCTGGCTTGCCTGGAATTATCTATCGAAATATGCAAGCGGGTTTCGGGGAGCCACTCAACGTTAAGACACAACACTGTTCGAAGTCTGGTATGAACAACTATATTCTGAGACGATTAAAGGAAAATCGTAGGTTGCACTGCTTACACTCTAAGTCGTAAATGTGTATCCCAATTACAATCTTGATGATGATCTGTCCACAACATCACTCACAAGGGAACCTCCCCATCACACACCCCTCAAACTGAGTAGTCAATGCGCAGGATAGGCAACACCAAGGATATCGTGAGTTCAAGAGGGCCGTGGTCCCGTGGTTAGCGTGAGCAGCTGCGGAAGGAGAGGTCCTTGGTTCAAGTCCGAATCAAGTGAAAATTTTAATTTCTTTATTTTCGCAAAGTTATGATCTGTCCGTTCATTGATTGACGTCTCTGTTCACTGTTATAAGTTTCGTGTCTGTGTTTTGCGACCGCACCGCAAAACCGTGCGATTAGTAGACGAAAGGACGTGCCTCTCCAATGGGAACCGAAAACATTTGATTGCAAGGTCACAGGTCAACCGATTCCTCCACAGGAAAACACGTTTGATATATTCTATACGACACTGGTGACGGCATGTGCTCCACATGACAGGAATATGTTGTCGACCCACCTAACTTGCACACTTGGCGAATGGGTAAAAAGATTCTTCTACCTTTCCCGATTTAGGTTTTCTTGTGGATGTGATAATCACTCCCAAAAAAGTGATGAAAACATAAGTGTTTGTCACATAAACTGCAACAAATGAATGCAACAGTTTCACAGTCGCACAGTTTTCCCTGTGCTCTGTCAAAACATATATTTTTAACGTTTCCAAATTTTTCCGTGTGTAGACCGTCAAATCCTGCATATGTCCAAGCAAATCTGAACATGTCCTGGAATTTTGGAGAGCGAAGCTGATTATGTTTGAGTGCCTGAACTTTGATAATTGTGTGAAAATAAAAAATTAAACTTTTCACTCGAGGGTAGACTTAAACCAAGGACCTCTCGCTCCGCAAGTGCTCACGCTAACCACGGGACCACGGCGCTCCTGAGCACAAACTCTCCTTGATGTTGCATATCTTGCACATGGACTACTCAGTTTGTATATTTTGCTTGTTTTTTCATAGTTCCACACAACTTCTTCCTGTTTTCTCGATTGATCTGTGTTCAGTTTTTCAAGGCCTATCCACTGTGCCAACTTGTAACTAAATCTGAGGGGGGTGCGATGGGGAGGTTCCCTTGTCAGACGAGCACACGCGTAACCAACACGACGCGGGTGATTGTTGATTGCCGGCCGTGGTGGCCGAGCGGTTCTAGGCGCTACAGTCTGGAACCGCGCGACCGCTACTGTCGCCGGTTCGAATCCCAGCTCGGGCAGGGATGTGTGTGATGTCCTTAGGTTAGTTAGGTTTAAGTAGTTCTAAGTTGTAGGGGACTGATGACCTCAGATGTTAAGTCCCATAGTGCTCAGAGCCATTTGAACCATTTGATTGTTGATTATGCGGAAGCCGAATGACGGAACGAAAGTTCTTACGCTCGCCACGCATACACAGATTTCATTTGGTACCACTGATTTTTGGCACTAGTAATGATATAACACTGTCCGTAAAGTTAATTTTTCAGTTATCAGTTCTCACTTGTACGAGCGTGCGCGTAACCGTCGCCGCGCGGCAGATCGTTGATAATGCGGAAACGCGATGACCGAACCCACGTCCTCACGCTTGCTACAAGACACTGGCACTTGACTGCACTCTTTTATGGTAACTAATTTCTACTGATTCACATCAGTTCATTCTGGGAGATCGAACACGGCGCGGATGACTGATGCTGCGCGACACGTAACGAGAGGAAACATAAATACGTTATCGGCGGCACTGCTAATTTTTAATTACAACTTGACGCACTTTCCTCTGAATCATGTACTTATTTTATCAATTTACTATAATAGCACTTGTAGCAACACTTCAACTTCCATACTAACAATGCCTCTCACATGCAGAGGTACACACTACACAACATAACAGTACCGTGTCCCGCGCTCGACTCTCTAGACGCGGTTGCCCGCAAAGATACTCCACAAGTAAACCAGCGATATGACAATACGCTTACAGCATCATAAGGGACTGCTACCTAGCAAAACGGCTACCGCTAACGTTATTTACGTACAGCGGTTGAACAATTGAATGGAAACACCGAAAACCCAACGTGTTGCTTTTCCTTATACTGCACAAGAAAAGTGTTGGCAGTCAAAATAGCTTCGAGTCGTCTCGGAATCGTTAAATATAGTGAGCCGCGCGCGACTCGTGTTCATGCCGTTTCTTGCTTGACAGGTTATCTTTACGGAACTATCGCCTCCTTTCTTATTCGATTTACTGGCGTCACTAACTTGCCGGCTTGCCTGCCCGTGAGTGGCGGCAGCAGCGCGTATCGATAAGACCACTGTCGCATTATCTTTGAAGTGACCGCTAGTATTTCCGGATGGTCGTGAGTCGGGAGTTCAGTTGGGACGCAGCGCCAGTGAAGTGCGGACAGCCAGTACTCGCCGACCGCTGGCGACACATATGTACTGCCCGACGGAAGCAGAGTGGAGGGGGAACGATCGTTGGTTGGTCGTTCGGTTGGTCGTCTCATCGGGCGAGGTGTATTTGGTTTTTTGACCGTCTCTGGGCCCAGTCAGTTGGTGATCTGGCAGGAAGTGGGTCGGTTCCTTCCTTGTGCAGGGATGTCGGGTGGCGAATGGGCAAGAGTTACCTCTGCATGGTTGGGTCGGACCCCGTGTGCCCGGTCGTCGTGTCACCGAGTTCCGAACGGACATCAAGGAGTCGGGATGGAGCTGCAGTGAGCTCCGAGCAGCTAAGCCTCGCCTGACCGTTGCCGACACACTTGACTTGACTGGGGACGACCGTGGTTGGTCGTTCGGTTAGTCGTCTCATCGGGCGAAGTGTATTTGGTCGCTGATCGCTTATGGGTTCTCTGTGTGTGTCGACTTGTGACTGGTCCTTGTTATTTCACAGAGTTGCTTTTAGGATTGTTCGAGTTCTTGTGGAAGTATTTTCGTGGAACTGTGTCTAGCTTGTGTGATTTCGTCTGAGCAGTATTGTTAATGCTGTGTGCGTACTGCAGTGGGCAGTCGGTCGGTTGGGACAGGGCAGCGAGGAAGTCTCCGCAGCGAGGTCATTAGCGTAGTGTTCCGCAGTGTGATTCCTCTTGCCGTGTTGGTGCTGTCCGGTACCCCTTGTACTTCGACAGCCTTTGGTGTTGTTCATATTTTTGAGAGGTTATTGCGCTTTGGCTATTTCTAAACGCCTCTTTTGAAGACGTAGTGCCGCTGGTATCTTCGTCCTCGGCTGATATTTTCCACAGTCGTGCCGTTGGTCGGTGAAAGGGAATTGATCAGGTTTTTGGTCGGTCCTTCAGCCGTCCCTGGGTCGGGTTGCCACCTGATTACTTAATCTTATTCTTGGCTGCCTGTCTCACCCAAACTTATGTTACAGTTACCTCCTCAGGCCGACCCTCCCAACACTTCTGAGCACCACTGTTCTGTTGTTTTTAGATTGTGATTTTCTTTTATCTCGCGTACAGTCCGAGGCCTTCAATAGCCTATTAATTTGGTTTGTTTTCTGAATGAGATTTTCACTCTGCAGCGGAGTGTGCGGTGATATGAAACTTCCTGGCAGATTAAAACTGTGTGCCGGACCGAGACTCGAACTCGGGACCTTTGCCTTTTGCGGGCAAGTGCTCTGCCAACTGAGCTACCCAAGCACGACTCACGCCCCGTCCTCACAGCTTTACTTCTGCCAGTACCTCGTCTCCTCGTTCGCAGGAGAGCATCTGTAAAGTTTGGAAGGTAGAAGACGAGGTACTGCCAGAAGTAAAGCTGTGAGGACGGGGCGTGAGTCGTGCTTGGGTAGCTCGGTTGGCAGAGCACTTGCCCGCGAAAGGCAAAGGTCCCGAGTTCGAGTCTCCGTCCGGCACACAGTTTTAATCTGCCAGGAAGTTTCGTTTGGTTTGTTTTAATTGTAAAATAAGGCCTTCAGCCGACTTAAATTAAGGTTTCAAGACTTAATCGTTTAAATCTTATTTTAAAAAGGGAGATTTTGCTCTATTTCAAATCTTCTTGTTATCCATGCCATAAGCCTCAGTTCTTCTATGTCTAGTGTGAGGCCTTCAGCCAACTATTTACGTACATCGTATTTTAAGAAAGGCGTTCAGGCGTGTATTCCTTAAAGCATTAGTAATAACTTCTGTTTGGGCTTTCAGCCGTATTGTTTTGAACCCTCTTAAGAGCATGTGTGTTTACGTCTTTTTAGGAAAATAAAGTTTGTGTGTTTTTTGCAACTAACAGTAACTGATCTTGGCCCCTTTCCACAGTCTATAACCTGATCCACTCTGTCCTGTGAAACCAGATTTCATATAGGTCCTGCGCTTAGCACTATTTTTAGTGCTAGGTTCAGTAATGAAGACCTAGTTGGATAGTAGCCACGCACCCATCTCTCCAAAGTTGTCCATAAAGGGAAAATAATACTAAGATGTCGTGACTGTGGTCATCAGGGCAGACGCGGTACTTAATCCCTGTGCTCACGAAACGGGTCCTGAAGGATGTGATTTGTGAGAAACTTGGCCCTGTCTTCTTGGAATGCAGCATTACCATTGGAGATCAAATATTGTTCCATGGGACGGACCTGGTCAGCCTAGATTGTCACTCATTGGCAGTAACATCACCTTGCAGAACAGCCGAGATGCTCGTGGTTGGTTGGTTTGTGAGATTGAAGGGACCGGACTACTAGGACCATCGGTCCCTTTTTCCACGAGCTTGAAACACCCACAAAGAATAAGAACAAACCATCGAAATACAAGAGACGACACAGGACAAGAAAGACACAGACAGAGACCAGAAAAAAGGAATTACAATCACACCGAGTGTGACAGTGGTTGGTCGACCATAGAAACAAAAAAGAAAAAGCCAACCACCAAGAAAAGCACTAAAACAGCAGTCTAAAATCGTAGGCCAAAGGCCAGACTCGACACAAAAGAAGGACAAACATATCAAGCGATAAAAACCCCCTGCACGAATAAAACTCAAAACTAAATCTGACATCGCAACGTCGTCTGATAAACGTGCAGGAAGCGTATCAGGAAGCGCAAACGTCTGCGGAGTTAAAAGCGGGCAGTCCAACAAGATGTGGACCACCGTCAAAGTTGACCCGCAGCGACATAAAGATGGGTCCTCGCGGAGCAATAAATAGCTGTGCGTTATCCAGGTGTGGCCAATGCGCAGCCGGCAGAGGACAACAAAGTCCTGGCGAGAGACCCTCAAGGAGGAGCGCCACGCGCTGGTAGGCTCCTTGATGGCCCAAAGTTTGTTGGGTGAAGGAAGGGTGCGCCATTCTTCACCCCAGATACGAAGTACCTTCTGCCGCAAAACTGGCCTGTGGTCAGTCTGCAAAAGGCCAATTTCCATGGTTGGTGCTCCGACAGCCCGTCTGGTCAGCGTGTCAACCCGTTCATTTCCCGGAATGCCGACACGACCTGGGGTCCACATATAAACAACGGAGCTGCCGCAACGGGCAAGAGTATAGATGGACTCCTGGATGGCCATCACCAGACCAGAGCGAGGAAAATACTGGCCGACAGCTCGTTCACCACTCAAGGAGTCACTACAGGTAACGAAGGACTCACCTGAGCAGGAGCGGATATACTCTAGGGCGCGAGAGATGGCGACCAGCTCGCCAGTGAAAACACTGCAGCCAGCCGGCAGTGAGTGTTGGTCATAATAATCCCCTAGAGTAAGAGCATAACTGACACGACCAGCAACCATCGAACCGTCAGTATAGACAACGTCAGATCCTTGAAACGCGGCAAGGATTGAAAGAAAGCGGCGGCGGGGGGCCTCAGGAGGGACTGAGTCCTTCAGGCCCTGTGCCAAATCGAGCCGAAGGCATGGGCGGGACAAACACCACGGGGGTATACGCAGTGCGGCACGGAAAACAGGTGGAAGAGGGAAAACCTCAAGTCCAGACAGAAGAGGCTCGTGTAATACCACGATATGGCTGCTGTAATCATAATATAATACCGTTCATGTTTTACTCTTGGGACATAAACACGGCCCGGAATTGGAAACTTCCTCTGTAGTCAGGTTTCATAGCTTCGGCGCCACTTTTCGTCTTACAGACATTGGCAACACTGATTAGTGGTTTTGGAATTCCAATTCGCCAGGGCATACCTTGCTTATGAAGCTCCCTTACAATTTTTTCGGTGCTGATAGGGTTCGCGCGTGATTTAGTTTTGCAGTGACTTTTGCAGTTGTCATGCCCTTATTTTTCGTCATACCCTGCTCTTTGATGATCGTCTGTTGCGATCGTTCAACACATACTTTCGTCTGGGTTGTGACTTAGCTGATAATGTTTTCTCCGCTGTTCTTGTTTGCGGTATAGCTCTTCGATGCGGTGCCTCTTCAAACACCAAACACTTCGGTTATCTTCGTCACGGAAACACCCACCATACATCCGCCCCCGGTAGCTGAGTAGTCAGCACGACAGAATCTCAATCCTAAGGGCCCGGGTTCGATTCCCAGCTGGGTCGGAGATTTTCTCCGCTCAGGGACTGGGTGTTGTCCTAATCATCATTATTTCATCCCCATCGACGAGCAAGTCGCCGAATTGGCGCCAAATCGAAAGACTTGTAGCCAGCGAACTGTCTACACGACGGGAGGCCCTAGTCACACGACATTTACATTTTACCCACCATACGAACACCTAGAACCTGCCAACATTCGAATTCACTGGGCTCCGAGACAGTGCACTCACTACTACACACAACACTGTTCTGATCACAACTGACATTTGGAACGTATTGAAAACACTACATAGGTGCTGTTCGTAGTAAAATACAATAGCACAATCTGCAATCAAGTGTAGCATCTGTATTTATGTTGTTGTTTGACATTGTCAAATCGGAAGACAGGCGATCTCTTACGTTAAAAAGTGTGGAAAAACGTCCTATCTCCAGATCGCTAAAATTAATTCATCGATTATAAGTCCCAGATCATTAACGAGCCATCGTCAGGTCAAGAAAAATTATTACTTAATGCAGTGTGTGTTTGCCACCAGGCATTACTTCGTCCCAATCTGTTGAGCTGAATCGCTCTTCTCATGTACACTCTAAGGTAGGTCGCAATATAACCATGACCACCTACTTTACTGTCTACATAACCACGAGAGCGGTTAAGCTCAGCAGCTTATGACGACTTGTATTGCCTGATGGTTGATGCATACTGAATTAAAGAATAATTTTTATTTGTCTGAATATTGATAGCTGACGTTCTTCACTTGCCGCTACAGTGTTGTCACATCCGCTACCAGCTACCGGTCGGTTAGAGGCGACACGCAAATGGGCGGGGGGAGGGGGGTCACTTCTTTGAGAAGTAGTTCGTTAATGTGTACGACGGCAACGACAGATGCTCTGCCGACAGGTGACTATAAGTGACTGAACTGCTGCAAACGACCTAATTTATAGCCTTGAATCTAACGCAGCCTCGTGTAACCGAGAAAATGGCGAGCAGCAATCTGCGACAGAACTAAAATCTCTATCGCTTTGTTCACGGTGTTTAAAGCTAATCTCTGCGAACGAACTCAAGAAAGAAAAACTTCATATTTTTTTTTTTTTGTTTGAACAGCCATCTTCCGCAGCAAAATTTGAATTCTAGCGATAGAAGCAAACTATTTTCTCGCTGTCATTTGTTACCTGAAACTCTTGTCACACTGGCTACAGTAATGCTACTGGCTATCAATAATGAGCGGTCCTGGTTGGCACTTGGTAGCATATTGTAGGCGACACAGATTCCCAACGAAAGGAGATAGAAAGACAAATAAGAGAGAATGAAATAGTTAATACGATTTGGAAACTGAAGCGGCAAAGTGTTGGAAACTAATATACAGGGTGTCCCAGCTACCTTGTCCACCCAAAATGTCTCTGGAACAATAACAGCTATTGGAAAACGACTTTCACCGGTATCAATGTAGGGTTGGGGCCCATGAATGTACGTATTTGGAAACATTCTAAAACGAAAGCATATGTGTTTTTTAACACAAACTTATGTTTTTTTTAAATGGATCTCCTATATTTTTCTTCAGCAATCCATAGCATCACAGAGCACATACACAATGGCGTTGGTTGCATCACAATATTCCCATTACATCCCGAGATATTAAGACGCGAAGTTGACGCTTGAAACACCCGACATGCGCTACTAGCGCACGTCCTGAGGCTCAGGCGTGAACCCCATGCTGCCCGTAATCGCGATGTGATTGACATGTGTAATCACACCTCCATACTTACCAAGAGGTCGGAAACGAATAATACGGTCTGCTGCCATCAACTCTCATAAGCACATAATGGTTTCCCTCGTGCACGTTTTACGTATCTTCGTACACAATATGAACCAGTACCGATCGGTGTACACCCGTCAGGTTGTCTTGCACAGCCAAAATAAGGTTTATCTAATGCGTTATGTGACCCATTGTGCCTGTCGCGCAGGGCCTGGCTCTACCTAGTCAAGTGTCCAATGTAGTTCCCACTACTGCCACAGTTACCACTTCGCCTTGTTTATGATTTGCGACCCATGCAAACTCCTGTACTCCACCACCCTCCGAGCATCCCATTTGTTGTTGCTTTGGCGTGCAGTACACCGCTTGCCAGTGTAGTCGTGCATCAGAGTAATCTAGTGACGGCACGGAGGTAGTACACATTGTGAATAAACGTTGTGTTGTGGAACTTATACTGTACAGTATAATGTACACACATGAAGACATGGTAGAAATGCTGCTGATCTATGGAGAATGTACGTTGACGGGAAATATGTTATGAGATTGCTTGTTTGTTGTTAGTACTGTTAGCGAACATTATGATTATTAAGTTAATATGTCTGTTTTCTACCCTACTCTACATACCTGTACTGTACCCTGTTGTAGGTAGACGAAATGCTGTTCAGGCAGAACGACTGTACAGAAGACGATTCCCTGACAAGCCATCGCCTTCGCGCCGGATGTTTGGTCGCCTCACATCTTGTCTACGTGAAACGGGAAGCTTAAATCCAAGACCTCGACATCGTCCTAGAATACGCACAGATGAACGTGCTGAAGTTGCTGTGCTCGCTACCATAGCTGTGAATCCTCAAATCAGCACACGTCAAATTGAAGGTGAAGTTGGTGTGTCGAAATCAAGTGCACAGTGTATTCTTAAACGTCATAAATTTCATCCTTACCATGTTCATTTACACCAGGATCTTCATGGAAATGACTTCTGCAATAGGGTACCACTTTGCCGGTGGGTTCAGCAAAAACTTCTGACTAATCCAATTTTTTTTTGCAGATGTTCTCTTTACCGACGAGGCATCATTCTCCAACAAAGGAATTGTCAATATGAGGAATATGCATTATTGGTCCGCAGACAATCCAAAATGGCTCCGTCAGGTAGAGCATCAACCTCCGTGGAAAGTTAATGTTTGGTGTGGGATTATTGGAGATACCATTATCGGACCTTTCTTGATAAATGGCATCGAAAATGGCAGACAATACTCCAGATTTATACGACACAATCTTTCTGTTCTCTTGGACACCGTACCTATGAACCGGAGAATGGTCATCTGGTATCAGCATGACGGATGCCCTGCACATAACGCCTAACGAGCACGACGACTTCTTAACCGTAAGATCCCTGGTAGGTGGCTTGGACGAGGTGGCCCAGTTAGATGGCCTGCCCGATCTCCGGACCTTACACCGCTGGATTATTTTCTTTGGGGAGCAGTGAAGAATGCTGTTTACCAACATGAACCAACAACACCAGACGACATGAAGCAACGCATTGTTGATGCTTGTACAGGAAACAGTAGCACGAAGTAGGACATCCTTCACCCGCAGAGTGACCCTATGTATGCAAGCCAATGGGCATCACTTTGAGCATGAGATGTGAACGCTATGATTAGTATGTAGTGCTGGTGTCACAGTGGAAGTTCCTACAAAGGGCCATTTTACCCAGTGATGTTAAGAAACATTTGTTTGCAACAATTTGTCATTTAACGCATTAGATAAACATAACATAGATAATTATGTGATAATAAAACTAATTGGTTAAACATTTTTACATTCGTCTTCTATGTCCTACCTGAACTTCCCAAATCAAAACATTTTTACCTAAACAACGGTAAAACTTTTAGTCCACTTTCTCGTTTCACTAAAACCATCAACATGAATTTTACTATTACGAGTGAATGATTAACTGTCACTTGCGCTAGATCTACAGTAAAGTAAAGTTTTAACGTTGAACGGCATTACCTTTTTAGTAACGGATTAACGATAAGCGAAGTTAACTTTGTGACTAACATTGCGGTACACAGATATGTTACAGAACCGCATCACCCCTAGCCTATGGGATAAATACCTGCTGGAATGTACGACGTTAATGCAGGATGCCAGCACACCGTATTATTCGTTTCGGACCTCTTGATAAGTATGAAAGTGTGATTACGCATGTCAATCACATCGCGATTACGGGCAGCATGGGGTTCACGCCCGAGCCTCAGGACGTGCGCTAGCAACGTATGTCGGGTGTTTCAAGCGTCAACTTCGCGTCTTAATATCTCGGGATGTAATGGGAATATTGCGATGCAATCAACGCCATTGTGTATGTGGTTTCTCATGCTATGGATTGCTGAAGAAAAAATATAGGAAGTCCATTTAAAAAAAACATAAGTTTGTGTTAAAAAGCACGTATACATTCGTTTTAGAATGTTTCCAAATACGTACATTCATGGGCCCCAGCCCAACATTGATACCGGTGAAAGTCATTTTGCAATAGCTGTTATTGTTCCAGAGATACTTTGAGTGGACAATATAGCCGGGACACCCTATATATATTTATATATAGAGTGTTACAAAATGGTACGGTCAAACTTTCAGGAAACATTCCTCACACATAAAGTAAGAAAATATGTTATGTGGACATGAGTCCGGATACGCTTACTTTCCATGTTAGAGCTCATTTTATTACTTCTCTTCAAATCACATTAACCATGGGATGGAAACACACAGCAACAGAACGTACCAGCGTGACTTCAAACACTTTGTTACAGGAAAGGTTCAAAATGTCCTCCGTTAGCGAGGATACTTGCATCCACCCTCCGTCGCATGGAATCCCTGATGCGTTGATGCAGCCCTGGAGAATGGCGTATTGTATCACAGCCGTCCACAATACGAGCACGAAGAGTCTCTAAATTTGGTATCGGGGTTGCGTAGACAAGAGCTTTCAAATGCCCCCATAAATGAAAGTCAAGAGGGTTGAGGTCAGGAGAGCGTGGAGGCCATGCAATTAGTCCGCCTCTACCAATCCATCGGTCACCGTATCTGTTGTTGAGAAGCGTACGAACATTTCGACTGAAATGTGCAGGAGCTCCATCGTGCATGAACCACATGTTGTCTCGTACTTGTAAAGGCACATGTTCTAGCAGCACAGGTAGAGTATCCCGTATGCAATCATGACGGTGAATCGAGGAAGTACAGTACATACTGACGAAACTAAAATGAGTTCTAACATGGAAATTAAGCGTTTCCGGACACATGTCCACATAACATCTTTTCTTTATTTTTGTGTGAGGAATGTTTCCTGAAAGCTTGGCCGTACCTTTTTGTAACACCCTGTATATATATATATATTACCTAGTTTTAATATATACCTAGTTTATATATATATATATATATATATATATATATATATATATATATATATATATATATATATATATGTATTAAAACTAGGTAATTGAAAATGAATTGTAAAGTCTTTTGATTAGATGTAGAAAAATTAAATATTTCGCTGCATTTGATGACTTTCGAACCTTCGAACTTCTACACAACAGTTTATACGCTAAGCGCTACGTTATCCCACTACACTGCAATAACTTATTGTATTTATGACTATGGTGTCTCAGTCGAAACTATTAATTGACAGCTTCACGCAGTGTTGTGCGACGGTTATCTAATGTGAGACCATCTCTATGATTATAATAACTGCGTAAATGACGCTGCATCGCGTTTTGTGCGGAAGAATCCAACAGTGAAAGTACGCTCCACCACAGCATGAGAGCTATGTTAGCTGCACGGACTACCATACTCCAATCTCATCCTTAATGATCTGTTGTTGTTGTTGTTGTTGTTGTGGTCTTCAGTCTTGAGACTTGTTTGATGCAGCTCTCCACGCTAATCTATCCTGTGCAAGCTCCTTCATCTCCCAGTACCTGATCCAGGTAGGAGAAAGTAAGCTGAAGATGTGAACTGGCTCTGAGCAGTATGGGACTTAACATCTGAGGTCATCAGTCCCCTATCACTCAGAACCACTTAAACCTAACTAACCTAAGGACATCACACACATCCATGCCCGAGGAAGGAATCGAACCTGCGACCGTAGCGGTCTCGCGGTTCCAGACTGAAGCGCCTAGAACCGCTCGGCCACAACGGACGGCCGAAGATGTGAACTGAATATTGTGTTGTGGAGGACACTGGATTAGGGTAGTCCGTGTAGCTACAATAACTGTAATGCTGTGGTGGTTTAATGGACGCCACGGTAGCTCAGCGTGTTCTGTCATAAGATTGGCTCTGTAATAAAAAACTGAATTAACGGGTCACCGATGACCTTGAACAAGCCTCATCCTACGTCCACCCCGAACAAATAGAACCATCACTAGCGATCAAAATTACATTAAATAATGTGGCTAGCAAATCTGGCTAGTAAACTGGGAAACCTGGGTTCAAATCCCGACCACGGCGCAAATTTTAATTCACTTCTCCAGCTTCCATCAGTATAGCAGCGGAAGTGTTTCACTCCTGTTATGACTGGCTTCCTGAGACGAAGCAACTACACTCCTGGAAATGGAAAAAAGAACACATTGACACCGGTGTGTCAGACCCACCATACTTGCTCCGGACACTGCGAGAGGGCTGTACAAGCAATGATCACACGCACGGCACAGCGCACACACCAGAAACCGCGGTGTTGGCCGTCGAATGGCGCTAGCTGCGCAGCACTTGTGCACCGCCGCCGTCAGTGTCAGCCAGTTTGCCGTGGCATACGGAGCTCCATCGCAGTCTTTAACACTGATAGCATGCCGCGACAGCGTGGACGTGAACCGTATGTGCAGTTGACGGACTTTGAGCGAGGGCGTATAGTGGGCATGCGGGAGGCCGGGTGGACGTACCGCCGAATTGCTCAACACGTGGGGCGTGAGGTCTCCACAGTACATCGATGTTGTCGCCAGTGGTCGGCGGAAGATGCACGTGCCCGTCGACCTGGGACCGGACCGCAGCGACGCACGGATGCACGCCAAGACCGTAGGATCCTACGCAGTGCCGTAGGGGACCGCACCGCCACTTCCCAGCAAATTAGGGACACTGTTGCTCCTGGGGTATCGGCGAGGACCATTCGCAACCGTCTCCATGAAGCTGGGCTACGGTCCCGCACACCGTTAGGCCGTCTTCCGCTCACGCCCCAACATCGTGCAGCCCGCCTCCAGTGGTGTCGCGACAGGCGTGAATGGAGGGACGAATGGAGACGTGTCGTCTTCAGCGATGAGAGTCGCTTCTGCCTTGGTGCCAATGATGGTCGTATGCGTGTTTGGCGCCGTGCGGGTGAGCGCCACAATCAGGACTGCATACGACCGAGGCACACAGGGCCAACACCCGGCATCATGGTGTGGGGAGCGATCTCCTACACTGGCCGTACACCACTGGTGATCGTCGAGGGGACACTGAATAGTGCACGGTACATCCAAACCGTCATCGAACCCTTCGTTCTACCATGCCTAGACCGGCAAGGGAACTTGCTGTTCCAACAGGACAATGCATGTCCGCATGTATCCCGTGCCACCCAACGTCCACTAGAAGGTGTAAGTCAACTACCCTGGCCAGCAAGATCTCCGGATCTGTCCCCCATTGAGCATGTTTGGGACTGGATGAAGCGTCGTCTCACGCGGTCTGCACGTCCAGCACGAACGCTGGTCCAACTGAGGCGCCAGGTGGAAATGGCATGGCAAGCTGTTCCACAGGACTACATCCAGCATCTCTACGATCGTCTCCATGGGAGAATAGCAGCCTGCATTGCTGCGAAAGGTGGATATACACTGTACTAGTGCCGACATTGTGCATGCTCTGTTGCCTGTGTCTATGTGCCTGTGGTTCCGTCAGTGTGATCATGTGATGTATCTGACCCCAGGAATGTGTCAATAAAGTTTCCCCTTCCTGGGACAATGAATTCACGGTGTTCTTATTTCAATTTCCAGGAGTGTATAATATCGCTGCTACCGCAGCCTGAACACAACGAGGCTGACGGACGGAACCGTTGGCCACAGTGAGCGTGTCGGCGCATGCGCCCCTGTTATCATCCGCCTTTGTGACGGGACACGGCCAGCCCAGACCGTTAATAGGAGAGCACGGCAGTCGCGGCTGGCGATGCACCGCTTTGACCGGCCACGTCCAGACAGACGGCGCACTTCGCCGCGCCCCAACTAAAGCGTCACACGACTGCTTTGCTTCAGAAAATCTGTGCCTGAAATTGTGAGGATTGTATTCGGTACCTAGCACACACGTGGAAGACTGCGACTCAGTGCGTGTCTAAAACTTACCTAGAAATAGAATGCGTCAGTTTATGCAGATACGTTCAGAATACGTTTTAAATAGTCTTCGTCATATATTTAATCTCATTAGTTCTAACTGTATGAAAGTGGTAGTTTTCAGTATGTCATAATTCATTGTTTACAAAATGTAGACTTTCAATTTTTTGTACTTGGTTTCCCGTTTTTCTGGACATCTGAAGGCGGGCACCAATCGCTGAAATCAGTACTGTGACATCAATTTTTGTGATTACAGACTGGAATAAGAGAAACAAATTTTACATCCCCTAGATCGCTGCTTTTTTTCGCGACTAAGTTGCAGCTTGTGAAGTAAGTTTTGCTTCGGTTCACGTATCTGGCCGAGCTGCGTTTTGCGTCTTTACATGCAATTCTTGAAGCTTCCTTACAGACAAGCGATCAGTAATGTGAGCCGTGCTCACTCTGAACTATGCGTTTTCTTTAACTTGGCTTTCTATTTGTGTTTGGTTTCCCGCCGCTGTTGCAGTTATGCCGTGGGTCTTCCTCCTTCTACCTTTAGCACCAGCGATGTGTCTCGATATTTGCACCGTTTACCATCTTTGGTATTGTGCATATAGTTTCAGGGTAGGGGTTCTGCGAGAAGTCGGTCGGTTGGTGAGGACGAGGGAGGATATCTCAGTGCAGTGCAGTCGGCTGGGTCCGCTGGCGGAGCATGTGTGTAGCTGTCCGATCGCTACGAGTTTCGTGGCTCACCGACCCAGGACGTCAAAGTTGAGTGGTGTGTTAAGTACCGAAGCCACATTCGTTCATATTGTGTCTTTCGTTTCGGTGGTTCGCTATTGGGGAGCTTTTCTTGTGAGCAACACCGAGTGTTTTGTAGTGGTGAAATCAAGCTGCCATGCGGTGGAATGACCTATATTGGTTCACTGCAATTCAAGTGCACCAGTGGTATTTTCTACCTTATGGCCCTTAGTGTTCTGGTTACCTGCCCTGGCCACTGATGTAAATCCAGGCAGTTTGCTGAAGTCAACTATATTACCTTATTACTAATTCAAATGAACCAGTGGAATTTTCTGCCTCGTGGCCACTAGTGTTCCAGATACCTGCCCAGGTCACTAACGTAACTTTAGCAGCGTCCTTTGCTCACCTGTTGTCGTTGTCCAACATGGTGTGTAGTTTTGACAGCTTAATATACATTTCACTGTCGATAATCACGTCCACAACGGTTTGCTCTTTGAGTTTTTGTGTACCGATTGGTGACAAGCAAGTCGTTTGGTCGGTCTGTCTGTGTCTGTCTCTTGGTTGAGTATTTGGACCCACCACCAGTGTCACCCAAGTGAACATTAATGTTTCGTGATAAGCCCCCATCCCCCCTGCCCCCTGGAGGCGTCTGAGTGTCATTGTCTGTACTGTCCTTTTCGTGGGTGTTTAATGGTCTATTATACGCAATGCTTTAAAAGAAAAAATATTTTATTGTGTTTTATGTAAATCAATTGAGGGTCTTCAACCTCTTAAAACCTTATTCTTAAATTTAGTTATTGTCGTTTCGCTGCTTTTTCATTTAGTTTGCGTTCAGGCATTGAAAACTTAAAGGTTAAGGTATTTTTGAATTTTTGGAAAATCAACTGTGGGCTTTCAGCCACTTAAAGCCTTATTCTCAATATATATATATATATATATATATATATATATATATATATATATATATATATATATATATATACAGGGTGAGTCACCTAACGTTACCGCTGGATGTATTTCGTAAACTACATCAAATACTGACGAATCGATTCCACAGACCGAACGTGAGGAGAGGGGCTAGTGTAATTGGTTAATACAAACCATAAAAAGATGCACGGAAGTATTTTTCTTAACACAAACCTACGTTTTTTTAAAATGGGAGCACGTTAGTTTTGTTAGCACATAAGAACATATAAACAAATACGTAATCAGTGCCGTTTGTTGCATTGTAAAATGTTAATTACATCCAGAGATATTGTAACCTAAAGTTGACGCTTGAAACCTCCGACGTTCAGTTGCATGTTGTAACAAACACGGGCCACGGTCGGCGAGCAGCATCTGCAGGGACATGTTTACGATGACGACCGTGTTTACGAGTGTGGCTGTAGTGTACTGTTGTGGTTTGGTCTAGCTGTCGCAGTGTCCGCATGTAGCGCTTGCTGCTATTGTTATTCTGCATTCGTCTCCGCACGCAGACCAACTGCAGTACACCGTGTTACCAGACGTCTGTGATAGTGTAGTGTTGTAGGAACTGTGACCATGGTGTATTCGAACTCTGAAAAGGCGGAGATGATACTCATCTATGGCGAGTGTCGACGAAATGCAGCTGAAGCCTGCAGGATGTATGCAGAACGGTACCCGGACAGAGAGCATCCAACGTGTCGCACATTGCAAAACATATACCGCCCACGGGACATTGCGAGAGCCGGTGGACTGAGTCAAAGTAGTGTCATGCGCTTACTGCATCGTCACCGCTTTCACCCGTTTCATGTGTCGCTACATCACAATTACATGGTGATGACTTTAATCATCGAGTGCAATTCCGTCAATGGGCATTAGCAGAGAATGCGTTGCAGTTCTATCTGTTTACCGATGAAGCGGGTTTCACAAACCACGGGGCAGTGAATCTACGGAACATGCATTACTGGTCCGTGGACAATCCTCGCTGGCTGAGACAGGTAGAGCGACAGCGACCGTGGACTGTAAATGTATGGTGCGGAATCATTGGCGACCACCTCATTGGTCCTCACTTCATTGCAGGGGCCCAAACAGCTGCCACATACATAGCGTTTCTACAGAATGATCTGCCAACGTTGCTCGAAAATGTCCCACTGGAAACGCGTCGACGTATGTGGTATCAGCATGATGGTGCACCTGCACATTCCGCAATTAACACTAGGCTGACCCTTGACAGGATGTTCGACGGGCGTTTCACAGGACGTGGTGGACGCATAAATCGGCCAGCCCGTTCTCCTGATCTTATACCTCTGGACTTGTTTCTGTGGGGTACTTTAAAGGAGAATGTGTACCGTGATGTGCCTACAACCCCAGAGGATATGAAACAACGTATTGTGGCAGCCTGCGGCGACATTACACCAGATGTACTGCGGCGTGTACGACATTCATTACGCCAGAGATTGCAATTTGTGCAGCAAATGGTGGCCACCACATTGAACATCTATTGGCCTGACATGTCGGGACACACTCTATTCCACTCCGTAATTGAAAACGGAAACCACGTGTGTACGTGTACCTCACCCCTCGTGGTAATGTACATGTGCGTCAGTGAAAGAGACCAATAAAAAGGTGTTAGCATGTGGACGTAATGTGCTGTTCCAGTCTCTTCTATACCTAAGGTCCATCACCGTTCCCTTTGGATCCCTACGGAATTCGGTGCTCTCCGATACACACGATCGAGCAGCGGAGGAGTGGTACTCAACCGTCAACTTTAGGTTACAATATCTCCGGATGTAATTAACATTTTACAAAGCAACAAACGGCACTGATTACGTATTTGTCTGCATTTTCAGATGTGCTAACAAAACTAACGGGGTTCCATTTAAGAAAACGTAGGTCTGTGTTAAAAAACATACTTCCGTGCATTTTTTTATGGTTTGTATTAACCAATTACACCAGCCCCTCTCCTCACGTTCGGTCTGTGGAATCGATTCGTCAGTATTTGATGTTGTTTACGAAATATATCTAGCGGTAATGTTAGGTGACTCACCCTATATATATATATATATATATATATATATATATATATATATATATATATATATATATATATATTATTTTGTTTGCAATGTTAACTGCATGTCTTCAGTCACTTGAAATGTAATTTGTTGCTTTTTAAGATTTGTTGTCTGGAGTCCTTCAGCCGTGAAAAAATTGGATTTTGTTACGCTGTGTGTCGTTTTGATTTAAAGCAGTTATTAAATTACAATTTTGAAGTGAAACTGACCGACACCCTTATTTGGCCCTCTCCACAATCCTAATTACTTGTTCTGCCCAGCGGGTTTAGCGGGCGTATCATAATGTTTTGTGGACTGTTTTACGAATACGATTATCTACAAATTGACCGTAGAAGTGAGTTTCGTTTTAGCTTACGTATGTGGCCTCACCTGTCCTCACGAAGTTTTAAACGTTTCTGTTCCGGCGTAACGACAAGCGCTGGCGCGACGGTCAAGAACGGAGGGGCAGAGACGTCAGCCAATAGTACGCTGGCGAACCCCTCTCTAGGACGACGCCGAATAGGTGTGGCCTCCACAAGCAGAGAATAATTGCCCCGCGGGCGGAGTGGAAGACGAGACGTCATAGTAACGGTACAGTAGTGGCTTACCACCTGTATTGTTTTGCTTGCGCTGAAACTGTATATACCGAAGGATATTGGTTGTTTGCATGCCACCATTTGCTTGCGAAACGCTTTTGTCAATACGAAAGGCTGAGTATTGTCAGTTTAACTTGGTGTAATAAACTACAGTAATACGGCCATTAAATTTCTGGCATGCAGCCGCGCAAATAAAATTTCCTCCACTGGCATTTCGGCCGCGTATCGTCCGGCCATCCTCAGAGTGAGTCACAAGACTGACGACAAGATGCCAAGCGCGGCTTTATATGCTCCACCGCGGCGGTACTGCGCATGCGGGTCACAAATGCTGGTCGGCGGCAGAGAAATACGCTTAGACATGCGCCGCCTGTGGTGAAGGCGTTCAGACATTCGATTCGATTATCGATGTATGATCGGTGGCGGTGACACAATGACGAATTCTCTGCAGTTCAATTACGGCAAGAGGCGGATTCTATGCATTTTCCAAATTTAGACCAATACCTGTACTTATTAAATTACTATGTAATCTAATCTCTACAGCTTCCTTGAAGACACATTCCCAAAAGGAAGAGGTGGATGTTAACATCTTCACGTCACTTTAATTCATGGAATCCCCTGTATCAATAGAATGTTCGGCCACGGCTGACTTGTCTGGGAGTATTAGCCGTGTGTAACTTCGATGTTCCACAGATCTCTGATTAAAGGTGTATGTTGTTTCACCTATGTGCGTCTTCTCACAATTTCCGCAAGGAATCTGATACACACCCGCTCTACGAAGCTGTAAATCGTCCTTCACAGAGCCGAGTAAATTCTTCGTGGGGGGCCGGAAGATCACCTTAACACAGTGTTTCTCAAGAATACCACCTATGTTCGAGGAAAGACCACCCACATACGCCAAAAACGCACTAGATCTGAATGAATTACTGTCTTCTTCCCCATCACATGCCTGCATTCTACGTTTTGCATTGAATGCTCTACGAATTTGTTGCGGGGAAAATCCATTTGATTTAAAAATGCTCTTTAGGTATGTGAGCTCTTCTGGCACCCGCGCGGGATTAGCCGAGCGGTCTTAGGCGCTGCAGTCATTGACTGTGCGGCTGGTCCCAGCGGAAGTTCGAGTCCTCCCTCGGGCATGGGTGAGTTTGTTCGTCCTTAGAATAATTTGGGTTAAGTAGTGTGTAAGCTTAGTTACTGATGACCTCAGCAGTTAAGTCCCATAAGATTTCACACACTTTTTTTTTCTTCTTGCAAATTGTCTTTATTGGATACATAGTGCCCCCTATGCACGAAGGTCTGAAGGACACTTATGATCTGTGAAGGGCGATGGCAGCTACTGGCATGAAGATATAGATTCGTGTTGTGTTGGTTTCCGGTATACGG
Organism: Schistocerca piceifrons; assembly: GCF_021461385.2. NCBI lineage: Eukaryota > Metazoa > Arthropoda > Insecta > Orthoptera > Acrididae > Schistocerca > Schistocerca piceifrons. Next base: position 923,108,275 of record NC_060140.1, read on the forward strand.
CATGTCCTCATGTGCCATCAACATTACGGCGAATGACAACATCCAAAAAGGGGAGGCAAGCGGTCTTTTTCTATTTTTATAGTAAATTTGATGCTGGCATGGATGGAATTGAAATGCTCAAGAAATCGATGTTATTCATCCATGCTATGCGGCCATACCACAAATGTGTCGTCCACGTACCTCCAGAAAACCGTTGGTTTAAAACTTGCTGAGTCCAGTGCCTTGTCCTCGAAGTCTTCCATGATGAGATTAGCTACCAGAGGGCAGAGGGGGATTCCCATAGCAAGGCCATCAATCTGTTAATACAATTCACCATTAAACTGAAAATAAGATGATAAAAGCATAATTTTATTTCCGCGGCTGCATGCCCAAGTCGAAACAAGGCCCAGGGAGTAGACAACATTCCATTAGAACTACTGACGGCCTTGGGAGAGCCAGTCCTGACAAAACTCTACCATCTGGTGAGCAAGATGTATGAGACAGGCGAAATACCCTCAGACTTCAACAAGAGTATAATAATTCCAATCCCAAAGAAACAGGTGTTGACAGATGTGAAAATTACCGAACTATCAGCTTAATAAGTCACAGCTGCAAAATACTAACACGAATTCTCAACACACGAATGGAAAAACTGGTAGAAGCCGACCTCGGGGAAGATCAGTTTGGATTCCGTAGAAATATTGGAACACGTGAGACAATACTGACCCTACGACTTATCTTAGAAGCTAGATTACGAAAAGGCAAACCTACGTTTCTAGCATTTGTAGACTTAGAGAAAGCTTTTGACAATGTTAACTGGAATACTCTCTTTCAAATTCTAAAGGTGGCTGGGAGAAAATACAGGGAGCGAAAGGCTATTTACAATTTGTACAGAAAGCAGATGGCAGTTATAAGAGTCGAGGGACATGAAAGGGAAGCAGTGGTTGGGAAGGGGGTGAGACAGGGTTGTAGCCCCTCCCCGATGTTATTCAATCTGTATATTGAGCAAGCAGTAAAGGAAACAAAACAAAAATTCGGAGTACGCATTAAAATCCATGGAGAAGAAATAAAAACTTTGAGGTTCGCCGCTGACATTGTAATTCTGTCAGAGACAGCAAAGGACTTGGAAGAGTAGTTGAACGGAATGGACAGTGTGTTGAAACGAGGATATAAGATGAACACCAACAAAAGCAGAACGAGGATAATGGAATGTAGTGGAATTAAGTTTGGTGATGCTGAGGGAATTAGATTAGGAAATGAGACACTTAAAGTAGTAAAGGAGTTTTGCTATTTAGGGAGCCAAATAACTGATGATGGTCGAAGTAGAGAAGATATAAAACGTAGACTGGCAATGGCAAGGAAAGCGTTTATGAAGAAGAGAAATTTGTTAACATCGAGTATAGATTTAAGGGTCAGGAAGTCGTTTCTGGCAGTATTTGTATGGAGTGTAGCAATGTATGGAAGCGAAACATGGACGATAAATAGTTTGGACAAGAAGAAAAAAGAAGCTTTTGAAATGTGATGCTACAGTAAAATG